>NC_069388.1:52397977-52997977 GCF_027475565.1 Acinonyx jubatus
ATGTATACATATATACATAAATATATACATATACATAAATATATGCAATATATATTTGTATATACATATATATGCAAAAAATAAGCATCAACTTTGTTCACCACTAACAGATGGTAATAGTCGTCACTTGTGCAGAATGACTTTGAACTACACCTTTTGTTCCCAAGTGAAAGTTTCTATATTGAATATTCAGTAAATATTTACTGACAAATTATTTCACTACATCAATCTTGCCCTTTCCATGTATAAATAGGCAACTAGAGTCCTAAGGTCTCTTGGTTTTCAATTTTTATTCTCTAATGTATCAAAATCTGTTTTAATTAATTATTTTCCAGTAATTAACTGATTTTACCCTATGTTGATCTTCATTGGGCAGTGCCTTCTAAGACGTGGTCCAGGTGCCCCCTCCTCTAGTGCTCTATAGACCTGCATGTGGGACCAGTACTGGCCCTCTCTTACCTGCGGGCCTGTCAATTGCCTTGGTTCTTCACCTGACTGTTGCTATCTGACTCCATTCATTACCTTGCTTAAAGGTCACAACTGCTACAGCTCCCCATATCCTGTCCCTTCCCAGTCCTTACCCCTGCTCTCCTTTTCTCTGAGCACTTTTCATGACTTGGAAACCCAATATGTATGTGTTTTCTTGATCATTGTGGTTTTGTCCACTAGAATATAAACTTTAAGAAAACATAGGCTTTGTCAATTTGGTTCACTACTGCATTCCCATAGCCTAGAAGAGTACCTAGTATAAGGTAAACCATCAACATTTAAAAGAACTAAAGAATGCTCAAGGAGCTTCCTTACTGAGCAAAAAATATTATTTTATATGCAAATAATCAATTTTTAATTTATCTTACTTATTATGATTGAGTAAGCCAAAGTTGGAGGTGTCTTTTTTCAGAAAGGCCACAGATTTGGCCTTTGTTAAACTCATCAGAATAAAGACAGGAAGCTGCTGCTGGTGAAGACTTGACCTACTTGTAGTTGAGCATGGGAGTTTATAAAATAATTCCCAAAGGGACAAACAGAGATGACCTGCAAATGAAGCTCAGGTCTGACATGGAACACACACTGGGTGAAATTTCAGAAAAGAAAAAAAACCTTACTTGTCACACTCCTATTTTGGCCAACTTGGTTACTACTATGTGGCAGGTATTTTCCTCCTGGAAGAGTGAACTGATCAAAATAAATTGTCACATTCTGATTATTCAGGGTCATTGCATAGTAGCCATAAAGAAGAGGAAAACAAGGATGGGGCTCAGTAAAATTCAATGAAGTGTGCTTTATTTGCATAATGTTTCCCAATGTCTCATGGGACTACACTGAAGAGCAGTTTGCATGGTTGGACAGTTAGAGTGTCTTAAGAGCATTCTACTGTATTCTAGAGTGTGCAATGAAGGACACCAGGGCTAGATAATCTATAGCTTGAATGGCTTATATGTTTTATGACTATGGCCATCTCATAGTCCAGGTCAAATACCAAGGGGACTTTGCCGTTTGTAATGGCAAAAATTTATTAATAATTTCTGAACACAAGATTAGTAAAGTCTTGTATTTTCTACAAAGTAACTGTGGAAATGAGGGGTTATATTAAATACATAAAACTAAGACATTTTCAAATATATAAAACTGTATTTTTCAAACCAAAGATATGGAAATTAGGGAGATGTGTTTCAATACCCATGTCAATGAGCAAGGTGTTACTGGCACGTGAAGAGGTGACAACCATACCTGAAGGTATTAATGGGCTCAGTAATTGATCACTGCTATCCTCATCATCATTTCCTTCTTTTACATTTCATCTTCACTGGAAAGGAAGAAATCGATTAACAGAGGGCATATTTCACAGCAAAAACCTCATTGTGTAAAATCTGTAAGGCCCAGGTGGCAAGCCTACCTTTTGAACCTTGTTTGGTCCAAATTTTAGCCTGATTTTACTTAGAAACATCTCTTTCCCTTTTCCTCTTTTGGTCATATCACAAAAATGCTGACTCATACTTTTAAAAAATTTTTACTTATTTTTATTTTAGAGAGAGAGACAGGGTGAGTGGGAGAGAAGTGCAGAGGGAGAGAGAGAAAGCATCCTAAGCAGGCTCCACACTCAGCATAGAGCCCGACGTGGGACTCGATCTCATGACCCTGGGATCATGACCTGAGCTCTAATCAAGAGTCAATAAACCAGCTGAGCCACCCAGGTGCCGCTAACTCATACTTTCAATAAACACTTCCCAATAGCAAATTTTCATTGCTCTACCAGTGTCCAGGAGGTTTGGCCAAATAAAGGTGTGGTAGTTCACCATGGCTTTACCTTCTGCTGGGTGATGAAAGCTCTTAGATTCTAGTGATTCCATCTTTGCCTTTGTCCTTCCAGCATTAGGTCATAGCAATGTTCGGCTGTGGCCAACTTCTGGTGGCAGCTCCATCCTCTTTCTGGCACCTCAGCACTTCCAGTACCTGTGACCAATTCCACACCTTAAATTCCATCCATTTAAAGTACATAGAGAGGGGCACCTGGGTGGCTCAGTCAGTTGAGCACTGGGCTCTTGTTCTCTGCTCAGGTCATGATCTCACAGGTTCATGGGATTAAGCCCTGCATCAAGCTTAATGGTTGACAGCATGGTGCCTGCTTTGGATTTTCTCTCACTGCCCTTCCCCTGCACATTCTCTCTCTGTCTTTC
Organism: Acinonyx jubatus; assembly: GCF_027475565.1. NCBI lineage: Eukaryota > Metazoa > Chordata > Mammalia > Carnivora > Felidae > Acinonyx > Acinonyx jubatus. Next base: position 52,400,656 of record NC_069388.1, read on the forward strand.
TCTCTCTCAAAATAAATAAATGAACTTTAAATAAAATAAAATACATAAAGAAGTTTCTTCTTTCTTTTTCTGCTTGAAAAGTGATGCGCACTTGAGTGATGCACACTGAAAGTTCATACACCTAGGGACATTATAAACTATAACCCAGATAACCTAGCACAATATCTGAAACAGCCAGACAGAAATTCTACAAGATAACTTTTACAATAGGATCACACATCTATGGAGTTTTATTCTCTACAATGTACATTTACATATATTATGATTTTATCCTTCTAATTATTATTTGAAGTATGGAAAGTAGACACTATTTTTATCATTTTACAGTTGAAGAAATCAAGTATAGAGAGGTTCAATGATTTTCCCAATTATGGAATGATTGGTGGAAAATGAATGGTGGAAAAAACCATACCTCTAACACACATTTTTTTCAATAGCAAATTCAGGATTTATGATGCAGATTATACTGAAATTTGACATGGGTGATGGTGGGCTAAAATTTGTGCCAAGGGGACATGGTGATATAGAAGGAAAACAAACCAAGGAAGTGGAGCTTCTGCATTCAGAGTTACTTTCTCTGGGGCTTCATCTGTGTACTTAATTACCTTGCAACAGGAAGAGGTATGTTGATGCCTCACTAGGAGATATAATGCCAGCCATGGGTCCAAGAGCCATGGGAATTCCACTTCTTCTCTGCTGTGGATGGAGACTCTGACTCAGTATCTTCTCATTGTGCTATCATGGAACTCCCCAACAGCTGTGTGTTCTAAGCAAGTTACAAATAACTTTTTGATACTCATTTTATTGGTCTATTACATCTGCCCCTTAACTGTTCTCATGACTTTTTAAAGCTGAGTTGGAAATATTCAACCAATTAGTAGTCATTTTTTAAGTTTACTTATTTTGAGAGAGGGAGAGAGAGACAGAGAGAGTGAGCATGTATGAGTGGGGGAGGGGAAGAGAAAGGGAGAAGAGAATTTCAAGCAGTCTCCGTGCTGTCAGTGCAGAGGCTGATGTGAGGCTCGATCTCAGGAACTGTGAGATTATGAACTGAGCCAAAATCCAGAGTCAGATGTTCAGCCAAATGAGCCCCCCAGACACCCCCAGTTAATAATCATTTTAATAGAAGCAGTGGTTTATGATGTATTTTTACCTAACATCAAGATCCAAGAAGCCAGCGACAGGAATAGAGATATTATTGTCTGTATCTAATAAAGGAGGAAATGGGCTCAGAATGACTTACTCACCGTGCTGCATGAGTGCCAGGGCAAGAACATGATCCCAGACCACCTGACTCTAACAACGGTGCTCTATTCTGTGATAGAAATATTCCCAGAGAAAGTTAGCATCGAGTAATACAAAATCTCTTCTTCAGCTTTGTAAGCAAACCATAGACATGCCTGTAGCATGATCTAAAATAAAAAATCCAGCCTATATTTTGAAACCCTATGAATTTTCAATGTTATACAAATAAGTAAACAGTTAATTTCACAGAATTTTAAAGCCTAAAGAGACCCTCACATGTTGAAACAAATGTTCTCCTTTTTTAAAATTTATTTATTTATTTTGAGAGAGAGAGAGAGAGCGCGAGAGCAAGCACGAGTCGGGGAGGGACAGACAGAGAAGGAGAGAGAGAATCCCAAGCAGGCTCCACACTCTCAGCACACAGCCTGACATGGGGCTCAAACTCACAAACCATAAGTTCATGACCTGAGCCGAGATCAAGAGTTAGACGCTTAACCAACTGAGCCACCCAGGCGCCCCTGAATGTTCTCCTTATCTGAATCTTTTTGGTAGCAGGCAGACAGTTAAATATGTATAGACAATGGTCAGAAATTCCCCCCTTCCAGATCACATGCTTTTATTTCCTCATGTCCGATCCTGACCACTTCTAGCCTGGTGCTGTTGTTGGCAGGTGAGTAAAAACACTTCATGCAGTCTCAAGTAATCCTCTCATAAAACAGTGTAATTTGACCCAGTGCTAATGTCCATCAGGGTATTACCAGAACATCTTGAGCCAAAACTAACTTCTCCATCTGTTTTCCAAGATCTGAAACATTGTTAACCAAAACAAATCATTTTATTTCATACTCTTAGGTCCGAGTGTAAACCCTAACATCTCTGGCAAAGGTTTAAAGCATGACCTTCTTCCTGTGCTCTTTAAGGCTTTCTGGGTTCCCTTTCCAGCGTCACCTTCCACTGAACACCCCCCTGTGTGTCCTTCTGACTCTTGGCTGCTGAAGGTCTACCAGGAAGTCCCCATCCCCTGACTGTTATCCACTGAGTCACTAAGTCCTCTTGTACCCTCCATCAGCTATGCTCTGGCCTGTGAGTGTTCTTTGTCTCACTACAATTATTCCTAAATTCACACATACAGCATGAGACTCGATTCAACTTCCAAAGCCTACCTCTAAATGCTATTTTCTCCATGATGTCTTCTGAGATCTTTTCCTCTGTATCTGAGGTTTTCCATAATGATCTACCACCATCAAGTTTCCTTATGCAATGTAATTTACCGCTTTGAACATTAGCTTTTTTCTTTTCTTTTCTTTTCTTTCTGTTAAATGAAGAGATTGGACTAAGTCACTAGTTCTGAAAGTTGGTGGCAAATCAGTTGGATGTGAAGAGTTCATTGATAGTACAAATTTCTAATCCCTCCCGACTCCTAATGAACCCAAATTCTTCGAGGAACACAAGGGAAGAAAGGGAAATAAGACATGAGAAGCCTCACACGTAATAAATTATTTATTCTTACACAGCCTGTCCTACAACATTTGGAAAAATATGAGGGGCCTAAGATAAACTCAAACCTAAACATGCTAGTATTATTATTATTATTATTATTTATTATTATTATTAACTTGATTGGAATTATTGACAGAACTAGATCCAACACTGTTATAATTGCTTGGTTGTATGGAGTTGATTTAAATTGGATATTTTCTTGTAATATTACCTTAACTACTCAAAATGTCCTAAGGACATTAAAATAAAAGACAACATATAGACATGAGGAAAAAAGCACTCTTTCCAACACAAAATCTTGTCCAGATCCTGACAGCAAAAGATCGTGAGCATTTTTGACATGCCGACATTCCAGTCTGATGGGGAAGCTGTACCCTCGGTGTTCCAAACTGTAACCTACAAATTATATTGCTGCCCCAGGCAGACAAGTTCACAGGTAAGACCATTTACCCAATGAAAACAATTTAATACCAAAACGGTAAAATGCAGATATTGATTTTTTTGCAATGCAAAGTAGTACAGATCCTTGTGCCTTCTTAAATGACAGCTTATTTTTTCTGGAAGACTAAGAAATCATAAAGGTGAAGAGCATGGATGATTTTTTGCCACCACCCTAAACCCCCAAAATCAAAAGGAAAGAATGGGAAGTAGTCAGTTTACCTGCTGCTGTGATGAAGTCTGTTTCCAAACCCGTTTTGTGGCAGCACTGCTCACTGGTAATCAAGGCGCTTCATGATTTAATGTACCTTGATTAGCATAGCAATTTGCTATACCTTCCTCAAAAAGCGCTAATCAATTTTAGCAACTGGTAGAGTGAAAACACCACACAAATTGCTCTCCTGGCCCCAAATTGCTAATCAATTTTGAAAACCTAAATCAATCTGCATTTTATGCTGTCATTCCTCACTTGACATTTTTAATATCTCTCATGACTCCGAATTCGGAGGAATGAGTTTTCATGGCAAATAATGAACTGAAATGATATTACATTTTGGCTTAAGGATTGTCATTTTTTGCTCCCAACATATACGCCTCTCGCTTGTAAAGCGTTGATATGTGTGTGTGTGTGTGTGTGTGTGTGCGCGCAAGAGAGAGCAAGTTATTTTAATAATCAAGGCACTGATGAAGTAGCTGTGCTTCCCTTCCTCATTTCAAAAAGTAAATTGCTACATTTATAAAAATTTGGGGTAAACTATATGAATGAGATGCTGGTGCATTATTAATTGAATGGTGAGAATATTAAAGCCACAGCATTTTAGAATCGGGAAGGGGTTGTAGGAACCATCCCTTGGCTACAGAGGTCGTCACAGAAGTATTCAGCACCTGCCTCCAGGCCTCCTGGATCCAGACCCAGGCTAATGGCCTCTACCATGCATGAAAGTTGTCCTCAAGTACCACGTTAGTAGGTATGAAATTACTGCCAAGAGGAACCGAGAGGCTTCTAATGCACCACATTAGCCATATGCCCTGCAAAACTGCTCCTCTTAGGTGATTTCAAGAGGCACTGATCTCATTCAACCTGTCAAAATGTTTGCAATATTTTAAGTGGGGTAAACCTGTTTCCTAAATTGAGATTTCTTTGTTTCAGATAGGAGTAGATTAGGTTTTTTTTTCCTCCCTTGCTTAGCAATTGAATTAAATCAGCAACCATCTGGATCCTCCAGCAATAACACATTTATTACAGAAAGATTGGGACAGCTTTTTGGAAATGAGGTCTGAAGACCAAAGTTATGCATGTAACAGTTCATTTGTTAGCAGAGTCTGGAGATAAAAAGTACTCTGAGATTCTCTGCTTACTTATAAAGATCTGAATATCAAATTTCAAATTACAAATTGTTGTGTCTCAGCGTAACAGCTGTGGATTACTGACTCAGGGCAAGAAGACACTTCTGGGAAGACCAAGACAAGCCAGGGATGGAAAACAAGGAATGAGCAGACCATTAGGTCAAGGATTCCAAGGCACCCAAAACCCAAGATGTCACCCTGAAGTTAGGCAACATGCAAGTTCCAGACACTGGGGTGGGACAATGTGTTGCAAACCAGGCTGGCCAGTGTGTCAATGTAAGGAAATAAAAGCTGCAGAGAGATGGTGATACTTGGGATTCTCTAAACATGTAGACCAGAGTTAATTAAGCATCGTTTTTCTTTTCGTGAGCATCTCAGGTGAATGATGATTTTGTTTTTCCTTAAAATGAGTTTTCAGTGAACTATGCTTCAGTTAAAAATAAAAATTAAAAATTAAAATAAATAAATAAAAGGAGATTATTCCATTTTCATTCTTCAGGGGCATTTTCCCTTTAAAGAATTCTAGGTTGGCAGCCATTTCTTTCAGCAGGAAAGATTATTTCACTGCCTCTGTCTTTTTACTATTTCTGTGGAGAAGACAATGCTCTGTCTGGTTCTGAGGGGTAAGCAGATATTTACAGTCCTAGTTAATCTCATCCAAGGTACTTTCTAGTTGCCAAGGGGAGAATAGTAACTTCACAGTGGGGACATTTCAGACACCATGATAGTCAAGAGATTGAGATTACTATCTCTAGAAGAGGGCAAATTGGTATTCTGAATCTCCTGACATGATGTCGAGTAAATGATACAGCATCCCCTCTGTGGTATTCTAACCTAAAAGGCAAAACGTGGATCGAATCATGAAGAAACAGCCAACAGACATAAACTGAAAATACTCCAAATAACTGCCCTCTTCTTTAAGATAGTGGCATGAAATGTACGGGAAATGGAATAACTTGTCCACATCAAAAGAGATTTAAGAAGATGAGGAGACATGATGGTCAGGTGAACATGTGGTCGAGAACTTTCTTCACCATAAAGCACATTACTAGGATACTTGGTGAAGTTTAAATAATTTTGAGAGAAGATAATAGGATCGCATCAATGCCATTTTCCTAGTTTTTAGTAATTGTACTTCCATTTGTAACAGAATGTCTTTGCTTGAAAGTCACACTGATATATTCAGAGAAAAATGGACAATATGCCAATAATAAACTGACTGTCAAAAGAATTTTTATAGATTATTTGTGTATGTGTCATGAGTGGGAAGGAGAGAGAGACAAAGAGAGCAGAATAAAGCAAATGTAATAAAATGTAAATATTTGAGGAATCTTACAGACTATATGGAGATTATTTGTAGTCTTCTTGCAATTATCCTTTAGGTCTAATGTAAAAAGCTCAGATAATAATAAAATTAGAAAAACAATAAAAAGAATAACAAATTAGAGATCTTTGAAGATGTCACTCTTTTTAAGCTATAGTAAAAACTGCTACACCTTACTCATTGATAGAGACATAAGTAAAATCTTCAAAGAGATAAACTTGTGAGTATACATCTTAGAATACTAATTATCTATAATAATAATATATGGAGGGCTTAGAACAGATATGGAATTAAAATAGACTGCAAGTATAGCATAAAGCCTCATACGAATATACACAAAATTAAAGACTTCTAAATTACTCACTTTTTCAAGAAAGGTAAGAGTACACGGTTGCATTAGATTTCATAATTCAAGGATGCATTCTATTGAGTAACAACTAAAAGAATAATAATAATAATACTAATAATAATAATAAAGAAATTGACTTAAGTACCAAAGCATGAATAAGCAAAGAAAAAGAAAAAGAGAAATGTAAAACTAACAGGACAAATGAAAAACAAATAGCAAAATGGGAAACTGACATGTCACATGTCAATTAATTGAAAATAGATTAACTGTTGCAATTCAAAGAAAAAATTATCAGATTTTTTTTTTTATTCGAGCATAGTTGACATACAATGTAATATTAGTTTCAGGTGTGCAACATAGTGATTCTACAGTCTTGTATATTATGCAGGGCTCACCATGTAAGTGTAGTTACCACCTGTCACCAATGCAACGTGATTACAGCATTATTGAGTATATTCCCCATGCTGTACTTTTCATCCCTGTGACTTATTTATTTTATGATTGCAAGTTTGTACCTCCTAGTCCTCTTCACCTAATTCTCTCACCTGGCACCACCAGTTTTTCTCTGTACTTATGAAACTATTTCTTTTTTTTTACTTGTTTGTTCTTTTGTTTTGTTTTTTAGATTCCATATGTAAGTGAAATTATATGGTATTTTTCTTTTTCTTCTGACCTATTTCACTTAGCATAATACCTTCTGGGTCCATCCATATTGTCACAAGTGGCAAGATTTCACCTTTTTTATGCCTGAATAATATTCCATGTGGATATATATACATATATATATACATATATATATATATATCTCCACACACATACACATATATATAGATACATATACATGAAGTTATGCAAACATTGAGTATAAAAAGATGGTAGGATATACTGCCTAAAAGAATGTAGGTAGATATAAGAATGCCAGGTTTTTAGGCAAAATGTGTAATAGTTAAGCACATGTATTTCACAATGATAAAAGTTTTATTAATAAGAAGATAAAACAATTCTAAATTTTTATGCATCCAATAATATATAAATATATATATTTATATATATAAATATATAAAACCAAAAATTAACAAATATAAAAAGATAAATAGATAAATATACAAGCACTCAGTAATGTCTCAGTAATGTGTATAGAACAAAAGCAGACCTAAAAAAGTCACTAAGAGATTTTGCAAAATTATATACAGAATTTGAACTTCAAGATTGACAAACTTGGCCTCATTGACATTTACAGAATAGTACAGTTTTTTATTCCAACACTTTTTAAGCACCCACAGAAAACATACATTGACAATTTACAGATATGTAAATATCTCAGATATATGAAGGGTGAAAATAGTAAAGTATATAACTGACTTCAGTCCAGGTTAAAGATGAACAACAAAATGAAAAATCTTTTTATCTCATATATTTGGGAAATCACATATGTTTGTAAAATAATAAACTTCTAAGTAACCTATAGTTCAAAAAATAAATAACAAAATATAGTAAATATCCTGAACTAATTAATATTTCAAATAAAATATATTAACACGTACGATGCATCCAAACCATTCTCAGATGGAAATTATAACTTTCAAACAGGTATTAAAAAATAAATGCCGAAAATAAATAAGTATCCATTTTAAACATGTTAGAAAAAAATCACAATTAAAAATACATTACAAAAGCAGAAGGAATAAAATTGTAGATATGAAAATAAATTGATAAAATAATAAATATACAATAAACAGAATAAACAAAGCTTAAAGTTATTTCCTTGAGAAGGCTAATAAGAATAAATCCCTGATGAAACAAGTCAAGTAAAAAAAAAAAAAGCAAAGCTTCAAAAAGCTTCCAGCACTGAGGAAGAAGGAGACATTACTACACATCTCAAAAATAATCAAAAGTCATAAGAATATGCAATAAACTGTTTTATGCCAACAATATTTAAAATTTAGATGAAATAACCAAATTCCTAGAATAATAAAGTATATCAAAAGTGACACAAGAAATAGAAAATAATAATTATTTTATATTTATTAAAGTAGTGAGCCCACACTCCCCCACAAAATAATCCCTAGGCTTTAAAGGCTTGCATCACTGGTAAATAATATTAATATTTAATGCAAATATAACACAAATCATATGTAAATTCTCCTAGAAAACAAAAATGAGGAAATAGTTTCCAACTTGTTTTATGAGGTCAACATAATTTTGATATCAAACTCTGATAAGGTCCTTCTCTTGTTTCTTTGCTCTATCCTGTTTTTTTTGCACATTGTACCCATGCTTCAACGTCTAGTTGAAATCCTACAAGCTCCAAAATGAAACCTACCACTCGCAACTACTCCAGACCATGCTGACTTTAGGGTAATTTTTGAAAATTGTGTCCAATTCATATCATGTTAGAACTCTCAAGGGACTTTGAGATCATTTCATGAAGTCCTAATAAGTCTCAGGGAAGAACCAGAAAATAGATTTTCAAATTCCTGTTGTTTTTACTACAATACCAACGGTTACCCTTAGACAGGCCAAAGCCAACATGAGCAGGTGGAAAAAGAGTGCAAGGGTTTAGTTGTTGTCTGAATTTTGAGTGCTCTTTGATGGTTTCTTCAAACAGTTTTACATGGCATCACGAAGAAACGCTTTCACCACTTAATCTTGTAATGCTCTTTTATGCACATCTAAAGACCAACACAAAGATCTTAACCGAAAACATTAATATTTCGAAACTGGTTCTGTCTTTTTTGTTGTATTTGCTATTTTTTTTATTATCGGAAAAGAACTAGCTTTTACTAAGCCCTTACTAAGTGTGGGGAAGTCCTGCAAACCTGGTAGAGTGCTTAACAACTTACATGCCTCCATTTACTTAATCCTAACTATAGTTATACCTATACCCCAGGTATCCCAGTCCACGGTGCTGGCAGAAAACAGGTGAACACTCACATGAGTGGTTAAAGAGACAATGAAGGAGCAATTTGCCTAGGTGCCGTTAAGATTAAGGGGACAAAGATGGGTGGGTGAAACATTCAGGCGCTAGATCTAAAAGGCCAAGTAGAGGGGTAATGTCACTAGAACTTGAACTTGACCAGGCATTTCAGAATCCAAGGCCATGATGCCTTTTGCCTGGCTGACTGGAGCAAAAGTCTTATTCTTCAAGTGTGTTTTGCTTTCCCATGAGATAAAGCCTTGGTAAAGCAAGTTGTGTGTCCTTTTATCTTTTATTCAGGACTTAATAGAAACAGTTGATACTCAAAAGGTACAAAAAGCATTGCGTCTCTTAAGCAGCATTGATTATGATACAACACTGAGTGTGTGAATGTGATTGTGGGCAGACTGAGACCAGACTGACAAACTCACATCGATAAAAACAAGCATTTCCTGTTGCAGTAGCTGCAGGATTCACCATATTGTGCCTTTTTTCCTTCTGAGTTATAATAAAGCAAGAGTGCTATTTTTGCACACGAGGAAATAAAACCTCTGTCAATTAGAAAAAAAAATTGAGCAGTGGTTTCTAGAAAACCCACTTATTGTGCAGAAGAGTGGGATCAAGAGGCCATAGTCAGCATTGGCCACAGATATGTGAACAGAAAAAAAAGAGTTCTTATTTTTAGCCATATTTTCCAGTATTTCAGATGATTCTCATAAGGTGCATCAGCTGGAGCATTCCTTTTTTTAAACAAATGTGGTAAAAAAACAAACAAAAAAACCCGGCTGATGCTAATAGCAAATGCCTTTTTTAATGTACCATTTACAACTCTGCTTATTTTCCAACTAGAATGATTGCATGTAATCAGGATATTGCAGTTCCACATGGCCAGTGACTCCTGGCTGGAGTCTTGTTGGCCAAGTTCTTGGTGGAGGTGCACTCAGTGGAAGCAGGGTTTCTGCTGGAAAGGCTAAGGGACCTTGTGATTCCAGATAGACACTATTTCATTTTCAGCTGCAGATCCACCAAGGCACGGATCAGGCAGACACCAGCTTTACATTAAGATGTGGCAGCTTTCCATGAACGTGCTGCCACCAGTAGGAAGCAGAGTGGGTGGGAGGGGAAGATTCCAGGCCTTTTACCCAAGACCTAGACACTTCCATTCCTTTCAGGTCCTTGAACAAGGCACTCTCCTGGTGGACCCTCTGGGAACCTTGGGTTTACAGCCAGCAAGGTCAGTACGTACTTGCTGAATGAACGAATGAATGAATGGGAGGCAAAAGTGGAGATGATGGATGAGGCATGGCGTTGAAGAGCCTGTTCAGAGCCTGTTCCGTTCCTCACCTTCCTGCTTCCCAGAAGGCGGCCAGCACTTCTAAATCACATTGTACACAGAATACTTGCATGAGAGGATGCTGACTTCCAGGTTTCCACAAAGACACATGAAATCTATTTGCTAACGTGTGTTCTGGCATCTCTCCCGCGCCCTGGGGAAGAGCTAGGTTTCAGTAGCCTTCCTGTCTCTGGCTGCTTTCTTTCTTTCCCACCCTGCTACCTCTTCTGATTCTACCCAAGCCAGGCCACTACCTGCGGGGGTCAAAATCACTGTCATAGGGTCCTGGCTGGACTGTCAGCTCATGCCCTTGCCTCCTACAGCCTATGCTCTACTTGACGGCAGGAAGCCTATTAAAACATAAACAAGCTCATGTCATGCTCCTGCTCTAGCCATCCCATGGGTCCCTGTTCCTCTTAGAGAAAAGTCAAAGTCCTCATGATGACTACAAGAGTCCATATGGCCAGGCCACTGGCTATACCCCGACTTATCTTCCTATGATGCTGCCACTGTACATACTTCTCCAGCCAGGCTGGCCTGCTTACTGCACCTGAACACCCGATTTACCTCCACCTGAGGCCCGGTGCACAGGACAACAGCCTCACTCATGCCCTCCCCCCCCCTTGAAGTATATGCTCAAACTTGACCTGTTCAGTGAAGTCCACTTTGACCACCCCCCCCCGTTTAATTGATAACATGCACCTTCCTGAATTTCTAAATCCTTCTTACCCTAGCTCCCTTCCTTTTTCAATATCACTTATCATATCCTAATGCATTATATAATTCACTTATTTTTTTTTCTCCCTCATCTCTTCTCCATTCTCCTTAGCCTCTAGAATATAAAGTCCATAAAAGCAAGGACTTCAGCTTGGTGGTTTACTGAGGTATCTCCAGACCCTACAACAATGCATAGCCTGTGAGCAGGGCCTTATGTATCTTTGTGAGGTGAATGAACAATTAAGAAGAAGAATAATTATTAACTCTCTTTAGTATGTTAAGAATAAGAGGGATGTCTATACCACTTGCAGCTTGAACCACAGATTGGTGAAGTCCATGGGCTTGGTACTTGGTAAAGCATGCCAGCATAGGTTGGCTAAATAACAATGGGAAAGACCACTTCCTGCAACCGAACATCTGATCAACAAGTCACTGGGACACCTGGGTGGCTCAGTCAGTTGAGCATCTGACTTCGGCTCAGGTCATGATCTCACTGTTTGTGAGTTTGAGCCCACTGTGCTGACAGCTCAGAGCCTGGAGCCTGCTTCGGATTCTGTGTCTCTCTCTCTTTCTGCCCCTCCCTTGTTCATACTCTGTGTGTGTCTCTCTCAAAAATAAATATTAAAAAAAAACAAGTCAATAATAATTTATGATTCAAGAGAAAATATCCCCAGTGGTTATTAATCAGATGCAATTTTGTACCTTAGGGACGTATGGCCATATCTGGAGATATTTTCTTGGTTGTCACACTGGTGGTGGTAGTGTTATGGCATCTAAATGATAGAGGTCATCCATGCTGCTCAAAATCTTAAATTTCATGGGGAAGCCCCCACGACAAAGAGAGACCCACCCCCAATGTCATTATCCTGAAGCTGAGAACCTAACATTCCAATACATGGTGAGTATTTCCATGTTCATTAAATATGTTTATTCATTTACATGGAATTTATTTTATTTCATTTTATTTATTTATGTATTTATGTATTTATTTATTATTTTGAGAGAAAGAGCAGGGGAGGGGCAGAGGGAGAGTGAGGCAATCTTAAGCAGACTCTATGCTCAGCATGGACCCCAATACAGGGCTCAATCCCACAACCCTGGAATTATAACCTGAGCCGAAATCAAGAGTCAGAGGCTCAACCAACTGAGCCACCAAGGTGCCCCTATGTGGAATTTTATATGTGATAAGTTAATACTTCATTTAATCTAAAATGTAAATGATTCACAAAAACAGTTTTTTAAGCCCAGCCTGTACTCTCCAAAAGAAGGTTCAGAGGCAACCACTTTCAATAAACCAGAATGTATTACACTTCTCCTAGAATAAATTGTTTTTCTTCCTCAAAGCGGTGCTAGAAATCATTTCAAGGCTACATATTTATATTTACACGATATATAAGTATGTGAGATACGAGACAAGGTAGAAAATATAAAAGCAAATGACTGAAGAAATAGTTTCCTGTGGGTACATTTATTACACAAATGTTCATTTATTCATACTATATTTTTAATACTATTTTTTAATTCATGTGTGAAGTTTGATTTTAAAATCTTTCAGGGATGCCAGGGTAGCTCAGTCTGTTAAATGTCTGATTCTTGATATTGGCTCAGGTCATGTTGTCACAGTCTGTAGGATCAAGCCCCATGTTAGGCTCTGTACTGACCATGCAGAGCCTGCTTGGGATTCTCTCTCTCCCTCTCTCTCTGCTCCTCCTTCACTTGCTCTATCTCTCAAAATAAATAAACATTTTTAAACGTTTTAATTAAAAAAGAATAAAATCTTACAGGTTATTGAAAATGGCTTCAAATGCCTTACTAGCTTCAGTGAATTTTTCAGAAATCTCACAATAGCCATCAATATCATAATACTTGAGGTCTAGGACAATTCCTTTTTTAGGAAAATCTCTGCCAAAAGAAGGTAATGTTTTCATAAAAGTTAGGAAAGAGGGTGGGAATGTATTCAATATTCTGGGGTTTGTGTAAGATTTTTAGAACCCACAGCCCTGCACGTGATGAAATTGCTCTCTCCATAACAGAAAGCTCAAATGTGTTACGTGCAAACCTAAACTGGTCCTTGCATCTCCGAAACATGGTTATTTAACATTTCTCTTTAAATCTGTTTATTTCCTCCATATTTCCTGCTTCCTTTTTTGCATTTTTCTTTTTAGACATTGAAGTTTCCCAAAATAAAAGAAACACATTGAGAATAGGCTCATGTTTCATTTAGTCTAATTATGCACGGAGAAGATTTTCCATTTCAACAAGCTTCGTTTATATTCAACTGCCAACTACACTGTAAAGGAAGAAAAGGGAGATTTTGCCAATCGGTTGGGTTTACCAACACCCCCACTCTAAAAGTGCATGAAGACCTCAAATATTTGTGTGTGCCTGGGTGTGCATGAACACCTGTGTTTTCCTTCCTGCCAAAAAGCACAAACGTAGGCCTACTGGAAGGCCTGGGGACATGCGACATAAAACCATGGCTTTCGCAGGCACTACTTGGTCCAGTATCAATATGAACCATGAAGATTTAGTGTAAATGACATGCTAACATACATTAACTTAGCAGCCTTCAGGAACACCAGTTTCCAGTACAATCTATGTGATTAAACTTTTCCATTTTCCCTGCTTGTATGCATAGAAGCAAATTCAACAGGGTTGCTATAAATGGAGCCAGAGCTCTCACACAGCAGAACTGGAAAGTCACACTGAAAATCGAGAAGCGGAGCCGCCCCCAGACAGGGTGCAACATGCGGATTCTGCTCAGACTATTTCCAGATGACGCGAGTGGGCTCACATCTGCTGAATATTCACTTGCTACACAGTGGGTACCAAGATAAATACTTTGGAAATAAGAAAGCCACACGATAGGAGATTGGTAGGAGCTCCAAGCCAGGCCAGCCTTCAGGCACATGGAACAGCTTTATGGGGGGTGGGGGGGCACTGTCATTATGCAGAGGTGGAGAACCTGAATCTACAATTCAGAGATTCAATTGAATGGTTAAGATTCTATGCCCGAACTTAGCTTCAAAAGAACTAGCTCATCCCCTTGCACCCTCTCCCTTAGCTTGTGTTACACTCAAATGAGAAGTTTCATAAAAAGAAAAAAAAAATTGTTTTCTCTCAGAATGGGCTTTAACCTACAACACATTTATAAGACAGGAAAGGGTGGAGAGGCCACGAATACATGTTTTTCACTTGATTATCTCAAGTCACCCTCTAAACAATTTTATGAAGCAGACTGTTCTCCAGTTCTATGGATGAGGAAGTGGAGGCTCCATAACATTCACCAACACCCTGGAGGTCATGCAAATACCCAGTGGTGGGGCTGGGATTTTAGCCAGATCTTCTTGTGGTTCACACTGAGGCACCTTTGGGTCACAGGATGTGCAAACTATACCAGAAGACCCCATGTTTCAGGATATAGAGGGAAACAACCATGAACGCATCCGTCACCCTAAACATGGGGTCTCTGCCCCCCATCCTCCCTACCCCACATGAGAATAAATAGAAAAATTATGATAGCACTGTGGTTTGCATTTAGCCCATAATGGTGGGGTGTCAGGGCATTTGGGCAGGAACTTTGATATTTTCTTTCAGATTTATATCTCACAGAGGTTAAAATGAATCTTTGGTCTTTGCTGGGTTGAAAACAAAACCTCCATTCTTTTTTTTTTTTTCAATATATGAAGTTTATTGTCAAATTGGTTTCCATACAACACCCAGTGCTCATCCCGAAAGGTGCCCTCCTCAATACCCATCACCCACCCTTCCCTCCCTCCCACCCCCCATCAACCCTCAGTTTGTTCTCAGTTTTTTTTAATTTTTTTAACATTTATTTATTTTTGAGAAACAGAGTGAGACAAAGTGTGAGCCGGGGAGGGGCAGAGAGAGAAGGAGACACAGAATCTGAAGCAGGCTCCAGGCTCTGAGCAAGCGGTCAGCACAGAGCCTGATGCGGGGCTCGAACCCACAAACCGTGAGATCATGACCTGAGCCAAAGTCGGACGGTCAACTGACTGAGCCACCCAGGTGCCCCTCTTCTCAGTTTTTAAGAGTCTCTTATGCTTTGGCTCTCTCCCACTTTAACCTCTTTTTTTTTTTTCCTTCCCTCCCCCATGGGTTTCTGTTAAATTTCTCAGGATCCACATAAGAGTGAAAACATATGGTATCTGTCTTTCTCTGTATGGCTTATTTCACGTAGCATAACACTCTCCAGTTCCATCCATGTTGCTACAAAAGGCCATATTTCATTCTTTCTCATTGCCACGTAGCACTCCATTGTGTATATAAACCACAATTTCCTTATCCATTCATCAGTTGATGGACATTTAGGCTCTTTCCATAATTTAAAAGCCTCCATTCTTAAATTCAGTGATCTTTTATTTGAATCTTCTCAGAAACTGTTGGACATTGCAGCTGGAGGGAAGTGTACCTCCTCGATGTCACTAAGGAGTGTGTGCATCCTGGTTAATGTGTGCCAACTGTATTGGTTCAGTTTCTCCAAACAGTTTTTGTGTTAGACATTAAAGTTACCATCAGAGAACTGAATACAGAAAGCAGGGTTTAAAATAATTCTTCCATTGTTCCAAAACCATCTCTTCAGAAAAAGTTAGTGCTGAAATAGGACCGGATAATAAAGGATGCATCTATGTAGCAGCTCCTACTGCCATTCCCCAAACCCATATAAATGCTTCACTGATTAGAATGGATCATTGAAAAGGAAATATTTCCTCAGTCTGGAAGTAAAAAAAAAGGAATTATACACTCAGCAATTCAGGCAGGATTGGGTTTGCTACAATATAATGGACTTGCATGCAGACACTCAAGGGGCTCCTATAAGATACACATTTATTACCCTCATTCATAAGCGAGATCTGAAAAGAGGCAGCCAAAACTGTTAGACACTCTTATATGATGACACTTCATAAGCCGGGATGGCTGCTTACGCTCCAGCCATCATGCCCACCTTCTAGTCTGCAGGAAGGAGAAAGCAGAAAAAAATGACATGCTCATTCTTCTTAAAGACCAGTTCTGAGAGAATGTGCATTTCATTCTCTTACATTTTGGTGACCAGAAATTAAGTACATGGCCACATTCAGATGCAAGAAGGTGCGGATAGGTTGGGCTTACATAGGCTCACCAGGTGCTACACTAAAATCTAGTGTTCTGATATTAAAGAAGGAGAAGAAAATAGGTGGTCAGGTAGGTGTACTCAGCAATTATTTTCATTTCGGTGCTATACCCTTAGGACAAACTACTCACCTACAGATCCAGTTCCAGCAGGAATCAGAGGGATTGAAGCTGGTCTAGCAATAATTCTGATGACTGGGCCCTGAAAGTTTGTATTCCCTTAATGTATCTTCACACCCCTCCCTATGCATGGGTTTCCATCTTCAATGTGTCTTATTCCCCATGTCTCTCCTGGTCTAAGATTTTGCCTTCCCTGAGTGGCTCTTGCTTCCTTCCTCTCTTCCTCTTGCTTGCCCACCCCTCTCACCATCTAGGAACTAGAACCTGGATCTTGACCCAGCCTTCTTCCAAGGCCAAACCCAACCCAGGGTGCCATTTCCTCTGGTCAAGACCACCACTTTTTTTTACCTCAGTTCTGTCTTGCGATAGGAGAGAGCTTCTCCCGTCCTCTGTAGAAATCTGCAGAAGATCTGTCCCCTCAAATGGATTGGACTTTGAGCCTCAACTCAGCCCATCCTCTTGCAGTTGACTGGGCCTGGTGGAGCCCCTCCTGGGATATTAACAGTATGACCAATTTGTGCAGAGCAAGTGCAATTTAGATTCCTGTCTCATGGACCAAAGGCAACTCCCATTTAGGAATAGTGGCAACTCTCCAGAGCCATCAAAGGCTGTATCTTGGAAACCTTCACCTTGAAAAGCCATTCCAGTGGCCGCTGCTGACAGAGGCACCCTTTCAACCACACTTGCAAGTCTCATGAGGGTCTGAGGACTTGAGGTAGACATTTGTCTCAGCAACTCCTTGGAGCATAAAGCCAGAGAACTGCCAAAGTAATGTGACAGACACCACTTAGTGACACAGATGACATCCAGGAGAAGCTAGCCAGAAGGATCTCACTCATGCAGTTAAGTGTTAGTGCTACCATTAACCAAAATATGTCTGGCCCAGAGATCCAATCTGCTACAGAGAAGAGTCAGACTGGTTGATAATATTTGTTTTGGCCATAAGAAAGCTTCTTAATTTCTCTTTTAAAAATTCTTACATGTTATTTTACATGCTTTGAAAGTTTTACATATTTCGTATGTAATTTTACCCTACAGTTTATTCATCTCCAAGGCAAGATCTTGTATCAGGCCTCCAGCATTGATTACTCCAATTAAAGCCATAACCTGGTCATCAGTCTTTCAGGTTTGGGCAGTGCACTTCCAATCAAGCCTTTACAGGAAATGTGGTTCGAAAGGTCAACTGAACCCTGTCACTCCCTTGCTTAAAGTCCTCAGTGGTTTCCCACTGACTTCTGAATGAAGGTCAAATTACTCAGCATGACACCAGTCACAAGATCGCCTGACAGGTCCTCTACTTCAATGCTGGCCCTTCGCCTGTGTGTGTGTGTGCGTACACACATGCACACGCACACCCCGAAACTAACACCAGCCATCCTGAAGGTCTTTCAGCTCATCCACATTCTTTCTCTTACCCCTGACCCTATATATGCATTCCTCCACCTGCCATTAACCTACTTCCTATTACTGGTTATCTTCTGTCTCCTTCATTCTCCAATCTCAGCTCTTCCAGAAAAGCTCTCCTGACCTCAGGGTCTGGAAGGGGAACCTCTTCCCTACAATGCCATAGAACCTGTGCTTCCCTCTCTGCTCTGAGCTACCTGTCTCCACTATTGTGTGGGAAATGTTTAAGGATCAGTACTTTGTCCATTACCTACATATTTTGTATCAGTTATCTATCGTCCCCAGGTAACGCTACGTATCACACAACCTAAAAACGCTCAGTGGTGTACAACATTAGACATGCATTTTGTTCATGAATCCAGGGTTGGTTGGGCAGTTCTGCAGGTGGCTGGGCTTGTTTACATAGGACAATCAGTGGGAAGGGCACATAAGGGCTGGCTGGCTAGGATTGCCTTAGCTAGGAGGATGCGTCTCTGCTCCATTGGACCATCCTCCAGCAGTCTAGCTAGGATGGTTCTCCTGGTGGAAGCGAAGTTCTAGAAATAGAAAGCAAAATCACAGAAGGCCTCTTGGAACCCAGCCTCAGAACTAGAAAATTATTTCTGCTGCATTCTTTTGGCCACAACAAGGCCCAAGGCCAACCCAGATTAATAGATTCTACCTCTTGATGAGAGGAGCTGAAAAGTCACTTTATAAAGGTCTTGCATCTGGGGAGGCCATCGATCAGGACCATCAGTTCATTCAATCTGACTTCTTTTACAGTGCCTGCTCCATGCTTGGCTATGCATCAATGAATCAAGTGTGAGGAAAACTCAAATAAATGTCTTAAGGTTTAAATGTCACCAGTGATATTAATATGTCAGCTGAGTCTGGCAAGCTGATACCAGTGAACTTGGCTAGGCAAGCTGGAGCCAGACAGCAGGTGCACACAGAATGCACCCCCACCCACTCTGGGGAGCCAGGATGAGAAATGAGGATCTTCCACAGTGGGTGGGCTCCTTAGCATTGTTTCTTTTTATCATGTTTCTTAATCATGTTTCTTTTTATTTTCTGAATTTATGATGCTTTGGTTTCTTGGGGCTTTGAGGACTCAGAGAAGAATTGCCCCTCTCAGTGTTAGCTAATTCCTAGAGACGGTGTCCACACTTTTGCTGTGCAAACCTATCCATATCCTTACATGTCTCCTTTTATCAGGCTCCTGAAGTCTGGACACCATCTTCTTGCCCTAAATCACTCCAAAGCCAGGTGTCAGACAACTAGATACCATACATATACTCCAGAGCCTGCTGAGATTATTCAAACTATCCAATACCAAACCTGCTTACCTGATCTTGCCCATTCCACACCATCCTTTTCTCTTTGCTGCTTGGCCAACCTGGTGCTTCCCCATGTGGCCCCACATGGCGTGGTGTGTATCCTCCTCTTGGGATCTGTGAGTAACAAATGTGTTAGTGGCAGTATCTCCTGTTCTGCTGGCCTCGCCGCCCCTGAATAAAAGCGAAAATCTCAGGTATATTTTACAGCAATCTCAATACCTGCCCCTTAGAGAGCTTGGACACAGGGAAGGTAAAGAAAGGGAACCAGTGGGGTTGACCAGGAAATGCTCTATTAAAAGTTCTCTTGAGCCTGAGGGAAAAGGTAACGTGTACAGTCCTCTCCCGTGCTTCTTTCGCCTGCTTCTCCTCTGTCTCCCTTTCCTCTGCTTATTTATAGTCCTCATTTCTACAACAGGAATGATCATTGTCTTATTTCAAGCATTGTGATCACCTAGCAACACATCCATCAAAATGCAGTGAGGTTTCACATCATCCATTCTCCTCTCCCTTCTCACCCCTACAGCTCACTTGCCTCAGTTTCCCTTCTCCACCCTCATCCCAAATCCTTGTGTTATGCTTTTTCTAGTGTTTCTCCCTGAGGTTACAATTTACATTTTGAAGGAAATCTGGATGACCTGTGGATCGCAGTTCAATAACAAAATTTTAAGTAACAAATGTGACCCTCATTGCCAGCGGCATCTCCAGTTTACATGAACACCCAAGGAACCCCACCGATCTCCTAACTGCCCCCAGAAAGCCAGCGCCACAGCTCTGGTTGAGAGGCAAAGCACCTCTGACTTCCTGACAAGTCTTTCTCCTTAACCTAAGATAACTGGCCAGTCTCGTTCTGTAAGGTCACTAGTTAGTTAGTTGCCCGCTGTTTAGTCACTTGGGTTGTTTCAAAACAACTCTCTGCTTCCTTGCTCTAGCAGCAAATCTGTGTAGAAAGCTGAGATGCCCAAGAGGGAAAGGAAGTGGCAAATACAAGCATGGCCATCTTCCTATTCCATGGCCTTATCTCCACTGCCTCTGCCTGGCTCCTCTTCTCCTCCACCCTTCTGCATCTCTCTTGTGTCCTCCTTTGTTTCTCGCCTCTCCACTGCCCGCCCCTGTTCCCACTGGGACATGGAAATATTCCTTCAGTATTGATTTTTCTGATTTCACTTTGAATTTTTCAAAAATAACATTATGGAGAAACCAAGGGATTAAAAAAACCACACTATCTAAAAAAAGGGTAGATTTGTTGCCCTCATTCTTATCCAGGGATGACTCCAGTATAGCAGCGATTTGGTCTGGCAAGCCACTTGCCAAGCTCCCTGGCCTGGTGGTTTCTCTCTGAAGCTTCATTGCTGGCCAGTGTACTGGAGCCTGTTCCAAACTGCTCTGGAGGAGCTCTGCGGCTGGGTCTGTTAGGATTCCCAGTCCCACCGGAACCTGCTTTCTTGTCCTCTTTCTGAGTGTTTCTGCCTGGCTCCATACCTTTTCCCCATACTGTTCACTTTGGCTCAGGCATGCAGCTCTGTTAGTACCTGTGAATCCTGCCCTGGTTCCCAATGCGCCGGAGAGAGAGGGTCTCTGCCCTGGGGCTCCTCCACTCACTTATGGGTCTTCCATTCATCCTGCATTCCCCTCTTCTTCTTCTTATTCCACCTGACCTGTCTAACTGGTTGTCTCTGGTTGGGTGTTCAAACTAGATTTTTCCTGGATTTTATTTTGTCTATTCTATTCTATTCTATTCTATTCTATTCTATTCTATCCTATCTTATCCTATTTTAGTCTTATTTTACTTCATTTTTAAAAATTTTATAATGTTTTTATTTTTAAAAAATTAAGATGTTTGTTTTTGAAAGAGAGAGAGAGAGAGCGCGCGCGCGCGCATGAATGGCAGAGAGACAGGGAGACAGAGGATCTGAAGCAGGCTCTGTGCTGACAGCAGTGAGCCTGACGTGGGTTCGAACTCATGAACTGTGAGATCATTACCTGAGCCAAAGTCAGCAGTTAACCAACTGAGCCACCCAGGCACCCCTATTTTATTTTATTTTATTTTATTTTATTTTATTTTATTTTATTATAGCTAGTATAGTAGAGGGGGGAAAAAGCCCTTGTATTTATAACCACAACTCTCTCTTCTATCATCCATTACAAAGAAGCATCATCACCCACTAGAGTAAGGATTGGTTTTTGGTTTAGCCAATACATGGATGAGTCACATACTTAGGAAAAAAAAAATGAGATTTGGGACATAGCTCATAAAGTGAGGAAATAAGAACAATTTGATCAGCATAATAAAAGTAATCAGTTGAGGTTTTTGGGAATAAAGGAAAAAATTGGAAAATCTCTTCAAGAAAATGGAAGATTTAATGGGATTAATGGGATTTTGGTGAGCAAAAATGACCAGGAGGAATTTTAGGGATGCAGGATTTTGTTGGTCCTTTCATTTGATGCTCATGGATGTTCATGGAGCCAGTGTTCTCTGTTGTGAGCCAATGTGCTCTGCGGATAAAAGAAAAAAAAGGAATTATTATTTTTTTCTTAAACGTTGGGTTGATTGCAGAATTACAGAGCAGGGAGGAGAAGTAGCTGTAGAAAGGAGTGGCAATGAGAAAAGCAGGACAGGAGATGCACCTCAGTCAAATCTGTAGAGTCAGTCTGGGAAGCCTGCAGAACAAGCAGGCTTCTCTGCACCTTCCACTGAAGCATCTACTGAACCTTCCACTGCACCTTCCACTGTGGCCTCTACTAACCCTCCCATTGCTCCTTCCACTGTGGCTTCTACTAAACCTCCCACTGTGCCTTCCACTGCAGCTTCTTCCACTGAAGCTTCTACTGTACCTACCACTGCAGCTTCCACTGTACTTCCCACTGCAGCTTCCATTGCACCTTCCACTGAAGCTTCTACTAAACTTCCCAGTGTTCCTTCCACTGCAGATTCCATTGAACCTCCCACTGTACCTTCCACTGCAACTTCCATTTCAGCTTCCACTGAACCTCCCACTGTACCTTCCACTGCAACTTCCGCTGAACTTCCCACTGTAACTTCCACTCTACCTTCCACTGTGGCTTCCACTGTACCTTCCACTGCAGCTTCCACTACCTCCCAGTGCAGCTTCCACTACCTCCCAGTACAGCTTCCACTACCTCCCACTGCAGCTTCCACTGAACCTCCCACTGAAACTTCTACTGCAGCTTCTACTGAACCTTCCTCTTCACTTTCCACTGCAGCTTCGACTATACCTTCCACTGTATTTTCCACTGTACCTTTCACTGCACTTTCTATGACAGCTTCCACTGCACCTTCCACTGTACCTTCCACTGCAGCTTCTATTGAACCTTCCACTGCATCATCTACTGAAGCAGCTACTGAACCTTCCACTACGGCATCCACTGTGGCATCTGCAGCCTCCAATATAACTTTCACGGTGGCTGCTGGGCCAGAACTCTTCACACCACTGCTGGAGCCAACACTGATCTGTTCTTGAAATCCGGATGTTGCTGTGGTTGCAGCCTTCACCACCCACCACCATAAGCGCTTCTCTCTCTCCCCACTTCTCTGAGTCATTTGCCCCTAGTCCAAACTCCATGGGGTTGCCTCTCAAGCCAAGCCTACTTCACAGGTATTGGCCCTAAGTCATGAGAGCCTGGAAAGCCAGCATCTCACACTTTTACCTGCTCTGGTGGTAGGTGAGCCCACCTGCAACACTCATGAGGTCAAGTTTGCCTCTTAGGCAGGGAAGGAAATTAGATGCTGGGAGAGCAAGATAGGCAGAAATGCCTCATGCAGCAGTGAGTGTGAGCTCTGTGTGCTGCTTGCACCAGCAGTGAGACACACAGGGGAGGGACTACCAGCCACAAGTACTGGAGTGGCCCGATAATTTATCATCCAAACTACGAGATGTTTGTGATCATTCAAATATAATACTACTGGTATATTTATTTATTGACTGATTACTTGGTCTTATGTTATTATATTGACCTAAATAATAGTTTTGCTCTAAGTCTGTTTTTAATTTATTTGTGAATGTGTGAATATGAGCATAATAAGCAAAATTTTAAAAACTGTATAGTGTTTATCTGAATTATATATATGTACACACACACACACACACACACACATATACACACATTTTGAAACATGGTCAATATTTTACTGGGTTTCTGTGCTGTATATCTCTCCTGTATCATGTCATCGTTATTTTTCTGGAGTTCACAATTTCAATACCACCTTAATTTTTAAGTGTTTTTTCTCAAAATTACCTGCAAGATTTTCTTATAGACCTATGGTTAATATATTTGAATTCGGTTGACTTGTCTTTGAAATTAGTTGACTTGTCTTTGGAGACAATAATATTTTTAAAGGAGAAAATAGTCTTACCAGTGCTCAGATATTTAATAAATTCAGATCAAATTCCACCAAATGGAGGATATTCTCAATTAGAATCATTTGGATATCAAAAAGAATACTCCATTCAATAAGTCATTTTAAATATTACTTAATATTTAAATAAATAGTTTTCTGCTAAATATTTTAAAAAGACAAAACTCATATGAAATTTATCTCTATTATGTTTTGGAATATTATGTCCAATTTTGATGAATTGTAGATCTCACTTTTATTATAGGCTAGATCAGAATATAAGATTTCCTATTAAAAATATGACTATCAAAATATTCTTCCTATAACTCCAGGTATTCCAAATCATCAAATACTAAATTCATTTCTTGTGTCCTCTGTGATTTATCATCATTTGATTTCTTCTCTTCTGCTTTTGTAGGAATAAACTGTATTATCTTCCTATTTGCAAATTTTGTTCTTAATAATGGAGATTTACTAAAAGCTTTGAAAGCTGAAGTTTTTTGGTGATTCATTTGTTGAATTACTTAATTAAAAATTTCCACGCAGTTTTGAACAAAGTTCATCCAAAATTTAGAGGACTTGCTTACAAAAAGTGTTCAAAATAATGTGGAACACTTAGGTTGATTTCAAAGTATTCCTTTGTATTGTCTTCAGTTTCATCACTATTTTATAGTTTTCAGAGTACAGGTCTTTCATCTTTGGTTACTTTTATTCCTAGGTGTCTTAGTATTTTTGGTGCAATTGTAAACAGGATTGATTCCTTGATATCTCTGTCTGCTGTTTCACTATTCACGTATAGAAATGCAACTGATTTCTGTGGATTGATTTTGTGCCTGCGACTTTACTGAATCCTTGTATCAGTTCTAGCATTTCTTTGACATCAGCTGTAGCAACTTTTTCTAAATATGTCTTATGGTGCAAAGGAAACAAAAGCAAAAATAAACTATGGACTACATCAAAATAAAAAGCTTCTGCAGGGGCTCCTGGGTGGCTCAGTTGGTTAAGCATCTGACTTGTGCTCAGGTCATGATCTCGCAGTCTGTGAGTTTGAGCCCCACGTCAGGCTCTGTGCTGACAGCACAGAGCCTGGAACCTGCTTTGTATTCTGTGTCTTCCTCTCTCTCTGTCCCTCCCCGCCTCATGCTCTGTCTTGCTCTGTCTCTCAAAAATAAATGTTAAAAAAATTTTTTTAATAAATAAAATCTTCTGCAGAATGAAGGAAATAATCAACAAAGCTAAAAGGCAACCTGCAGAATGGGAGAAGATATTTGCAAATAACCTATTTAATAAAGGGTAAGTATCCAAACTATGTAAAGAACTTTCAAAACTCAACACCAAAAAACCACATAATTGAATTTAAAAATGAGCAGAAGACCTGAACAGACATTTCTCCAAAGAAGACATAAAGATGACCAACAGACACATGAAAAGATGTTCATTAGGGAAATGCAAATCAAAACTACAACGAGGGGTGCCTGGGATACTCAGTTGGTTAAGCATCTAACTCTTGATTTCAGCTCAGGTCATGATCTCACAGTTCGTGGGGCTCTGCTAAATAAACATGGGGCTCTGCTAAATAAACTAAAAAAAAAAACCAAAAAACAAAAAAACAAAAACAAAAAACTACAGTGAGATCACTTCATACCTGTGAGAATGGCTAAAATCAACAACACATGAAACAACAGGTATTGGTGAGGATGTGGGAAAAAAAGGAACATTCATGCACTATTGGTAGGAATGCAAACTTGTGCAGCCACTGTGGAAAACAGTATGAAGTTTCCTCAAAAACTTAAAAATAGAACTACCCTTGAATCCAGCAACCAGGGTACTGGGTATTTACCCAAAGAATATCAAAACATTAATTCAAATGGATACATGCATCCCTATGTTTATAACAGGATTATTTACAATAGCCAAATGATGGAAGCAGGCCAAGTATGCACTGATTGATGAGTGGATAAAAAAGAAGTGGTATATGTATACAATGCAATATTATTCATCCATAAAGAAGAATGAAATCTTGCCGTTTGCAACAACATGGATGGAGGTAGAGAGTATTATGCTAAGTGAAATAAGTCAGTCAGAGAAAGACAAACACCATATGATTTCACTCATATGTAGAATTTAATAAACAAAACAAATGAGCAAAGGGAAAAAAGAGAGAGAAAGAGAGAAACAAATCAAGAAACAGACTCTTAATTATAGAGAATGAATCGATGGTTAGTAGAGCAGAGGGTGGAGGAGAGTTAAAAAAAAAAGGAATCCTTTGTAAAGGTTCGAGCAGTTCTAAAATATTATTTATAATGTCCAGCAAAGAGAGAAAACTCAACTACAAGGCTAAAGTTTTATTTGTTTATTTTTACTCAACAAGAGTTTTATCAGAAAAAAAGTTGTATAAATTTTGACACAAAGGACTTATAAATTTTTATGTTTCAATGGTAGAATAATGCACCCTGCTTGCACCACTCTGCTTGCACAGAATAATGCACCACTCAACATTATGAACTATGTTTGCGCCACAGCTCATGTCAAGTACGGTACATGTCTGTTTTATGGGATTTTATTTATTTATTTATTTATTTATTTATTTATTTTTTACAGAAGCTCTACACTCAGTATGAAGTCCAACATGGGCTTGAACTCACAACCCTGAGATCAAAACCAGAGTAGACCCTGAGATCAAGACATGAGCTGAGAACAAGAGTTGGATGCTTAACCGACTGAGACACCAGGTGCCCCTGCTCTGTGGGTTTTTTAATTTAGTTAAGAACATTGTTTGTTTGATACTTTGGCCCAGTAAAATTTATATTCATAATGTAATCACAAAAGCAAATAATTTTATCTTCAAAGTTAAATTTTACTTGAATTTGTATTAGCCTTCACAAATTATGCCAGGTATTTTATCTTTCACAGGAAAAGACGTGTAAAACTTTAGTTTCATAAATCAGATAAAAAACAACTAAACAATTTTTGGCTTTACCTTATTTTATATTTGAAGTATCTGATACGCTGGTTGAAAAGAGGAATAACTAAACTGTTTGCCAGGTTCTTTCCTACTAACACATCACTAGCAATCAGCTCATAGCATCATGCACAGAGCCTTGTAGTGAAAAACATACACAATTAATTTAGAACAACAGACATTTTGATCTAAATGAAAAGCCGTGTTTCACTGAGTACGAAGCAGGACACCTTCTGCAACTGCACTCATTTGAACATCGTCTTTGGTGCCTTTCATAAAATGACTCCTAACTAAAGAGATAGGAGCTGATGTTTCATTACCAGATTTGTGTCTTCCGGTTTTCAAACATCTATGAAATCACTGCATTCCTATGGTGGAGGATAAAGATTAAAAACTATTCTTTACAGATTCCATGTCTATCATCAACTCTCTGGAGCAACAAAGATTTGGGACTTTATTTTTTCATTAAGCTTCCATTTTCACTTTTTAGGCTCCTGATTGCTGAAAGGATGGATTGCAAAATTAAAAAGCAAACAAGGAAAAAAATACAGTTGCAGTTTTGCACTCTACATGAATGGCAAAACGCCTGGAGAAAGAGCCAGACTACTCTCTGCATTTCCGTCAAGAGGCCTGCTCAGCCCCAACCTCCTTCACATATTTCAGGGACTATTATGATCAAGGTCACCAGGACTTTACCAACACAGCTGGCTGGCATGCCACGTGGCATTGGGACTGGATGCTTCTCTGGGTGCCCAAACCAGAAAGAGTAAACCTTAAGTAGCCACTTGTGTCTCAATGGGTTAGATTTTAGCAGGGAATGCTTGCACACTGGCATTGAAAGGGAGGCATTGGTTTTTATGCAACCAGAAAGGTCTGGGAAAAGAAAGATAAATGATTATTGGTCATTTTCTGTATTTAATTGCCTGGTAAGGAAGCATCCTGCATCCTGCACATGGTCTCACAAACTACTACGCAAGACCATGGCAGAAGCTTGAAGGACAAAATAAAGGTCCCCAGAACCTAGGCTGGATTATTGCAGTGCCACCATTAATACTAATATTTGGTTTAAAAATGAACTAATCTGGCAAAAGCATGAAAGGTGATGGAATGCCAGGGTGGAGCTTTCAGCTTCAACAGGAGTTCATTCAATTCCCAGTATGTTTCCAACCTGTTTGTAGCCTCAGGGTGAGACCATGACTATCTCTACTTTCCTCAACCCAGAGGGCTGGAAAGCTATGTCAGAGTATCCCTTCAGATCCTACTCCACACATTACCAATAATCAAAAGCCCAGGAGCCCCATGATTCTAAGTGGGCCTTTCTGTAAATGACCACATGTGCCTAGAGTTCCCAGACCATTTGGCAGGTACGGGGTCTCCCACAGACCACTGTATGCATGCACCCAATGAGATAATCATTCTATTATGATTAAAATGACTTTTTCTAAAGCACCTTGGCTGTTATACTTTAAAAATATTTCGGGGGCTCCTGGGTGGCTGAGTCAGTTGAGCATATTACTCTTGATTTTGGCTCAGGTCATGATCTCAGTCATGGAATCAAACCCTGCATTGGGCTCTGTGCTGAGCATGGATCCTGCTTAAGATTCTCCCACTCTCTCTCTCTCTATCTCTCTCCCCACCCCCTACCAAAACAAAGTCTGATGACATGACTGGCATTATTCCTTAATTATTCAGATGATTATTCATGAGTATGTTTGAAATGCAGCATGAAGAGTATACAAACAGGAGTGGCTCTGATGAAGCTAAATAGAAATTTTGACCTTCTTTGGAATTCACATACTTTCACATTGCATTTCAGTATGATGTTTCCCGTCTCCAGCAGGATTGTCTTTGCGGAAAAACCAATCTGGAGATAGACTTCTAATGTCAAGACATTTTCTTGCAACTTCTTCTTTATAGCTTATCACCAATTTTTAAATCTCCCACAGCCTGAGAATACCCCATGTATGCTGGTTGCATTTCACAATAGGATCTACTAATTACAGATAGTTCTAGTTCCCCCCCCACCCCAGGCAGATAATAATAGTCCCAGCATGTTAGAAAGGTTTTATACTTCAGTAAGATTAGTGAGAAAAAGAACATTTTTAAGCATCACAATGAGTTTTTATGTACATAAAAACAAAAAGCTCTTAACTGGGAAAAGCCTCCACAAAATTCAGAATATGATTTAAATTTACCATTAAGACGTGGGGTGCGAATTGTGCTTCCTGATAGCATTAATTTTTAAAATCATACATCTTTTCCCCCTTGTCTCTGCTCCAGATGTGAAGTGTGTCTGACAGAGATACAGCACATCACAATAAATGCAACAGCAAAAATGCTCAAGATTGTCGCTTAACTCTGACTCTGAATAGCAGGATGCACAGGCAGCCATTGCAGTAATGTGCAAGAAACTGTGGGCTATCCATTTTGAGTCAGCTGGAGAATTTTAAAAAACGTAATACAAAGTGCTAGATTGCAAGGGGGAAAATGTATAACTGCTACTTATTTTATCCCAGGAAGTAGCCACCATCAGATTTTGAAACCAGAAGATCTTTTAAAGGAATTAGCATATGGAAAGCAAGACAGAGGATCCTTCAGGTTGTTTGCAAGTCCTGGGCACCCTGTAAGTTGTTAAATTGATGGCATTCTGGGAAAAAGCCATTTAGCATCAGGATGTCACATACACAGTTGTGGGGACAAACACTGGGAGAGACACAAACCAGACTGAGTGTAGTCTGTAGATGGAAATTGTCCTGAGGAAGAACAAGGTGCTGATAAAATAAGAAAAGAGTGAGCACAGTGACAGAGATGAAGAGTGGAATATTTAAAGGACAGCGTGTTGACAAAAGGAATGGTAGGAATGACAAAAACGGTGCCCATAATGATCTCAAATCATTAGGGCAAGGCAGTGGAATGGCCAAGGAGGCCAAAATGAAAGGGTACAACTGAGATCATACAGAACCCAACCATTTTGCAGAAAACAATGCCCAATGGAGGCCAATAACCCGAGCCCCCATTTTTCAATGACTGCCCTCCTCTTGTGAGTTGAGGCTTCTGTCCCACCTTAACGGACAGAATTAAGGCTCCGACCTCCTTTATGTTTTCATCAAGGGGAAAAACCTTCAAAACTGTATCGCTAAGAATCCAACTTCCTATGATCAAAGGAAACAAAGAACCAGCTTTGTTGTACCAACCATCAAAGTGATACCTACGAGCTGAAAATGACCAAAGAACAATTACCACAATTTAGTGGGCTCCACTACGGAGTTAAGAATATGTCTGCGCGCCCATTTCGAATCCTCTTATTCAGTGGTTCAGAGCCCAGGCCAACAAGCCAGTCTGAGCTGCTCTGCAGCTCGAAGTAAATTACATTTGGTACATTTTAGCATAAATTGTAAACTCATTTCAAAGTTAATGAAATGTAACAGGGTGGCAATCGCAGGTTTGAAGATATATAGATTTGAATTATGTGGAGTCTGCCCTCTCTGGATTTGTTGTTTCTTAAAGTTACAGTTCCTTTTGACTTTTAAAAAAGCTCTTGCAAGCAGCCTAAGGAAATACAGCTACCTCACTGTACTTTGTAGAAATACAATCTTAGTCTGAGGAAGGGCCAGCCCTACCTTATTTCTGACCTCTCCATTTGCTCCCCTTGCTACTTTGTTTTGCAAGAATTGTATAAATATGAAGCACAAAGCTAGTTTGTTAGAGGGTAGGAAAATACCAAAGTGTAATCCTTAATCTGTGAAGACAGCTCAGAGAGTTCACTGTAAATATGGTTCATCCAGAATGGCTCTGCATCTTCTCTAAATTAATTGATCAAAGAATCAACACATCACCTATTTATTTATTTATTTATTTATTTATTTACCTTCATGATCAACCTGAATCACAAGATGACTTTCCAATCATTCATTTTGCTAAACCCATGAACTGTATTTCTTGAGACCAACGTCTTCATATATGATGACAATTTGAGAAGTTTGTACTTAGGGTAATTCATTTTACACCATCTTAGATGTAACCTGTTTTCATTAAAGAAAATCTGTTGCAACTGTTCTCAAAATTTTTGTTGCTAACTTTGGTCAGAAGAGCTCACAGCTCTAAAGCCCTGTGAACTGACCGGACATTCTCCAGGGAGCAAAGGATAGCGGGTGTACTTTGCCATAGGGTGAAGACACATTTACCTCCTTTTCAGTGTCTGAGATCTCCCCCTAACCCTTAGGATTTGGTCTGTTCTAAATGGCTGTCAATGAAGCACTGGAAGACTCAGAGAGATCTAGAAAATATATTAAGCACTTTCAACCTTCGCATCATCTACTTGTTATACTCTAACTGTGGCAAATGCAGCCACTATCTCAATATAACTCACTTCACAAAAATATTATCAATATCCCATTGCTTAATTTTGCTGGCAAGACTTCTGTCCTGAAAATTTTTTTTAGAAAATATGTGCATCCTTTTTGTCATTAATTTCAGTTGTTTTAGGATTTTTTCCACCCCTCAAAAAAATCCTGAAAACGTTATATTGAAATTTTTAAGTAATTTTCTTTCAACGTAGTAGCTGTTTCCAAAAAAAGATGCTGTTCCTTATCTAGTCATGCCACGCAATTTCTTTTATGTAGCATTTGCCATATGAAGCATCACACAATTTCCCAAAAACACAGGTGTAAATGAAAGATGATGACTCATCACCTGAGTTGAAAATGGCATTCTCCTCCTATAGATGTGAAAAAGCAACAAAAAAAGCAGAGGTGAAAGAGGGCGAGAGGAATAAGGGAGAGAAAACGCCAATAGAAGAGAGAATTGCAGATTCCTGTAAACACCAGACTCCCGTTCACTTCCTTTACTGTCACCACTGCCATGTTCACTTCTGACACACGGAGCACCCCACCCGCAAGGTGTGTCCCATTGTTCAACTCAGTTCTGATGGCATCTGCCTGGAGAGCGTCAGATCCCACAGGTCAGGGGTTCAGTCCCAGACTGCTCCCCACATATACCTCAAATGTCAAGAGCAAGTCCCAAGTTGTCACCCATACTTCTGACTGACTGGTTAGAAACTGAGGTTCCCATGACCCCCTCATTGGGTTCAATTATTTCTTAGAATGGCTCATAAAACTCAGGGAAACACTTACTTACATTACCAGTTTATTATGAAAGACGTAATAAAGGGTATAAATGAACAGCCACATGAAAATGCACATAGGGTGAGGTCCAGAAAAGTCCCCAATGTAAGAGCTTCTGTCCCAGTGGAATTGGGGTATGTCACCTTCTTGGTATGTGGATGTGTCCACTAACCCACAAACTCTCTGAACCCCTACTATTGGGATTTTTTATGGAGGCCTCATCACACAGGTATGATAAACTATTAATTCCTCTTCCAGCCCCTCTCCCTCACCTGAAGAATGGGGAGTGAGGCTGAAAACCCAAAGCTTGTAATCTCAGCTTGTTCTTTTTGGTGACCAGCCCTCATCCAAGAGCCCACAAAGAGCCACATCCTTAAAACAAAAGGTGATCCTATTATCCAGGAAATTTAAAGAGATTTAGGATCTCCATGTTAATAACTAGAGGTCAGAGAAGAAATACTGGAACAAAAGATGCTCCTAGTGCTCTTATTATTTAGGAAATTATAAGGGTCTAGAGACTTGGTGCCAGGAACCAAGGCCAGAGACCAAGATATATTTTTGGATTACGTTACAGTACCTTAGAACCTGGAACTTCTACAAGCCCTAACTCTCAGGACCTTCTCTTCTGTTACCCAAACAGAGCAGCTCCAATGCCAGTGCTAAAAGAGGCACTAGCAGAGTTTACAGGAATGGAGGCAATGGGACCCAGCTGGGGGATGGCGTGCCCTGCGGCCTCAGCAAGTGAGGTCTTGCGGCAACAAAGCTCCTCGACTACCCTGAATTTACCCCAAATGATTGATGTCTGCAAGGTCTTCTCAAACATTTCTGAGAGGTTCAAGATCATCTCTTGCTAACGAACTAGTTATTCATGGTTGATGAGGCATTATTTTTATGTTGCCCTTCACTAAATTAGATGGTTATCTCAACCAGGAAAAAATGACATCTATTCTCCTGAGATGATTTCATTTTTACTTATTGATCAAAAGTCCTTCTTCTCTCTGATAGCCGATCTCAGATGAGTAGCGACAAGAAAGGTTAGTCTACCCCAAGGGACTGGTAAGGGATAGGATGGGTATGAAATTTGTGAGCAGAGATGAACCAGCCAGGAAGTTAGTATAGACATTGGTTTAGGAGTCATGCATTTATTTTTTTTTCATGTTTCTTTATTTTTGAGAGAGATAGAGACAGAGTGCAAGTCGGGGAGGGGCAGAGAGAGAGGGAGACACAGAATCTGAAGCAGACTCCAGGCTCTGAGCTGTCAGCACAGAGCCCGATGCAGGGCTTGAACTCACAAGCAGTGAGATCATGACCTGAGCCAAAGTCAGATCCTTAACCGAACCACCCCTAGGAATCATGCATTTAAGTCAAAACAGAGAGATGAGCAGAGCAGAGAGGAGTTTCCCAGTAGAGAATTCTGTCCAAGGCCAGGGAATCAAGAATCTTGGCTATGCCTTTGGAAACTCCAGGATAGTGGTACCAGCATGGGTAAGAGGGATAGGGAATTGGGAATAGGGTCCAGAGATGAACTAACAGGAATCATGGACAGCCTGTATCATTTTCTATGTCTGTGCAAAAACTTACTACAAACATAGAGGCTTAAAGGAACATCCATTTATACCTCAGAGTTCCTATAGATCAGAAATGTCAATTCAGTTTAGTTGGATCCTCTGCCCAGGGTCTCAAGAGGCTGAAACAAACAAAAACCTTATTTGGACAAGCTGCCTTTCTTTTTGGAGGTCTTGATTTTCTTTCAAGATCATGTGGCTGTTGATGAAATCCAGTCCCTTATAGTAGTAGGCCCCTGCTTTCTTGTTGGCCACCAGCAGGGAGCCATGCTCAGGGTCTTAAGGCCACCCACAGTTTCCTGCCTCATGACTCTCTCCACAAAATAGCAGTTTGTTCCTTCAAGGCCAACAGGACAGTATCCACTGCAGCTTGGAATCTCTCTGACTTTTGTGGTTCCCCTGAAGGCACATGGGTGGCTCAGCTGGTTAAACATCCGACTCTTGATTTTGGCTCAGGTCATGATCTCATAGTTCTGGGTTCAAGCTCCGCACTGACAGCACAGAGCCTGCTTGGGATTTTCTGTCTCCCTCTCTCTCTGCCCCTCTCCCCTGCTCATGCTCTCTCTCTCTCTCAAAATAAATAAATAAACTTTTAAAAAATAAAATAAAACTATTCAGGCCCACCCACATGACAGGAGAGAGGATTGCACAAAGTATGCATACCAGGGGTGGAGTCTTAGAGAGAATCTTAGAATCCTGCCCACCACAGAGCTTTAAAGAAATGAGCGAGTGGATGATAAGTCAATGAATGAGCATGCAGGGCAAGGGAGAAAGATTGAGAAGCAGACAGATGATGAGAAGATAGAAAAGAAGGCATCCAAACAAGTAGGAAGGGCTGGGGACCAGAATAGAAAAACCTTGTGAACAGAGCAAGAGATACCTACAGAGCAGACACATTGAGCCACCTCCTGATCTCCAGGAGCAAGGGTTACAACTACTGACCAGGCCTAGAGGGCCCTGTGCTGTGCCCTGGGACCTGTGGAAAGAAAGGAAGCCATGGGTACCCATCAGCTGAAAGCAGAAGGGCAAGGTTGATGAACACTCTGTGCCAGGTCCTGTTTAATATGTTCTCACTTATATTGCCTCACTGGGTGCTTCCCACATCCCTGTAACATACTTTCCCTATACTACAGATAAGTAAGTTAAGGCTCAGAGAGGCTCAGAGAGAGATGCAAGTTTGAATACACACAGCAGAGCCCATGTTCTGCCCTGCACTCCCATGCCTGTACCATATTCTCCTTTTCAGGGGAAGAATTCTTGCCAAGCACCAGCATCAACTTTCATGATATGAAATATGTAATCATCAGAGCTAGATATAAAAAGTCTAAGGTATCTGTCTTTCATAAAGCAATAAATACAGAACTAATTTGCAAATTCTATATAGTCAACCAATAGAATTAAACTCTCCGTTTAAAAAAAAAATCTAAGGTTTTTTTTAATGAATCCAAAGTTGATTCCAATAGAAGAAAGACACATTATGTGTTTTCTATTTCATATGTGTCAACTTGATTGCTTTGCTTTGATCACAAAATGGATTATCATTCAAGTAATTAAAAGTGTTTTTCTCACTTTATAATAAAGTCATTTTTTGATCTCTGATGTTTGACCTTTCAGTCCATGTTATGGAGCTATTTGATTCAATACCAGAATTTTTTAAAACACAGAAAGCAACAGGGATGCCTGGGTGGCCCAGTCAGTTAAACGTCTGACTTTGGCTCAGGTCATGATCTCATGGTTGGTGAGTTCAAGCACCGCTTGGGGCTTTCTGCTGTCAGCTCAGAGCCTCCTTCAGATCTGGATTCTCTGTCCCACCCCCTTTGCTCTGCCCCTCCCCTGCTTGTATTCTCTCTCTCTCTCTCTCTCTCTCTCTCTCTCTCTCTCTCTCTCAAAAATCAATAAACATTAAAAAAAAGAGGCAACAAAAAGACTATTCATAGAAATATGATTTGATCACTTATTACAAAATTGCTGCTAATGTGCTGTTGTTAGTGGGTGTGGTGAACTAACTCATGCGCTTCATAGAGCTTAGGTCCTTGGAAACACAAAGCAAAATTCACCTTTAGCCAAAATTACTCTTTAAAATGATCTCTTTAGATTTAGTGCACCTAGATGCTCATCCTACAAGAGGCTACTGGGTCCTGAGACCAAATTAAAGGACCCTAGGCCCCCATCTCTGCCTAATGCTCACTAAGAAGCTTATTATATGGAATGGAAGAATGAGTCTTCTCTATTATTTAAATGTTATTTTCCCTCCCTTTCTCCATTTCCTTCCTTCCTCCTTTCCTTCCTCCATCCCCCTTCTCTTCTTCATTCTCTCCCTCCCTTCCTTCCCTCCCTTCCCTCCTTCCTCCCTCCCTCCCTCCCTCCTTCCCTCCCTCCCTTCCTTCCCTCCCTCCTTTCCTTCCCTCCCTCCCTTCTTTCCCTCCTTCCTTCCTTCCTTCCTTCCTTCCTTCCTTCCTTCCTTCTCCAGTCCTGCCTCCCTCTCTTCTTTTCTTTTTAAAAGCATTTACATGTGAAAGAATATCTTTAATTATTTTAAGACAATATATAGGAATGAGGGATCATGATCTATGAAAACTTACTCTCAAATGGTTCAGACAAAATAAAAATTGAAATGTGTTTAGACATAGAAAGAGATATAAGGGAAAATGCTAAGAGCATGTGAATCTAGGAAATTAATATATGCGAGTTCTTTGTAATATTCTTGCAAGTTTCCTATAAGTTGTAATTTTCCATATAAAATGTTTAATTGAATGTTAAAACTACTAAAATTCTTTTTGGTAAAATGTTGGAGCAATATTATTCAGAAAAACAAGGGCCTTTATCAGAATGTTTCTTGTTTCTTCCATCCTGACCACTTCCCCCTAGTGCTGCTGCAAATCAAAGTATATTATTTCTTTACAACTCAGATAAATTGTAAATAAATTACACTTTTACTTGCAATTTACTGGGGTGGCAAAAAATAACTAAGGGGAAGTTGGTTTTTTTGTTGTTGTTGGTTTTTTTTTTTTTTTTTTTTGGTTTTTTGTTTTTTTGTACATGGTTCTCTAAGGTCATCCAATTGCCAGCAAGCATGGGGAAAAAAGAAATAAAGAGAAGATGGGTTGTTGGCATGGTA
Source organism: Acinonyx jubatus (assembly GCF_027475565.1). Taxonomy (NCBI): domain Eukaryota; kingdom Metazoa; phylum Chordata; class Mammalia; order Carnivora; family Felidae; genus Acinonyx; species Acinonyx jubatus. Next base: position 52,436,918 of record NC_069388.1, read on the forward strand.
CAATGCACTGTTACTACCCCATGTCTTCAAACTTCCATTAACATCTACTATCATGTAATACACAATGTCTCCTTGTAATGTGTTTCCATTAGACCTTGTTGCTTTTGTTGTTTTGCAACATTTGAAGCTCTGAACATTCTCTTAAACAAGGTATATCCTGAGCATACCTATTTTCTCTTCCTGAACACCATCCCCCACCCAATTTCTGTTACTATCATCCCCATTCTCACTGGCTCACCAACTGGAACTTTCCGAGGCATCTGTGATTTATCCTAAAACCAATGTGTGTAGGTTTGGTCCCATTTTTCAGGGCCTCTCCGGTAACCAATAATGCACCACCCTGCAGATAAAGAAAAGGCATCCCTTGCCCAGGGGCAGTTTGGAGAGCAAAAAGCAAGCTGGTTCTAGCCCCCACTGTCCCTCAGCTGAGCACCGTGGTTGCGGGCATGGGGTGGGCAGCCTCAGTCCCAGACAAAGGTCGTCTTGTCGTGTTTCGGTCACCAGGCTGTGAATCTCCCAACTACACTCTTTTCCCACATCACAGCCTGTCAGCCTATCCACTCCTGCTAGGTGTTCCTTGTAAAGCACACCTATGTCAAATAACATAAGCACTGAACCACCTCCAGCTTCCCTTGGCTGCTACCAAGTCCTCACCCTGCCCATTCAACTTGTACTCAAGACTTTGACTACAGCAAACATCTCCAGTCTAAAGCTTTCTTTTTTTGTTAATATTTATTTATTTATTTTGAAAGAGAGAGAGAGAGAGAGCAGGGGAGGGGCAGAGAGAGAGAGGGAGACAGAGAATCCTGCATGGGGCTCGAACTCACAAACCTCAGTGAGATCATGACCTGAGCCAAAATTAAGAGTTCTATGCTTAACTGACCAAGCCACCACTCACCTCCAAACAGCTCCAGTTTCAATTACCACCATACATCCACATATTCCCAGTGCTTTATGAACTGCTCCCCTGGCATGAATTGGGTTTCCCTCCTCAACTTCATGGTCAAAATCTTAGCTATGCTTCAAAACCCTTCTGACTTACCACTTTATCCATCATTTGTGTATTTAATTTCCCTGACTTTTTTCTACCATGGCATTGAGGTTGTACTTCTGTTATCATATTACCTCCTGATAACTTAATTGTAGCAATCATTCTGTTTTCCTTCTGGAAGAGTTATCAACTGGCCCCCAATACCAGTGTGATTATACTCTGAGCTCAGGGACTGCTATGATTATTATTTCTTTAATCATTAAAGTTTTTTTTTAAGTTGTGGTAAAACACATAAGATAATCTTTAGTGTCTTAACCATTTTAAAATATAGAGTGTAATAGTGTTAAGTATATTCATATTGTTGTGCTGCAAATCTCTAGAACAATTTCATCTTGTAAAATTGAAATTCTGTACCAATTACACAGTAACTTTCCATTGCCCCTCCGTAGCCCCTACTAACCACCATTTTAACTTCTGTTTCTACAAATCTGACTACTTTGCATAGCTCATATAAGTGGATCGTACATTAATTGTCAATTTCGACTGGCTTATTTCACTTAGCGTAATACTTCCAAGGTTCATCATACTGTGGCTAAAAGTCAGTTGTATTTATATATCATATTTTGCTTGTCCATTGATAGACACATGGGTTGCTTCATGTTTTAGCTACTGTGAGTAGCACTGCTATGACCATGGATGCACAATATCTCTTTTTGAAAATCTGCCCTCAATTCCTTTAGGTATAGTGGAATTGAAAGACCATGTGAATCCATTTTTAATTTTTTGAGAAATTGTTTTCTACAGCGGCTATACAGTTTTGCATTCCCACCAACAGTTGTTATTTTCTGTTCTTTTTTTTCTTTTTGTAGTAGACATACTAATGGATGTGAGGTGATACCATATTTTGGTTTTAACTTGCATTTCTCTAATGATTAGTAATGTTGAGAAATTTTTTTCATATGCTCATTGGCCACTTGTATATCATAATTGGGGTAATGTATATTCAAGCCACTTATCTTTTCCTTACAGATTAACTGAGATATAGGTGACACTATATCTATCTATAGATAGATAGATAGATAGATAGATAGATATTTATTTCTTTATTTATTTTTATTTATTTATTTTGAGAGAGAGAGAAAGCTCAATTGGTGAGGGGCATAGAGATAAGGAGAGAAAGAATCTCAAGCAGACTCTGCTCTCAGGCACCCCTAGCACTGTATACATTTAAAGTGTATGGTATAATGACTTGACAGACATATATTGTGAAATTATTACCACAATACATTTAATTAACATCCATCATCTCATTGAGGGGGAAAAAAGAAAATAAAAATCATATTTTTATCCTCATGATAAGGTCTTTTAGGATCTACTCTGTTAGCACCTTTTAAATATACCATACAGCAGTGTTAAGTATAGTTATCATGTTGTAAATTATATTGCCAGTATTTATTTATCTCATAACTGGAAGTTTGTGCCTTTGACCACCTCATTCAATCCCTCCATGCCCCCACCCCAGCCTCAGGTAATAGTAGGTCTGATCCCTTTTTCTATGATGTGTTTTTAATAATGTATTCCACATGAGGGGCGACTGGGTAGCTCAGCTGGTTGAGTGTCCAACTCTTGTTTTCGGCTCAGGTCATGATCCCAAGGTCGTGGAATTAAGCCCTATTTCAGATCCCGTGCTGAGCATGGAGCCTGCTTAAGATTCAGTCTCTCTCTCTCAACCTCTCTCTCTCTCTCTCTCTCTCTCTCTTTCCCTCCCCTGTCCCTCTCTCCCACTCTCACTCTCTCTAAAATAAATAATGATAATAAATAATAAATATATTCCACAGGAAAGTGAAATTATACATTTATCTTTTTCTGTCTGACTTAGGTTGTTTCCATGTTTTGGCTATTGTAAATAATAGAGCAATGAACATGAGGGTTGAGATATCTCTTTTACATAGTGATTTTATTTCCTTTGGATATATACCCAGAGGTGGAATTGCTGAATCATACCTATTTTTATTTTTGAGGAACCTCCATACTGTTTTCCACAGACATATAGACTATTCTTCAAGGAATTTTGTAAGTTTTGGGCCTTATATTTAATTCTTTAATCCATTTTGAGTTAATTTTTGTATATAGAGTAAAATAAGAGTCTAACTTCCCTCTTTGGAATATAGATATCATTTTGTGTATTGAAGAGGCTATCTTTTCCCAATTGGGGGGTTTTGACATTCTTGTCTAAGATCACTTGACTATAGACTCTCTAGTGTATTCCATTGGTCTATATCTGTTTTTATGCCAGAACTATATCATCGTGATGACTATCAATTTGTGATATGTTTTGAAAACAAGTGTGAGACCTTTAACTTTGTTCTTTTTTTTCAAGATTGTTCTGGTTATTTGGGGTTCCTTATAATTCCATTTGAATTTTAGGATGGATTTTTCTATTTCTACAAAAACATCATTGGGGTTATAGTAAATGCAGATTGCATTGAATCTGTAGATCACTTCAGGTAGTATTGACATCTTAACAATATTATTTTTTCATATATTAAGGTGTCTTCCTTAATTTCTTTCAGCTGTGTTTTGTAGTTTTCAGTGTACAACTCTTGCACCTCCTTGGCAGTCTTTATTTTTAAGTACTTGATTCTTTCTGATGCTATCATAAATGGAATTGTGTTCTTAGTTTCCTTTTCAGAATGTTTATTGTTAACACATAGAAATGCAAGTGTTTTTTCCATGTTGTTTTCGTATCCTACAACTTTGCTGAATTCATTCATTAATTTTTATTGCTTTTTTTGTGGAAACGTCAGGGTTTTCTAAATATAAGGTCATGTCATCTACAAATAGATACTTTTATTTTGTTCTTTATGATTTGGATGAGTTTTATTTATTTTTCCCGCTGTTAGTTTTGGCTAGGACCTCCAGTACTGTGCCAAATAGAAGTGGTGATAGTGACTTTGCTATCCTTATCTGAGAGGAAGTACTTTTAGCCTTTAATCATTCAGTATGAAGTTAGCTGTGGGCTTTTCATAAAGGGTCTTTATATTGTTGAGGTAGTTTCCTTTTGTTCCTAGTTTGTTGGGTGTTTTTATAATTAAAGGGTGTTGAATTGTATCATATACTTTCTCTGCATCTGTTGAAATAAGCATATGGTTCTGTCCTTAATTCTGAATCATCCTCACATTGCAGAAATAAATCCTTCCTGGCCGTGGTGAATGATCCTTTTAAGGTGCTGTTGAATTTTCATTGTTAGTTTGTGGCATCAATTGTAAGTCCCCTTTCTGATTTTCCTTTCTGATTTTAGTTGAGTCCTTCTTTTCCTTCGTTAATCTAAATAAGGTTTTGTCAATTTTGTTGACCTTTTAAAAAATTGACTCCCTTTCATTGATTTTTCTCTCTTCTCTATTTTGTTTATCTCTGCTGTAATCTTTATTATTTCTTTTCTTTTAGCTTTGGGATTCCTTTGTTATTTTTTTTAGTTCTTTGAAATGTAAAATTTTGTTGTTGATTTTAAATCTTTTTTTTCTTTTTAATGAAAGTATTTATCATTATAAAATTCCCTCCTACTACTCCTTTCACTGCATCTCATAAGTTGTTTTATGTTGTGTTTTTATTTTCATTTGTCATAAAGGAATTCATAGTTTCCTTTGTGTTTCTCTGAGTCTTTGGTTGTTTATGAGTGTGGAGTTTAATTTCCATGTATTTGCGGATTTCCCAGTTTTCCTTCTGCTACTGATTTCTAGTTTCATTCCAGTGTGATCAGAAAGACAGTTTATATATTTCTAATCTTTTTTAATTAGTTAAGACTTATTTTGTCATCTTATGTGTAGTGTATCTTGCAGATATGCTTCACATGTGCTTAAGAATGTTTATTCTGGGGGTGCCTGGGTGGCGCAGTCGGTTAAGCGTCCGACTTCAGCCAGGTCCCGATCTCGCGGCCTGTGAGTTCGAGCCCCGCGTGAGGCTTTGGGCTGATGGCTCAGAGCCTGGAGCCTGTTTCCGATTCTGTGTCTCCCTCTCTCTCTGCCCCTCCCCCGTTCATGCTCTGTCTCTCTCTGTCCCAAAAATAAATAAACATTGAAAAAAAATTAAAAAAGAATGTTTATTCTGTTGTTCTTGGATGGAATGTTCTGTAGATGTCTGTTATGTCCAGTTGGTCTATAGTGTAGTTCAAGTCCTCTATTTTCTTATTGATCTTCTGTCTGATTGTTCTATCCATTATTGAGAGCTGAGTATTAAAGTCTCTATTATTATGCTGTTATATTTCTCTCTCAATCCCATCAATGTTTGCTTAATATATTTAAAATTTCTGATGTTTGGTGCATAAATATTCTACCAAGTGAACTTGTATTTCCAGGCATAATGTATCAGGTTTTTCTTAACTAAACCAGCCATAGATAGAAAAACTAGATTAATTAGACAAAAAAGAAGAAAGAAAATGAAAAAGAAATCTGTAGAACATAAAGAATTTGTATAATGACTACTGAAAAGACAAGCATTTGTGCTGCTTTTCTCTCTGGATTATTTGCCAATTCTGAAAGGAATCCTTGAGAAGCTGAGCAGCTAAGCAGAGTTTCAAGCTAAAGGTACAAAAAAATGAAAACATAAAGTGCCAAACAGGAAGTACCATTTCAATATTCCAGACTAACAGTTGGAACAATGAAAGGCTATGTTAGGGAGTAAAAGTGAACCAGAAATAAATCTTCTGGGGGCCAAAGCCCAACCCATTCACCTCAGGCCTTAATTAGATAAAAATAATTTAGGATTTCTAGATTTATAGCCTAAAAGCCCATTGGGAGCTAAAGTAAAAACTCTCTTAAAGAAACACGATTATTCAGAAGCTCAAATTGCCTCTAGAATTTTTATAAACAAGGTCTGGCATTCAATAAAAAATAAAAAGACTTAGAAATAACAAGAAAACAAGATGACAGAAATTAGGAGAAAAGGCAGACAATAAAAGATTTTACAAAAATTTAGATAATAAGATTTTCAGAGTAGAGCATAAAAGGACTATAGTGAATATGTTCAAGGAATTAAAAAAATAAGAATATTTGGATGCATAATTGAGACTATAAAAAAGGATCAAGTGAAATTCTAGAACTAAAGAAATACAACAATTAAAATCCTTAAATTAAGAATACATTGGATGAGGTTAAATGCAGATGAGACACACCTCAAGGATGAAGTTCTAATACTTAGAGTTGGGATTCCAGAAGGAAAAGAAGGAATAAATGCACCACAGCGATATTTAAACATTTAACAACTGGGAATCTTCCAAAACTGATATCACTGTATCTACAAATAAGTTCAGAATGTTCTACTAAATCCAAAGTAAGATAAATATACGCACAAAAACAATAACAAAAAAAAAAAAAAACTATACATGGGCATATCCTAGTTAAACTGCTAAAAAACAAAGGCAAATAGAAAAATGTAAAAGCATCCAATTAGAAACAAAAAAGAATAAGAGTGATATGCAACTTTTCAACAGAAAGCCAGGAAACCAGAAGACAGTAAAATATCTTCAAACTGCTGGAAAAAAAAATATCAGCAACCTAGAGTGAAAACATCTCTTGAAATTGAAAATGGAATAAGAACATTTTGCTCAGAAAAACAAAAAAGTAAGATAATTTATCACCAGCAGACCTGCACTAATGGATATATTAATGGTGAAATTCAGACAGAAGGAAAATGTTCCCAGATGGCAGCTCAGAGATGCAATAAAAAGTGACAGAAAGGGTAAATGTATTGAAAAATATCTGTATGCATGCTAGGAAATACAACAATAATAATGTGTGGAATTTAAATTATAAAAGAATGAAGAACAGAGACATAACAAGTTGGTGGAGAAGGGTAAGTGTGATTAAGTTTATTAAGGTCTTCGTATTATTCAAAATATTCTAAAAATATATGTGGAAATCCTTAGGGTAATCACCAAAAAATAACAAATATGTATATAACTAAAAAAGCAATAGAGCTAGAAGAAAAATACATAATGATGAAATATGCTTAAATAATCCAAAAGAAGGCGAAGGTTGATAGCCATAATATTGAACAGATGGGGCAAATAAAAATTGGGTAGAAAAAAAAGAAGGTCTAAAACCAAATATGTGTCATTTTTTAAATTTAAACAAAGTAGACAAAAGGATGAGAAATGTACGTTTGCTTATGCTGTTAGGTAAGATGAAAAAGGTCATGGCAGTCTAACAGACCTGGTGAGAACAACTGATTCCAATATAAAATCAGATTACTTTGAACGTTGTTTGCACAAGAACTAGAGGAACACAGGTTCCAAAGAGCAACTTTCAAAGGTGAGTCAAGGAGCTTTAGCTTCCCTTTGGCTGCACATACTGGTTCTGGGCAGGGCTGGGTCTGTAGACCCAGCATCTTGATTTGGCCTAACAGAGGAAAAGAGGAATTATCTGAAGAGTGGAGATTTCCCAGTGCTGGGGAGACAAAGACCCTCCACGGGCAAGAGTCTGTGAGAAAAACCTAGAGTAGAAAACCCTGGAGGAAAATGGTGAATTGACAGTGACAGGTTGTGGCTTCCTTTGCTTTATGGGGGCCTTGGATGGCAACAGTAATGACTGAAAGGGGCACAGAAAGACTGCCGGAGTGCTGGTTATATTTTATTTCTTCATCCAAGACGTGGTAACACCGATGTGTTCTATCTACGACAATTTAGGAAGCTATACGCTTTTGACTTAATGAATTAATTAATTTTTAATATTTTTATTATTTTTTAATTCCGCTATAGCTAACATACAGTGTTATATTAGCTTTGGGTGTACAATATAGTGATTCGGCACTCAGATACAACACCCAGTTCTTGTCACCACAAATGCACTCCTTAATCCCCAGCACCTGTTTTCCCAACCCCCCCCCCCCAAGCAGCTTGTTCTCCATAGTTAAGAATTTGATTTCTGGTTTGTCTCTCTCTCTTTTTCCTTTACTTGTTTCTTAAATTCCACATATGAGTGCAATAATATGAAATTTATCTTTCTCTGACTTATTTTGTTTAGCATTGTACTCTCTAGGTCCATACATGTTGCAAATGGCAAGATTTCATTCTTTGTGACAACTGAACAATGTTCCATTGTGTGTATATGCCACATCTTCTTTATCCATTCATCTACGGATGAACATGGACTGCTTCCATAATTTGGTTATTGTAAATAACGTCGCAATAAACATAGGGGTGCATGTATCCATTTGAATTTGTCTATTTATATTCTTTGGGTAAATAACCCAGTAGTGTGATTACTGAATCATAGGGTAATTCTATTTTTAACTTTTTGAAAAAGTTTTATTGGGGCACCTGGGTGGCTAAGTCGGTTAAGCATCTGACTTCAGCTCAGGTCATGATCTCCTGGGTTGCGAGTTTAAGCCCCACTTCGAGGCTCCGTGCTGACAGCTCAGAGCTTGGAGCTTGTTTCCAATTCTGTGTCTCCCTCTCTCTCTGGCCCTCCCCTGCTCATGATCTGTCTCACTCTCTCTCTCAAAAACAAATAAACATTAAAAAAAATTTTTTTAAGTTTTATTATTAGGTCGCCTGGGTGGCTCAGTTGGTTAAGCATCTGACTTCGGCTCAGGTCATGATCTCGCAGTTTGTGAGTTTGAGCCTCGTTTTGGGCTCCATGCTGACAGCTCAGAGACTGGAGCCTGCTTCAGATTCTGTGTCTCCTCTCTTTTCCTCTCCTCTACTCGCACTCTGTCTCTCTCTCTCTCTCTCAAAATAAACATTAAATTTTTTTAACTCTTATTATTTATTTAATGTTTATTTACTTGAAGGGGGAGGGCAGAGAGAGAGGGAAACACGGAATCCCAAGCAGTCTCCACACTGTCAGTGCCAAGCCCAACACAGGGTTCAATCTCACCAACCGTGAGATCATAACCTGAGCCAAAATTAAGAATTATTTTTTTTAATGTTTATTGATTTTTGAGAGAGAGAAAGAGAGCAGAAGCAGGGGAAGGGCAGAGAGGGGGGCAGGGGATCCAAAGCAGGCTCTGTGCTGACAGCAGAGAGGCGACACAGGGCTTGAAATCACAAACCCATGAGATCATGACCAGAGCTGAAGTTGGACACTTAACCCACTGAGCCACCCAAGTGTCCCAAGAGTTGTTTTTAACTTTTTGAGGAACCTCCATACTCTTTTCCACAGTGGCTACACCAGTTTGCATTCCCACCAACAGAGCAAGAGGGTTCCTTTTTCTCCACATCCTTGCCAACACTTGTTGTTTCTTTTTGATTTTAGCCATTCTGACAAGTGTGAAGTGATATCTCATTGTAGTTTTGATTTGCATTTCCCTGATGATGAGTGATGTTAAGCATCTTTCATGTGTCAGTTGGCCATCTGGATATCTTCTTTGGAAAAATGTCTCTTATGTCTTCTGCCCATTTTTAATTGGATTATTTGTTTTTTGGGTGTTGAGTTGTGTAAGTTTTTTACATATTTTAGATACTAACGCTTTATTGAATATGTTACTTGCAAATATCTTCTCCCACTCAGTAGGGTGTCTTTTACTTTTGTTGCTTTTTCCTTCATTGTGCAGAAGACTTTTATTCTGATGTAGTCCTAATAGTTTATTTTTATACGAAGCTATACATTTTTGTTGAAAACACCTTTCTTATATGCAAGTTATCCTTAAATAAAAAACATTAAGGAAAATACATGGATTGTCAGACTGGCCAGTTTTTAAAATTTAGAAAACACAACCATATGCTACTTAAAAATATTAGGATATGAAAAGGTGAAAAGTGAAATGGAGGAAAAGGAAAGAAAGTTGGTGTGGCTATAGTTAACTCAAAACAAAGCAAATTACTAGATTAACAAGTGTTACCAGAGAAAAACAGAGAAATTTTATAATGATAAAATTATTGAATCACTAGAAAGACAAAAACATTCTAAATGTATAGGTACTTAATTATGTAACCTCAAGATATAGTTAGCAAATATTTACAGAATTAAAAGAAATAGACAAATACAATTATAATGGGAAATTTTAATGCCCACCTCTTAACAGAACAAGCACAGAAAAAAAATCAATAAGTACTTAAAAGATTTGAAGTGTACCATTAACCAACTTGACCTTAACATTCCTATTGTAGTTCACTTACATAAAAGAGTGCACATAGCTACTGCATGATACACATTGTTTCTCTTGCACACAAAACATTTACTGAAACTGACCACACACTGTGTCATAAAGCAAGCTTCATCAAATTTTGAAAGATTGTATCATACAAAGCACAACATCTGATCATAGTGAAAATAAATATGATTAACAAAGAGAAATTAACACAAACTTATCAAGAAAATTCCTATGCTTTGCAAAATAAAACAGCAGTTTCAAATAACCCACAGGTAAAACAATCAGAGTGGAAACTGGAAAATATTTTGAAGTGGATTATAATAATAATAACATGTCAAAATTTGATGGATGTAGCTAAAGCTGTATTTTGAGAGAAATATTTGAATGCAAATGCATATATTGGAAAAAGAAAAGCCATCAATGACCTGACTTGCATCCCAAGAAGCTGGCCAAGAAAACAAAAAACAAAAAAACAAAAAACAAAAAATGAAGATACCATACAAACAAAGGTACCATATATATATTAAAGCCAAAGATATAAGGAAGAAAATGATAAAGACGAGATAATGTAACTGAAGAGAAAAAACAAATGTGTAATCATAAAAGGAAAGGCAAAAATCAATTATTTTGAAGCCAAATAAAATTGAGAAGCTACTGGTAAGACTGATCAAGTATAAATGAAAGAATGCAAAATTACCAATATCAGGAATAAAAAGGGAGATAGTCTATGGGCCTTAAAATATATAATAAAATGAAATTTTGAAACTTTCTTACTCTTAATTTAGTGAAATTTTAAATAAAATAAACAAAGTCCTATATTAGCACAATATATCAAGATGAAAGATGAATAATGTTGTATCTATTAAAGAAACTGAATCTATAATTTAAGGGATTCCTACAAGTGAAACTATAAACCTTGTTGGTTTCATTGATGATTTGTACCAAATGCTTTAGAGAGATATCATACAAGCCTTAACTAATTTCATTAGAAAATAGAACCACAGGCTCATTTATCAACTTATTATGAGTGCAGCATATCCTTGGCACCTATCTCTGAAAAGGACTGTTTTCAGAGTCATGTGGCTGTTAAGAAAGTAATGGGAAAAAAAAAAAAAACAAGAGCGAGAGAGAAAGGAACAAAGGAACACACTCTGAACTGTAGAGAACAAACTGATGGTTACCAGAGGAGAGGTGGTTGGGGGGAAGGGGATATCGGTGATCGGGCTGACAGAATGCACTTGATGTGATGAGCATTGGGTGATGTATGAAAGTGTTGAATCACTATATTGTACACTTGGAACTGATAAAACACTGCATGTTAACTAGATAGAATTAAAAAAAAAAACAATTAAAAAAAGGAATGTTTAAATCCAGGTGAACTCTTCCAAACTATATAAAAATGTCCTAAGGAAATTTTTTTAATTTTTTTTAATGTTTATTCATTTTTGAGAGACAGAGAGAACAGAGCGTGAACTGGGGAGGGGCAGAGACAGAGAGGGAGACAGAATCCAAACAAAGCAGACTCCAGGCTCTGAGCTGTCAGCACACAGCCCAGTGCGGGGCTTGAACTCATGAACAGTGAGATCATGACCTGAGCCGAAGTCAGATGCTTAACTGACTGAACCACCCAGGCTCCTCAGGTCCTAAGGAAAATATTAACAAACTGAATATATTATAATATAAAAATATAATACATCACAACCAATAAAAATGCATTCCTCCATTACAAGGTTAGAAATCAATAAACAAAATTCACCATTCACAAACTATATATATATATATATATATATATATATATATATTCATTGAAATGATGCAGAAAAACTATTTTGATAAAGGGTATTTTCTTAATTTAATAAAAGGTATATACAAAAACCTTGCAGTGAACATTATACTTAGTGGTAACCTACTATAAATATTTCCCCTTAAGCCAAAGAATAAAATAAGATTGTTTGACATCATAGCATCTCTACAACATTGCACTGGTGGCCATAGTCATTGCGATAAGACCCCACCCCCCCCCCAAAAAAGGAAAGAAAATAATGACACTTATATGGCAAATATATAACTGTAATTTCTTTACAGAACAAAAGTTTGTCTATGTATAGTAATTCCAAAAGAATTCATAGGTAATCTACCAGAATTAACATATTAATTAAACAAGAGTTCTGGGTACAAGATCGATATACAAATAGTAACTGTATTTTAATAAAGTATAAAATAAATTTTTTTCTCTACAGGAAAAAACTCTAAAGCATTATTTTTTAAATGTTTATTTAATTTTGAGAGAGAGATCAGGAGCGGGAAAGGTGCAGAGAGAGAGGGGGGACAGAGGATCGGAAGCAGGCTCCACACTGACAGCGCAGAGCCCAACACAGGGCTCGAACTCACAACTGAAGTCTGACATTCAACACACTGAACCACCCAGGCACCCCATATTTTTAAAGAACTAAATAAACAGAGCAATGAGCTATGTTGAAAAACTAAATATGCTAAAAGTATCGATTCTCCCCAAGTTAACCTATAGACTCATGCCATTTTAATCATAATATCATCAATTATATATTTTTTTACTAGCAAATCCTAAAATTCACATGGAAATAAAAAAGCCAAGAATTATCCCAGTTCGCTTGTGCCATCTTTTTTCTTGCACCAACCTTAACTCATTTACCCTGTTATTCTACAATTAGATTTCTGAATATGAAAACAACAGATATGTATATATTTATACCCAGAAGATAAGTAGAAGAATTTTCATTGGCACATTACTTATAGTACTTAAAAATGGAAAGAGCATAACAGATTTGCTGAGGGTTGGTATATTCCTACAATAGGGTACCACCCAACAATTAAAATGAACAGACGGTTGCCACATGCAATAGTGTGGATGAATCACACAAATATAATGTTAAGTAAATGAGGCTATTTACAAAGAATATATAATGCATGATTCCACTTTTTAAAAAGTTCAAAACCAGGGGTAACTAATCTATGGAGTAAAACATCAAGAGAGTGGTTATTTTTGGAGAAGCTGGGTAAGTAGGAATCAGGACAGTGTATCAGGTATATCAGCCTCTGGCATCCTGGTTATTTTGTTTCTTGATGTAGGTGTGGTTATGTGAATGTGTTCACTTACAGATAATCTACCAAGCATGTTTTCCTCTAAAAAAAGTATTTATAACATAAGTAAATAAAATCCAGTGGGTTTTGTTATTGTTGTTTTAATAGAGTTAGATATTCTGAACTTTAGTTCCTCATGATAAACAGTTTAAACTTAGATTGGTGACTTGGTCCTAAATTGCTATTCTGTAAGATCACTATGAGAGTTTGGCTTATTTTCAGGAGTAGACTCAAGGACTAATTTGAAGTAGTAAGTAATTTGAGTATACAGGGAAATAAATGCAGATGCGAACGTAGAATATATACATAATGGGATGATTCTGGGGGAATGGGGTAGCAAATGAAGATCATGGTCTACTGTCATTAGAAACACTAAAACCAGTTGCTGTTCTAGTCTAAGGAAAGGAAAGATACGGAGAGGCAGCATGGTTCAAAGCGTGGGTTCTAGAGCAGGCATACCTAGATTCAAGTCCAAGTATTGGCTAGGTACATTCTGTGTGTTATTATGTATTTAAATAAAATAAATACACGTGCAAGTGTCTAATTTTTTAAAACTGTTGAATTTTTTAAAAATAAGTAAGTAGAAATAAATTAGCTAAAATGATCTCATCTCATTTCTATTTACCCTTAATTAAGATTAGCTGATATAATTAGTTGGATCATGCCCAAATTTCTGTGTTCCATATTTCATGCAACTGAAGTTTTCAACTGAAAGGGAATCTTAAAGCATACTCTCCATTCTAAAAGCCCAGCAGGAGAAATAAAGCTCCTGTAATTAATGTAAGTAAAGTGGTTATTAATAATATGCCCAAAACTCATTATGCAATCAAAAATGAAATTTGCTTCAATTGTCTATCAGCTTTGTCATTTCATGCTTGAACAGTATTAGAAAGGAATCTCTCTAGTTACCTGCCATATCAAGATTAATGGATAATACAACAGAAACTTCCTTCTCATGAAAGTTTTCACAATTTACTCATCATTCTTAACTCTACATCAACAAATTAACCTTTCCTGCCAATCCAGGAAATTAAAGTCAGAGATTTTGGAGGAAAAAAAAAAGGGTGTTTTGTAGTCATTGGCCACTTGTAATACTGCAGTAAGGTAGTTCCAATGAGTAAGCTCATAAGTCTATGTATAAGTTTGCCAGATAAAATACAAGACACCCAGTTAAATTTATTTTTCAAATAAACAATATTTTTCTTGTTTTGGTAAAAGTATGTCCTTAATATTGCATGGATCCAACTTATACTAAAAAAATATTTATTGATTATCTAAAATTCAAATTTAACTGAGTGTTCTACAGTTTTATTTGCTATTTCTGGCGACCTTACCTAGGTAATAATCATAAGCACAACTCAAATTACAGTAACAAAATTCTACTCTAATGCTGTCCAACCAAAGAAAAAAACGAAGTCATGTCATTTGATAGCTTAAGTATTATACAAACTACTTATTGCCTCCAAGCGTAGATTTTACTCACAGGCTGAATTATCTAAGAAGCAAAAGTTTTAATTGACTTATTTCAAACAAAAGTGTGTTTTTAATTGACTTATTTCAAACTAAAAGTCTGCTGACCACTGCCAATTCTTCAGTAGTTTGTTACTGCCAGCTGGTTTCATACTGAGATAAGGCCAGTATGTAAATCAAGTGCATCGTTAGGAACCTCTTTACTTATCTGACACTTTTTTGGTAGTGAGGTCTTTTTGATGAAGTAGTGTGTTGATTGCAGTTCTGAGCCAGGACCCTTATCTACACATTAACTGAGATCAAAGACTTTAAGGATGGGATGCTATTGTGGTAGACATGCTTGCTTAGAGAAACCCAAAGGTAAATTTTCTTTGTAGACAATTCTTTGGTGTGAGTTGTATATTTTCTATTCTTGGATTCAATACATACTTCGTAAGCAAGATACTTCTTTAACAATTGACACTTGAAAACATATTCAACTCTGGTATAGATCATGACAATATTATACTATGGATCATAAGTAACACAAGGTATAACAGAAGAATGCCAATCGGCAAAGTCATTGTGTAGATTCCTGTACTATTGTTAAAACAACAATATGCATCATTAAATGAAACCCTGTGACAATCTTTTATAATGTAAACATGTCAATAAGGTAAAAAAAATATTATTCTAAAAACTAGCTTTTATTGAGCACTTATCACATATCAAGGATTGTTCAAAGTGCTTTATTCAGTTAATTCATTAAATATTCTGTCAGAAACGCAGGTTTCCTGTGCTCACATACAGTCAAAAACTCAGGCATACCATTTCTTAGTAAGAAAGCTTAAATATCACATTAAATTTAGGAGAATTCGGTTCAAATAAAACTGATAGTAAGAATGCAAACATGACTTTAGTTAATGAATTTGCTAGTGGTGATTCTCTGTTTTGTTCCCTAACTCTCATTTAGTTCTGACATTGACACAAAGAATAGTCTAAATAGGATAAATGCAAAGGAAGTAAAGGAGTTACCCAGTTACATAAATTTTATTTCATTACCAATGTTTATTTATGAGTAGTGTTATTTGAATTGTGAAAGGGTTATACCATGCTGTTTTTAGGAGATCGAGTGATGGCAGAAATGAAGTACAGCAAAATCCCTCAGAGAAGAGGGATTCATTTGACATTGTAGATAAAGATGATGCATCTGAGTGGCCACAGTTTGGAAAGAAGAGGCAACTGAATTCTCAGGTCACAGTTCTCTGGGTTAGGACTGAGGTTAAGTGTGCACATGGTCAGGGCACAGATGTGGGCTGGAAAAGCAGCCAACATGGGAACAGACTGGCTGGTCCAAGGAAGACAGTTGGAAAACTATGAAGAAAAACTTGCACTAACAGAGAAAGAGGGCTTCAACTCCGCCCAAGAAGGATCTAGAGATAAAGAATAAAATGATAAAAAGGAAAGGTCCTAAATCTTACGGTCCCAAAGATTCACAAAATGAAAGACTATCTGAAATCAACAAACCAATGATTCAAAAATACTTCTTTAAAGATATATTTGGTGGAGGGGAGATGGGTGGTTCAGTCGGTTAAGCATCTGAGTCTTGATTTCAGCTCAGTTCGTGATCTCCTTGTGTCATGAGTTTGAGGCTGCATTGGGCTCTGTGTACTCACCATGTGGAGCCTACTTGGGATTCTCCCTTCCTACTTCTCTGTCTGCCCCTCCGCTGCTCATGTTCTCTACATCTCTCTCAAAATAAATTTAAAAACTTGAAAAACAAGTCATATTTGGAACAAAATGAACAAAAATGGAGTTGTCCCTTGTTACAAGCCGTCTGACTGATGTCCAAAGAAAACTTGGATCTTAACTATTTTGTAGCTAGCTTCAATGTTGAGGAAAATGACTTAGAGATCAAAAGGAATGAAACAGTCACTCATAAGGGAGAATAGAAGTATAAGCTACATGGAAAAGGTACGTGTGCATGGTTGTGTACGTGTATGTGTGCATGTGTCTGATTGTACCCAGTCACACTGAACAGATTGAGGTCTATGCCAAAAATGAATTATATGCCCATCACTGAGGAAATTGTGAGTGAAATCTCCAAGTGTCTACTGATGATCCCTAGTGGAGGGCAAAGAATGGGAAAGACACAGAATAGCTGCTGATGGAGAGATGTGGCTTTGCCTTTGAAGGATGAGAGAGCTGTGGGCATAAACTATAAGTTAACTTTTGTCCAGGACATTTCATGAGTATATAGAAAAGGAAAGAATATCACTTAGATCCAGAGCAAGACATGCTATATTAACTTTATTTCATTTTATCGGTATTTTTAAGCAGGTAGGTTGTACACACACTTTGGGCATTATACATTTCTAGTTCGGCATTTAATATGAAATGATCTCTTATGCCATTTTAAGGAGAAATTGAGATAACACAAGCTGAATGACAGCATAGGGTAAATGACAGTTGGCTTTGCAACCATAAAAATGATTAAGGACTGATATCAATCTGGAAAGAAGCTTCTATAGAAAAAGACTGAAGGGTTTGGATTAAAATTTAGAGAAATTATCATTGCATTCCTGGTCTTTTTTAAAGCTCGACAAGATAGCAAATGCTTTGGCTGATTGGATCAGGGCTCCCAGGATAAAATGAGAGCAAAATTTGACAAGTTGAAATTTAATAGAGAAAAGATGACAGGACTTGCACTTGGGTCCCAAAAATAACTCTAGAAATGGAAGATGGGACAAATATTGCTTTGTGGCAGCACACGAAAACAAAAGTTGTGTTTACTGGTGAGGTGTTGCCAAAAAAGATAATGAGCTCATGGGCTACATTAATTAAAATATAGCACCTCATCAACAGATACCATAATCCTGCACATGATTAGACAGCTCTCACAGAAAGTTCAGGGAAGTGGTTGGTGCCCAGCCATAAGAAGAAATCGAGCTGGTGCAGGGACTAATAAACAAGGAGCTAGCATGATTCACAATCTAGCTGCCTGAAGATAGATTAAAGGTGAGAGGATGTTGATGACATCACCAGTGCCCTGTTCAGTCCTCTTTATCTGGCTAAGGAATCACAGATGCCTCCAATTCTTCTTCTGAGAATGCACTTGTCCAAATGGGAGACCCTCTCCTGGAGAGTCACTTACTACCACACAGCGCCACCATATCACAACCCAAGGGGCAAGCCTTCTGCCCACCACCGACTGACACAGAGGTGCAAAGTCCAAACCCTTTCCCTCGATGTGGGGCTGGCATTGTGGTATCATTCATTTGTACTCCAAAACTGTCCCGGTATCTAGGTTGACTCATCCTTGAGTCCTAGACATGGTGCATTCTGTCAGTCAGTTGAGGTACACATGTAACACAAATAATATAAAGAAAGCAAAGAAAAGAATAGACTGCTAGGAAAAATGATGGTACCCCAAAATAGCTTGCCGTCCAGCAACCTCAGTTAAAGTTAGTCCTTTCCCGTATTGCGAATGTGCAAGGTAGTGAATTCAGGGCCAGTCCAGACACGGGTGATGCTCAACATTCTTTCCTGTACCTAATGTGCAGCTTAGAAAATATGGCCATTGAAGTTTGTAATAACATAGAGAATAATATATATACTTTAAAGTTTACTTATTCAGAGAGAGAGAGAGAGCAAACATGTGGGAGGGGAAGAGAGAGAAAATCCCAAGCAGGCTCTGCACTGTCAGCACAGAGCCCTACATGGAGCTCAAACTCATGAACTCTCATGAGATCATGACCTGAGCTGAAATCAAGAGTTGAGTGCTTAACCAACAAAGCCACCAGACTCCCTGAAAATAATATCTTTTTAAATTAAGATTTATTTTTATATATTAGAAATTTATTGTTTCATGGTGTCATCAAATTTTCCCTCTTTCAGCCATATACTGATGTTAATATTTGGCATTTTTCCAACAACAACAAAAAAGGGTTTGCTGAGCTCATATATACATATATATGCACCTATGTACATATATAAACACATGTACATAAAGGAAATAAAATTTCTTTAAACAATATTTACTCTTACCATGTGAGTACTGACATTTCCTATTTTATTCTATTATTTGGTTAAATAACCCATCAAACTCATTTTATAGCTAATAAAAGCCTGAGACCACGACGTGCAACATTCGATTAAAGGGTCCCGATGTTCTCTCAAATCCCAAGCCCACTTATTTTTTTTAGTGTTTATTCATTTTTGACACACAGAGAGAGAGAGACAGAGTGTGAACGGGGGAAGGGCAGAGAGAGAGGGAGACACAGATCAGAAGCTGGCTCCAGGCTCTGAGCTGTCAGCACACAGCCCGATGCAGGACTCAAGCTCACCAGCCATGAGATCATGACCTGAGCCGAAGCAGGATGCTTAACCGACTGAGCCACCCAGGCACCCTTGAGTGGTAGAGTTTTAAATATGAGTTTCTTTAAGTTATAAGTACACAATAGGGGAGGTGCCTGGGTGGGTCAGTCGGTTAAGCAACCGACTTTGGCTCAGGTCATGATCTCGCGGTTCGCGAGTTCTAGCCCCACATCAGGCTCTGTGCTGACAGCTTAGGGCCTAGAGACTACTTCAGAATCTGTGCCTCCCTCTCTCTGCCCCTCCTCTACTTGTGCTCTGCCTCTCTCTCTCTCACAAATAAATGAGAACAAATAAATTAAAAAATTTAAAACTCTACTGCTCAGTGAAAATTTCTGAAGGTACCAGAGAGCCCAGCTCCTTGAATACTTGGTAAAACAAAACATTTGTGCAGTTTGACTGTCAGCTGAGCCCCCAGATTCCTGGGAAATCTAGACTTCATTAGATTTGATCACTTGTTCACCCCTAAATCACCTGTTCCAAGTCCTAAAAAAATCCTAATCCTCCCGTTCAGGTTTTGGAAACTCCTATCCTGCTTTTGCAAACTGCTGCTTGCTTTCTTAAAAGAGCCTAGATTTTCTATATATTGTATTGCCCCCAATTATCCATATCCTCAAAGCATGCCTAAGAATGCAATTAATATTTTTCGAGAGGTTCTGAAAAGGCATTACTCATAGAAATGTAGTGTTGTCATCAAAGGTGACACGATCTGCCCCTATGTCAGGAGTGGCACTGGTTACCACCACTCTCAGCCTCTCTCTGTCTTTCTAGCTTCTTGGCCCTTGGCTTCCCCCTTTCTGGTCCTTGGGCCTCTCTTCCTCCAAATTCTCAAACTCAAGATATCTTTTAAAAACAACATGAGAGGATTCTTATGATAAATCAAATTTTTTACTATAAGAAAGGCAATTGATTTTATACTTGCTAAGCACAAACATCATTTGAAAGTGGAAATGACAGGAGGTATAAGGATTATCAAAAACATAATAAAAAGATGATACTAGGTCATGCGATAAAGCTTAAAAAGAAAATTCTATAAAGTGCTTCATCTAGAGCAGTGTTTTTCGAACTTCAGGTCATGAAACCGATGGCAGTGTTAATGGATTAGAATTTATGTTTAAAATGGTCTGATTTATATTTAAGAATGCACTAACAGAATTTCTAATGCCTTCAATATAGGTTTTGAGAGAAATCTAGGAGCAAAAGGTGATTATGAGCATTTTGTCCAAACATTCTTTACAACCAGTAATAACTTAGCATGAACAATTAGCATCTTCACCATCAAAAAAAATGTAGTCAATTATTAATCTGGTTCCTCCTTCACATCAAAAAAGGTGTTTGTATATTTCTCCTGGACAGAGCAGGAGAAAAAGTCTATGAATGCTACTCACTTATGAATTTTTACCTTTTACCATTACCTGTCTCTGTGTTATTACTCCCTTTTCTAGATGCTTCTCTGTAAAAAAATTAACTTGCAAAAATTTCATGAAGCAAAACCATTTTCTGAAAATATGTTGGAGGCCACTCTACCTCTGTCTGGACACTCAGAAATCCTCAGCCTACTCATTCAGTGGCCTAGTGCTGAGTGATTCATTTGTTCATTGAAAATGGATATTAAACATATATTTACATATGCAACTACAATATACAGACTAATGTTTCTTCAATTATCATTTATCTGAGTGTCCTTTGGAGTGACATAGGTGGCTATAGTCTTAGTCAAATATTACAATTTTTCCTCAAACAGTTTTGGAATTTTCCATGGGAACAGCCTTAAGATAAAGCCTCTGAGTCACATGAGAAAAATGGCATAATTATTTTTAGCCAAGCTTGATTTTGGAGTAAAAGAATATTTTCATTCATATATCCAATAAACATTTTTGAACACCTACAGTGTGCCAGGCACTACTCTAAGTATTAGGAACTCTGCAGTAAAATAGTTTTGCTTGAAATGTCTTTGACCTGTGTCCAAATTTTAAATCAAACCTCAAAGAACAGATTTGCCAGCAGAAAGAACTTTCAGAAAAATGTGCTGAAGACTTAAACCCAGGTCTCCCAGAGGTGATTCTAAACTGTGTCAAAGCATGACACATCCCTGGAATGAGCAGAGAGCCCACTTAGACAACTGGTCTGCACGATTATCTATCTTAGAGCCATGACTACAAACAAGGGTTGTAGGATTTACTAAAAAGTTGAACCTCCTGCATTTGCCTTCCATATTTCCCTCTTTTCTGTCTGACTGCCTCCATGATCTTTCAAAACTCCTATCATGTCCCACCTCATCTGTCCTTGCACTGTCTATATAACAAATATTCACTGCTCTAGTTGTGCTCCCTCTCAGCACAAGGGATGCAAACTGAAAAGAACAATTGTCTCTGGACAGGTTTTGGAAACTGTTTATTTTGGGTCAGTGGTGATACACAGACAAACACAGGAAGGTAGGTGCTGAGATAGAGGACCTGAAAGGTTCTATGGGAGAGCAAGGGAGGAAAGTTAGCTAGACCAGGATAAGTGTGCATTCAAAGAAAGCTTGGTCCAAGCAGAGAGAACTGGTCAGTATCTAATGGGTTTGCCAAATGACTGATGCTTGGGAGAAGAAAGGTCTTATTAGAGAATCACAGGACAGAGAGAGTATTGGAACACCGAGAAGCTTATGACTGGTTCACATAGGCGTCTCCTTCAAAGAGAGTATGCTCCCCTAGGAAATAGACTGCCTGATTCAGTTTTTCTATCTCTGGGGCATGGTCCAGTGCCTAGCACACTGGGTCTAGTTGGTGCAAAATGAACACTTGTGGGAATGAGGAAGTACTGCTGTGGTTAAAGAGATAAATGAATATATCTGGGCAAATTAAAAAAAATAATTGAAGTGCCACTCTTAGATAATGATAATGATAAGAAGTCTCCTTTTCCGTGTTGGACCATCTTTGTTGTTTGTTTTGTTTTGATAATCAACCGTGCCAGCCAGCAAATTCTATGTATTGGAGTTAGTGACATTTCTGACATACAAATCTCATGTACCACACAGGATTATGTGTGGGCTTGCATCAGGGCAATGTGAAGGAGGCAGAACCCTGGAGACATGAGGATATTGGCTGTTTCAAAGTACGAAATGAAGAGAATTGCCTAATTTGGAATAATGAAGCTAGTTGCTATGTTAGTAACTACAAATGAATGGGTTTCCTTCCTTATTTTTATTTACTTGTTTATTTATTTTTAAAATGAACTATAATTAATATAACATATTGTATTAGTTTCAGGTGTACAACTTAATGATTCAACAATTCTATACATTACTCACTGCTTATCAGATAAGTGTAGACACCATCTGTCACCAAACAACATTATTACAATCTTATTGGCAATACCCCCTGTGCTGTCCTTTTCATCCCATGCATCATTTGTTGTATTACTGGAAGTTTGTACCTCTTAATCACCTTTATCTATTTCATCCTTCTCCCACCCACCTCCCCTGTGGCAACCTTCAGTTTGGTCTCTGTATTTGAGTCTGTTTGTTTCTCTGTTCATTTGTTTGCTTTTTTAGATCCCACAGATAAGTGAAATCATATGGCATTTGCCTTTCTCTGACTTTTTTCACTTAACATTGTACCCTCCAGATCTATTCATGTCATCACAAATGTCAAGATCTCATCCTTGTGTATGGCTGAGTAATATTTCATTGTGTATATATACCTCCTCTTTTTTACCCATTCATCTATGAATGGACACAAGACATGGGTTGCTCCCATATCTTGGCTACTGTAAATAATGCTGCAACAAATATATGGGTGCATATATCTTTTGGAATTAGTGTTTTTATTTAAGGGGTATAGTAAATACCCAGTAGTGGAATTACTGGATCGTAGGGTACTTCTATTTTTAATTTTTTGAGAAAATTCCCTACTGTCTTCGACAATGGCAGTACCAATGTACATACAGTCAACAGTGCTTGAAGGCTAGTTTCCTTCATTGGAAGGAATGAGTCAGATATAAGTGTGGCATAACATAAACATTTCCCAACCAAGAAAGTGGCTGTTGCAATAATATTTCCAGAGAGGAAGGTTAGTACTGAATATGTGATGAGCTTTTTCAGAAAAAATAAGTAAATAAAAAGTTTTTATCACCAGATAAAAGCTTTTATCACCAGTCTACAATGCACAGACTGACTCAGATGAGGGATAAATATCAGACAAGCCTGAGATGAGGCATGTTCTAACAAAAACAACATCAGAAGTTCTTCAAAAATGTCAATATTGTAAAGAAAAAAGAAAGGCTGAGGGAGAAGTCCATATTAAAGAGACTAAAGACACATGACAACTGAGATAAGGAAGGGGAGAGAATGTTCTGAAGGTCACTATTGGGTCAATGGGCAAAATTGGAATATGAACAACAGATTAGATGAAAATGGTGTATCAGTGTTTACTGTATGGAATTTACTGAGGTTGTTAACTGTATTATAGTTACACAAGAGAATATTTCTATTTGCAGAAAATACCTGCAGAAATATTTAGATGTGAATGGCCATTATATAACTTGCACTTAGATGGCTTTTACAACGTTCTGTGAGTCTCTGTGCATGTATTCATACATAAGTATATGCACACGCATGCAGAGAAAGACAGAATGACAAAGCAACTAGAATAAAATATTAACAAAAGGTAAACCTGAGTAAAATGTGTCATGGTGTTGCTTATATTATTTTATAACTTTTCTGTGAGATTATTTCTTTTTTTAAATTTTTTTAATATTTTGTTTATTTTTGAGAGAGAAAGAGAGAGACAAAGTACGATTGGGGGAGAGACAGAGAGAGAAAGAGAGAGGGAAACACAGAATCTGAAGCAGGCTCCAGGCTCTGAGCTGTTAGCACAGAGCCTGATGTGGGGCTTGAACACACAGACAGCAAGATCAAGACCTGAGCTGAAGTTGGACGCTTAACCAACTAAGCCACCCAGGCACCCCTCTGTGAAATTCTTTCTTTTTTTTTTTTTTTTTAATTAAAAAAAATTTTTTTTTCAATGTTTTTTATTTATTTTGGGGACAGAGAGAGACAGAGCATGAACGGGGGAGGGGCAGAGAGAGAGGGAGACACAGAATCGGAAACAGGCTCCAGTCTCCGAGCCATCAGCCCAGAGCCTGACGCGGGGCTCGAACTCACGGACCGCGAGATCGTGACCTGACTGAAGTCGGACGCTTAACCCACTGCGCCACCCAGGCGCCCCAAATTATTTCTAAATAAAATATTAAAAATAAAACAAAATAGTAACAGGTTTAAATGCATGTATTCATTCCTCCCTTTTCTCCCTCACTCCCTTCTTTCTACATGGAGAGAGAAAGCTTGTGGAAAGCTTCCCAGGACCCACAGAATGGCGAGAAGCAGCACTGGCTTGGGAAAGAAAGACAGTGCATCCTCCACATTCTCCCTGCCAGCTCCCCCCAAGCTGGAGTCCCACAATCTTCCTTCCCACTGCCACTGGCACCTGTACTTTCTAGAAGACCCATACTCAAGAAGCCCCATTCTTACCATATGAGCACATTTGGGGCCATAAGTACACTTAGACAGCAACAATGTGTATACTCCAGAAATGCTTCTTCAGTGAGGGATAGGTACCAGGACCCAGGCCTGGCTCTGCCTTTTGTTGACCATGGTCTTGAGCTCAAAAGAACCCTGAGTCTCAGATGCTTGGCGGGCAGCATGGGAAAAGGGATAGCACCCATGCAGAGGCTGCTGTGAATGTAAATCACGTATTGTCTGGAAAGGCATTCTGTAAACATACTGCCTGTTTACATCCAGTCATGTGGTTGATTGACTTGTCTGTCTTCTGTTCTAGGCCATGAGTGCAGGAACAAGTGCCTCCAGCCTGGCCAAATTGTTTGGAGTGTGCAAGGAGGTTGCAAACAATGATGGGTTCTGAAAAGGGAGAAGGAGAAAAATGCTCCCAGAGAAACCAATCCCAGAGACAATATCTTAGGGACCTAGAAAGGGGATTGGATAGAGACATTCTCACTCTCTCCAAGACCATTTTTGTCAGTAGATGGTCTGTCATTATCCCAGCATGTGTAGTCAAACTCTGGAACATTTGCAGATTTAACAGCCAAATCTTGGGATTGGCTGGTGTTTGTAAATTTGCCAAATCAAAAATTGCATTCTAGAGGCTGGTGTGCTGGGATGACAGTAAACATCCCAACTTCTTCCCTTGCATTGTTTTTCACCCAGTAAGGATGTCTACATAGGGTTTTACAGGAGAAACCAGGAAATTTTGCTTTACCCTGGAAAATTTATTAATATAATTCAGCACATCAATTAGGTATAAAGAAAAACATTGTATAGCCATCTGTGAAGTCTTTGTCAAAAAAGGCTTTGACAAAACTCAGTAGACACTCTTGATTTAAGAGAGTTTATTCAGCAAAACAAATTAAATATAGCTATCTTATCCCCAAAGTCAGCACATTGTTAAAAGGGAAACACTAGAAGCCTTACCACTAACGTCAGAATGAAGACACAGATGCTGTGTGTGTGACAGGCTAACCTATCCTGGAATGAAATTCATAGACGATAATCTTCCTCCACATAAAAGTTCAAAAGAAAATGTGCATCAGTATTATGTCCACACTGTGATAAAATTTTACATTTAAAAAATTGTTTTTATTTCAGACACAAATGCGTATTCACTATTCTATTTGAAGACAAATGAAAGACTCATAGGCATACACCAAATTATAATAAATTGTAATGGTGAGAATACAAATACTGAACTAAATATTGTCAATAATTTTCTTTATATTTGACATTTTGACCAAAGGGATAAATAAGCATACTTGTGTCCACATAGGTATAAGTCTATATGACCATTGCAATTATGACAGGAAAAGGTGGTGAAGGTCAGTGTCATTGGAGATATGATGTTCCAAAATGATAAATAACTCAAGGAAATTCCAAACAACACCAAATACAACTTGAATTGACAGTTGCTCTCTTTGAAAACCCAAAGTATATTAAAAGTGCAAAAATTTTTTAAGTATGTATCTTAAACAGAGTTAGGTTCAGATCCTTGTAAGTAGGTTTTCATCTATTTGACTGTCTAGGGACAATTGGCATTCATGCTTTGGGGGCTTGGAAGAATGTTTACCATGTAATATTCAGGAAGTTTAGTGTCTCTGGCACTCCACCACACAAAAAATGCCAATCACACTTCAAAATTATTGTGACAGTTCAAAACACCTTGACATAGTTTCCAAAATAGGCTCTGGGGAAGCATTCTATAAACCACTACTCCGTTATGGGCTGGCTTTGTGGACCAGGGATCAACGTAGACTCCCACACTCAGAAGAGCCTCACACTTGAGTTTAATGCTTTAATGGTCACCATCTTGAATTTTTTTTTGAGAGAGAGGTATGAGCAGAGAGACAGGGAGAGAGAGAATCTCAAGCAGGCTCCACACCCAGCACAGAGCCTGACACAGGGCTTGGTCTATGACCGTGAGATCATGACCAGAGCCAAAATCAAGAGTCTGACAACTGACTTAGCCACTAGGCATCCCTTGAAATTCTTAATAATGTTATCTTTGAATTTGTGTTTTGTAAGTGAAGTTTGTTGAAACAATGGAGCGTGTGCTAAGAGTTTGGAGCCTTGGGGCAGTTTTATTTACTATAGCCTTGTAGTATAGATTGAAATCAGAGGGCATGACACCTTCAACTTTGTTCTTTCTCAAGATAGTTTTGGCTATTTGGGGTCTTTTTTGGCTCCACATAAATTTTAAAATTATCTGTGATAGTTCTGAGAAAAATGCCATTGGTATTTTGGCAGGGATTACATTGAATCTGTAGACAGCTTTGGGTAGTATGGACATTTTAACAATGTTAATTCTTCCAGTCCATGAGTGCAAAATATATTTCCATTTATTCGTGTCCAATTTCCATCATGAACATCATACAGTTTTCACTGCTTTTTTAAAATTTTTAAAAAATTTTTTAATATTTATTTATTATTGAGAGACAGAGCATGAGCATGGGAGGGGCAGAGAGAGGAGAGACAGAGAATATGAAGCAGGCTCCAGTCTCTGAACTGTCTGCACAGAGCCGGACACAGGGCTCAAACCCACAAACCACAAGATCATAACCTGAGCCGAAGTCGGACACTCAACCGACTGAGCCACCCAGGCGCCCCCAGTTTTCACTGCTTTTAATATCTCATCTATTGAGATAATCATATTATTTTTAAATAAATAGAAATATATTCTTTGTTATTTCATTCTTTTTGATATGATTGTAAGTGGAATTAGTTTCTTCATTTCTTTCTGATCATTAATAGTGTATAGAAACACAACAGATTTCTGCATATTAATTTTATATCCTGCAACTTTACTGAATTTATTTATTTATTAGTTCTAACAGGTTTTTTAGTGGAATCTTTGGGATTTTCTTTCTTTTTTCTTTTTTTTTTTTTCTTTATTTATTTATTTATTTTTTTTCTTTGAGAGAGAAAGAGAGAGAGAGTGAGACAGACAGAGCACAAGCCAGGGAGGGGCAGAGAGAGACGGAGACCACAGAATCCAAAGCAGGCTCCAGACTCTGAGCTGTCAGCACAGAGCCTGATGCAGGGCTCGAACTCACAAACTGTGAGGTCATGACCTGACCTGAAGTTGGACTCAAGCAACTGAACCACCCAGGCACTCCCTGTGATTTTCTGTATTTAGTATCATGTCATCTGCAAATAATGGCAGTTTTACTTTTTTTTTTCCATTTGGTGACTTTTATTTCTTTTTCTTGCCTGATTGCTGTGATAAAACTTCCGATACTATATTGAATAAAGGTGGGGACAGTAGGGATCTTTGCCATTCCTGATCTTATAGGAAAAACTTTCAGCTTTTCACCATTGAATACGATGCTAGCTGTGGTTTTGTCATATGTGCTTTTTATTATATTGAGTTACTTTCCCTCTACACCCACCTTTTCGAGAGTTTTTATCATAAATTCGTGTTGAATTTTGTCAAATGCTTTTTCTGCATCTCTTAAGATGATCATATGGTTTTTATTTTTCATTTTGTTAATGTGGTATATCATGTTGATTGATTTATGAATGTTGAACCATTTTTACATCTCTGGAATAAATCACATTTGATCATGGTGTATTATTCTTTTAACGTATTGTTGAATTCATTTTACTAATATTTTGTTGAGGATTTTATATCTCTATTTATTAGGGATATTGGCCTATAATTTCCTTTTATGTGATATCCTTGTTCAGTTTTGGTATCAGGATAATGTTGGCCTTGTAAAATGATTTTGAAAGGTTTCCCTCCTCTTCAGTTTATTGGAAGAGTTTGAAAAAAATAACTATTATATTTTCTTTGAATATTTAGTAAAATTCACCAGTGAAACAACATGGTCCCAGACTTCTGTGTGTTATGGAGGTTTTTGATTACCCATTTAATCTCCTTACTAGTAATTGATACATTCGGATGTTCTATTTCTTCATTATTTAGTTGTGGAAGATTTTATATTTCCAGGAATTTATCCAATTCTTCTAGGTTGTACAATTTGTTGATGTTTAATTGTTTATAGTAGTCTTATAGTCTTTTGTATTTCTGTTGTTATCAGTAGTAACTTCTCTTTCAATTCTGATTTTTATTTCTTTGAGCTCCCTACGTTTCTCCCCCCACTTTTTTTGTGAGTCTAGGTAAAGTTTTTTTTTTTCAATTTTGTCTGCTTTATTTATTTATTTATTTATTTATTTATTTATTTTGGTAGGCTCCACACCCCGCATGGAGCCCAGTGCAGGGCTTGAACTCATGACCTCGAGATCAAGACCTGAGCAGAGATCATGAGTCAGCTGCTTAACCAACAGAGCCACCCAGGTGCCCCTGTTTATCTTTTCAAAGAATCAGCTCTTAGTTTCACTGACCTTTATTTTTTTTTCCCTTTTAATGTTTATTTATTTAGTTTTGAGAAAGAGAGAGAGAGAGTGAGCAGGGAAGGGCACAGAGAGAGGGAGACAGGAGACAGAGAATCCCAAGCAGGCTCCACATTGTCAGTGCAGATCCCGATGTGTGGCTCAAACTCATGAACTGTGAGATCATGACCTGAGCCAAAATCGAGTCAGACATTTAATCAACTGAACCACCCAGGTGCCCCATCACTGACTTTTCTTTTGTTGTTTTAGTCTTTATTTCGTTTAGTTCTTCTCTGAATTTATTTCTTCCTTCTACTCACCATAGGCTTCATATGTTCTTTTTCTAGTTCCTTTAGGTGTAAAGTTAAATTGTGTCTTTGAGATTTCTTTGACTTGAGACAGGCCTGTATTGATATGAACTTCCCTCTTAAGACCATTTTTGCTGCATCCCATAAATTTCGGTAAGTCGTGTTTCTGTTTAAGTATTGTACTTACTTTTTTCTATGATTTATTCTATGACCAAAATAGTAGGTCAATAACATGTATTTAATTTCCATCTATTTGTAATTTTTCCCTATTTTCTTCTTGTAATTAATTTCCAGTTTCATACCATTATACTCAGAAAAGATGCTTCTTGGTACGATTTCTATCTTCTTGAATTTATTGAGACTTGTCTTTGTGTACTAACATTTGATCTATCCCAGAGAGTGTTCCACGTACACTTGAGAAGAATGTATATTTTGCTGCTTTTGGATAGAATGTTCTGGAAAGTTCTATACATATATACTAGGAACATTTGGTCTAATGTGTCATTTAAAGCAAATGTCTCCTTATTTATTTTCTAACTGTATGTAACAATTTGTTTTTCTCTTGCTGCTTTTAAGATTCTCTCTTTTTCTTTAACTTCCAACATTTCAATTACTATGTATCTTGGTGCGGCGTTCTTTGGGTTCTTACTTGGAACTCTCTGGGCTTCCAGGACTGGATGTCTGTTTCCTTCCCCAGATTAGGGATTTTTCAGCCATTATTTCTTCAAATAAGTTTTTCCCCCCTTTTTCTCTCTCTTCTCCTTCTGGAACCTCTATAATGCAAGTGTTATTCCACTTGCTGTTGTCGCATAAGCCTTTTAAGTTATCTTCACTTTTGCAAATTATTTTTTTTCTTTTTGCTGCTCTGTCTGTGTGAATTCCATTGTTTTATCTTCCAGCTCGCTGATCTGTTTTTCTGCTACATCCAGTCTGCTATGGAACCCTTCTTGTGTATTTTTTAGTTCAGTTATAGTATTCTTCAGTTCCATGACTTATGTTTGGTACTTTCTTTCTTTCTTTGCTTCCTTCTTTTTTTATTTGAGAGGAGGAGGGGTAAGAAAGGAGAGGGACGGGGTGGGGGAGAAAGAAAGAGAGAAAGGGAGAGAGAATCTGAAGCAGGCTCCACACTCAGTGCAGAGCCCAATTCAGGGCTTGATGCCATGACTCTAGGATCATGAGCTGAGCCAAAATCAAGAGTTGGACACTCAACAGACTGAGCCACCCAGGCGCCTCTGTTTGGTAGTTTCTTATATTTTCTTATATTTTCTACGTCTTTGTTGAAGTTCTCACTGTGTCTATTCTTTCTTTTCTCAAGTTCAGTTAACATCTTTATGACCATTACTTTGAATTTTTATCAGATACATTATCTCTGTATCATTAAGGTATTTGTCTGAGTTTTGTTTTGTTTTTTCATTTGAAACAGATTATCTATGTTTTTACTTTGCATGACTTTCTATGTTTTTATGTATTAATTGAAAACAACTACCTCTCTCTGTCTTGAAGGAACAGGCCTGTGTAGATGATGATCCTTCTCATTCAACCTTTCCCTAGCTCTTGGTTGTCTCATGACCCATTCTGATTGTCTAAACCACCCGATTTATTCTTAATATACCTCCATTGTTTAGGGTGTGCCAAGACCTGTCAATGATCCAAGGAGAGAAATCTCATTTAGCTCCTAGTTTCAGGCTGATTGGAAGTCAGACCCTCAGGCAGCAGCTTTTAATATATGCAAATATATACAGTCCTGTGGGGCTGCAATTATAATCCCTGCTGGCATTCAGACAAGGTGATTTGGAGGTTTCTCCTGGGTGACAGTTGCAAAAATCAGTGCTCCAGACAAGTGTATAAGCTTCTTTTGGGGAAGTCTCATCAAGATGTAGTGAGGCCAAAGGAGTGCACAGCTATGGTGTCTCCCTGCTTACATTCCATGGGAGCACCTCTTCAGCCTCTACATGTGTGGGAAACTGAAGGCTGTCCCTCAGGCTGAAGTTCTAGGCTAAGTAAATAGACCTTTTGCAAAGGAAGACAGAAGTTGTGTTTTAGTTGTTTACGCAGTGCCCTGATGGTGGTGGCCTATCAACAACTGTTTTTCCAATTGTTACAGTCCTGTGGAGCTCTGGAATGCTAGTCCCCTTGGTCACCAGGGTCAGGAGATCAAGGGGCATCCTCTATGTGGGTTGTGCACTATTACTGAATTTAGCAAGGCAGCTGGAGAGTGGGTGGGGTGAGGCACACTTGCCAACTTCAGAGATACAGTGGGGAAAGGCCATGATGGTGCAGCCCACAGGCTTCAGAAATGCAGTGGGAGAATGCCTTGTCTGTGCTCGAGTACCAGCTTTAGGCTGGGAGTGGGAGAATGCTGCTACTACTCATATGTGCTAGCCCTTGCTGGGGCCAGGGAAGTGTCACAACTGTCTGAGCTTGCAGACTTTAGCCAAGGAGTGAGCGAATTCCAGGGCCATGTCCAAGTTTGCCAGCTTGTGCTATCAGGCTATGTGGAACTTGTAACAATGGTATCTGTCCATGCCATCATCTCTGGGGAGCATTTCAACTGCCCCTGTCCCTCCAGCTGATGTCCTCAGATTAACAAATGAATTTCCCTCACTTACAGCCCAGGAAATTTAAACTGTTGTTTCTTTGCTGGGGCTCAGGGTAATTGAGACCACACATGAGTCCTCCAAGAGGGGAATCTCAGTAACCTCTAGCGCTTTGGGATCCCTGGACAGCAATTCCATTGTTTTTACAAGCCACATGTTCTGGGGGTTTGTCTCTCCAGTGCAGATCCCAGGGGCCTAGGTGCCTGATGTGCAGCATCAACGCCTCAGCCCCTCTAGGAAAAGTAAGTGCCAAACTGGTGAGAAATCTCCCTATTATGTGTCACTATGCAGACAATGAGGTTATTTTTGTGAGGACATGTTTCTGCCTCACCTGCCCATCTTGACATGCTTCTTTTATTATTTGTTGTGAAAAGGTAGTTCAACTTGTGTTCAGATCTTTATCAGAAAGAAATGATCCATATATAGCTGTAGATTTTGTGTGTCCATGGGAGGAGGTGATGGTTGCTGACATCTTGGACTTTCATTATTATTCCTCTCATGCTTACTTTCAGTTTATATTGCCCCACCCCACCCCAGGTTTCTGCTCCCAGAAAGCTGTGATTCACTGTAATATGTTTCCCCAATTTTTAGGGTGGCAGTTTGCTCTGTAATCTCAACTCTCTGTTTGATCTAATAAAAGTGTTAATTTGGTTTGTTCATATTTCTCAGTTGTTTTTTGTGAAAATATAAGTGATTTCCAAGTTTTTTGTCTATCAAAGCAGAAACCACAAGCCTCAAATCTGTTGATTATGAGTCCATCAAAAGGGAAGATATCCCAGTTGGGTCTGAATTAATCAGAATACTCAAAAGAGAGACTGGGCCCTCCTAAGATTTCCTTGATGGCTTTGTAGTCACAAGATGTCATGACTTGAACTGCCTACAGACAGAATCTTGTTCTGGGGCTTCATACAGCCTCTAGGAGCTAAGGCCTACAGAAGGACAAGGAACTAAATTTTACCAACAACCATGTGCTCAGAGAAGGACCCCAAGCTCCCAACACAGTCTGGCTGATACCTTAACTACAGCCTTGTGAGACCCTAAGTAGAGAACCCGGTCAGCCATGTCCAGGCTCCCGACCCACTAACACTGTGAGGGAATACATGTGATTGTTTTAAACCATCAATATAGCAGCAAAAGAAAACTAATTATATGTACTTACATGTGCCTATGAGGGTGTGTATGTATATGTGTATGTGAATACCTGGAAAGGCTTGCATGTACATACAATTCCACCAGAAAGATAAACAAGAAACTATGAACAGTAGTTACCTGATGTGGGTGTGGAGACCGAACAGATATGGAACATGCAGAGGGTAGGAAAGGAGCTTTTTATTGTCTTTCTTCTTACAATTTTTTAAATGTTTATTTATTTTTGAGAGAGAGAGAGAGAGAGAGAGAGAGCACAAGTGAGGGAGGGGCAGAGAAAGAGGAGACACAGAATCTGAAGCAGGCTCCAGGCTCTGAGCTGTCAGCACAGAGCTCAACATGGGGCTCAAACTCATGAACCATGAGATCATGACCTAAGCTGAAGTCAGATGCCTAACTGACTGACTGAACCACCCAAGAACCTGCTTCTTCTAATTTTTTGGTGTCTAAATCATGTAAATGCATTACTCATACACAAAAATTAAAAACATGGGAAATTGCTACTGCTTCAAGACCTATTTTTGTGAATGGTATATGTGCTCTCTGGACTCCAGTCTCCGGCTTCCATTGAGGTGATCAATCCTGACAGAGAAGACGGCAGGTTACTGGGAGGTTTGTGCAGCAATGTACCCATGACTGCAGAGAAATCAGTCCCAAAGTTCTTTCATTATGTTTTTTTTCAACAATTCAAGGATCTCTAGGGGAACAAAGAAACAAGGGTGGCATAGAGACAAATCCCCAATCAGGCTGCAAATGCAAATGTATGTGCACTTTATGGCTAAAAGTTTCATTCTAAACATGAAGCTAATTCTGAGAGGTTTGTCCCACTTTATGATTTGAAAGAAAAATTTAACTGTATTATTTTGTCCCAAATTTTGTAAGTGGATTTATGTCAAACTCTGGACAGTATAATCACCATTTTCATCCACCGTATATTTTAAAAAACTATCTATTCTAGTGGAAAACTTGGTTGAGCTAAACATGCAGCATTTAAATGCAAAACAGTTTTTTTTGAAGAGCTGCAAAGAAACATTTATCTGTTACTATAAGTGAGATTTGAAACAGAAAATGTATGAGGCATGCTATAAAGTAGCATGACTGATTTTTCTCTCCCCCATCCCACCTCTCTCTCTCTCTCTTTTTTTAAACAAATGGGCTCCATTTTTCATCACCAAAGAGATGTTGCTCCATTCCTTGGGTCACCTTGAGATGATGTGCATTTCGTTCAATTGGAACTACTGCTATTTTGCATTGCTTATTTGAAAGTTTTCTTTAAAAAATTGAAGCAGGTTTCCTTCGATTTCTTTATTGCTCTCCATAGTTTTAAAGTGTATTTGATATTTGTCCATAACCCATATTGGCTTGGGCTGCCATCCTGGGGTGAGCGGATGGTGATAGGGAAGGAGAAAGACAAGTATTGGCTCCATGGAAAGGAAGCTGATACTTAGAGAAGGGTAAGTAATTTCCCTAAGCCTCCATAGCTTACTGGCCCAAACAGGATTCAAACCAGGTCTGTTCAAGATCATATCACCATCCTAGGCTGCCTCCCAAAATCTTGACAAAATGTTTATGGTAAACAGACAAACAAAAGAATGGAGGGTGTGAATGAATTATAAAAGACTGGATGGGGGGCAGATGTGAGAACAGTATGGGGAAAACAAGATCTTAACTCCTGTAAAGCCACTGGTCTAAGGCAAGGGTTAAAAGTTTCCATACACAATGAGACAAATACCTCCTTCTAGGAAAGAGAATAAATGATAGGTAACAGCCATCAGGGAGTATTGGTTGTCTGGGAAAAATTAGAAGTAACAATTTAAAGCCTGTGTGCACAAGTACTCCTATTTTCCAGGAGCCCTAAAAGAATGTCAACTGTGGAGAAAGGCATCCTGTTACTGTCTTGTGTCCACTAAGAGTAACAACCACAAGATAATGACGGTAGGACTGAAGGATGCTTTTCAACTCCCTGCCCATCACTCCTTGGAAAAGTGTCTTTATAAGCCTTGCATGCTACCCCTTCTGGGAGTGACATTCCTCTTTCTTGCTGGCTCCCTTGTACACAAGCTATCTCTAATAAACTCCACCTGCTTTCTTTCTCTCAAGTTCACTGTTCATTTTTATGACACTGAGACTCAAGAACCTGGTCTTGGGAGCCCCGTAACAGAAGGAAAACTGCCTTCACTGGGTAAATGGCTGTTAGCGGAGGCAGATGAGTATGCCAAAAGGGTGAGGAACCACCCTGCCAATGGTGGGGACAGCCACAAATGGTTTCCTTGAAACACCTGGAGAGAACAACCATCTACAGGAAAGCATTTGCACCATGTGGGTACATATACCTCTGCCCTCTTCCCTGAGCCAACCCATACTTCGAGATCCTCAAGAAGAAAAGTAAAGAAGCCAACACACTCTAGGCTATTATATTGTAATAGCGGTGAGCACAAGGCATTAGGGAAGCCAGGGAAGGGGACTACACAAACATGGGCTCTCCAGTCTGGTCTATGCAGAAAGATAAGGTCACTTGCCTTCTACAACAGAGACATCTTGTCCTAAAAAGGCCATGCCAACAAAAGTGGCTGTGTCATCTCTATCAATTCCATGCTAGCCTTGAGAATTCCCTACTTAACTAGAAACCAGTCATTTCTAGTTGGGATATCTGATCTTTGGGTTTTGTTTCGCTTGTTTTAATTTGTTTGCTATGTTTTATTGTTAATTCTAAGGGCTGACATGCTTCATTCTTAGTGTTTATTTGTTCATGTAGGCCATGCGTATTTTTTATGCCTGGCCTGCTGCTCTCAAGATGTCAGGTTACTAGTGCTGAGTCTTCTTTATGGTCAGAAAGCTCTACCTCCTGTCTGTTGTTACTGCCTTTGGTTCAGGTAACATATCCAGAATCTACCACTGGCACTGTTTTTTCAGATGCTGCCCACATTAGCAAGCCTGTCCTGGCCTCTCCTGTCCTGCTCTGTCCCACTGAGGTTAAGCCTGGGCCAGCCCACTCATGTTCTCAGATGGCATTGGTCTGCCAGCAGAAACCCTAATGGAAAGAAAAAGATTTTTTGGAGACCACAAATATCCCCCCAAAGGCTCTCACACCATGCCTCTCTTCTGTGCCTGCAATTGATGTTTTGCTGTTCTCACAGAATATCACCTCTTTACAAGTCTTGACCTTGCCCAAACTTGGATCAGCTGATCTCTGATGATGCCACTTCAAGAACCCTGACACTCATCACTTGTCAAGGTGCATCATGATTAAGGGTCTTAACCTGAAATGTCTAGAATCTGTGAGATATCCCAGTGCTCCAGAAAGGGTGTGTTTGAGGGGATCTCAAAGAAAACCTGTATTTTGACAAAGCCCTGATTAACACAGAATGAGCTGTATAAATTTCCTCAAAGCGTTCTTCAACAGTTTCAGACACTAATATCTGAATAAGATAGTTGATAAATAATAATCAGTTGCCTATTATTTTGAGGCATTATTTTAGATGGTAGGAATAGAAGATTCTTCAGAAGGTGACATTCTAGTTGGCAGAAACACAAGAACTAATACAGAAATAAGTGTAATAATGTCAGCTAATGACAAGTGTCATGACAAAGATAAAGAGAGCAATTTGGTAGAGTGACAGAGTCTGGTTCATGCATTAGCTGCCTGTGGACTTGGGTAGTACAAATGAGTCCCCCCAAAAACAGTCACCTCTGTGCCTTGACACTGGTTTCTGCCCACTGAGGAAATCAGCCTTGGGGCCGAATGGATGTCACAAGGGAATGCATAGACCTTCTTTGGTCCTTGTCACCCTTGTATCTTCTTGACCCTCTAACTACTAGAGAAATGGGAGCAAGTGGTCTAATCCTGACCCTGATTTTCTCTTCATGGACTCACTGCTGTCCATAAAAAGGAACATAGCTGGGCAGATAGGAGGAA
Organism: Acinonyx jubatus; assembly: GCF_027475565.1. Lineage (NCBI taxonomy): Eukaryota > Metazoa > Chordata > Mammalia > Carnivora > Felidae > Acinonyx > Acinonyx jubatus. Next base: position 52,473,792 of record NC_069388.1, read on the forward strand.
ATCATCTACAGATCTATAGAAAGAGTGGATCCCACTTTCACATGACCTAGCTGCTAAAATAAATGTTTGACCATGAGAAATAAGCCCTTCTGGTTAAGTATTACCATTCATCTCCTAAGTGCACAAGAGACTGGATCTCATGCATAGCATGGAGAGCAAAAATGTGGCTGGGGCCAACCTCTCCGTTAGGCACAGGGGCACAGTGCTTTGGGCCATCCATTCATTTTAGGGGCCACAACAATATTTTCATTTTAATTTATCTAAAATCTAAAGACAAAAATTAATATAATAGTAATGGTTATATAATAATGAATCCAGCCTGGATTATGTTTATTTTATACCAATGTAGTTGTAAAATAGAATGTTTAATTTTTTTTTTTTTTTTTTGTATGGAGGGAATAAAGCTCATGATTGCAAAAGTGACCGAGGGAAGTCCTGTCGCACCCCTAGTGGTGGTTTCTGATTACCTACTGATTACCTACTGAGTGAAGGAGTGAATCAATGTCTTTAGAATAATGATCATATTAGGACTGAAATATCCCTTAAAAATTTTTTTTTTAATTTTTTTTTCAACGTTTATTTATTTTTGGGACAGACAGAGACAGAGCATGAACGGGGGAGTGGCAGAGACAGAGGGAGACACAGAATCGGAGGCTCCAGGCTCTGAGCCATCAGCCCAGAGCCTGACGGGGGCTCGAACTTCCGGACCATGAGATCGTGACCTGGCTGAAGTCAGACGCCCAACCGACTGTGCCACCCAGGCACCCCTCTTAAAATTTTTTTTAATGTTTATTCATTTTTGAGAGACAGAGAGAGACAGAGTGTGACTGGGAGAGGGTCAGAGAGAGAGAGACACACACACACACAGAATCTGAAACAGGCTCCTTGCTCTCAACTGTCAGCACAGAGCCCAATGCAGGGCTTGAACCCACGAAATGTGAGACCGTGACCTGAGCCAAAATCAGATGCTTAACCGACTGAGCCACCCAGGTGACCCCCTACAGATCCCTTTTAAAGAAAAAAAAATTAAAATCTCTCTGGACACCAGGAATGTGTCCAGCATATCCAGGGACCAGTTTGGTTTTCCCCCTCTGAGCCTCACCACCCTCAGTTGAAGCCCCTGAGCTGCTGTTTGCATGGGTATAATGCATATTACAGATGTTCAAACCACATTTAAATGTATTCATGGCTTTGTCACAGTGCTTCTGAATGAGCCAGTCCATATTGCACAGTTTTCTGGTTTATAAACAATCAAAAAGACACGTAAAAGTTCTTCACTGGGTTGCTTAGTTGGTTGAGCATCTGACTTTGCCTCATGGTCTCACGATCCATGGGTTTGAGCCCTCCCTCGGGCTCTGTCCTGACATTTCGGAGCCTGGAGCCTGCTTCAGATTCTGTGTCTCCCTCTCTCTCTGCCCCTCCCCAGCTTGTGCTCTGTCTGTCTGTCTGTCTCTCTCTCTCTTAAAAATAAACATAAAAAAAATTAAAAACTTAAAGGTCTTCACCAGAATGCAAGATGCTCCGCATTACCCTCCCAAACCCTGAATTTTCTTTGAGATCAACCAGGAAATGTTGGCCAATAATCCACATTGATTTTTTTGAACCCCTCCATAAGAACTTGATTGAACAGGTTTCCCTGTTGAACTGCTCACTGTTATTCTGGTTACATCTCAAAGATCACCTATATTATCATGACATTTCCATTTCCATGCACAGCATATACTGACAGACATGATGGGCTCTGTCCATAGCTCTACAATTATCGCAGATGACACATCCTCAGCTTCCAGCAGACAGGTTTACCCACACTGTCCTGGCATGTCATTCAACTTCCCATGAGATCACCTATGTTAACATTAGTATCTACTGTGAGAAATCCTCTTCCATCTGTCTGTCTCTCAGATGATGCCTAACTTTTGGAACCACCCCAATAACCACCCTCTTTCATAACAGCAAAGGACTGGATACTCTAGGGTATACAAAAGTGAGCAGACTGTGGGCCTTATCATCACAAATCTAATAAGCTTTTTAAATGACTTTCACACACAGCATTATAATTCAAGATAGGATATTTTAAGTAAAATAGTAGAGAAACAATTAAAGAGTGTTCTATAGGACCCCAGAGGGTTTTCTTATTGCAAAATGTAATCACTTGTCAGTTTGCTGAAAATTCTCTGCCTTGCTTACAGATAGAGGCCTAATTTTGTGTGTGTAATAAATAATTGTCCTGATTGTAAATATCAGTAAAATATTGTATAGGTATCAAATGAATGGACTCATTCTAAGTCACTCCTTAGAAAATAAACATTTTAGATTTAAATACACTTGTCAAATGTGCTTACTCTGTCACTTGTTTATGGATGTTATTAATTTTAAGGAAAGTAGACATTTTTCCCTAAGAGAAAGGAGAAAAAAGACCACAACAAGATAAACGCAAATAGCAGATTAGAGACTTTTCTAATTGTGTTTTCCTCATTACTAGCTGTGTAATGTAGTGTGAAGAGCAAGTACTCTGGAGTCAGAACTTCCTGGGTTCTGCCACTTAATAGAATGTGAAATTGAGCAAGTCACTGAAATTCTCTAAGCTTCAGCATTTGAGGACAACATTACTTATCTCTCAGGATTATTATGAGAATAAAAACGATTATGAATATAAAACGTATGGCATATAGTATATGGTAAATAAATGGCAGCTAATACTAGTCTGTTTATCTTTTATCCAAGACACATGTGCTCCAGATTGGTTTGGTATGTAATCCAGTGTCCAGATGTTGATCTGACATTATGCTTTCAAAATCCCATGGGAAGCATCATTTGATTTCATTCGATACAATCTGAAGATAGCTAATGGTGAAATATATGAATGTGTATTCTTGGAATCAAGGTGGGCTTACATTCTTTGAATTTATTTTTTGTATTATATTTTAATTTTCCCAGTTTTATTGAGATATAAGTGACATATAACAGTGTGTAGATTTATGGTGTACAACATGTTGATGTAATATACTTATATATTGTAAAATGATTACCATCATACCATTAACTAAACCTCCATCTGCAACATAATTGCCATTTTTTATTGATGAGAATATTTAAGTTCTACCCTCTTAATAACAGTCAACTATATAATACAGTATTATTAGTTATAATGACTATGCTGTACGTTAGAACACCAGAATTTGGTAATTTTGTAACTGGAAATTTATACCCTTGACCAGTATCTCATCATATTCCCAGCTCCCCAGTCCTTGGTAACCGTCACTATACTCAATTTTCAGAGTTCATCTCTTTTAGAGTCCACTTCCATACCTAAAGTGATATCATAGAGTATATATTATTCTGTCAGGATTATTTCACTTAGCATTATGCCCCCAAGATTCATCAAATTGCTCCAATTGGCAGTATTTCCTTGTTTCTCAGCACTGAATAATATTCCATTCAATTCCTTTAAATATATACTCAGAATTGGGATTGTGGACCACCTATTTTTAATTTTTTGAGGAATCTCCATACTGTTTTCCACAGTGGCTGCACCAGTTTGCATTCCCACCGACAATGCATGAAGGTTCCCCTTTCTCCATATCCTCATCATTTGTTATTTCTTGTCTTTTTGATAATAGCCATTTCAACAAGTGTGAGGTGAAATCTCGTAATTTTTATTTGTATTACCTTAATATCTAGCGATGTTGAGTACCTTTTCATGTACATGTTGGCCACTTGAATGTCTTCTTTGGAAACTAGACAATCCAGTTCCTCTGCCCATTTTCTAATTGGATTATTTGTGGGTTTTGTTTTGTTTGTTCTCTTTTTTCTTTTTTCTTTTTGCCATTAATTTGGATGATGAGTTCTTTATATGTTTTAGATATTAACTCCTTATCAGATATATGATTTACAGATATCCTCTCCCATTCCATACATTGCCTTTTTTGTTTTGTTGATGGTTTCTTTTTCTGCATAGAAGCCTTTTAGCTTGATGTGGTCTCATTTATGTTTCCATTACTTGCACTTTGGGTGTCGTATCCAGGAAACTGCTGCAAGACCAGTGCCAACAAACTTTTCCCTTATGTTTTCTTCTAGGAGTTTTACAGTTTTTAGCCTTATGTTTAAATCTATAATCCATTTCAAGTTAATTTTTGAGTGGTGTGACACAGGGATCCAATTTCATTGAGTATTCTTAGCTCCTTTGTCAAATATTAGTTGACCACATATGCAAGACTTCATTACTGGGCTCTCAATTATGTTCTATTGTTCTATGTGTCTATTTTTACACCAGTACCATATTGTTTTATTATAGCTTTGTAGTATAGTTAGAAATCAGGAAGCATGATTCTTCTGGTTTTGTTCTTTCTCAGGATTGCTTTGGCTATTAGGCTCTTTTGTGACTCTATAAAAATTTTAGGATTCTTTTCTATTTCTGAGAGAAACATGTGATTAAAGTATTGAAAGTGACTGTATTCAATCTATGGATTGCTTTGGGTAATATAAACATTTTTAACTGTACTAATTCTTCCAATCCATGAATGCAGGCTATCTTTCCATTTATTTATGTCTTCTTTAATTTCTTCCATCAGAGTTTTATAGTTTTCAGTGTAGAGATCTTTCACTTCTGTGGTTAAATTAATTCTACATTTATTTATTACTAAATAATATTTAGTATTTTTTAAAAAGTTTATGTATTTATTTTGAGAAAGACAGAAAGTGCAAGCAGGGGAGGGGCAAAGAAAGAGGGAGAATCTCAAGCAAGCTCCCCACTGTCATCACAGAGCCCATGCATGACTCAAACTCATGAACCCATGAGACCATGACCTGATCCAGAATCAAGAGTCTGATGCTAAACTGAGCCACACAGGTGTCCCAGTATTTTACTGTTTTTAATGTGACTGTGAATGGGATTATTTTGGTTTTTTTAGATATTTTGCCATTAAAGTATAGAAGCATAACCATTTTGTTTGTTGATTTTCAATCATGTAACTTTACAGAAGTTGCTGGTTCATTGGAGCAGCGTTTTGTTGCATTCTTTAGGATTTTCTGTATAAAAGATTATATCATCTGCAAACAAAGACAGTTTACTTTCCACTTGAATGCATTTTATTTCTTTTTCTTGCCTGATCGCTCTGGCTAGGGCTTCTAGTACTATGTTGTGTTAGAGTGATGTGAGTTATCTCATCTTATCTTGTACCAGCTTTTACAAGGAAAGATTTCAACACTTCACCATTGAGGATGGTATTAGTTTTGGGCTTGTCATACATGGCCTGTATTGTGTTGATATGTGTTCCCTCTATACCACTTCGATGAGAATTGTTATCTCCAAAGAATGTTGTATTTTGCCAAATACTTTTTCTGTATCTACTGAGATGACCGCATGTATGATTTTTATTTTTCTTTCTATGAATGTGTGTCATGTTCAATGATTTGCATATGTTGAATCATGTTTGCATCCAGGGATAAACTCCACTTGATCATGGTGTATGATCCTTTTAATGTGCTGTTAATTTTGTTTTTTCCTTATTTTGTGAGAATTTTTGCATCTATATTTTTTAGGGATATTGGTCTGTAATTTTCTTTACTTGTAGTGTCCTAATCTAGCTTTGGTATCATGGTAATGCTGTCCTTGTAAAATGAGTTTGAGTTGTAAAATGAGTTTGAGAGTGTTCCCTCCTCTACAATTTTTTGGAAGGGTTTGATAGGAATTGTGTAATTCTTTAAATATCTGGTAGAATTCATCAGTGAAACCATCTGGTCCTGTCAAGAGGTTGTATGTTTATAGAAATTTACCCATTTTTCCCCTAGATTATCAAGTTTGTTGACATACAATTATTCAGAGGTATGTCTCAAAATCCTTTATATATCTGTAGTATCAGTTTTAATGTCTCCTATTTCATTTCTAATTTTATTTTATTAAGTCATCTCTCTTTTCTTCTGAGTTAATCTCATTAAAGACTTGTAAATTTTGTTTATTTTTTCAAAACACCATCTCTTAGTTTTATTGAAATTTTCAATTGTTTTTCTGATCTCTATTTCATTTATTCTTGCTCTGATCTTGGCTATTTCCTTCCTTCTGCTTTTATTTTAGTTAGTTCTTATATTTGTGTTTGGGTTTTTTTAAAGGTTTTTGAGAGGTAAATTTAGATTGTTTATTTAGGTCTCTCTTCTTTTTTTTTTAATTTTTTTTTTAACATTTATTTATTTTTGAGACAGAGAGAGACAGACCATGAACGGGGCAGAGTCAGAGAGAGGCAGAACCAGAATCTGAAACAGGCTCCAGGCTCTGAGCTGTCAGCACAGAGCCCGAACCGGGGGCTCGAACTCATGGACGCACTGCGAGATCATGACCTGAGCCGAAGTCGGCTGCTCAACCGACTGAGCCACCCAGGCGCCCCAGTCTCTCTTCTTAATATAGGCACTTATCACTACAAATGTCTCTCTTAGAACTGCTTATACTGCATATATAGGTTATGATGTGTTGTGCTTCCATTTTCATTTGTTTCAAGATATTTCTTGATTTCCTTTTGGATTTCTTCTTTGACCCATTGTTTGTTCAAGAACATGTGATTTAGCTACCACCTGTTTGTGCATTTTCTACCTTTCCTTCTGTTATTGACTTCTAGCTTCATACCACTGTGGTCAGAAAAAAATATCTAATAGGAAGTTAATATTCTTAAATTTGCATAGGCTTATTTTGTGAGCTGTCATCTAATGTATCCTGAAGAATGTTCTGTGTGCACTTGTAAAGAATGTATATTCTGCTGCTTTTGTAGAGAATGTTCTGCATATGTCTGTTAGCTTTATTTGGTTTAAAGACTGACATTTTCTTGCTGATTTTCTGTCTGGACGATCTATCAATTGCTGTAACTTGGATGTTGAAGTCCCCCTTTATTGTTGTGTATTTGTCCCTTTAGATTTATTAGTATGTGCCTAATATATTTAGGTGCTCTGATGTCAGTTGCATATATATAGTCATATCTTCTTGATGAACTGACAACTTTATTATTATATACTAACCATCTTTGTCTCTTGTCATTATTTTCTTGTAAAGTATATTTTATCTGATACAATTATAGTGGCAATGCCTGCTCTCTTTTGGTCTCCACTTACGTGGAATAGCTTTTGCCATCCTTTGAGCCCATGTGTATCCTTAAAGCTGAAGCGAGTCTCTGGTAGGCAGCATAGAGTTGGGTCTTATGCTTTTGTTTTGTTTTGTTTTTTGTTCACTGTATGCCTTTTGATTAGAAAATTTGATCCATTATCATTTAGATTGATTTTTGATGATAAGGACTTACTAATGCCATCTTACTTATTGTTTTCTGACTGCTTTGTCGCTCCATTTTTATTTTCCTCCTATCTTGAGGCCTTCTTTTGTAAATTGATGATTTTCTGTAGTGGTATGTTCTGATTCCCTTCTTTTTGTCTTTTGTGCATCTATTTTATTTGTGGTTACCAAATGTGTATTTTATATGTAACAGTCTATTTAATGTGGATAAGTATAACTTTGATGCCATACAGAAAACGCTTTCCTTTACTCTGCACCTTTTATGTTTTTGATGTCACCATTTTACACCTTTTTATGTTGTGTATGCATCAACAATTTGTTCATTGTTGAAGCTAGAGCTATTTTTAGTACTTAGTCTTTAACAATTGTATGGAGTTAAGAAGTTAACACATCACAAATTACGGTATTAGGGTATTCTGATTAAGATTATATGCTTACCCTTACCAGCATGTTATATATTCTCATGTTTGCATCTGACTAATTATCATCCTTTTGTTTCAGCTTGAAGGACTCCTTTCATTATTTCTTATAAAATATTTTAGGTTTGTGATGAATTCCCTCATATCTTATTAGGGAAATCTTTATAGCACATTCATATCACATTTCTATCACATTCTGAAGGCCAACTTTGCTGGGTATTCTTCATGGACAGTTTCCTTTTTAATTAATTAATTAATTAATTTATTTATTTATTTATTTTAGAGAAAAGGGGTGTGCAAGTGGGGTATAGGGGCAGAGGAAGAGACAATTTTCAGCAGGCTCCATGCTCTGCATAGAACCTGATGTTGGGCTTGATCCCACGACCCTGGGATCATGACTTGAATCAAAATCGAGAGTCAGATGCTCAACCCACTGATCCAGGTGTCCTTTTCTTACTTTGAATATATCGTTCCATTCTCTCCTGGTCTGCTGAGAAATCTGCCTGTAGTCTTTTGGGTGTTCTCTTAATGAGTTTTTGTTTTCCTCTTGCTGCTTTTAAAATTCTTTCTCTGCCTTTGGTTTTAGACAGCTTTATTATTATGCCTTAGAGAATATCATTTTGGATTGAAATTTTAGCGTGACCTATTAGCTTCATGAACTTTGATGTCCAAATTTCTCCCCATGTCTGGGAAGTTTTTAATTACTATTTCTTTAAATAAGCTTTCTACCAACTTTCCTCCTCTCTTCTCTTTCTGAGGCTCCAATTAGTCTGGTGTCTTATACCCAAGCAGCCACAGAAGCCCAAGCTAGCTGCGAGTGTGGCTCCCTGGTCCTGTTGAGGGTGGAGAGGGACTAGCATCTTACACTTGCACAGCTACAGAGAACTTGGATGGCTCCTGGTGAAGGTCTCCGGCTCCAGAGGGAGTGGAGGGGGCAGGGAGTAGGGAAGGACTCAGGTGGTTAGTGTCAGCAAATGTAACTATGGAGCAAAACTGGTCAGATCTGCAGGGTATCTATGGTGGTGGTGCTGACCACTGGCTCCATCAGTGACAAAATTCTGCTGAGTCTGTCTGCAGAGCAGGTCTCTGTGAACCCCAATTGGTCCCACTGCCTGTCAGCTAATAATAGACTGATTTTCTTCCGTGTTCCTCATCAGCTTTTCAGTCTGAGTGGGGCAAAACTGAAAGGGGGACCTTCACACAGCACTCCAAGAGGCTGGACAAGCTGATCCCTCACCCTGCTCTTCTTGTCCTGGTGAGAGGCACTCTTTCTAACTGGGAAGTTTCTCCCTGGTTCTGAATAATACCAAATTGGGGGATGAGATGAGGCAGGCAAAAAATGAAGTTGTTTTCCTAATTTGTTCTATGGTCTTGCTAAAACCCCAAAGGAAAGACCCAAGAGGTCTCCCAGAACTGCTTTGCTCAGGAGCTGGCTGTTCAATCCTTGATCTTTGTGAGGGGGTGGGGAACCTGGCTCCTCTAACATCACCATTTTCTCCTTAACCTCTATGCACTCGTTTTTAAAATTTAAACAATGAGCAGCATAATTTCAAAATGTATCTTAAATGGTTCTGGTCAAGAGTTTAGCTCAGCTACTCCATAGTATTACTGCCTTGGCATCAATTCTGTGTGGCCAAAGTGGCCTGAAGGGGCATTACACTGACACTAGCCCCTCATACAAGCTTATGCCCTAGACAGCAGCCGCAGAGTCACAAGTAAATATTGGTCCAAAATAGGACTTCCCTAATGGTCCTTGTGCTCAGTCTCCTCTGCCATCCAGGACCTTCCCATTATGCACCCAGTAGATAAGACCCCATGGAGCTTACCAAAACCACATCTTTTGGGTTGAATTGGCCAATCCAGCCTTAACCCAGGAAACCCAAAACACTCTACTCTTGGATACTAATAAAGGCATGCACCCCAGGTCCTGCCTTTCTGTCTGCCTGCACCCTACCTTGGCCTCCCGGTATGGCTCATTGAGGTGTGATGTATACTCCCATTAGTATGTGTGAATAATATACCTCTTCATTTCAATTCGTTTGGAATTTTTGGTTGAAACTTGGCTCATCATCCTTTACCCTGGGGCTGTTACTTACCATGTTCATTGAACAAAACCATAACAGTTGTGCACTTACATTTTTGAGAAAAACAATACACAATGTCAAAAATATACATAGGTCTTATCAAAGGAATCTTATTGATAGTTTCATCATTGCAACTTTTCATTCTTAATCACATTACAGAGATGTTTTAAGATCTTTGCAGCCTAAGGACAGATATGTACACAGGTTACTCCAGGGGTGAGGTCTTTTCATAAGAAAACACAGGAAATAAATACTAAGAGAGGGGTACCTGAGTGGCTCAGTTGGTTAAGCATCTGAATTCAGCTCAGGTCATGATCGCACGGTTCGTGGGATCAAACCCCGCATCAGGCTCTGCTGACAGCTCAGATCCTGGAGCCTGCTTCAGATTCTGTGTCCCTCTCTCGCGCTACCATTCCCCAACTTGTACTATGCCTCTCTCTCTATCTCTCAAAGATAAATAAACATTTAAAAAATGTAAAAAATTAAAAATAAAAAAGGGTATACTCTTTGTTAAAAAAAAAAAAAGAAATACTAAGAGGGCATCTTAGCAAGATTGATGAAAACTGATCCTTTTTCGGTAGGAACAGGAGTCCAGTGAAGAGGCACAAAGTAGTTTTATACCAAATCATTAGATTTGTATAGTTTCCCAAGGTGGCAATAAGAGATAATGCCTATTTGGATGCATGAATTGTATTTTAAAAGTATGTAACTTTTATTTTTATATTGCAAAAGTTCTATTTGCTAACTAAAGAAAGAAAGAGAAGAAGAGAGAACAGGGAAGCCAAATGGAGCAAAAGAAACCATGCTTCAGCCTGCCATTGACATGGCGTATACGCTTTCAAACTTTTTAATATTTTTGATATTACAATTTATTTTAAAATAATTTTGCACTGCCAGGATATTTTAGAACTTATTTTTTTCCAGGAAATTATACAATCAACATCTTTTCATGTCAATAAATAAATTTCTGTAAGTTCATTTTAGGAGCTGTCTATCACCCTGTTATATGGCTTTAGGTACTTTCACTATAACTCTCTCTGCTGCAAGTGTTTTCACCACCACTATTTTTGTTGCAAATATTTTTGTTGCATGAAAAATTGGCTGTAAGGAAATTTAACTGTAAGAAGATAAAATCATGAACAATAAAAGAGGGCCATTCTTTTATAATGAAACACGAAAAATGAATAATAAAATTAAAAACACATTATTGCAAAATATAAAATATTTGAATGCATTTATAATGTGAGTAGGTTCATGACAATGCTGCTCAAATAACAGATTTTATTTTGTGGATTGTACCTAAGCACTTGTTTTCAAAGTCCTTCATTATAGTTTTAAACTTGTTCTTTTTCTTTTCTTTCTTTTTTTTTTGTTTGTTGATTCTTCTCATTGAGCATCACATTTTTTTCTGTTTTTTTTTTATTTTAATTCCTATCTAGTTAATATAGAGTGTTATATCACTTTCAGGTGTACAATATAGTGATTCAACAATTCTATGTGTTACTCAGTGCTCATGTGTTCTCTTTATCAGTAAAATTTCTTCATTAAGGGAGGCATTGGTTTCCAAATACTAGGATGTATATTTGTAACTGAGCTTTGGAGTGTGCTGTAAATGGTTTCTATACTTCTGTTCATTTCTTGGCATATGGTCACATGTCTGTTGATGGATATTCCAAAGTTCCTTGGGACATGTGGTTTCAAAAATCTGTGCACAGTATAGACCATTATAAGGGCTAAGATTTATATCATATAAAAATTGGAATACTGCATCAATGGAGAAATGAAACCAAACTGTCCAACCAAACTGTCAACCAATTACTATTTTTTCCCCTTTACAGCAAAATTGCCTTACAGCCAGTGGTTTACGTGGTGAAAATATTTGCAGTGAAAATGCTGGGAACAGAGATGTCTAAGCAAAGGTGTTTACTGTGAAGCTACCGGATGAGGTGCTGTTGAATGATTATACTGTCATTTTTCTAATCAATATCCCATCCTTATAGATTTCAGTTCTTTTTATTTTCTCCTCCTCTCCAAAACATTGTGATATAAGGACATTTTACACATATGCACTCTGTGATCTTTTCTAATTGATGGATTGAAGAAACGTTCACTCATTTAGAGCCTTAACTGCAGGCTGAGAAATGGCACCATGGGAGGGCTCTGTGCTCACTCCAGCAGTGTGGAAGCGTGTGTGTTCCCACAGCCTCCCCATGATGGGATCTCAGAAGAAAACAACAGATTCTCATTGTTGAATCAGCCTTTTCCTGGTTTCTAACAAGGCTGACATGTTGTGTGTATTTATTGCCTGTCTGTGTTTAAACTACTTGTTCATGCTTTTCACCCAAACTTTTCTAACTACAATGTGCACTCTTTTCTTAATTCATATAGATGCTTTACATAACAGGGAAGTTAACACATTACTATATGTGTTACCATGCGATGCTCATTTTTTCATTTGACTTTCATTTTTATATGTTTGAGTTAACTCTAAATTGTTTAATTTTTATTCCATTAAATATTCTTCTGTTCTTTAAAGCAGCATAAATATAGTCACACTGCATGTATCAGCAATTTAAATTCAGGAGGAAATACATTTTGAGAACTCTCAGAGTGAAGGGCCAAGGTGACATCTATTATCAAACAATCCACACCATTGCCAAAACACACAAACTCTGCTGTTTTGTTTTTTTTTTTAAATAAAGATTTGCTGTAAGATTCAGTCTTTTGCAGGGAAGCAAATGAATATACATAATAATAACCTCTATAGATCTGTGATAATCCTTTGGGCACATATTGAAATGTCTGCAAAGCAGACAAATGTCTGCAAATGTCTGAAATGTGTCTCTAGGATTTAAAAATGTTTAATACATTAATCTGGAAACACAGATGTCTATCTGGCCATACAAAAGAAAGCTTAATAAAGTTTTCAGCGGAAAAATTAAGGTCCAATCTCTTTTATAGACCCTAAAATGCCATAGACCATAAATGGTAAACAGCTGTGCATATGGATCCAGAATTCTAAACATCTAAATGCCAGGAAGTCACTCTGTGTGAGCTATTTTGTTTTAATTGAATGGCCTTGTTATAATAAGAGAAATGTGTTCAATTGGTTTAATGCCTAGCATTCTTTTGGTTTAAAAGGCAAATCATTAACAAGGCTTTGCTTTAATGATCTATCATGATAGATATGTAGTAAGATATAAATGCTCATCCACAATGGTTCATGAGTGACATGTAACTGTACAATCAGAGAGTCACTTTGTGCTGGACATCTAACATGATACAGCTCACCTGAGCACTACACTTTCCATTCTGCAGATGGAAGCTTTAGAAGCTGACTTCTGAGGGTTTGATTCCCCCGACCCAATTAACATTCCAAGAATGGTGAGGGGTAGAGAGAAAACAATGATCTGAACTGTTAACCAAAGTGAATGTCACTTATAAACCCACAAAATGAATACATTATACCCAAAGGAATAATTCTTTTTCCCATTATGCCTACCTGGACAATCTAAGATCATATGCTGGAGCCAATTATTTATAAAGCAGGCATTGATTCCATTTTTTTTCTTCAGTATGAAACAAGGTGGCATAAGAAATGATGGTTCACTACTTTGTTTATATTAATTACATACAGGCACTGAAAGCTGATAGTGTAAGATTGATTGTAATTGAGCCATAATTTTAACGCAGAGAAACATCATCCATTTACCTGGACAGCTCTTTGATGAAATATATTTCTAGAGCTGAGATAGGATGGAAAGGGTCTAAAGATAACAAATGATAAATGTCTCTTACTTATGGCCAAGTGAAGCAGTTCTTAGTGTGAACCAGTGACTGCTCAGCTAGCAAAGGTATTCTCTGGCGATATGAATCTTGCAAAGTTTGAACATTTAAAGAACTATTTATCACCCAAAGTTCTATATTTGGCAAATATACCTGAGAGGTTCTAAATTTTTGGAAATAAAATGGTTTTTACAGCAACCTCTGTGTAGTACCCAGCCACTGGACATCCTCCATCTCTGTCCAACTGGGTCAGGTATTTGCAAAGCCAGTTCAGATGTCCAGAGAGTGTCTGCTCCACAGCAGCATTGAAAAGAAAGGCCCTTGGGCTTCTGTGAGCTACAGTAGCCAGAGAAGAATCTGAAAGGAACCTCAAATGTGATGAAGGGGAATGCCACTAGGCCACTGAGACAAACACCTGCAGCTATGGGACATGGTTGAGTTTGTAACTTTGTATTGGGGCAACAGAACAGAACACAGCTTTTTTTTAAACCTTTCTTTCTTTCTTTCTTTCTTTCTTTCTTTCTTTCTTTCTTTTGAGATTGGGGGAGGGGCAGAAATACAGGAAGAGAGAGAGAACCCAAGCAAGGATCACTTCACTGTCAGTGTGGAGCCTGACACGGGGTTCGATCCCACAGTGAGATGATGATCTAAGCAGAAATCAAAAGTCAGGCACTTAATCGACTGAGCCACTCAGGTGCCCCCATACTCAGCTTTTTATACAAGATGTTGGAAAAAGAGGTAGGAAGAAGGAAGGTGAACATTCATTCTTTCATACTCCCTCCAGCTCCAGGCCAGCAAATATCCACCCAGGCTAGAAATCCTCACCAAGGTGAAAAGAAGGAGACCAAAGGGCAATGTTGACCATGTTATGAACTTGGTCCTGGCAAAGGCATAGAAAGGGTCAAACCAGGGGAATACTGAGGTGCTTTGGGTTCTGAACTGGTCCACAGGGCATGTCCAGGTTGGAATAGAAACTGTGAAATCAACCTCAGTTTGAGTTGTCCAGGTGCTGGGAAAATAGGGAACATTTGGGAGAATGATGTGTTGGTGGACTCTAAGGTAGGCAGCATGCTAAATTTACAAAGCTATGTAAAACCTTGAGATTTCCAGCTGATCTGGATTTGAAGGTTAATTTAAGATCAGCTTTAGTACTGTTTCAAGTACAATTTGTAGTAGGTTTACAGATGGGGTGTGTGCAAGCAATGTAGGAAAGTAGTGAACTGCACCAAGGAGCCTCTCCCAGATCTTGCTTCATGTATCCCAGGGGATCCTTGAAAGGGTGAGGATGGGAAGCATAGTGCTATTCCTAGTGGTAACCCTGGAAAAGTGTCTGTGCCCAGGAGACCCCCCCCCCCCCAGAGACAGAGGTGCCTGGTGACAAAAGGATTGTCATTGTCATTGGTGGGGGTGGGGAATGGGATGTGTCTGCCTTCTCCCACCCCCATCATAGCCCAAAATCTACATTTAAAATTTGAAAATTAATGAACGAAATGACCTTTACTGTATACCCAATTAGTAACCTAACCATAAAGAAAAGAAATATTTTCATGACTCTAAAATACAGTGATTTTACTATACTATGCTCTAAGGACAAAACACACATGGAGAAATTTCAAACACATTTAGTAATTACAGTTATTAATAGTATTGGTGCTATTTTGAAATTCATACATATTTGAGCAAATATTTAATTGTGCAAATAATAACATTATTGAACAAGTAAGCAATTATATTAATAGAGTTAAGAACAAAGATTTTTAGTGTAAAAGAGGTGTAATTACAAATCAGTAGCATAAAAACTCTTTCATGTTATGTTTGACTTAGAAATGATTTATTTTTCTTGTTTTCATAAAACAAGGACATATTTTCTAGCTGTATCCACTGTAAAGCCCAAGTAGATTTAGTGACAGTCTAGTAGCATTTAATGAACCTTGCACACGAATGTGGCCACTGGGTACATTTTCCCACTAAAAGGAACTGCACTCCAAGTCTGAGGAAGGACTATTCAAGATAAGTCCAGCACATTTCATGTGGCCAGAAAGCAAGAGGGCTGTAGAGAGCCATGGGGGTTTTGTCAGGGACTCAGCCTGAAGGAAGGAGTTCCCAACAATCAAGGGGAGCTGTTCTGAGCAGTGATGGGGGCAGTGGGGGTGGGGGGGGGATGTTTCAATTGATTAAAACATCAAATCCATACAAACTCATGCTTCAGAAAAATCTAGAAACAGAACGATCGCTATTGGACATTTTTGGAAACTGCTAAGGTATTGGCTCATTATTTTGAAAACTGGTACATAAAGGAAAAGGATAAGAATCAAAAATCCTACATTTTTCATACAAACATGTTTCAAGTATCCATACAATTGAAAGTGGAAAATTCCTCAAAGAAGAATTCTAATTATTAAATAATGAGTGATGGCCTTAGAAAAGCACCACTTGGCAGTCCCTAATGAGGCAATGGAGCTAGGAAACGGTCACAGGTGGATATGAACACCACTAAGAAGTTGAAGGGCAACATTAGGCTGCTCAATTAGGCCAACAACACTTGAACCCATTGCTCAAACCCATACCTGTGAAGGTAGGACAATGGGGTACCATGTGCCTCCTGTTGTGATGCAATAGGAGGCACATCACAGCACCTGAGATGTATTCTTGCCAAAAACAAGAAAGTGTTTTATTCTATTTTTTTAAGCTTATTTATCATTGAGAGAGAGAAAGAGAGAGAGGAGAGGCAGGGGAGAAGCAGACAGAGGGAGACCCAGGATCCGAAGTGGGCTGTGCACTGCTAGCATAGAGCCCCACGTGGGGCTCAAACTCATGAACAACCATGAGACCATGACCTGAGTCGAAGTCAGATGGTTAACTGACTGAGCCACCCAGGGGCCCCAGAAAGTGTTTTATTCTAATCAAGCTTCTAGATCTAATCACTAAGCACAAGTTACAACATGTTGAAGATACCCTCATGGATGCAACATGCAGTCAATTCTACTTTGTTTAAACCATCTGCTTATCATCAGTGACTGTGTGGCCTGGGGAATAGAAAAGGAGGGGTGTCTGGGTGGCTCATTCAGTTAAGCATCCAACTTCGGTTCAGGTCACAACCTCACAGTTTGTGAGTTCGAGCCCTGCATGGGGCTCTCTGCTATCAGCACAGATCTGCTTAGGATCCTCCATCCCCTTCCGTCCCCCTCTGTCTCTCTGCCTTTCTCTCATTCATGTGCATGCTCATTCTCTCTCTCTTTCAAAAATAAATAAATAAACTTTTTTTAATGCAATAAATATTATTTTAAGAAAGAAAGATAAAAAAAACAAAAAAAAATAAATAAGAAAGATGGAAGAGAAAAAAACGACACAAGAAACATGCCAACCAACTCCATGTTGAAACTTTTGGGGTCCTAATTCGAGTGGGTAAACTCTTAAAACCCATTTTTGAGCTGTAAAAACTGGAGATATGTACAGAGACTGGATATATAATAATATATAATAATACTAAAGAATTATATCAAGTTTTGTTGAATGTGAAAATGTCATTATGGTTATTTTTTTAAATATCGTCTGTTAAAGAAACAGACTGTCGTATTTATAAATAAAGTGATATTATGTCTGAGATCTGCTTCCAAATGCTTGAGGGAGAAGGTAAGGAAGGTGGGTGTGTGAGAGGGTTATAAATGAAACAGGGTTGGCGAAATGAATTGTTGAAGTGGGTGATGGGTATATTCATTAAATTATCCTCTACATTTGTGCATGTTTGGAAATTTTATTAATATGAAAGAAAAATAAGAATAAATACAGTCCATTGTCAATTCCAAGCCATGCTGCTCTCCCAGAAGTAGAAAAGGGCCCTGGAGATTCTGAATTGCAACAGTCACACTTTCAGCTCAGCCTGTTTCTGGCTCCATCCAGGGGTCAGGAAATGTATTTGGTCAAAGCTGTGTCTGATAACATCATTCAGAAACCATTATCTTAACCCACTGAGAAGAAATCTGCCTCTGAGAAGACCAGGTTGTCAGCCTCACCCCAAATCTTGGGGGAATCTGAATGATATTTTCACCAGTCTCCAAAATGAGTAAGTCATATTCAGATTATGTCATCCATGGTCTTATAGTAGCTCTTAACAATCACTGGCATGATAGAGTGAGTGCATGGCAGCTGGTGAATGGAAGGCACCCTCTCCCCCGCCCCCATCCCTAGGAAATTCATTTCAGAGTGAGGGATAAAAAGCAATAAAGTTGTCATTGCAATAACGCTTCACCTTGTCTAGCGTGGATGCTTTCATTCCTCAATATATTTTGTTTAGTAAATTATCCCCTGGTCTGCTAAGAATAGAAGCCACAGCTGCTTAGGCATGACAGGAAAGTTGTTCATTTCTCTGAAAAGTGCTATCTTCCTTCACATAAGCATCTAATTCTAGCAAACACTGGCCCAAAGCTATGCGAGGTCCTCCAAAGAATCTGTGGCTAACGGTGCACTAAGGCTACTAAGATGAAACTTATATGCTCATAGTTCGTAAAGAGCATTCTTTTTCCTAATTTTTTCCCAGTCTTAAGAGAGAGAACAGACTTTGTGCAGCCATCTCAAGTATGATAGTTAATTTTATGTGTCAACTTGGAGAGTGTTTATGGATTAGATTAACATTTAAATGGGTGAACTTTGGGTAAGGCAGATTGCCTTCCATAATGTGAGTGGGTCTCATTCAGTCAGTTGAAGACCTGAATAGAACAAAAAACCTGCTTCCCTGAGCAAGAGGGAATTCTCCAGCAGACTGCCTTGGGACTTCATCTGCACTATTGGCTTTCTTGGGTCTGTGTCCTGACAGTCCACACAGATTTTGGACTTCCTGGACACTATAGATGCATGAGCCAATTCATTATGCATAATAAGCAAATCTCATGTGTATGTGTATATATGCATGTCCTACTAGTTCTGTTTCTCTGAAGAACACTTACACATCAGAGAAAGGCATTATCTCAGATCCTCACTTGATATAGAAATATTGGGAAGCCCATAGCCTTTCCTGAGATGAATTCTTCCAGCGTTCAGTCGTGTGTGGGGCTGAGCTTTAAGACATGACACAAATGGCCCAGGTGGGCTTCGGGTGTGGCTCTCCACCTGCAGCCACAATATCTTTACCTCCAGCCTTCTCTTCATGAACAAGCATGTATTCGGGTTTGCTTTTTAAAAGAAATACTGTGCTTATCTTTTTTTCAGAGAATATTAATCTTCAAATTAGAAAGACAAATCTGACCTGAAATTTAACCTCCAGGCTAATTACTATCTGTGAAACTTTGAGCAGGTTTCTGTGCTCCAATTTCCTCATCTGCAAAATGAGGATAATTAAAATTCCTACTTCAGAGATTTACTGTGAAGATGGAAATGAAATTATAGGGTGCCAGGATGGAATGCAGAATGTGATAAAACAGTCTAACTGAGTTACTAATGTGTGACAACCTTGCCGAAGGGGAGGGGGGAGAGGTGCTGACCTGAGTAACTTTGGAGAGAGGAGCAGAATCTGTAAGACCAAAGGCTAAAGGAACTGTGCATAAACACTGTCCTCCATATGATAGAGTTTTTTCCACAGATACAGGTTAACAATTCTGATACGGCCATGCATATAAGCTGGAATTGAACAGTTAAATAAATGGATGGCTAATGTTATTTATGGATAGAAAAGAGAGGAGATTAAAATGATCCATGTGGTAAAGGATTGGAACTGGAGACAACTTATTAACTCATGTTTACCTTAATATAGATACAGATGGTTATCTGCAGAAATAGAGGTATGTGTACATACAGAGATTAGTATACACAAGTCTATTCCCTTCCTCTGACAGTTGAGAGGGGTTAGAAGCAATGCTTCTAATGCTTCCAGTAGTGGCAGCATAGATAGAGCCCAAAGTTTACTTTCTAGTACTATTTTCCAATAAAAGAAACCAGGGCTCATTTGGAGCAATGGTAGATTCTAGGACTGAAGCAGAAAATACTCAGGAAATGTCTGGAGTATCTTGTGGTGGCAGAAAGAAAGGACATGCACAAAAGCAAAAGCAGAAAGATAATACTCCTGGGGTACCTCGGTCACTCAGTCAGTTGAGCATACAAATCTTGATTTTGGCTCCAGTCATGATCCCGGGGTCATAGGATTGAGCCCCGTGTCAGGCTCTGTGCTGAGCATGGAGACTGCTTAAGATTCTCTGTGTGTCCTTCTCCCCTTCTTTCACTCTCTCTCTCTCTCAATAATAATAATAATTATTATTATTAACAACAATACACCTTAAGTGTAAACTGAACATAGTGACTTTCTGCCAAAGAGGACAGTATGGAAGGTGGGGGATGGCAGTAACTCTACAGTGGAAAAATCTGACAGACACACCTCAGCCAGATGTTCAAGGTCAACATCAACTGTGATAAATCATATTGATAGTAAGTACCTTGACATGATGTAATGAAAATGGCACTCTACCCCTATGGTAATCCTCCCAAAGACTCATAACCCCAGTCTAATCATGAGAAAAGCATCAAATTCCAATGGAAGGATATTCTGCAAGATACCTGACCAACACTCCTGAAAACACTCCCATCAAGTCATCAACCACAAGGAAAGTCTGAGCAATAGTCACACCGTGGAGGAACTCAAGGAGATATGATGAATAAATATAGTCCTGGATGGGATCCTGGGAGAGGAGAAGCACACTGAGGAAAAACTAAGAATATTAAAAAAGAGTATTGACTTTAGCTAATAATAATGTATAACTATCAGTTTATTCATTGTAAAAAATGTCCATCACAATGTAGAATTTATTAACAGTGGAACTGGGGTATATGAAAACTTTCTGTGCTATTTTCACAATTTTTCTGTAAATCAAAAACTATTCTAAAAATGTTTTATTTAAAAATGAAGTCATATGTTTTTAGTTCTTGACACGATGAACGGCTACCCAATATTATCGTTTTCCATCACTACGTAGTTGCTGTTGTTGAGTTTTTATTGGGAAAAACTAAAATATTACTAAGTAGAACAAAATAAAAGAAATCTTAAATCCCAGACCACTTTTCATAGTAATGATTAGAGGAGGACCAAGAAGATTCCCCTGTTAATTTTCTCCATTGATTTCAAAGTTAGAGGACCAAATTAAAAGAAACAGAAAAGGGATTACCAATAAAACCCAAGCTAGTTTACAAAGCATGCATAAAATTTTTAAAAATTAGTTTCTTCTGGTTATAAAACTTGAATAGAATTATCTACTCAAAATTCACATTAAAATGAACAAGTGGTTTTCCAATATTTATATGTGGTACCAGAAAAGAGTTAAAAAGACCATGGCAAATGTCTCTTTCTTTTGCTCAGAATTGAGCCATATTTCCTGCAAGATGCTATAGCATATTAGTTTGCAAGGGCTGCCATAACAACGTACCACAGACTTGGGGGCTCAAATGACAGAAATTTATACCTTTAGCGTAGAAGATCATGGGTTACTATGAAGATTAAGTGATGTCAGTAAAAAGCACTCAGCAGAAAACCTGGCCCAGAGGAAGCATCCAATAGAGTGGCTGGTATTTTTTTCTTCATGACCTCCATACAGGGCTAAGACAATTCTATCCAGGTGTTTTTGCTCCTTTCTGACCTCCACACATCTGGGGTTGGCCCTGGTCTTATAGTAGGGCAAGAGGTGAGTCTGAATGTGTGTGTGTGTGTGTGTGTGTGTGTGCATGTGTATGCATACATGTGCATGTGTGACTGCATGCATGTGTTTGGGGAGGCTGGAAGCAAGAAGAGAAGGAAAAGGACCATGGTTGGAAGCATAAATGATCCTGGCTACTCTGAAATCAGAACAGGTATGTGGCTGCCAAACTACATTAAGACTAAACTCTGGGAACCTCATTTTGCTTTGTACCTCAGCTTGTTTTTCTGAAAAGTCATTTCTTGAGTCAGAAGCCCAGGTGTGAGTTTGTCTGAAATTCCTACTCAGGTATTGCCAATCCCTCAAAACTTTAAAAAACTAATGATAACACATAATTATAGATGTATTTAACTTTTCATAGCACGTTTATATATATGACCTAATTTTTTTTTCTCTAAACAGCTGCATGATGAGAGTAATATAAATAATATTGGCCCATTTTACAAATGATAAATGGACCTAGGGAAAATTCTACTCACTTACAGCCAAATAATGAGGTCAGAAATCCAGGTCTTCTGAATTTTATCCCAGAAAACCAGATATTGTTTCCTTTAGAGTAGTATAATGAGCACTGCTTTAAAATTGAATAACTAGACTCTTGTCTCATTTGATTGATAAATTTTAAAGTTGAATTCCAAATAATTATACCCATACCATAATTTTATACTGTTTGAATTTTATTTCTGATGCTAATATAAAAGTATGTGTGCTTGCTATAAAATTATGCTAAGCATGACTATGCTTATGGCCCTGTGATACAACGGATTTAAGTATACAAACTGAGCTTCAGTAGGCTTATTTGCTTGGCTTGTTTCTGTGCCTTCTGGGAAATTTAACATGCTGTGAAATCACAAAAGACTTCCAGATTAATATAAAATATAATACAGCATAAAGAACCACATAGTTGTGACCATTCATCTCGCTTCTTAGCAGTCCCCCGTTACAGATTTATGAAGGGAGAACTTCAGTCTATAAAACCAGGTAGTAGATTCTTTCCAAAGTAACTTACAAAATACAGCACATTCTGATTTGAAATACTGTAGTTTTAAAACAACTGATTTCAAATTCCATTTCTGGCCATGATGAAGCAGTTGCAGAAGACCAGCAATGCCACCAAAAAGAACTAAGAAAAACTGGATAAAAGACAAAAAAAAAAAAAAGAAGAAGAAGAAAAAAGTTGAAAGTATGGATGACCAGGACTAAGTTGCCAAGTCCTGTAAGAATGGATCTCAGAAAGTTCCACAGCTGTCTTTTCTTCTCTGGGGGCATTTCCAATTCTTCGGGGGCTGTGGGAGGCTGAGCATGCAGCAGAGGGCTGGGCACATGGATACTGCCAGGAGGAAAATAAACCAGTGGAACTTCTGGGAAACTCGTGATACAGGAGAGACACAAATTTGAGATTTGCAAACTTGAGACTCCCAAGAAAATTTGGGGATCCAAATCCAAGTGATAGGAGAGGTCATGGGAAGTTGCCCTGCTTAGTTCACTCCTCTTGAGACATGTGCCAAAATCTGGAATTGCAAAGGTCAAGAAGATTCAAAAAATAGACAAAAGCTCCTGATAAGCAAAATTAAGGTTTTGCTGTCTTAGTGGACTTAGAGGGATCTCATCAAAGAGAAGAGGTCCTAGTAGACACCTCAGGATCCCAGGTGGAACCTCTGGACAGGACACAGATGAACTAGAGGTACATGTGGCCTCACAAAACTATAACCCAGTTCTAGTCAGATTAGTTCTTGCTTGGAATAAGAGCATCTATTCCTTATCTGTCTGCCTTCCAAATGAAAGAAAGGATCCCCTCTGTAATAAAATAACATCATCAGAGCCTCCAGAACTTATAAAGAGAACCTGATGTCCAACATTCAATACAAAATATTTAAGCATGCCAAAAAACATAACCAAGAGAAAGAAAAAAAAAGGTTAAAAAAAGGCTGATTTATACATGGTCCTAATAACATTAATAACTTAAAAATGTATTAAAAGGACTTTTAGGAAACAGTGAAAAGAATGCTTATGTCTACTTAGAGAAGTTGAAAAAAAAACTTCACTGAGGAGGTGACATTTGAGTGGAATCTTGTGGAAAGACTGGCAAAGGCATGAAAGACACCAGAGCATTT
This sequence comes from Acinonyx jubatus, assembly GCF_027475565.1. Taxonomy (NCBI): domain Eukaryota; kingdom Metazoa; phylum Chordata; class Mammalia; order Carnivora; family Felidae; genus Acinonyx; species Acinonyx jubatus. The sequence continues at coordinate 52,497,138 of NC_069388.1, forward strand.
GACAACCTCAGTCCAGAGCAAGCTCAGGTCAGGGTCCATGGAGCCTGGATGTAGGATTTAGGTTGGTGGAATACACTGGGGCCTTTGTGAGGACTCCTGAAGGTGAGACTAGTAACTAGGACTCTGTCCTTCAGGAAATGTGGAGCCCAGAGAGGTCCTTCCAAGTGTCATAGCATGGTCAGATGGCTTTAGGCGGATGGCACATGGAGGCTGGGCAAGGACATGGGGTATTAGTGGCAGATGCACCCTTAGGAGCCTGCAGTGGGTCTGCAGGAGATGCAGGATGCCTGAATTAGTCAGTGGCCCTGGAGTTGCAGAGGTGGGGGCAATATTAGAAGGTGACATAATCAGAACTTGGCAACTATTTGGATGAGTGAAAGATTGATAAGGGATAACTATGAGCCTTTATCTTGGAAGCATGGAGAGATATAGTTGGCACAAGTCAAATTAGTGAGTGTAGGATGGGGATAAGCTTAGGGGACAGGATGTAAAGAGACCTGATATAACAAATTTAACAGGAGACAGGATGAGTTGCCATGACTACAGATCATTGAAATAAATATTTCTAGTCCCCTCCTACATATTTAGAAATATAAGTCTATGCTTCAAGGGAGAGATCTGGGGACACAGATTTAGGAGTTCTTAGCATGTAGGAAGAATTGGAAGACAGGACAGTGAGTGTAGTCACACAGGGAGAGTTGATGGTTTGAAAATCAAAAGACTGGGGAACACTGAGATTTAAGGGGCAGAGAAAGCTAGTGAACATTTTATTGTTTATTATCTGCTGTCATCTTTATTATTATGTCAGACCCTTATCTTCCTATGGAGCTGCAGTTGCCTTTCCCCACTTGCTTCCTCATGCGTGTACCACTCCAGCTGTTGACTATTGCTTACCTCCCCCGCGCCCCACTCAGCTTCCTCACCTCAGGTGACCACAGCTGACCTAATCAACATGTGACCAAAAGACAGGACAATACAAAAGGCCCAGGGAATGAGGGCACTACAGAAGCGAAACATGAGGTCACTGTTCCTCTTTTCCAGTTAGCATGAGGAAGCATTGCCTGGTAGTTAAGGACTTGCATCTGCATTTGGACTTAGTTCTAGCACTTACTTGTTGATGGACTTGTTGATGGTTGAAACTGTCTAAGCCTTGCTTTCCTTGGGATGGTTCATTTACTCAGCAAAAATGTATGGGACATCCCACATGAGCTAAGCAGGCAGCTTGGCATTTTCTTTTGGAAAAAAAACAACAAAAATCCTTGCTCGATGGAGCTTACATTCATGGTTCCAAGCTCATAGGAGTGTTGCAAGGATAATATGAAATAAGTCATGGAAACTGTTAAATCACAGGTAAACTCTCATTAAATAGTAGCTAGTTGTATTACATGCAAGGCATTAACCAAAGCTAAATGTTGACTCTCTACTTCCTGAGTGTTTCCAGCATCAGAGCAAGAGACCTGGAGTAAGACTTGAAAAGAACAGAAATATTACAATCATCTGCATTGTTTTTACTCATAAACTAACCACACAAACAGCTATGTTATCCATTCTAAACTGCCAATATTAAAAATGAAGCATTGCCATTTCAATATTTCACTTCAACTTCAACTGATAAAGTAAATTATTAAAATTTTAATATGAAAGTGATTTTTTATGGATTATTTACCACTGATACATTATATTTTGTCACAGAAAGAGCTGAGATCAGCATGGGGTCCATACATGACCATTAGGCACCAGCCCACTCAGCAAATGTCACCAACACAATGCAGGATGACACCAGCTGTGTGGTGTGACGTCTTTCATCAAAGATTCCAGAAGGCCTCAGAAACAAAATTTTAACTCCCACAGTCCTGCCAGATCTGGGTGTCACAGTAGTAGAAAATGAAGTTACTGCCACCACCTTACCTCCCTCTTACCCCTGCTCCTCCCCAGACTTACAGGCACTGGGACTCATGCTGCTCATTCCCCCAGATGGCCCATCCTCACCCTGAGCATGTTATGCAGAGCAGGGCAGGAGTTTCCTCCCACAAAGATAATTGGGAATTATCTTTCCAATTTCTAGAAAAGGGGATAAATGTAATAAATATATGATAGGTTGTGACACAGCTCATTGAACTTTTCTTAGACAATTTTGGAAATACAGGTGGAGTACTTTGATCAAAGCCTAGAAACTACAAAGGCAAGTGGTGGGAACTTCTCAGTGTGTGGTCAGAGTTGTTCAGGGCCCCTGACCCAATACCCCAGTATTTTGGCACTCCTGTGGTGTGCCTTGGAGGGATTGAGGAACGTTGAGAGCAAGAGCACTTTTGTCCAGTTAGCAGTTACTTTGCTAATTATGAAATTTTAATGTAATATTTTATTCATAAATTTCCTATGCCTCTAGTTAAGTGATTTATTTCTCCAAGGCCTGATCACTCATGTTAAGTTGTCCAATTGGATCTGTATTTATGATGAGGATACATCCCAAAAGAATATGAAGATCACTTGTTCCCAAAAGAATATGAAGAGATAGATGTACTGAATCTTCTTATTACTTGGTAAGTTACAGAAATTCCATATGGTGTTAGGGAAATTCAGGGCCATTTGTGTTACTATGGTAAAGCAGCAATCTGCTGTGTTACATGTTATATCTAACAGCCTATGATAAAGAAAATTTCCTAGCCACTTTTTTCTTGGAAACTTCTAACTAAAAAATAAAATAATAAAAAAAATTAATAAAATAAAATAAAATAAAATAAATATAAATGCCTGCTTTGGTAAGGTTATTCATATTACAATACCAATGGTTATCATAGTACAGAATAAACAGCTTAATCTTATTCCTTTGGCTTATAAATCATCAATTCATCTATCAAATTCTGTCAGATAAAACAGAGATGAATTGTTTCAATCAGAAAAGGTAAATACATATGACCTTCAGGTAGGGGAGAAAATACAAGTGCCATGAGAAAGATGCCTTGTTTCAAGAGTGCTGATAAAGGTATCACTCCTCAGAGCTAAGGGGTCAATGATCTCTGGAAGAGAACAGAAAGAGAACCTGATATTCATCGTTCCATGGAAGGGCAAATGCTTTGTTTTGGTTAGGCTTTTTTAGGCTGGAAGGAAGACAGAAGTGATTTGAGCTCTTGAAAAGATGCAAGAGGAAGCAAGGGATCCAGGAACATAATCTCAATTATTTCCCAGCCAGGCAACCCCATTCCACCCCAACCCACCATGAGATTGGAATACTGTGCAGACAGGGAAGGTCACTGAGGAGCAAGTTATCCTGACACGCTCTCAGGAGCAGGAGTTACTGTCCTTAAACCAGCGCTTCTCTATCCTGGTGACTCTCTGTTATAAGGAGACCAAATAATGAATTCCCCTTGTCTGTGCCTCAAGTTCATATTCCCCCAAGAAATGGGACCTGATGATTCTGCCAGCAACCGTCTAATGTAGAGGTTGACAAAATACAGTCTGCAGGCCAAATCCAGCCACATCTGCTTTTATACCACTGCTGTCATGCTCCAGCTGGCACTCCCTCTATGCTCCTAGCTACCCAGCTACCCAGCTCCAGATTTCTGCACCTATTTCTGCCTACACACTGGGACTCCACTGTTGGCAACTTCCAGGCACCAAGAAGTGGTGTTTCAGGCTGGAGGCAGTGATTTGGGGAGTCACTTGTCTCCAGCCATGTTGCCCATGGTGAGATGGCTGAACATTCTGGGAAGCCCTGCTAGATCTGGGTGTCACAGTGGTAGAAAATAAAATTGACCACTGCTACCACCTCCCTCTTATTCCTGCTCCTCTCCAGACTGCCAGGCACTGGGACCTATGCTGCTCATTCCCCCAGATGGCCCATCCATCTATCAGGCATGCTATGCAGAGCAGGGCAGGAGTTTCCTTTCTTGTTATATAAGTACCTATATAATATACTCAAGTTGAGTATATTATATGGATCTAAAATATTTACTGTCTGGCCCTCTATTTAAACATTTCCTGGCCCCTGCTGTATAGAAAGAAGCCCATTGAGCAGAACTAATGAAGCCAAACAATTCTCAGGACACTGAGAATGTTCTAGGTGGGCCAGGCACCCATTCCTTACCTGATGTGCTGCTGCCCAGGGAAATGGGGCCATTCTACACAGCATGGCCCTCAAGAATAAGCAGCAAGCCTGAGCAGAAGAGAACAGTATTTGTGGCAAGCATTCCAGATCCTCCCAGAAGCCTCAGAAGATCGACAGGCATGCCATTGCTTGGTCTGTAGGTGGGGGCTGTTTCTAGCATGCCATGGAACCTACTGCGTGTAATGCAGTAGACAGCACATAGTAATGGCAGAAGAAGCATTTACTGAGTTTCTACTCTATGCCAAGAACTGCTTTAGGTGCCAAGGTACTGTAGTAACTTAAAGTCTCTTTCCTCCTTGTGCTTCTGTTCTGACAAGCTGACATTGGTAAGTCATTTCACTCAATCCTCACCATTCCCAGCATGAGATCACTCAGGTTCTGTCCAAATCCAAACTCTATGCCCTCTCTTCCATGCCTGGCTATTTTGCAGACTGGGAGTTTAATAAATGTTAGCAAAATCAAATTTCAACTAAGCATTTTCATCAGAAAATATTGTCAAGAGTAATATCACTAACGTCGCAACAGACATTATTCCTGACTTCAGTCCCCTTCACAAAACCAACTGGCAACTATCCATAGACAAGAGAACACTGTGAAAATCTCAGAATAAGGAAATGAGACTGAAGCACTGCCATGGGTCACAGACACTGAGGAGGACCACATTAAGAGAAGCAGCTGCACTGTGCCCTCATTGATCATCCCCCAGATTGGCATAGTACCACACCAAAAGGGTCCTCTGGGGCCTCAAGTTGCTCCAGTAGGAAAAAGAGAGCCCAAGGTGACCATCCAACTCCCCCAGCATTGTGTGTTGCTTCTCAAGAGGCCCATTCCAGGTCTCAACCCACAGGGATTGCTGGAAAATCTGCAGGCCTTAACTACTGAAGATCAGATTGGAATAGAGGAGAATAGATCTTACAGCAACCATCATTAGGATCCTGGCAGATCAAGTTCTTCTTTGTAATCATACCCAAGTAAAAATCCAAGCCTATTGTTTTGCCTAGCTGCAGAGCCAAACTAGTGGTTCCATCTGGCCAGGGACCTCAATATGGATGTCTCTCTGATTTGGGACTCCAAACAATGGCTTTTCTGGCTTAGAGCCTGTTTTGCTGCACTTCCTGGGCGGGGAAGCTAATTTGTAACCCTATCTTTACACTATCTATACACTATTATCTATACACTATCCATAAATTATCTATACACTATCTTTGTTGTGTTTCTATATACTAATAGCAAATTAACTAAAAAAGAAAAAAAGAAACTATATCATTATGATAGCATCAAAAACAATAAAATATTTAAGAATATGTTTAACCTAGGAGATGAAAGATCTCTATACTGAAAACTGTAAGATGTTGCTGAAAGAAATTGAAGAAGACACAAATAAATGGAAAGATATTACACATTCATGATTGGAAGATTTAATACTGTCAAAATGCCCATACTACCCAACATCATCTATAAATTTAATGCAATCCTTATCAAAATACCAATGGCAACTTTTATAGAAATAGAAAAAAAAAACTATTCCAAATTCATTTTAAACCAGAAAAAAAAACCAAATAGCTAAAACAATCATCATAAAGAACAACGTGGGATGAATCACACTTCCTGATTTCTCACTATATGAAAAAACTATGGTAACCAAAACGGTGTGATATTGGCATAAAAGCAGATACATAGATCAGTGGAACAAAATCAAGTGCCCAAAGTAAACCCATATGTATATGGTCAGCTAATAGTAGATAAGGGAACCCAGAATACTCAATGGAGAAAAGGAAGTCTCTTCAATAGATGGCGCTGGGAAAATTGGACATTCACATGCAAAAGGATGAAACTAGACCCCTGTCTTCCACCGCTTACAAAATTAACTAAAAACAGATTAAAGACTTAAATGTCAGACCTGAAACCATGAAACTCCTAAATGAAAACATAAGGAGAAACACTGCTTGACACGAGTCTTGGCAATGATTACTTGGATATGACAACCAAAGAACAAGCAACAAAATCCTGAACATGGAGAGGTAAGCTAAGTGCTGGCATATCACAGTAACCACTGTGTAAGGGAGATCATTGAAGAGCAGGAGGAAGCTGTCTCCAGATTAGACCCAGTAGTGCTAGCAGGACCCGTGATAACATTACTATATAGGAATCTCATTTCACCAGGACATTCTGACAGCCTCATCAAACTAAAGAGCCAAACCAAATCTTATCATCATAGAGTGGCTGTCTCCAGATTTGGAGCACTCTGGGCTCTGCTTGCCTTGCTGATTACCATTCTTGGAAAAGTACAGAGAGTGCAGCCTTCTGTCAAAAAGACTTTGGACATAAAGCACAACAGAACTGTGGCTATTTGTAAATCTATACCATGACTAGAGAATACTAAAGACTCTTTATTCATAACCTGTAGCAAAAAACGGGTCAACAAACAACTTATTAATTTTTTGGTAAGATTTGACTTATTACATAATAAGTGGGGTTAAGTAAGATTTTTTTCCTGCAGTCCAATTAAATTGATTTCCAAGTGGAACAAATGGTTTTTGAAACCAGGGATTCAGACTGAGGTGGATGTCCTATACATTTGGCTGAGTCTCTCATGGTGTGAAAGATGAATAAGGACAAATACATGGAGTTGGGAAGATGTTTGTGACAGGCAGATATTACAGTGTCCCAGGACAGGGTAAGATGAACGGGACCAGTGAGTAAACACCTACAAGAGTAGAAAGCAGTGCTTCAGCAAAAATGATTTTATTATCTGGTTCACCTGGAGAAACAGATAAACGCCAAGAAAAAGAGTTCCTGTGAAGAACTCATGTCCGTGAGTTCAATAGTCATTTGGTTTTATGTCCTATACCTTCCGCAGTCACACACTCATGCATACTTACCGCACAGAGAGAAGAGGAGCAGTGGTAAGCCTAGGGCATTACAAGATCCTGAACTACCACAGGGTCAATTCCTGGTCACTAGATAATACTTACTCTAAGTACACTAATGTTTTTGTTGTTGTTGTTGTTGTTGTTTGTTTTTGTTTTTTTACAATGATCACCACACAATCATTTTACAATGATGAAAGGAAATGAAAAGATAAAATAGAAATGAAAGAAATTAAAAAAAAAAAAGGATTCTGTTTACCAAAGTATTCAATGAGATTAACCCATCTTCTGAGAATTCTACTTCATTACGGTTTTAATGCATGGTAAGTACAGATCAGGGTGGTTTAGAGTTTTGCCCACTAAATCAAAAACCTCGTGTGAGGTTTGGATTATGATATAAAGATGTGTGGGTATTCATTCAGTTCTGTCACGTTCCTTCATCCTATAACTATTTCTAAATATTGTGCCATGCCATTAAAGTAACTATTTTTAATTAGCAGTGGAAAAAAGCTGCCAATTTTTATTTTTTCCCTTTTTAAAAATTGCACTTGTGTGGAAAGAAAAAAAGAGAAATTTTAATAATCTTTACTTTCTTTGTTTGGTTACTCACTGAGTTATTTTCAGTAGCTCATTTTAAAAAGATGCATAATGCATTTGTCTGGCTCTAGGAGTGTGTTCTTTGAATTACAGAGAAGGAAGAAAGAAGCAAATTACCATCACTTTACATTCACCCAGATAATGCTGGAACACAATGGGGACTCATGGTTGCCTGAAACTGCATAGAGTTCCTTAACCACCAGCATGAGCTTTCCCCCTTCTCTCCTTATAATTTGAGATAAGAAGGGTAGCACATCTGAGGAAATGCATTTTATCCCAAGGTGTTAAGCAAATTTGTTCTGGTCTTAAATGTTAATGGCACACCATGATAAAATGTTATTTGGAGACTCTATGTATTCAGCATCATCAATATAGCAGGATTGAGTGAAGGTGGATGTGGGTCCTAGTAATGGTAGTGAGTGGTAAATCCAAAACCTAACCCCTCAAGTATCACCCTATCTCTGGCTGGCTCCTAGAGCAAATTTCACCTTCCTGGAGCCCATGATGGCTCTCTGTAACTGGTAGATTTGCTACTTCACACCTAGGACTGTTTTCCCATCAGAGCTACTAATCTCCATCATGTCAGCCACTCTGCATATCCCCAACTTTGAAATATTCTGCTGAGGAGTGAAGAATGGCTCCTCTCCAGCAAATCCCAGAATTATTTTATCAAGCGTACATTTAGAGGACATGTTCTGCTTTTCAGTCTATTCACTTATTTTAATGAAGAATCAAATAAAATGCCTAAAATTTGATTATATCCTGGTGCAAAAACAGATCTGTTATGAAAAGATATTATCTGTATCTCACAGTCCCCCTTGATACCTTGACGTGTGTTTCAGTAAGTAGCGGTATTTCTTCTTTTTGATGCTCTAATTTCTTCAAATTTGGCCAGTGGAACTCTCTTCAACATGGCACCTGTGTTTTTTTGAAACCTTCATGTTAGTCTTGGAGCAATTCTAGCTTTCTGGCATATCAAGATAGTCCAAGTTTATGTTACACTTTTTCTTCTCCAGATCAGGGATCAGCCATTTCTTCAAGGACTTCTTGTTTCTTTAAGTGAAGAAAGGAATTTAGAAACCAGTATATGGATAGCAGTTATGCCCAATGCTGTTGGGGTGTAATTTGAGGTCTTTCAGTACAAAGTTCTGGGGTATCACAGACACACACATCAAGTCATACGGATACATACATGCACACACACGCACACCTTTTCTTGACATTTTCACTGCACTTGATTATCGAGGGGTGGTGACAATCAGCAATACAGAGATACTGATTCAACAAATATTTACTGAACATCCACCATGAATAGGTATCAGTAACAGGGACATAGGAATGAAAATAACAAAGTCCTTGTCCTCATAAAGCTACGTTTTAGTTCAGGAGAGAGGCAATAAACTAACAAACATATAACATAATATCAGATCATTGTAAGTGCTACGAAAAAATAATAAAGCAAGTTAGAGGAATACAAAGCACAGGTTTGCCAAAAGGTGAAACTGTACTTTAGATAAGGTGGCAAGAGTAGTTAAAATTTAAGGAAGAAAGGCTTGAATAAATGTAAGAGGCAGCCATGAAACTATCAAGGTAAAGAGATTTCAGGCAGAAAAAGCAGGGAAGAGAGAAGACCCAGAGTTGGAAATAAACTTGACATTTTCAACTATTGGTGAAAAAACCAATGTGACAGGAGGGGAATAAGGGGGCAATGACCAAAAATGAGGTAGGAAAGGTAGGCAGGACAAGACCATTGAAAGATACTTTAAAGCATAATAAAGACCTCAGAATTGTCTCCCAGTGTGATAGAAGCTATTGGGTGATTTTGAGCAAAGAAGTGGCATAACCCGGCTGCTAATTGGAGAAGATATTGTAATCAAAGCAGGAAATCAGCCATAGGGCTAGTGTGATAATCCAAGCAAGGGACATCAGTAAATGCATCTGGTAGCAGTAGCTTGGAGGGGATGTGACTGGATTCAAGATGTATTTAGAAGGTGAGGCTGTCAGAATTTGTGAATGGATTCAATTAAGGTATGAAGGAAAGGAATTAGGAATGATTCTTTTGATACCTTTTACTGAGAAGGGCAAGACTGAGAAAGGAATGATTAGTGGGATAGATCAACAGTTTGAGTTTGGAACATGCAGAATCTGAGATGCCTATTCAAGTTCCAAGGGGCAAATGAGAAGTGGACAGCTTGATGTGTAAATCTAGTGCTCAGGGCAGAAGTTGGAGATGGGGATGTCTGTTTGGGAGCACTGAGGTTAAAGATGACTTTTTTTTCAAGTCTTTATTTAAATTCCAGTTAGTTAACATATAGTGTAATATTAGTTTCAGGGGTAGAATTTAGTGATTCATCACCTACATGTAACACCCAGTGCTCATCACAACAAATACCCTCCTTGATACCCATTTCCCATCTAATCTATCCCTCTGCCCACCTCCCTTCTAGCAACTTTCAGTTTGTTCTCTATAGTTCAAAGTCTGTTTTATGGTTTGCCTCTCTCTTTCTTCCCCCTATGTTCATCTGTTTCGCTTCTTAAATTCCACACATGAGTGAAATCATATATTTGTCTTTCTCTGACTGACTTGTTTCGCATATATATAGAGAGAGTGTATAATACACTCTAGCTCCGACCAAGCCATTGTAAATGGCAAGATTTCATTCCTTTTTAGGGCTAAGTAATATTCCATTGTACATACTACAACATCTCTATTCCTCATTTGGTGGATATTTGGGTTCTTTCCATAATTTGGCTATTGCTTACAATGCTGCTATAAATTATAAACATCATGGTGCATGTATCCCTTCGAATCAGTATATTTGTATCTTTTGGGTAAATACTTAGTAGCACAATTGATGATTGTAGGGTAGTTTCATTTTTAACTTTCTGAGAAAACTCCATACTATTTTCTAGACTGGCTTCACCAGTTTGCATTCCCACCAACAGTGAAGGAAGAGGGTTCCCCTTTCTCTGCATCTTTGCAAATGCCTGTTGTTTCTGGTGTTGTTAATTTTAGCCATTTTTACAGGTGTCAGATGACTTTTATTTTATTTTATTTTATTTATTATGTTTCATTTTTTACATTCATTTATTTATTTTGAGAGAGAGTATTTGGGAAGGGCAGAGAGAGAGGAAGAGAGAGAATCCTGAGCAGGCTCCATGCTATCAGCACAGAGCTCAATGTGGGGCTCAATCCCATGAACCATGAATTCATGACCTGAGCTGAAATCAGAAGTCTGACACATAACTGACTGAGCAACCCAAGCACCCTGAGATGACATTTTAAAATACAGGACTGGGTAGTGAGGACAAACTCAAGAACTAACCTTGGAGGAATTCAACCATTTTGCATTAAGAGCAAGGAGGAGAATCACTAAAAGTGATCCGGCAGGCGGGGGGGGGGGGGGGGGGGGGACGCAGCCAGTGAGGTGGGAGGGAAATTGAGAAGGTATGGTGTTCTGGAGGCCAAGAGAGAAAGGGTTTAAGTTGGGAGTGGTCCCACTTGACAAATGGCTGATAGGTCGAGATGAGAGATGGGAAGTAATCCCTGGATGGGGCAGAATGCAAATTACTGGTGATACTGATAAGGAAAACATTGGTGGGGTGGTGGGTACAAACACTTGAGTAGTTTATATCTAAGGAGAAGGTAGAGGAGATGCTGAAGCCATCTCTATAAGCCACCCAGAAGGCTTCTGCTATAAGGGGAAGCAAAAATGATTAGAAATTATCAAATAAGGAGAAAAGAACTTGAGGAGATGAATACGAGTGGGCTATGCCTCCTGCCATCATCAATAACTGGCACAACTCCAAATGGGGTATGCACTAGGGTTGCCAGATGGTTTCAGCAAAAATACCTGGCACATTGTGCAAAGGCTCATTATGTGCCAGCTTTTCTTAATAAGCAAACTGTCATAACAGCAAATGGTGGAAGTCAAAAGAATGAGCAATAACATTAATGTTCAAGTTGTATTAAAATATAACAATAAAAACTTTCTTGATTTGAAAATGTCAAGCGTCAACTGTTAAATATTTTTAAAACTTTCTCCTCAGTAGCAAGCTCAAATACCAGGCGATCCAGTTCCAAACTGGAATAAATGCAGCCCTCACAGTAACTGCTTTCACCATGACTTTCTGTGTACCTGTATATACAATTTGGAAGTGAAAGTTCAGTTGCTTGAGATGGTGTATGTTTCATTTGAAAAAAAATTCCTCTTGCCACTGGAATTTTCTCTCATTTAAAATTCTACTAAGAGGGGTGCCTGGGTGACTCAGTCAGTTAAACGTCTGACTTCAGCTCAGGTCATGATCTCACAGCTTGTGTGTTCAAGCCCCACATCCAGCTCTGCTCTGACAGCTCAGAGCCTGGAGCTTGCTTTTGATTCTGTGTCTCCTTCTCTCCCTCTAACCCTCCCCCACTCACACTCTGTCTCTCTGTCTCTGTCTCTGTCTCTGTCTCTGTCTGTCTGTCTGTCTCTCTCTCTCAAAATAAATAAATAATAAATAAATAAACATTAAAAAACAAAATAAAATAAAAAATAAAATTCTAAGAGTAGACCAGGACAAATGATCCTAAAATTTGTATGAAACTACAAAAGATTCTGAATAGCCAAAGAAATCTTGAGAAAGAACAAAGTGGGAGGTGTCACAATCCCAGATTTCAAGATATATTACAAATAATATCAAAACATTGTGGTCCTGACACAAATATAAACACATAAATTAATAGAACAGAATAGACAGCCCCCAAATAAATCCATGCTTATATGACCAATTAATCCACCTCCATACAAAGGAGGTATGAATATATAATGGAGAAGTCAGTCCCTTCAATAAATGGTGCCGGGAAAACAGGACAGATACTTAAAAGAATAAAACTAGACCACTTTCTTACCATATACACAAAAATAAACTCAAAATGGATTAAAGACCTAAATGTGAGACATGAAACCATAAAACTCCTAGAATAAAATATAAGCAGTAATCTCTTGGACATCAGCCATAGTAACATTTTTTCTAGATATGTCTCATCAGGCAAGGGAAGCAAAAGCAAAAATAAACTATTGAGACTACACCAAAAGACAAAGATTTTGCACAGTGATAGAAACCACCAACAAAACAAAAAAGCATCCTATGGAATGGGAGAAGATATTTCCAAATGATATATATGATAAAAGCGTTAATATCCAAAAAACATTAAAAAATTATACAACAGAACACACACCAAAAACAAATAATCCAATTAAAAAATGGGCAGAGGACCTAAATAGACATTTTTTTCCAAGAAGGCATACAGATGGCCAAGAGATACGTAAAAAGATTCTCAACATCTCTCATCATCAAACCAAATCAAAACCACAATGAAATATCACTCTACACCTGTCAGAATGGCTAGAATAAAAAAGATAAGAAATAACAAGTGTTGGCAAGAATGTGGAGAAAAAGGAACCCTGGTACACTACTGGTGGAAATGTAAATTGGTAAAGCGACTATAGAAAACAGTATGGATGGCCCTCAAAAAATTGAAAATGATGTATAATCCAACAATTTCATCACTGGAAATTCAATCCCCCCTCCAAAAAATGAAAACACTAATTTGAAAAGATACATGCACCCTTATATTTATTGAAGCATTATTTATAATCACCAAGATATGGAAGCAACACAAGTATCCACTGATAGATGAATAGGTAAAGAAGGTGTCATACAGATATATATATATATACATATTTATATATGTAAGTATGAATATTATACAGCCAAAAAAAGATGAGATCTTGCCATATGTGACAACATGAGTTGACCTAGAAAGTATAATCCTAAGTGAAATAAGTCATATGGCGAAAGACAAATACCATATGATTTCACTTAATAAGTGGAATCTAAAAAAAAAAGAAAGAAAGAAAACAAACAAACAAACAAACAAAAAGCAAACAAAGTTGAAACAGGCCCATAAACACAGAAAACACACTGATGGTTGCCAAAGGAAAGGGAGGTGGGGAGGATGGGCAGATGGGTGAAGGGGGGTGGGAGGCTTCTAGTTATGGAATGAATAAATCATGGGAATGAAAGGCACAGTACAAGGAACATAGGGAACTGCAATAACGTTGGATGGTGACAGATGGAAGCTACTCTTGTGGTGAGCGTAACATGACACAGAGACTTGTGCATTGATGCTGTGCATTGCAAACTGATATAACACGGTGTGTCAACTATACTTCAACAAAAGTAAATAAATTAACAAATTAACAAATTAAAAAAAATAAAATTAGGGGCGCCTGGGTGGTTCAGTTGGTTGGGCAACCGACTTCGGCTCGGTCATGATCTCATGTCTCCTGAGTTCGAGCCCCGTGTGCTGACAGCTCAGCACCTGGAGCATGCTTCGGATTCTGGTCTCCCTCTCTCTGTCCCTCCCCTGATCACATGCTATCTCTCTCTGTCTTTCTCAAAAATAAACATTAAATTTTTTTTAAATAAAATCATAAAATAAAATAAAATTCCACTAAGACTAGGTGCTCATGCTATGTTTGGCAAGATAGTAGTAATTAAAGTAAAACACCGACAGTTTTAATCACAAAAATGGTCCTGATTGATCACTTGTCTTTCATTCTCCCCTCCTGTCCCTCTTTGCCTCCTCACTAGCCTTTTCTGTTTTATGTAAGAGGAGGTGGGAACTGCAAGTCCAGGTTACACGAAGAGGCCATTTCCAGAACCTTCCGAATGTTCCTCACTCCCCAATCACGCCTTCCCTTTTCAATGCTTTTCCCTCACTGCTGTCTTCCTACTGTTCAGTTTCACCTCTTTTCTCTGCTTATGCTCTTCTGCATTAATATCTTTCTTTTCATAAAAGCTTTCCTTCCTGGTATTGCTGGTCTCTGGCTCCACCTTTCACATTCAGTTGACTCTTTCCCTTTCTTTCCAGGTCCCCACTCTCTGTGTCCAAACTGCCAGAGAACCCAAGTGCAGCATGGTAATCTGGACCTTTCCACCTGCCATCTACATAAACTCTTTCAGACTGTTTCTTTACATGTGAGATGGGAATGATAATAGTATATACTGCAAAGGATTTTAGTAAGGTTTAAATGAAACGCAGTGCTTTGCAGAGCGTCTGACATTTTTTTAAATGTTACTTGTTATTTTTCTTATTATTTCCTTGATTTTATTATCTCAGTCACTATACAATAATTGAGATTAAGAAACCAAACTTTAAAAAATATACAGATTTTCAGGGCCCCTGGGTGGCTTAGTCGGTTGAGCATCCAACTTCCGCTATGGCCATGATCTAAAGGTTCCTGGGTTCCAGCCCCGCATCAGGCTCCGTGCTGATAACTCAGAGCCTGGAGCCTGCTTCAGATTCTGTGTCTCCCTCTCTCTCTCTGCTCCCCCCCCCCCCCGCTTGTGCTGTCTCTCTCAAAAATAAATAAAGATTTTTAAAAATTAAAAATACATAGATTTTCAAAAAGATGAGTTTCAATATTGAGTTTAATGCCCTAATTAATGTCAGTCAGGATCTAGGCAAAAAAACATATGGCTAACTCAAATTGGATAATTTTAAGAGAATTTAATAAAGGATTATTTACAAAAAAAATGTCAGAGTATAGTGAAATAAGAGTGCAGTACCCTGGAGCTGGCAAGATCCAAGAGCCATAAGCCAAGACCCGAAAGGAGCAAGGGGAGGTGGAAAAAGTAGCCAGTACTTGGGGAGGGCTGCTACATAGGGGCCATGGCCATAGGTAGAAGGTCACATTATGCAGCAGGAAGGAAGGGCAAAAACGAATAAGTTCTCCAGACTATCTTCCCTGCCTTTTATCCTTCAACAGTGTTCCTGTGTTTGCCAAACCCAACACAGAGGTCAGCATCCTGGGATACCAGCAGATGAAGAAGAATGGAAGATGGTCTAGAGAGATGGGAGTCCTGATTTGGTGATGATTCTTTTATATGAAGGTAGGGCTGCGAATCAGTTGAAATCTGTCAGTGGTCATGCTATGCAGTCTCGATTATGATTTATGCTGTTTTTACATGCAATGAAATGGATTAATGAAAGTTTAGATAGTCTAGGTGTTTTGCCACCTTAGTGATAATCTCCATCCGTAAATCTGAACTAGATCCTTAACCATGAATTATTCTAGTCACTATGTACAAATTCATAACCATATTTATGACATGAGATTACAGCTGTAATTGCCATTATATTTACATATTTATTATAATGACTATATGATAAGTATGCCATAATTAGATGATGATATTATAATTGACAAAGCATACCACTTAATTAATAAAGAAGATGAACAACAAAATATATGTATTTACTTTCAAGTTCATACCTATACATTCTGCCAACTTGTTTTAATTAGCTCCTTCTGAAACATCTTGGGCTTTTGATTATTATTTGCACTTCAGGCAATTGTTGTTTGAGGGATAAATCTGTGGGTTAAATGTATATATTTACACAAATGTATGTATTTGTCAAGATTTAAATTCTCAGTGGCTACGTGGAGCCTTTGAGAAAGAGATATTCCTCTATTTCAAGGAAAACTGTTTCTCCCTTTCTGATACTTATGAGTTACATAACTTGTTACATTCCTACTTGCCTTGGTCGAAAGAAAGCTGAAGGCTCAACAGTTTTTGCTCATATAAAGCTACTATTTAATAACTACAATAGAAACACTTTGTTTTCTCCATTATTTTGTTTCTTTTCCCCACATTATGTTCCAATTTTAATGTTGTTACTTGATGTTCTTTTAAACAAACCTGAAGTGTTGAGGGTTTTGGCAAATGTACATGTACAAAATAATTTTTCAACATCTGGAAATGCCACAGCAGTCCTGTTTTTATAAGCTATGTGGATTATTTCCTGATAGACACCAGCCCCCAAATTGCAGAGCTCATTTCTTCACGGAAGATTGATTTGCTTATCAAATTATATCCAAATTGATGCATTTAGTGTCTATCACTTTTCTATTGAACTGAATTCAGCCACAAACTCCTTTTTATGGTTGCACAATAATAATAACAATAAAAAATATATAGGAACAAACACCCAAAAAAGAAAGCCTTTAAAGGAATTCTTCCAACGGCTCAGTGCAGAACTTGGCAGTTTCACCCAGATGCTATAATCAAGGAGACCAAAACGTTTATGTTGCCAAGTTCACCAAAAGGGAAAATGAAGCTCTCAGGAGAAGAGAGTTCCTCACTCTCACAACACTAGACACATCGAGAACAAATTTCATTCGTCACAGTTCCTTTGCATTGGCCTGAACGTATGAAACTTATCCATCATATTAATAATCAAAAGAAATGCTGATACATCTAGAGCAATTTAGACTGGAAAGTTATTTGAAGCTGCAAAGTGTTGATGAGTCGGCCAGATGTTCCATGATGAATTATTCCAAACAAAGGCGCCAAAAACATTTCAAGTTAGTACTGTGAAATTAGCTTTCCTTATTGATGGGAAGGGAAAAGATGTTAAGTCTGAGAGTCTCTACAGATACATCCAACTACCTTTTGATACAGAGCTTGCCCATGAGCCTCTCCTAACCCTTTGCTTTAATCTGGAAAGATGAAATGATAGACACTGAAATATTATAAGTGACTACATTAATTCTCTGAAGGGAAAGCTTTTTAAAACAACTGCAGGTGGGCCCTCTAGGAAACGTGAGAACCAATCCCCTACTTAACTGCCCAATAAAATGTAGCTTGCATCCCCAGGATCTCGCACTTACTGAGTGCTTAAGCAACCCAATTCTCTCGCAGTGCAAATAGCTAAATGCTTTGAGAGCATCGACCGCTTTTAGCATTAGGCCATATAATCCTGATTTTGAAAACTTTCCACAAGCACTCCCTAAATGAGAGGGAAGATTGAGGATTAAAAGTTTATACCAGTATGTGGATGAAACTAAGATACAAAATATGCATTAGATGGTACTCCACTGATTTTACTCCAAAAGAAGTTGATTATTTTAGGCTTCTCGTGTTAAGATAGATTTTTCAGACTTTTGGGATTGTGGATTAATGGCTTTGATGCAGAAAATACATCACATGAAGCAAAAACCAGCCATTTCTTGCCTGGTAAAAGTGTAAAATAGAAAAAAAAGACCCATGTTTTTAATTTTTTAAATGTTTAACTGTTTTTTTTTCCACGACACTTGTTAATAGGAAGATTGTTTGAAAAGGAATGAGATAATTTCTAGTAGGTGACAGAAGCTTAAGCAGTCAGAGTCTGCTTGTCAGGGTCTGTCTGATGTATGAATGTGCAGCTTTTGACAACAGGAGAGTGATTTGTGACTTGCAGTCATCTTTCTTAGCTAATGATTACTTGTCCAGATAGGTTGTAGTTTCTGACCATTCTACTCAATGCATGATACTGATGCCAGTCTCCGGTTTTTACTTTGCTTCACAGACTTGTGTTCAATGTTTCATGTTTTCTTTTCCTTTTTCTTTTCTTGTGGGATGTACGGTTCTAATTTCCAAACATACACAAATAAACAAAAGTCATCTTCAAACAATCAATATAATCGTGTGAGCATTGCTAACCTAAAAGCTCACATCTTTAAGGTCTCATTCTTGACAGGCAATGTGTTCAGTGCGTTAATAAGAATTAAGTCATATTTAATCTTTAAAAGACTATGGTATATATACTCTTTCTATCCTAATTTTATAAATGGGAAAACAGAGGCAAAACGAGATTGTAACTTGCTCAACGTCATGCAGTTAATATGGGATAGAACCAGGATTCGGACCTGAGAAGTCTGACTCTAATTCATGCCCTTAAACACTATTGTATGAGCAATAATGAGATTCTTTTTGGGAGCCAGAGGATTCACTTGACATCTTTTTATAGTGCTAACAATGTGCCGGTGCTGTAGCTCAGAGGGTTAAGCAAATTATCCACCCTCAAGAATTTAGCAATCTGCTGATAGCTAAATATTGAACCCGCAGGTAGAAGGTAAGGTTATTATACTTCGGTAAACACAGTGTGCTGTGATTGCACATATGTATATAAATAGGCACACAGTAAAATGCATCTGCATATTTTACGTTTAACTCCTATCATGATGATAGTTATATAAGAACCGGCCATCCCAGCTTTGAATGAGGACTGAGCAGCAAACACTGACAGGTAAATCATTACCAGAACCTTTCAGGTTAACCTGGTAAAGTAGTAAAGTAGCAGCAGAGAATAATTATTGGCATAATAGAGTCACCAGATGCTGAAGGAGTGAAGCAGATTATTCCAAATATGGCATTCACTGGATCTGAGAATACAGATTAATAAATTTCAAGGTTATGGAGGAAATGTTTTTTAGTGAAAGCTTACCAGCATGGGTATCACATAAGTGGCCTAAGATTTGTTCCCTGCACATATCTATTGAGTTGAGTAGAATGATCAATACATTCTCCATGTGGACAGCAGCAGCCCAGTATCCTGCTTCAGCACAGTGGGACTCCCAGCCACAGAAAAGGTCCCTGGAGAGGCAGTGGCAGTCAGGGAGGAGACTGGGGCGCACAGTGGAAACAGCCTTGCATAGGCAACATTGAGGCAACACTCCTCTGTGGGGCCCCCTATGTGGGAGATGGGCTCCGCATCACATGTTAGTGGTAAGACAGTGGAATTTGGAAGCCTTCAAAGTGCAGTGAGGCAGCAGGAATGGAAGCAAGCTCTGTGTTACCAGCCCCAGGCACGTACGCATATTAGCTGTGTGAGTTATCTTTCAAGACCAGTGTGATGGGAAAGCTATTACAAAATCCAAAGCTTTAAGTAAGACTACTACATTCATTCGATTTTTTTAAAAGCTAATTTCCTATTAACTTTTGTATTTTGCTGCTATTTTATCATGCAAAAACACTGTGAAAACTTAATGATGAGCATGCAGCTGAAACCAGGAGAAATCATAAAGTCAAGAAAAATAGTTAATATGTAGCCAAAGGGCAGTTATGCAATCAGTCATTGAAAAGGACATTAAGCGGGCACAGAATCTAGATGGTGGAACCAAGAGGGACAAACGTGAGCTCCTGGTTCATTCCTGCCCCGGAGTCCCAAACCCTTCAAGCTTGCAAAGCTCTCTTAAAACTTGCAAATGAGGTACCAACCCTACAGAGAGAAAGAAATCCTTGGCTTTTCCAAGGAGAGAAACGCTTAATTTTTCAAAGGTTCCCTTGGCCTTGGGAGTTGAGTGCTGGCTGAATCTCCAGATTGCTTATAAAAACGAGATATGAAGACATCCCTTTTTATTTCAAATAACAGATTGAGCTAAAACCATTCCCCAATTTGCAACATTTTCAAAATCTTACTCTCGATAGCCATCGTGACCTTTTCTTATTAAGTTATGTACAGCCTATATTCATTAATCATTTTTCTTCATAGATTGAATTAATTAGGTTTTAAAGCTGATATAGCTTCATGGCTGTTAGTCATAATTAGTTGCTTAAAAGGGTGTGTGTGGGGGGGGTGATTAGTGCCTCATTAGCACCTCTGTTTCTTCTAAAATGCTAGTGCGTTATTAATGCAGCAAAAAAGAGACTGTTCTGGAGAAACTGACCCATACTAACATATTAGTTTTAAAATTCTATCTTGTCTTTCTGAGCATAAATCATTGAGCTAGAGGTAGAGACAGTGTCTTTTCCTTGCATGTAAAACAAAGGAAAGCAGGGAAGCAAGCTATTTCCTTAACTCCAATCAACACACATTTGTTGTGTCTGTTGTGTCTGTTTCCTGCCCACCACTGTGCTTATTGCGGATAATAGAGGGGAATGCTAGCACAGAAAAATATATGCAAGGAGCAGAAACTTGTCTTAGAGTATATGGAGATGCTAATGTCCAGTAGGCAGTTAGGAAAAGAGCAGAAGGCTCTCTACTGGATTCATCATTGTTGAGCTGGACAGCTCAGTCGTGTGGGACGGGTGGTGGATGGGCTTCTTAGACCAGCTGGGAAGTCGGCCTTGTACTCCTAGATGTGCAGCCCTACATCACCCCAGACTCTATTCTTAATTTTCCCAAGTTTCTTTTTTTCACTTATAAAATTCAAACACAGGGTAAATGCATGGAAAGTGCTCCATGCACAGTGTCTGACAAAGGAACGCTTTGGCCAGAGAGCAGTACAGGCCTGAGTCTTATTAGGAAGGCCAATGAAATCTCAGTTGATGGGAAAAGCCATAAGAGTCCAGCACTCATGGAGTTTGGGCCCCATTCTTTACTAACTCTTTCCTCCTATTCAGTATTATGTCACAGTCAAGCCAGTTGATGAGTCAGTGACACTGATAACAAAAGACATCTGGTGGTTAGATCTTCATATGGGGTGTGCTGAGGATTTAACAAGCCTCATATGAAAAGCCATAGCAGATGTCAGGCACACAGGACATATTCAATAAATGTCAGCCATTATCTTTCTTGTTATTATTTAATAGAGTATCTAGCTCAAAATAGGCATTCAAAATATAAGAGCATATTTAATGAGAAAATTTATGAGAGTCTTCAGCTATTTAAAAAGCTCACCATAGAAAGAGATGGTGAAGTGGATTCATTATTATTAAGGAAGACAGATTTAGGACTTTTTAACCAAGAAAGGGGTGTGTTCTACAAGAGGAAACTCTTTTCTGTGATTACAGCAGACCCATATTTCAATGGACAACCTTGAAGTATAGAGAATCCTCATTTGGCACATCACAAGAGTCTCCAGCACACAAATGAGTGTGTTCTCGATGAGTTCCAATATCCTTTCCACTTGGCAAAGGATAGACGCTCAGCACACACAAAGTTATGTAACGAACAAACAAGGTTGTATTCAGGAACATCTGCACAGACAGTGCAAGGTGATGATTCTGATACCAATGCTGAGTGTGTTCTCCAGCCACAGAGAGGCTGAGGTTCGCTCTCCGCTGTGTCTCCAACCACCTCTGCTGACTTGGGCTCCCCTGAGCCTCAGTTTCCCCATATGCAAGGTGAAGGGAATAAAAATACTTTCTTGTGAGACATTGATGCAAAACACTTCAAAAGGCCAACAGTTAACAATATCATTCTGCTGATTGAGTATGGAAGAGAACTTTGTAAAGTGGGCAAAGAATAACCTGCATAGCAGTGTGGTACATGGTAAGCACTTAAAGGGTATATTTCAGCTGAGTAAGAGGGAACGATGGGATCAGTGGATTGACTGGGGCTGCAGGATCAGAGAGAGGGAAAGGGTGTCATTATTGAAGGTCTTGGAGACTGCGGTAAGGATTATTGATATGATTTTTATTTTTTAAAAAAGGAGGTGATAGAATGTGTCTAATGAAAAAGTAGCAAGATAAAAGCATGATCATCTGAGGACAATCTTTCTAAAAGAACTCATATTTAAGAAGCATGGTCATATACATATTATCACCTGACCTGTACAATGTCCCTATGAGGTCTGTGTAGCAGCTGTTATGTTATTATTACCAACTTTTGCAAGAAAATGAAAGCTCAGAGGAAAGAGGTGCCTTTATCTAATGGCAAAACTATCAAATAACCCAAACTCATATCTCTTGATGTCCCATCTTTTATAATTCATCACAGTGCATCATAAAACCCAGAAAGGATTACAGAGGTGGACCTCAAGGTTCCACAAGTATTTGATGGTTCAATAGTAATATTTTTGTTTCATTGAAATTTTCATTTGTTTCATTTGTTTCATTGAAATTTTAGAAGTCATCATTGTAGTAATATCATTCTTATTCTATAGCATTGGCTGTTATGCTTTTGGTATTATTTGCTGAGTGAGATAAATGTAATTCTCCCTTTCTTCAATTTCTACAACTTTGAAATTAGCAGAGGTCTTTACAAAGTGCTTCTGTCAATTGATGTAGCTTTTAACTAAATCACTCTTAGTCAGATCTTTCAGGGTTTGTATTTTCAATCCACGTTTCATGACAATGATTATATAATACAAATGGGTTCATTTTAGAACTCTAAGAGAAAGTAGATGTATGTACAATAACAACAGTAGTTAACACTCATTAGAGACTTACTATAAATCAGCTACTGTTCTAAGTTCTGTGTGTATGTGAAAAGCAATTTAAAACTTGTGGCGTGCCTGGGTGACTCGGTTGAGCACCCAGCTCTTCATTAGGCTCAGGTCATGATCCCAGGGTTAGGGGATAGAGCTCCCATGCTGAGCGTGGAAGCTGCTTAAGGTTTTCTCTCTCTCTCTTTCTCTCTCTCTCCCTCTGCCCCTCTGTCCCACTTGTGCCCTCTCTCTATCTAAAATAAAATTTAAAAAAATTTAAAACTTGTGACAACCTTATAAGGTAAGTACCATTATTGCCCACACTTCACAGGTAGGAAGACTAAGACCCAGAATGGCTATGAAATTCACCTAAGGCTCTACAGTGAGTAAGTGACAGATCCAGGGCTGAAGCTAAACATGGTTCTCTAGGACATGTGTGCACTGTGGCCCAGAGAGGGAGAAAGAACCTCTGAGAGGAGCAGTGGACATATGTGTCTGCACACGTGTAATGTCTGAGAGCAGAAAAATTGAGAACAACAATGTGATGTCTGCCAGGAGCTTGACCCTTAGGCCAATCCCTACAGACTTCTATCTGAGCTCTCTGAAAAGAAGAACTGCAAAGATAAAGTGAAATCAAATCTCTGTGACACTTTGACACTGTAACAGCCTTCCTTTCGGTTCCTGAAGATGGTAGAGCACAGATGTGTGTTTTCGTGTTACAAGAGAGGCATCTTCCCACAGCCACCAGCCACTGAGTTTTTAGCTTAGTCCAAGGTCAGAGGCTCCCACAGGAAAGGGGGAGTTGTAGGGGGATCAAGCAGCCCCTGCAGGGCTGTAAGGTGGCACCCTGCCAGTTTCTAGGACAGCATCACCAAAGGGAAGGGTAAGGAATGGCAAATGTTGCTCGACGACATGTGTTTGTACCCTTCTTGGGAAGTTCCAAGTATATTTGGTAAGATTTGGAGAGTAAAACAAAAAGTCATCCCATAGCCTCTGCCAGATGGAAAAAGACAAAGCAGTTCAATCACCTCTGTTACAGCATCCCCAAGACCATGTACCCACTGTGCACCATCCCCTGTGTACCTTTTCAACAAACCAAGTATTTCACTGCCTTACACTGTCCAACCCAGCATTGAAGACTGGCAAATAGGCAAGTAAATCAGTCACAAGTTTAGAGAGAGCTGATAAAGCTTTGGGGCTGTAAATTAACACTGAAAATAAGAGAGATAATCCAAAAACTTCTCAATATAAAGAAATCACTTTTTTATTTTTTAGATATTTATTTTATTTATTTTGAGAGAGACAGGGGGAGAGAGAGAGAATCTGAAGCAGGCTCCTTGAACTCGCAAACTGTGAGATCGTGACCTGAGCCGAAGTCAAGAGTTGGATGCTAACTGTCTAAGCCATCCAGGCACCCCAAAATCACTTTTTTAAAAACCAGGCATTGTTTGTGCAGTTTGACAGGAAAGCATTTTTGTCTGGGAAGACAAAGATTAATCAGTTCCTATAAAGAGTTACTTCCAATATTTGATAAATCTAGATAAACCAGAAGCTTGGTTGATCAGATAGGAATAACGTATCACCTATCTATTATTTTAGGGACTTGTCCTAGTTGCTTTTACAAAAGCATGAGAAAAGAATAAGGCTTAGAGAATGAGATTCTCAAAGTAAATAATAAACTTAAAAAAAAAGCATTTCAGCCCTGGACTTGAATAAGATGGTGGAACCAAGAAAGGTCTTGAAGGAGATGGGACAAACAATGAAACATTCCATTAGTATAGTAAGTAAAATAAATCCAATCATCTCAGGAAAATTTTGAGGTAGAAGGTTTAGTGAACAAGAGATGATAATACATTTAATTTCACATACCCAATTTTATAATTTTCAGCTATGCAAAATGCCAATGCTTAGTTAGCATCTTCGTGTGGCACCATCACTTTAATGAATATCAAACTATTTTCAAAGGTTTTCATAAGTTATCATAACAAGGATCCCCCAAATGCCATTTTCCCCATGAAAATAAATATGTAAGTTCTTGAACCTTGAATTCTTCTACTAAAGGATTTTCAGGGACATAACACTACACACGCACAGACACACACATGCACACACACACACACGCACACACACACACACACATATATACACACATGCATGTATACCTACATGCATACATATATATACATACATACATATACATGGAGAAGGAATATTGTTCCATGACTCCTGCTCATAATGGTGAGAGAGATGTTGGAACATCGTGCACACACACACACACACACACGTGATTTTATACAGTGTATTTGTGTGGAGGAGGAATTGTTATGTTAAATTTAAGAAATATGCTCACAAACTTTGACAATAACTTTAGGATCATAGAGAGATCATTGCATATTACATAGGAAATCCATCCAGAATGATAGATTCATGGCCTGTCAGATCACACAGGTTTTACAGATTTGGGGTGCCTGGTCTTATAACTGCCATTTTATTGCATAGGAAACAGAGAGAATCCTACCAGTCTCACACATCGTACTAGATATTTCTATAAATGTTCCCTATTCAATCTTCACAGAAAATACAAGAAAAGGATTTTGAATCCTAGATTTATAGGTTAAACTGAAATTTAGATTAGTAAAAAAACTGAGCCTACCTTACTGGTAGTTCCAGACTTTCCCTATGGGATAGACTTAGGGCAGCAGGCTGGTTGAAGATGAGGCTAAGGACTTGCAGAATGTCATGTTTACACAGCAAACAAGCCCTTTCAGAGATCATCAGTTCATGCAGAAGAGTTTGCTGTAGGACAGGGCTGAGGCAGAAAGGGTGAATCCCTCCAGATGACCCCAGTCCCTGCCACCACTTTTATTTATTTATTTATTTATTTATTTATTTATTTATTTATTTATTTATTTATTTTTGATGCTTTAAAGCCAATGTATTTCTTAATATAAGTGGAAAACAAAACAACTTAGCCAATATTCCCCCAAGCTGCCATCATCCCTCACCTCGGGAAGAGATTCCATCCCAAAAATAACAATAAGGAAAATCAAAATGAATATGAAGGAAAACTAACCTTCGCCCACAAGTGAGTACTTCAGCGAGTGGCCCGATTTGGATGAAGCAGGAGTTGGCAGCTGGCGATGGGCAGAGGGCCCCGTGGCCTTAGGGACTCGGGGGAAGGTGTGTCCGTCCTGCACCAGCGCCCCCTGGCTCCTGCACGCCAGGACGTGGGGCAAAGCCAGCTCCAGACTCAAGTTTTGGCACCTTGATCCCTCAAGCAAGGGGGGCTTTCTCTCTAGAAAATACACGTACAATAAATACGATCTATTCCTTTAATGAGAGACCGAGGGAAAGAGAGGAGGGACAGCGACAGAGAAAAACAGCATTGATTGCAGAGAACATTTCAGAACGTACTTCAAAATTCTTTAATTGAGTTCCGGATGTACAAATTTCAGTCTGCGTTAGCTTTTTACAGCGGTTACTCTGATGATATTCTTTTTACAAAATTTTTATTATTTTTTCATGTTTTCTTTTATTTTTGAGAGAGAGAGAGAGAGAGAGAGAGAGAGAGTGCATCAGGGAGGGGCAGAGAGAGAGGAGACACAGAATGCGACGCAGGCTCCAGGCTCCAAGCTGCCAGCACAGAGCCCGACGCGGGGCTCGAACTCACAACTGTGAGATCATGACCTGAGCCGAAGTCGGACGCTCAGCCAACTGAGCCACCCAGGCGGCCCAACCCTGATGATATTGTTGAGAAGACGCTCATCCTGGTTTGAAGTGTTCTGTTAACAAAATACATCGACTTACAGTTCTAAGTCTTTTGTTATCTCATTAAAACATAGAAATTACACACATCGAGTCTTTGCTGGAGAAGACAATTACTCAAGGTCTCGGAGTCTCCCACCATGCACAGCTCCACAGAGCTGGTTCACGCTCTATGCTTGGATCACGTTGGGACACTGCGAGAGACATCCCTGCCACCACTTTTAATATACTCAGCCTTGCCAGGACAAAACTCTGATTCTGCCTAATTCCAAAGTCAATCACTTTCTAGAGCAGAAATCTGCAGCTAGAACCAAAGGAAAGGAAAGTCATTTCACATTATTTATGTAAAATGCACCTGCAGTTTTTTTAATCACTTTTTTTTTTTAAAAAAAGATCAGGATAATAAAAGGCGCTTACAAAAAAACATCACTTTTCTAAACGCCATCATGTGAGGACAGTGTGAAGCTGGGATGCTAGGCCAGCATAAGAAGCCTGCAGTATCCTGTACCCTTTCAGCTCAAATAGACATTGTCAAGAAGTGATGCACAGGCTGCTGTTTCTGGAGGCGAGGCGGCACATCTCAGATTTCCATCCCATTTACCCACCACATTTAGGCTATCGCCATCAAGGTCACTGCCTTGATGAATGACTTACAGGTTAAAGTAAAAGTTACAGACGAGAGAGAGGAAGGGGTGGGTTGCCCGGAGAGGCAGTGTCCCCGCCAGCCTGGAGAACTTCGCAAAGGATAATACACTCGCCTGATGAAGATCAATGATGCAGGGCTCATGGCCATTAGTATTCCCTGGCAGTTCATCTTGAATAGAGAGATGGATAGCACTGGCTATTTATTTGAGAAGAGTTACACAGCTTGACATATTCTCTGTTTCCCTTTTCCTCCAGAGGATCAGTGACACCACAATTAGGGAAAAGTTCGGTGTTAAAAGCGAGCAGTACAAAAATCCGGTTTGCTTCCTGCCTTTGGCAATCCCACTTGCTCTTTCCTCATTCATCTTACCTGTATTCTAGAAACAAGGACCTAATTTCCTAACAAAACTCTCTTGACAGTTAATTTAATAGCAAATGGTCCATTGAGGCAGTCTTAGTAAATTGATAAGCTGCTGCACTTAATATTTTTTAAAGACTTAAGACAATGCTTGCTCTCAAAACTGCATATAAGTCAACACAAATACAACCAAAGGTTACACATAGTCTTTCAGTTCCACAAAATCGTCTTCGTTTCTTTTGGTAAAGTTTGAAATTTTTTATCATCCATATTGTTATTCTCACATGTTTAAATGTTACCATGGCCGTGTTATCAAGTCAAACTGATTCAATTCACTTTTTTTTTTTTTTTTACTGATTCGATTACTGTGCTCACACTGATCCCACATACGGTACATCTTTGTCTGAATGTAAAACAAAAAGAAAGTCTAAGGTTAGCAGATAATAAAGAGGAGAGTAGAGACTGAAAAATAGAGGAACTGCAAAGAGCTATAGAGAACAATAAGGCAGAAAATGGAGGCAAGATGGTGAGGAAGCAGGACTGGCCACATAAGCTGTGGATCCCAGTGGGAAATAAAAATGCAGGGCTCCTTGTTCAAAAGTTATTAAGAATTTCAAGATGGTAGAGCGGTAAGCCAAACACAGGGCTCTTCCCCACTCAGAGTTCTGTAGGGTTGCACAGGTTACTCAATCATAAAGTCATCTCCTGAGGGGTGAGAAATGAGTGCACAGCCCAATCTCCTCGGCTCTACAGAAACATTTACTTCCTGTGATGGTTAACTTTAATGTGTCAACTTGACTGACTATAGGGTGCTTGGATTAGACATCATTTCTGGGTGTATGTCTGTGTTTCCTGATGATATTAATATTTGAATCAGTGGCATCCATAGGTTGCCTTCCCCAGTGTAGATGGGCATCATCCAATCCATTGAGGGTCTCAATAGAACAAAAGAAGGAAGAAGGAAGAATTTCCTCACTTTTCCCTGCCTTAATGTTTAAGTGGGACATCTCATCTCATCTTATCCAGTCCTTGGACTAAGATTTACACCCTCAGTGCCCCTGGGTTCTCAGGCTTTCAGACTCAAACTGAATTACACGACTGGCTTTCCTAGGTCCCCACCTTGCAGATGGCAGAGTGGGACTTCTGAGCCTCCATAATCACTTAAGCCAATCCTCTATAATAAACGTCCTACTGGTTTTGATTCTTTGGAGAACCTTGGCTAATATGCCTCCTCAGTAGGGCTATTTTCTTTGTTAAGTATGCACAAAATATGTTTTCTTAGATATCAGTGTTGCCTCCCAGGATGAGAAAAAAAATGTGCTCACAGAACCTTGTCTCCTTTTGGGCCAAACCTTCTGTTGAGTTTCAGCCCACTCCATTTGTACCTCATTAGGAATTCCAAAGAACTCCTAAATTTAGGGGTGGATCGTTTCTTTCCTATGACTTCCTGGGTTTTCATTCACACCTTATAGTCTAAATTGTGACAGAAAAGGATGGGGATAGTGTTTCTTCTAAGGGACTTCTTCAATCTCAGAACGGGCCATGAAAAGGTAACTATATCCTATTGGTTTATATTATAAATATAAATATCATTCACCTTGCATCCTGGTTGTCTTCCACCTACACATTTAGCTTGATCAAGTTTTTAGAGCAGACTTTACTGAAGAAAAGGAGTATATTCAGATTCCAGTGATGGTAATTCAGAGCAAATGGAGTCAGTTTTGCTGTCATAAACTCAGTATCTATTCTATAGGAGTGATCCCGAAACTCCTTTGCGCTCTCCCACCCCCACCAAACGGGAATGTCCTCTTCCCTTCTGTGCTTCCCCAGTCATTATGCTTGGTTTGAACTTCAGCTTCCAAGTAACAATCTCATCTTCCCAGGGAAACCAATCCTTTCCCATGAACTGCATAACACTTGTCTGCAGCAGATTCTCCACAGTGATCCTTGGAAGCACAGAAAGAAAGTACAACAACTTCCACTTATGTTACTTTTAAATTTAACCCTTAAAAAAAAGTGTTCCATCTTTGTGCCTTGCTTTTATGATGTTTTGTTTTAAGAGGTAGGGTAGAATGTTTATACAAATATTTATATAAAAATAAATACACACAGGTGCTATTTTGTTTTAGGTGGGGCTGCATAGTTAAAATACATTGGAACAACTAAGGTACTGGGTCCTTGCCAAGTCTTGTAGCTCAACCTTGTCCTTTGATAATCCAAGGGTTAGAAGTTCTGCTTCCAATACAATAGACCACCCAGGATCATGGCTTTTAAAAATCCTCTGCTGCTCTGTTCTAATCTTCAGCTATGACCCTCTTGGATGCCAACATATGACAATAGAAACTGAAGTTTCTATATTCTTTTGAAATTTATTCCCCACTCCCAGCTCACAGTATGACAATGATTAGATCTCTTAGTTAACTCTTCTTATCTTTACATCTGGGATTCTAGGGCCCCAATATTTCTTAACAAGCCCTTATAAATTGTACTATACTTTACAGACAGCTGGATGTGCGTGTGTGTGTGTGTGAGTGTGTGTGTGTGCGTGTGTGTGTGTGTGTGTGTGTGTGTGTGTAGAGGGAGATGGGGAGTGTGAAATGAAGTGAAAAAGAAGTAAGGAGGGGCGTTTGGGCATCTCACTTGGTTAAGCATCTGACTCTTGATTTCAGTTCAGGTCATGATCTCATGGTTTGTGGGTTCGAGTCCCGTATTGAGCTCTGAGATGACAAAGAATCCCTGCTTGGGATTCTTTCTCTCCCCCACCCTCTGCCCCTATCCCACTTGCCGTCCCCCTCAAAATAAATAAATAAACTTAAAATTTATTTAAAAAGAAGTTAAGGAAATGGATTTGGGGTGGAGGAAGGGATTAGCCACCCTTTATCTACTATTTAGTACTTTCCAATTTGCTGAGAGACCGCTGTATACCTCCCTGTAGCCCCTGTATTTGTGCCATTAAAACTCATCTCTCACATACCCTTCCATTTTGGTGCCCCACCTGACTCACTCTGAATAGGGTCATGGAATGATTGAAGAATCAGAATCTCCACTACTGCAGCTACATGACAGCTGGCCCCAGTCTCATTTCAGTCTCTTAAAGAGAAGAGAAAATTAATCCCACCATCAAACATCTCATAGTAATACCATCTCCTGAAAGTGGTTCAGAAGCATAGTTGACTCACTTTTATATGTCTGCATGTGAAATGTTTGAGGAAGGAATAGTAAATTGCATCAACAAGTATCACATGTATTCCTATTATCTGATACAATAAATCCTGCAGGATTATACAATACTGTGCCATTCATTTCCAAGATAGAAGACCAATAAGAAGCCATAATAAGTAGCAACAAGTTAATCACTCCTGAATCTGCACTAAGATGTGGGCAATTTGGGCATAAATTTTGGCAAATAAATTGAAATATTTTTGCTTCATATCTAATTTTCAGGTTTAATCAGCTACTGGAGCCAGAGTCAGGTGAATGAAAGAATTTCCTGGCCTTAGAGTAAGTCTGGAGAATAAACTGAGAAGGAAGGTGGTGGTGTCCTGGCTGGGATGTGCCACCCTTAAAATCTGACAGGTTTTGTATCTAGGTAGTTCCTGATATTAGACAAGAGAGAAGACACCTCTCTCTGTCATGGACTTTTTTATCCCCCTCTCTGCATTGAGGGGATCCAACATGGCATCAGCTGTGGATTATCCTTGGGAAAATGACTGGGATCATTAAAATTCCAAATGATTCCAAAAGATCATTTTGAGACTTGTATTTAAACTAACTTAGCATAATTGAAAGTTCAAAACTGATTATGAAATTTCATTTTGCCCCACCTTGATGGGATCTAAAGTTCAGCGCAACAGAGAACAGAACTGAGTGGATGTCAAACAATGGATGGGTTGGGCCATCAATCTGGACTAGGACACCATGTTCACCAGGTTACTCCTGTAATACCCCATTAATCCTACAGTAAAGTATCATTCCTCCAATTCTTATATGAGGATACTGAAGCATAAATATTTAAGTAACTTGCCCAAGGTCAAGTAGTTAGCAATTGTGAGGATTTAAGTCTATCATGAAAACCAAACCCTTTTTGCTACTGGACTAATTCCACTTGTTGAGCAAAACTAGAGCTGGGTAAAGGACCAAAACAATAAGCAGTTGGCACAAGGAGATAACAATGAGCTTAGCTAAGCCATAGAGTATGTTGGGAGGATTCATCTCCTTTTCTTTTTCTTTTCTTTAGGTAGGTAGGTTGCCCAGGGCAGAGCCCAGCTCAGAGCCCAACATGGGACTTGAACTCACAACCCTGAGATCAAGATTTGAGCTGAGATCAACAGTCAGATGCTTAACCAATTAAGCCACCCAGGCACTCCCATCTCCTTTTGAAATAAGAAAGGAATAGGGTTAAAGAAGTCCAAAATACCCTCTGATATTACTGGACGCTGGCTAAGATGCCAAGAAACATAGCCAAACCTAAGTAATAGGACATACCCAGGACAAAGAGAAGGCTCCTCAGACTCCATGATGAAAATTCATCCTGGCTGTATTTAGAATTAATTGTTTTACCTCTTAACTAATCAAAACAGAAGTAGGACATTCCTCAAAAGAGAAAAAAGATTCCATATAAAACCATGAAGTTGAAAAAGTGGTCTATTTATAATATCTATACCATACTATGCTCATTTGAAATGCATACATATGCTACTGGAGCATGAAAATGCATCAATGCAAAAATAGTGCTGACTTCTGTGCTGCCGAAACTTGCTACTGTGTTCATGACTGGGATAGAAATACCTGCCATAAACCGTTGGAGGACACTCAAATTACACCATTCCAAGAATGGTGCAGACAATAAATATTCAGTAATGGGCCCTAATGTTTAATAGCTTTAGCTTGAGCTTGCCAAGTGCCCTATGTTTTTTGGCAAGTATGTGCCCTAGATTTAACATCTACTTGTGAATATAACTATTTCTCACTATTTTGTTGGTTTCAAGAAAACTAGGAGGTTTCTGTCTTCTCTACCCTCAGACAGAACAGACTTAGCCAGTTTGTCCCTCAGAATTGTGCTGGCAGTATGAGGCTTCTTTTCAATTACATAAAAACCAAGTCGCAGTGCAGAAAACTGAAGACCACTCCCTTGACAAACTCTGAGCTGAGCCCCAACTTACCTCACCAGCCTTATTTTGCACTCTTGCATCCTTTGCTGCAACAAATGGGATAATCCTGGATTCCCTGTGAAGTCCATGCATAGTTAACCCCAGGTTTCTGAGACCCCCTGTCCCAAAACATTTTTCATTCTCCCTACACACATGATTCTAAATCTCCTTACCCATTGTTCAAATGGGTTTTGACTCACATGGAGCCTTTCCACATCCTGATCGTGTCAGTGGGAAGTAATTTCTCTTCTTCGAATTTCTTTCTTCCTCCTTCAAATTGTAATACTTGCATAATATCCAAAATATAAAGAACCCAGAAAAACTTGGTGGTATAAGAACTGTCTCAAAGGATCACTCCATAGTATAATATTTAATGACTACATAATTTCGCACCACCAACCAATATCATTACTCACATATTCATTTTCCCTTTTGTGGAGCATGCAGATAATTGCCCATTTCTTGTTTTTGTAATTACTTTGTCTGAAGTTCTCTTATGGCAATATGAAGTAGTGTTTGGAATTTGGAATTAGAAGGTCTGCATTCAATTTTTCAGGCTGCCACATAGTGACTATGACCTTTGATAAACCACTCACCTCCCTCAGTTTCTTTATTTGTAACATGAGGATAGTAATTAATATTTTCACTAAGCACATTCAATCATATCTCTCACTGCAGAAACCAATTTGTTAGCCAACACACAACTGCTGAGGAGCTATGATGTTCCTGCTCTATCTTCCAGCATTGTGGGAAGAAAAAAAAGGTAAAACTGCACATTATCAAAGTATAAAAAAATATTCCTGCTTAGAGCTTATATTCCTCTATTTATGATTGTCCCCTAGGTCTACATACCCATCTGTATTATAGCCTCACATGATGGCTGTTTGGTAAACACTCATTGAATAAATTAGTAGAATAAATCACTTGCTAAATAAGATAGTGGCAACAAAATAGATGTTAATAAGGGCACCTAGGTGGCTCTGTTGTTTAAGAATCTGACTTCAGTTCAGGTCATGATCTCACCGTTCATGAGTTGAAGTTCTACTTTGGGCTCCATGCTGACAGTGCTTGGGATTCTCTCTCTCTCTCTCTCTCTCTCTCTCTCTCTCACTCAAAATAAACTGTGAAAAAGATGTTAATAAATAAATATGTGTATATATGTAAATCTAAAGAGAAAGGGAGAGACAGACGATGTCTACTATATGCCCCAATTTGTGCTCTGCAAATTTCTGCCTACAAATCTACAGTTCCACACCTCCCTTAGTCATTTCAGCACTGTGGATTAATGTAGAGAATTAACATCTCCTAACAGGATCCCAACTCATAAGTTCAAGAGGGTGGCAATATTTGAATAACATTTTCTATTACATATTCTTCCATTGAAAAGACTTTGTGGTGACTTTCTCCAGAGTTTCTGCCATTCCATTTTTGAGTTTGGGGAAGGTATGAAGAAAACCTAGGACCTGTCAAAAATGCCCATAAAAGGTCCGTGGTGATTCTTGCCTTACCGTGGTAAGTAGACTGCCCCTCCTCTACCCGGTTTTTCCCGATGACCTAGCAGCCTGTGATACCAATTTTCATGCTCATTTCCCTCAACTCTGTGAGGCCCAGAAATGAACTGCTGTGTTATCTTTATCCAAGGATGGACAAGTCAGGCCTTCACTTTAAAGACACTTCATCCTTTCAAACTCTGATATGTGCGACTGTTACTGTCTGTGACTACCACAGGCTGCTCAGAGCTTCTTGCTGGTGATGGCAAAAATGTGGAGTCACAGATGAAACAGTCTATTTAAAATGGAGTGACTGGAACTGACAGCTGCAGCGGATTAAAATTCATGGAGCTGCAGAAACACAGAGTAGAAATCACATTTAGATAATTCATCATTAAAATTCAGATGACGGCTAATGCCTGCAAGAGGAAACGCAAAAGCTTTGCAGAAACCAAATGCAAATACACTTCAGACAGACACCCCCCTCCTGCTGGGGAATACCTGATCAGCAAGGCAGGTCACATAGGAGAGGCCAAACTGGGGGGTTGCTTCTGACAATTCTCAGTGGTCAGAAAGGCCAGGCCTCCTGGATAACAATGCATAGAATGTTGATTGCCAGGTGGAGGCTGATATAAAACTATTTTAAGACATACACTTCCATCTATGCAATCTTATCCTGACAGCAAAAACAATGAAAAACATGAAATATATCACATATATAGGTTATAAGCTCACAAATTACTCCTATGTTGACCACTTAGAAAATCCATTTGAAACCAGTGAAACAACCCAGTTTTAATTCTGTAGCTGTCTAGTTTCTGAAAGGACAGCTCCCAATAGATCTCTAACCTCGACCATGAACTTCAATACTTTCTTCAGCAACTTTAGTCCTAGAAAATCCAGATGTTAAGGTGGGATTCTGATGCTGTCTTTACACCCCTAAAAAATCTTTGCCGTGTCTAGACCTTTATCATTTACGGCAAACATGCACTCATTTGATATTTGGTTCTTGGATTAGACTCTCATGCTGTAACAATAAATTAAACAACCCAGAATTATCTGATAACCTATTCTGCTTGTGATTTTTAAGTAGGTGTTTAGAAAATTTGTAATTAGGTGTTTTGGAAAGACATCACAGGACTTCATGGAGATCCAGGTACACTACGCTTCCCGTAAAATGTGGAACAGTCCCAGAAAGTGAAGGATTATTGTGCACCCTGCACAACTCTAATATATCCCACAGAAAACTCATGTAAGTAACAACTTATTAGATGAGCACGGACCTAATTTAAACTTCTATGAGTTAGAACCCACTTCTGGTTTTTATAAAGATCATAAAAAATTTTCATGTTTTTATTTTACCCTGAATTTCTCAGGAATGTAACAGAGTATACATACCAATTCTTAAATACCAATAAGAAAAACCCAATTGGATAAAAAGTCAGAGTATACAGAGAAAATTTGTGTTTGATTTTAGTCAGAGTTTTTAAAAAGGTATTTATTGTTTTGGAAAGTCATGTCACCCAGAGTAGCACCGCTTGTGATATTGGGATATTGGTAACTTTCCTACTAGCTTGATTACATATATCGATGTTAGACTCACTACCTTATTATGTCTTCTAGCATAATTATACCTAAGCATTTATATACCACACTGATATTATTACATCATAAATTACTTTCATTCTATTTCCCTAGTATATTATAACTGAAGAATTTTATTGATTTTTTGAAATTAAGGATGTAGATTCATTTTGTTATCTATGATTTTCATTTCATCATAGTAAAGGGCTCATTTATAATATAAGCATCTCCCACTTTGTGTCATTAATCCATTTCTGAAAATTAGACACTTCTTTGAAAAACACGAACCAGGA
The DNA here is from genome assembly GCF_027475565.1 of Acinonyx jubatus. NCBI lineage: Eukaryota > Metazoa > Chordata > Mammalia > Carnivora > Felidae > Acinonyx > Acinonyx jubatus. Next base: position 52,532,958 of record NC_069388.1, read on the forward strand.
ACCTTTCTTCATTATCTTAAATGGGAAAAAATTGCAATGTGTTACATTATCCCAACCTTAACCAATATTCCTAACCAACTTTCTAAAATAAAATGAAAACACAGTAAAACACTTCCTATAAACCACAAACTATAATGTTAGGATGAAATTTCTTACAACATTCCTTCCTGATCACAAAATAATTGATACAATTGTTTAAAAATATAGTTACTTTGCATTCATGTATGCACTTTGCATGAAAACCATAATACTATAGTTATGATACACCAAACCAAATAACAAACAATAATAAAAAATTAGTAAGAAAATGCAGAAAATACCTTACCAAAAATTACATACAATGAACTACTGTTTAGCAAAGTGGAGGCTTGAAAAATGAGGGAAGCTGAAAGGGAAAGGAGAATTAAAGCAATCACTTTGCCACTTGTTAATAAAGATGAGATGAGTATTGAAAGTGCAATGTCAAGCAAGCTAACAGAATCAACATTGTATTAGCAGTCTCTGTTAATTCATTCTTGGATACTCATTCTTGCAGGGGAAAAAAAAGAACCTATAGGTAAACAATTATCACTGATAAGTAAGTTTATCAGATTTGCTGTATATAAGGTCAACCACCAAAACTCCAAAGAATTTGTATATGTAAGTAACAAACAATTATAAAATGAAATTTTAAAATGATACCGTTCACAAAATCATAGAGAAACATCAAATATCTAGAAATTAATAACTGAAATCTATTCCACAGAAGCCTGTAAAGCCCACTTTTGCTAAAAGTAAATGAATTAAATATATACCATGTTAATAGATTGGAAAACTCAATGTACCAAAGATATTCATTCTAAAAATAAATAAATAAATAAAAGCCAATTATTCCCATCAGTAATTTGTGTCGGAAGATTGACAAGATAATTCTAAATTCCACATGGAGGACTTAGAATGACAGATATCTAGATTTACTAAAGCTGCAGCAATCAAGACAGTGTGGATTGGTGCAAGGACAGACATATGGACACATGGAACAAACTATAAAGTCTAAAATCAGACACACAAGTGATCGCTTTGTTTATGACCAAGGTTCTACTGCAGTGCAGTAAGAAAAGGCTGGTATTTTAAATAGATAATTTTGAATCAATTGGATATTCACATAGGGGAAAAAATGAAGTTTGACCCTTATCTCACACCAAGTAAACTGTATACCAAAACATAAAAAGTAAAAACAATGAAATTTTTAGACTATAATATAGAATAACCACATCTTTATGGTATCTTTATGACATTGAGATAGGCAAAAAAAAATTCTTTTTTTTTCCTTTTTGTATTGAAGTAACGTTGACATACAATGTTATATTAGTTTCAGGCGTATAGCATAGTGACTCCACAATTCTATACATTATGCCACAGTCCGTGTAGTAACCATGGGTCACCATATAACATTATTGCAATATTATTGGCCATATTCTCTGTGCTATAATTTTCATTCCCATGACTTATTTATTTTATAACTAAGAAACAAAACAAATGAACAAACAAACCGAAACTGGCTCATAAATACAGAGAACAAACTGGTGGTTGCCAAGAGGGAGAGGGGTGGGGGGATAGGTAAAATAGATAAAGGGGATTAAGAGGCAAAGATTTCTTAAATTTTATTTAAAAAAAATTTTTTTAATGTTTTATTTATTTTTGAGATACAGAGAGACAAAGCATGAACGGGGGAGGGTCAGAGAGAGGGAGACAAAGAATCCGAAACAGGCTCCAGGCTCTGAGCTGTCAGCACAGAGCCCGACGCGGGGCTCGCACTCACGGACCGCGAGATCATGACCTGAGCCGAAGTCGGCCGCTTAACCAACTGAGCCACCCAGGCGCCCCATTTTCTTAAATTTTAAAAGAAGCAGGAACATAATAGAGAAGTTTAACAAATTGGACTTTTATAACAATTACGAACTTCTTTTTATCAAAATATACAATCAAGAATATAAGAAGTAAATTAAAGAATGGGGACAGTATTTGCTCTACTTATATCAAAAAGTTTATATTGGAATATATAAAGAAATCTTAAATACCAATAAGAAAAACCCAATCTATCTATTTTTTTAAATGGGTAAAGAACTTGAGCAAAAAGGTTTACTACAGTGCCAATGAACATAAAAAAGTTGTCTACCTCATTAATAATCATTAAAATCTGAATAAAAACCACAGTGACAGGGGCGCCTGGGTGGCTCAGTCAATTAAGTGTCCAACTCTTGATTTTGGCTCAGGTCATGATTTTGGCTCAACTCACAGTTGTTGAGTTTTAGCGTCACATTGGGCTCTGGGCTGTCAGCCTGGAGCCTGAATAGAATCCTCTCTCTCCCTGTCTTTCTGTCCCTCCCCTGCTCATTCTCTCTCTCTCTCACCTCTCTCTCTCTCTCTCTCTCTCTCTCTCTCTCTCTCACAACAAATAAATAAACTTAAAAAAACCCCACAATGACATACATACCACTTCATGCCCACACAATTGGTGAATATTAAAAACAAAAGAAGTGATGATACTAAACAGTAGTGAGGATGTGAAACAACTAGAATACTTACTCACTATTGCTGGGAGTGTAAATTGGCACCATCATTTTGCATATTTCTTTGGTAATATCTATTTAAAAATATATGTAAATATGAATCAGTATTTCCATTCCTTGGAATATACCCAGCAAAGACACATACATATGCTCACCAAATGATGTATACTAGAATGTTCACAGCTGCATGATTAAGCAGAAATAATATACATCTCCATTAATTGCAGAAAAAATAAGTAGTGATATATTCATATAAAGAAATAATATTCCACAGTGAAAAAGAACTACCACTACACCCAATATAGATAAATTTCATAAACATAATGTTAGGCAAAAGAGTCTGACAGAAAAGAATACATAATATATTTTTCTGTTTATAAAAAACAAGCCAACTTGACCTTTCTGTGAATGAAGGTGGATAGGTAATAAATAGGTGTGGAACAAGAACAGCTTCTGGGGTGCTATTCTATTTCTTTTTATTTGAGCAGGTTTAAATGGAGTTTTTCATTTTATAAAAAAATTGTAAAGATGTAGCCTCATGATTTTCTGTATGTATTATACCTCAGTAAAAGTTTACATAAAAATATGTACATATAGATGATTAGTAGATAGATAGATGATGATAGATAGATAGATGATAGATAGATAGATAGATAGATAGGGCAGACATCTTTAGGCTGGGTTGAGACTAGGCTGGCTAGCTTTAGCTTTCCTTAATGTTTTATGAAAAATGCATCTTGCTCACTTTGGTTACTGACATTAGTACTACTGCTGAAAATAAGTAGTCATTCTTAAAAAACATTTTTCTCCTTAAGGAAACCTTTGGACTACTTCTCCAAGTCATCAGTACACTCCAATCTACCAATCTAACTATAAGGATTCTGATGGGCACCTTGCCTATCATGAACTTTTTGGCATGGCTGGCTGAGGAGACATGGTAGTACACTTGGCCGTATGATTAATGGACATGTAGATCAAGAATCTTTCTCTAAAGGATCCATTTTATTAATTAGGCTGACCTTCCACTTTACATTGAAATGTAATTTTTACATAAACCTTCATAAAAATTAATGCATTTACACATTCACCGGGCATCATTTGGTATTTATATTATAATAGGTTGAGAGACCCATGATACAATGAGTGTGTCTATTATCTCCAGCATCTTGCATCAGGGCCACTGTGTATGTTTATCATTGGTTAACACATGAAGTATCCTAACTGGGTTTCTCAACTTGGGGTCCATAGAAATGGGGACCCAAAAGTTGGTTTTAGAACAGTTATTACTTAATGCTAATTATATGTCAGTTTTTTGTGTACACATATATGTAAGTTTCTGGCAAGAGATTTATGGCTTGTATTTGATTATCAAAATGATCCTTACTGAAAAAAAAAAGAAGTCTGAAAATCTAGAGAATTTTGAATGCAGAAATTATCAAGAGAGTGGAAAGTAGCCAATAGGTTTGGATGATTTTGTTAATGGAATGGTAAAGTAGCTTAGGGACATTTACCTGCACCTTGAGTCACTTTGTAGTCATATAAAAGCTTCTGTTGCTGTATGTTTTTAAGCAACTTAAATTTTTTGTGAGCTTGACCCCTGGAGGATGATTTACATATGTTGGCTCCTTGGTCATCATTGGTAGGATGTCAGTGTTGGTGGCCTGGACCACCTGGAGCCTCCTGTTTGCTCTCTCCCTTCCCTCTATCTTGGTACTCCTTTCTGGATTAGGACTCAGGTGTGTTCCTGGAACGGGGTTGGGAGAATCAAGGCACCCATTCTCCAGAGCTGTTTGTATTTTCAGGGCAGCTTTAGCTCCAATTCAAGCATGGGTTCCTGTAGTGGGGGGAGGCGAAAGGAAGGATAGTAAATGTTCTACCCATCCCTGGGCACTGTACCAGGCATCAAGGATAGAGAAATTAATCCAGTATACTTAATGTGTCCTTTCCTGGAATTGATATTTCAGTGAGATATAAGTAGTAATATATTGAGCAGCTTTTATGATCAACTAAATGCCACATGTCTTAGGGATGATACAGAGGACCAAGATAAGAAGCATAAGGAACATAACTCCTCACCAGAAAGTTAAGGCCCAGATGTGGATTTTCCTGCCACATGAGGACTGCCATGTGTTTAGGGACATTGGCCATTTACCATGCACTGTGCCAGGTGCTTTACACATACTCTCTGGCTTAATCCTCACAATAGCTCTGTGAGATAATAATTACCTCCATTCCACAGACATAAAACAGCTGCTCAGACTAATTATGAAACCTGCCTGAGAATGCTAATAAATGTTGTAAAGGAAAATGTCACTATTGGGAACTTGTCTAATCTGTGTACCAGGTCACATGTTACTGAGGCTCACGGAGGAGTGAAATCAGTATCTTATGAGATTAGAATGGGATCAATATAGCCTAGATCCTTTGGGAGAATGGTTGATACTTACACTACACGATTGACTATTACTGTGTTAAAGACAGTGAGAGAAGCAGCAGGGCGGGGGGCGGGGAGGGGGGAAGGACCATTATGAGGGGCTAATATTGTCTAGATAGAGCTACCCTTAAGAAAAAACTCTGAAACAAGAGAAAAAGGATAATTATTATCTCAGATGGTGAGAATCTGTGCCTAATGAAAGATGGAGTGAGCATTTGGCAAAAAATGGGCACAGGAGAGATGAGTATTACATGCAGGTGACAAGAAGTTAGCATTTGATCCCATAGATCCCTGAAATAATCAAATGAAATCTGATATCTTCTAAGTCACCGCTCACAGAGAGTTCAATGATTAAATAAATACATACCATCTACACAAACATCTAAGGCCTTGCTTTGTAGTACAGGAGCTGATTTACTTAATCAGGGACTCTCCAAATGTCCATTGATGGATGAATAGATAAAGAAGATGTGGTATATATACACAATGTAGTATTACTAGGCAATCAAAAAGAATGAAATCTTGCCATTTGCAACTATGTGGATGGAACTAGAGGGTATTACGCTAAGCGAAATTAGTCAGAGAAGACAAACATCATTATGACTTCACTCATATGAGAAATTTAAGATACAATGCAGATGGACATAAGGGAAGGGAAGCAAAAATGATATAAAAATAGGGAGGGGGACAAAACATAAGAGATTCTTAAATATAGAGAACAAATAGAGGGTTGCTGGAGGGGTTGTGGGAGGGTGGATGGGCTAAATGGGTAAGGGGAATTAAGGAATCTACTCCTGAAATCATTGTTGAACTATATGCTAACTAACTTGGATGTATATGGAAAAATAAATTACTTAAAAAAAAACTTAATCAGAGGGCTCTGAAATTCTTTGTACCCCTCCCAATAAATTTCCTTTGACTCTACTTCCCCTTCTTTCTTTCTATGTTTCTTTCCATGTAGATGACTTTGGTCTCCAGAATGGTACTCTCTCCTCCCACCCCTTCCCTCACAATCTGTTCAGGCCTTTCCTTGTTCATTTCCTAGTTCTGCGGCAAAATCTCTAGGAAACAGACTGGCAATAGTAAGACTCTCCTGGGGTTGGTTTGACAGGGGTGTGGGCAGGAGCAGAAGAGGAAACAAAGGTTGTGAGCAAAGAATAATCTAAACGTTGGAGGAGTGAGAAAAAGGAATAGCTAGAAATATTACATGTTAACAACACTATGCAAAGGACTTCAGTGAAAAAGCTGGGGATATCCAAATAAGGTTTGGAGTTTGGCTAATACTAATATATTGAAGTTAACTTCTTAGTTTTTTTTTTTTAATTTTTTAATTTTTTTTATTATTTTTGAGAAAGTGAGAGAGAGAGAGAGAAAGCAGGGGAAGGGCAGGGAGAGAAGGAGACACAGAAACTGAAGCAGGCTCCAAGCTGTCAGTAGAGAGCCTGACACGGGGCTCAAACTCATGAACTGTGAGATCATGACCTGAGCCGAAGTCAGACGCTTAACCGACTGAGCCACCCAGGTGCCCCAACTCCTTAGTTTTAATAAGAATTCCATAATTATGTAAGACATTAACATTAGGGAAAGTGATGTCACCAAGATGGTGGAGAAGGAAACCTCAGCTTCTATATCTTCACAAAGATCAGCAATTAGACACCTATATCAGTAAATAAAAACATCTCTGGGAATGCTCAAGAGTCCGCTTAAGAAACTTCAGCAACACAATGGAAGAAAACCCTTGAGAATAAGTGCACAAAAAGGGAAGGAAGAATGGGTTCATTTTTTTTTTTCCTACATCATCACATCCCTCAGCACTGCTCAGCTCTAAGAGGGAACTGCCCAGTTAGAGTTTCCCATGCCAGGAGAGGGAAAACCAAATAAACAACCAGCTTCCTCAGACTTTGAGGCACCACATGAGGGATATGCTTCATTTTCCCCCATCTGGAGACCAAGACACTGAGACACAGTAAACTGTCTTGAAACAAGGAAGAAAAGCAGCAACTATCAATATCAACCATGCAGTGGGAGGGGCCGCAGTTCCTAGTGATTAGCTCTGCAGAGAATCTCAGCAGCTTTCACCACTGAAGAAATCTATGGCCAGCACAGTAGTCACAGACCCTCTGTAGATTTCACTGATTTTTGCCCCACAGGTATTTGCTTTCACAAACAGCAGTCACCAGAGTCATTCCCCAAACCCTAGACTAGGCATCAGTTCTTGCAGATTCTGTGGATGCCCCACAGTGCTCACCAAAGTCCACACAGTTGTCAGTTCTGTGGAACCCAGTGGCTTGATCCAATGGATCACCATGCCTCCCCAGACCTGGAGCCACTACACACTCCCACACTCAGTGCCTGCATCACTAGATGGGGTCATAAGATGTTCCAATGTGCCCATTCACAGGTGAAGATCTTTCCCTACCAAAGTCAGTGCATAACATCTGGAAGAGTTGACTGCTTCTTCAAACGAAAAGACATCTACAGAATGCTATAAGGATCCTGAAGAATCAGGAAAAAATAACAACCAAAGGAACACAGTAAGTTTCCAGTAACTGACCCAAAAGGAATGGACATAGAGAATTTCCTGTCAAAGAACTCAAAATAAAAAAAAAATATTCTAAACATGGTCAGAGAACCACAAGACAACACAGATAAACAATTTAATAAAATCAGGGAAACATTCCAAGAACAAAATGAAAATTTCAACTGAGATTAAAAAAAACATTAAAAGAAACCACTAATAAGGGATAGACCATGGATTCAATCTCAGGTCTTCTGGTGCCATATCCTGTGTAATCTCCAACTCCCTGCCTTGATTTAAATGGCATATCAAGTCTTTGAGCTTCTATTTCATTGAAATCCCTCCTAGGTATGGCATTATACAATTTACTGAGCATCTGCTATGTAAACATAATAGTCTATGTGAATTATATGGATTATAAAGAAATAGGATGTAAAATTCTGCTCTCAAATAATCATGCTGTAATTGGGAGACTAACTATACATGAGGCAAGTAAAACAGAAGTCAAAGCCACATACTTAGAAGTCTAAAGTCATTTAGTATTTCCAGTCATGTCCACAGACCCTATGCAACCTACCAACATATAGTCAGGAGTTTGCCAGTTCTTGATAAGATTTTTAATTAAGTAAATTTATTTTGAGATACTATTTTAAATAATTCATTGCCATAAAATTTTGTCCCAGTGTTTACATTTGATTTGTATTTACAAATGTATCACAGCCAAATAATCACCTAGGGCAATAATGTTTAATTTTTAACATATTGAAGAGAATATCTGGCTGCCCTGGAGTTGTTATGTTGTAATGTCCAAAGGACACAATCATCCTTAATTTGCCATTGAACTCATTGACTTATTTTACCAGATATAAACATAACAAATATAATGGGAAGAATTCATAATTGAAAGATACTTTCATTTAATAAAACTTCATTTCTTTAATTATTTAGTAAATTGAAATGTTGATTTGATACCATGGAAATCATATAGTGTCTCTGAGAAATGTATTACTTTACTAGCTGAAGGCTAATGAGAAAAGGACAGAAGGACTTGATAAGTAAATGATGTATCCTCTCAAAGTGAAAGCCAAATGGCATATCCATTTACTGTAAAAATTGTATGTTCATTTGCATAGAAAATGTGGTGAGACAATTGGTTCCTACTACAACTTATAGTAGTGTAGATACTCTGAGGTATACCTTACTTACATTTCAGAACACTTGAGGATCAGGCTAAGGCTAGAGCTTCTAGTGAACTCACACCTCTTCTTGGCTTGTTTCCTTTCCCTATTTAGTTTCCAACTTTCTATTCTCAGGTTCTTCTGAAAAGACTTCTTAAATAAACCACTTTTATGGGAATCTCAGGGCCTGCCCCCAGGTACCCCAAACTAAGAAAAAATGCATGATGGAAATGATTGGCCTTTAAAAATAAAGAATATTTGTGAGCTTATTTAACAAGCTCCATGTTATAAAGGAAAAATAAAAATAGTAATAATCATGATTTAAAGGAATCATTTTCACAATCAAAAATCAAATCATCAAGTACTGAAATCAGGTAAATAATTTCTCTACTTAAAGCCAGAATCATCAATGTTGTCTCATCAAAAGAACCTCACATTAAATCAAGTTGTTGATTTTAGCTGCATCAACTTTTCAGTTTTTTTCTCTCCTTTTAAGATCTGTTTTTGCTTCATGAATTTATTATTGCTATAAGTATAAAAATTTTATATGCAACTTTGTTTATACATACTTAAGTAACATTAAGTGGAAATCAGTATAATTAAACAGTAAGGGGTCCACTAGATAGCTTTTACTTTAAAACAGATTCTGTAAACTTTTTCTGTTAATGTCTAGATAGTGAATACTAGGCTTTGTCAGCCATACATTTTCTGTTAAAATTTCATAACTTTGCTGTTGTAGCATGAACAAAGCTATAGGTAATACTTAAGCAAATGAGCATGGCTACTCCAATAAAACCTTATTGATTAAAACAGGCATCAGGCTGCAGTGTGATGTAAAAGTTGTAGTTGTTGTTCAAGCCCCACTTTAAAAGTAAGCCTGGTGCCTTTTCTTCAAAAAATAAATAAATAAACCACTACTAGAGTGGTTGTCAGCAAACTGGAAGAGTAGACAGCTTCAAGTTCCTGCCCCACATCTCTAGACACATTAAAAAATAAGCAGAACCTGTCAGAACCAGCAATGCAGAACTCTGGAAAACAGTCAAAGTTTTAAAGCTACCAAGAGAATAGAGAACCAGAAAAAGAGCAAGTTAAAAATGATAGGAAAGCATTGTGGCTTTTTTCCCTTCCCTTGTCCTCAAATCAGTAACAGTCTTAAAGATGGCAACTTCCATTCCCAGTGTGGGATCTAGTCTCTGGTTCCAGAAGGAACAGAGAACTTATTTAAAAAGTTTTGTGTATGTCTGTTCAAGGCCATTTGAAAGACAGAGTAGTTTTGGTTTGCCTAATGTGGAACCCACTCAGGGCAGAAAAGTAACAGGCAATGGTTGAATACATGTAAGGATAACTAACAATCTGAAATGACTTCAGACAAAATATTATGGTTGAGCTATGTAATAGAATGCCTAAGTTCTCAAAGGAAAAGCTGGAGATAATTTCTTGAGATATTCAGGAATTCAAAAGCACCATGTATGCAGGGGAATTTAAAAAGCCATGTGCATAGGCAGAGAAAGGCACATGCTCCGAAAATACTGCAGGAGACCCTAATTTTTCACCTCTTACTGATGTCTTGGCTCAGTGCAAGACTGGCTAACGTTGGAGGAAAACCACAGCAAGAGACAACCTGGAAAAAGCTGAAAAAAAATTTTTAAACTCCTGGCATTCAAAGAAATCTGTATCAAAATATTAGCTGAATATAAGCCAAAGAAATAGAGACTTCAGTGACCACAAACAAGATATACAGTCTTTTCAAAATCCCTTGGGAAGGTCACTAACTGAGCTAAATTAGATAACTTTCAACTATTACAAATGAGGAAACCCTGGGGGAAAGGGAATACTGATTTCTAGAATACCTTCATTATAATATTAAAATTACAGGTATCAACAACAACAAAAAATCTCAAGACATAAAAAGAAAGAGATAACTATAGTTCATTAAAGAGAGCAAATTAAACGGACACAAACCAATGCTGAGGTAGTCTAGTCATTGGATTTACTAAACAAAGATTTTAAAAGAACTGTCTTGGGGTGCCTGGGTGGCTTACTCTGTCAAGCATCCAACTCTTGATTTCAGCTCAGGGTCATGATCTCATGATTCATTAGATCAAGCCCTGCATCAGGCTCTGTGCTAACAATGTGGAACCTGCTTTGGATTCTCTCTCTCCTTCTCTCTGTGCCCTTCCCTCACTTGCACTCTCTCTCTCTAAAAAAAAACAAAAACAAAAACAAAAACAAAACAAAACAAAACAAACAACATATATATATATATATATATATATATATATATATATATATGAACTGTCTTAATCTCAAAAAGCCAAAGAAAACACTGGACAAAGAACTACAGGAAAAAGGGGAAAACAATGCATAATAATTTCAATAAACAGATTAAAAATAGAGAGAGAAACAAAGGAAAAAATCTAGAGTTAAGATGTACAGTAACTAAAATGAACATCACACTAGAGAGGATCAATAGCAGATGTGAACAGGCAGAAGAAGAAATCCATCAACTAAAAGGTAAGACAACTGAAATTATTGAATCCGAGGGACCGACAAAAAAGAATGAATAAAACTGAACAGATCCTAAGACATCTATGTGATACCATCAAAAAGATCAAAGTTTGCCTTACAGGAATCCCAGAAATAGAAGAAAGAAAGAAATGGATAGAAAGAGTATTGAAAGAATGGTGTCTGAAAATTGTCAAATTTGATGAAAGACATGAATCTATGAATCCAAGAAGCTCAATGAATTCTATGTAATATAAACTAAGACAGATCCACACTGAGACATATTATAATGAAACTGTTGAAAGCCAAAGGGCAAAGTTTAAAACCAGCAAGAAGGAGGTAACTTGTCACACATAAGGCAGTCTCAATAAGATTATCCATCAATTTCCCATCAGATATCATAAAGGCCAGAGGCAGAGGAATGACATATTTAAAGAGCTGAAAGAAAATTTAGGTAAGGAAAAGAAATAGAAGGCATTTGGAAATTAAGAATTAAAGCTATATTCACAGGTGACATGATTCTACACAGAGAAAATTTCATAAAAATCAACACACAGAAAAAAAACCGGAACTATAAATGAACTCAGCAAAGTTGCAGAGTACAAGATGAACACACAAAACCAGTTCTATTTATATATACTAACAATGAACAATCCAAAAGGGAAGTTAAGAAATAAATCTCATTTACAATACCATCAAAATAATGAAAGACCTAGAAATAAATTTCACCAAAGGGGTAAAACACTTGTATAATAAAAACTATAAAACATTGATGAAAGAAATTAAAGAAACTAAAAAAATGGAAAGACTTAGAAGACTTAATGTTGTTAGGATGTCAATACAACCAAAAGCAATCAATAGATCCAATGAAATTCCTATCAAAATTCATCAAATAACCATTTTGCAGAAAATGAAATTTTATCTTCATATTCATATGTAGGACTCACATTTCTTGTTTTCAAAACATACCACATGCTAGAAAAATAAAAAGAAAATCAGTAAAGACAGACTCACAGACCAAAAGAATAGAATAGAAACTCAAGAAATCAATCTATACATCTATAGCCAATGGGTTTTCAACAAGGGTGTCAAAAAGAATAGTGTCTTCAACAATGATACTGGGATAACTAGACTTCATTAAAATTAAAAAGTTTTGTGTGTCAAAGGATATTATCAAAAAGGGGGAAAGACAATCCATAGAATGAGAGAAAATTTGCAAATCATGTATCTGGTAAGGGGTTACTATCTAGAATATATAAAGAATTCTACCACTCAACAACAAAAAGCCAAGCAACCCATGTAAAAAGTGACAAAGATTTAAATAGATATTTCATCAAAGAAGATAAATATCTCATAAGCACTTGAAAGTATTCTCAATACAATCAGTCACCATTTGATTTGATGCAAATCAAAACCCCAGGGTATGAGATGCCATGTCACATCTACTAGGGTAGTTGTAATAAAAACAAACAAGCAAGCAAACAAACTTGAGGGGCACCTGCATGGCTCAGATGATTAAGTGTCCAACTCTTGATTTTGGCTGAGGTCATGATCTCATGATTCATGAATTGGAGCCCTGTGTCAGGCTCTGCATTAACAGTGCAGAGCCTGCTTGGGAATCTCTCTCTCCTCTCTCTTTGCACCCATCTCCCCACATTATCTCTAACTCTCTAAAAATAAATAAATGAACTTAAAAGTTTTGAAAGTAATACGTGTTGACAAGGATGTGGGGAATTTGGAACCCTCATATGTGGTGGTAGAAATTTAAAACAGTGCAGCTGCTGTGAAAAACAGTTTGACACTTTATCAAAAAGTTAAATATAGAATTACTATATGACTCGAAGACTCCAGTCCTAGGTATATGGCCTAAAGAATTGAAAACAAAGACTCACAAAGACATTTTTATACGAGTGTTCATAGCAACATTATTTACAATAGCTTGAAGATCGAAACAACCCAAGTGTCTGTTGACAAATGAAACAAAATGTGGGTTATACATACAATGGAATATTATTTATCCATAAATAAAAAGAGTAATATTCTCACACACACTACAACATGGATGAACCTTGAAAAGATTATCTCTAAGTGAAATAAGCCAGACATGAAAGGACTAACAGTGTATGATTCTACTTCTATGAAATATCTAGAATAGGTAAATTCATAGAGGTTACAAATTACCAGGGGATGCTTAGAGGGAGGACCTATTCCTTAATGTTTCTGTTTGGGGTAATGGAAGGTTTTAGAGATAGACAGTGGTGATGGTTGTACAAAGTTGTGAATATAATTAATGCCACTGAATTGTACACTTAAAAGTAGCTCAGGGCGCCTGGGTGGCTCAGTCAGTTAAGCCTCCAACTTCAGCTTAGGTCATGGTCTCACAGTTCAAGCCCTGCATTGGGCTCTGTGCTGTCAGCTGTCTGTCTGTCTGTCTCTCTCAAAAATAAATAAACATTAAAAAAATTAAAAAATAAACATCATTTGTGGATTTTGGAAATGCTATCCCATTTCATGCTGAACATGGCAGTTAATTTCAAAATCTACTTTTCTTTATATTTTTGAGCAGTTCTATAAAAGCATACCAACAAAATCCATGGTGTCTAGTCAAGTAAATATTCTTCTACTTTTGATAGTAACATCATTTGTTCCTTTTTGGGAGAGAATTACATTTTTTCAAGCCCTGGAAGAAACCATTCAGACTTGAATTGGATCTTGAATCAGATCTAGTTCCGTGTTATACATTAATCTATAGGATAAAATTTTTGAAAAAAAATTTTTGGTGTTGATTTTTCATGAAGGAGAGTAACTTGGAATTTCACATTTATGCATAGATCATTTACTATCTATGTGCAACTTTCCCTTATAATTTAACTTGTCCTGCCCAGAAGCCGTGGAAAACCAGCCACATATATCAACTGCCTTCCTAGCTCTAGATGATTGACCCTACGGGAGCCACCTAGTCCAATAGACACAACCATTATAATTTAGAACTAAGAGGCTGTACATATTTTATATTGAAGGCTAGAACTAAAAGACTGAGTGGACTCAGAGGTGGAGGGCAGTATCTTGAATCACACATAAATGTTGAAAGAGGACGTTGGCAGCTCTGAGAAATGGAGAGCCACCTCACTCCTGATCTCTCTCCAACACACCACAAAGTACAGCTACACTCTTTTACGATTCTAGGACATGGGTACTCCTACAATAAGCTGCCTTTTTATGCCTACGCTTGTTTAAGTTAGTTTCTTTTCCTTGCACCAAAGAATCTGAATAGAACATATTGAGACTGAGACATATTGGTTTAAATTGTAAAATAGGCATAGCTTTTACAACTTCAAAGACATTTTATGCTTATGGAGGGCCATTTCATATACTTGCCTCTATTACCTTAAGGGTAAATATTTAATCTCCTCACCACTCTGGGATTCTTTGTGAAATCACATAAGAAACATTAAAAGTCTCACTGTTCACATGTGCTAATACCTCATGTACAAAATCCATAGCAAATACTCATACAGCTTCCACATGAATTTTCTCAGCAACACATGGTACCCAGATGCTGAAAAGGGTGATGCACACAGTCCTCCCCAAAGGAAGCGACACCCTCCATCTAGGTGGCAGCAAACTCAGACCAAGTGAAAACAACCCGGGAAGCCTCTCACTGGAGGATCCAGCTCTGTGTCTCCGGGGTGGTTCACTTTTCTAACATACACTCAGTCTGCAGCATGACACATGCCTGACAGCTTGTAACTTCTAAATAGACGAACAGACTCCAGCTCTAAAGCACCTTTTGAAAATTGCAGGGGGTTTAGCTAGTGTGGTGTCAACACAATCATGAGAAGTTCCCAAAGATGAACTGGACTCGTCGCCTTGTTCATTTTGCTGCCAAGCTGGAAGAGTATTTAGCAAAGCTTAAAAAGTTGAATCCCACCAGACTAAGCAATGAGCTTTAACACTGCTGCTCTGACAGCAGTGGCAGTGTTGTGTATATGTGAAAAGAGCTATATTATACCACTGCTGGCAACAGCCGTAAAGGGATTAAACTCAGACAAGGAATAATGTGCAATTAGCCTGGGGTTCTCACCTTCTATTGAAGAGGAAATTCAATCATATGTTTCTAAACATCAAGGATGTGCCACCAGACTCATACTAGTGGAGATGGCTTTTTAATTTTTCCCCACACTTTGTAGTTATAACATTTCAAAAGGGAGGAATGTCATGTACAGCCATGTTTGTGGATTCTTCATGGTAATCTTCATGGCAAAGTGAGCCAAAAACCCATAGTGGATGAGAATGGCTAAGAACAGCTATGCCGTGGTCCCCCACTTAGCCCCACACACCTGGGTCTGCTGATGATCCAGATCAGTAAATCTGTCCTCCTCTGGTGGGCAAGCTTGATGCTGGTTTATTAATTTCTCCTAAAAGCAAAGCAGATTCTGCTGAGACAGTAGTTTGCCTTCTAATGAGGCATCACATGAACTTTCATGGAGACATTTCCCTAAGTCATGACATTTCTCCATGTTCTTCTCATGAAATAACGTTAAAGAAAGAAAAACAACTGCAGAATTTGTGAAGAAGAATGAACATTTATTTTACCTCATGGGAAACCTAAAATTCTTGCTTTATTTCTTCCAAGTTGATCCTGAGACAGAGGGACCTGATGGTGACCAGTGGCATAAAGATTGGCAACTCCTTGTGATGTTTAGGGTGACAGAAAAGGAGAGGTTCCCCGGAGGAGTTCTCTGTGGCACCAATGCCATCTGACTTTTGCTACTGAATGTGTGTGTGTGTCTTTGTGTGTGTCTTTCCCATTCTCCATTTCCTTTTGCAAGTTCTACTGATTGAACAGATGTGCCAACCTGGAAATTTTAAATTTTCTTGTATTTTGAGTAGTAGTCAGGAAGTAGAAATGACACTTTAGTTTCCTGCCATAAATTTAAAGGGAAAATTAAACTACCTAAAATCATCTACATGGAATTTTTTCTTTAGTCAGGATGGGGGTGAAAGGCAGCAAGCAGTGGTTGGCAGTGGTAAGAGGGGAGAAAAAGATGAGAAAGACATTAAATGAGGGGAAAAAACCCATGGAGGTTAAACAAAAGAATAATATCTCTAAGCGCACACTTCACTCAACCATACTCCCTTGGAATGTAGACTTCGCATTCATGAGTCCTGTATCCTTATTCTCAACTCCCTAGCACAGAAATAATTATAATCCCTCACACAAATCAGGCACATATTCAAGAATATAGCATATAGAATTCCAGACAGAAAAGAAAGTCATGAATAAACTGCTCTTTTAAAACCGTCTCTAAATCATAAATGGAAGGCTTATTTGTCACTAGAAGGTTAACCACTTTAAAATACAAACCGTGCATCAGTTTTGTATAGTCCATGGGAAGAATTGTTCTAATTCTCCTAAGAGGAAACACAGAGTCTGTGCCTTGGGTGAAATGTATAGAATCTCAGCTCATCATTCAGCTACGAAGGCACCCGAATGGGTCACATCACTCAGGTAAATGTTTGCATGCCTGCCTCCACCCAGGTCTCTTGCTGCTGTGTAGACCCAGCTTTAACAATTTTACAGGCTTCAACCTGTCTGCTTTTCAGAGAAAGTACTGAAATTCTTTAACAGCAATAATAGCAATAGCTGCTATTTGTTAAGTGCTTACTCTTTGCCTGGAGTTTAAAGCATATTTCTTCAAAGTCTCCACATGCATCCCAGAGACATCTGATCTTATTCTATAGAAGAGTCAGAGAGATGAAGGAATGGCCCCACGTTACACATCTGGGGATAGCAGAACTCAGACTGTGAGGCCCTCACTCAGCTTTCACAATCACAGAATTTGCTCAGACAAAAAACATTTATGAAGAAACTATTCAATTTGGAGGAGTGGGAAGTAATTTTACCTCAGAGACACACACTGCTTTTTGTTAAGGTTCCCTAAGAAGCAATCATTTAGAAGTTCCTACAATTCTGGTGTTTAAAATGAACTGTGGTCTTGTGGGTCTGGGTACAAGGTTTGGAGACAGACCTATTTTGTTGGGGTCCAACTTCAGCACTTACACACTGTTCAATACGGACTAGTAACTCAACCTTTATCATCTTCAGTTTTCTCCTGAGTGAAGTGAGTATACCAACCAAAGCACCTCCCTGAGGTATTGGGATTATTGGACAAATTAATGCATATTAAATTGGCTTCTGAGTCATAACCACTTATGAATTATTATTATTGTTTTAATTTGATTCTCAGAGTGGTTGTTTTTGTTCGTTGCTGTCAGATATGTATGAAAGCTTGATGAGATTGTGTTCTTCTTTTCCAATATTGATAAAGATTGGTTAAGTCTTTCCATGAAAACATGCTCTACAGAACTTTTGATCTGATCATCATGCCACCTAAGCATATGCATTTTCCTGCTGATAATCTACATTTACACATATTCACCTATTTATGTATCCCCACTGTGTTGGTGTCCTGTTGGATTATGAATGCATAGGTACCTTATTCATTCTGCCGTTATTGGGAATGTATTTGGCTTGACCTAACAACACTGTACTTGCCTTCCCTGACAGCACTTGATTCTAGGAGCATTTGTCCCAGCCCCAGGCCCTGCTACCTAAATGACCACATTATAGATAACTATAGGATTTCTGGCCAAAGAAGACTAAACCAAGGGATGCCCCTTAATAAAAGGCAAGCACCCAGTTTATGACTAGTCACCTAACTAGGGTCAGCCTGAAGAAATGTCTGTCCAGTTATAAGTTTTGAATAATGTGCCAAGCAACAGGACAAAAATGGCATAAACATATGCATGCCCCCCAGGCTCTTCCCCTTATCCACTTTTACATATCTCTATTAGCCTCTTAATTCCTTCCCCTCTATTGAGAATTCTTCCTGTGTTAGAAAGTTCCTTTACCCTTTTGTGATGAAGAATTGAAAAAAAAATATCAAGTAATCAAATTAAAAAGAATTTTTATGGATGGATTTTTGAAAAACAGCAGTAGGAACAGAAGATCTAAAGAGTAGCAAGTGGTCAGGGGAATTGACCTTTTGTGAGATAGGTGGGGAGCAAGAGAGAAAATAAAGGGGATGTTCTTTTTGGAGGAAAGTGAGAGGCTTTTGAGAGGTACAGAAGGTTAGTAATAAGAGACTAAATCTTTTAATAATCATTGCTGAAAACTCTGTGAGGTCCATTTGGGCAGAGACTCTTACTGAATTTGGGACTGAACTACTTGGATCACAGGGCCAGCAGAGGATGTAATTTCAGGAAGTGTGTGAGACCACAGAATGTCTCAAATAGTAATGCAAGCTGATGTAAAATAAACCAGAGGAAAGCCATGGGTGGCCATAATAGGTCACATGCAATCTAAAAACATAACAGACAGGTTCGAGTTACCAACCAAGGGAGGGGATTGGCAGAGAGAAGGAATGAAGTAGATGGCCAAAGAAAGAGTTTTACTGGTCCTGCTGGGCTAAGAATTCCTAAAACTCCCTAAAATAAACTCCCTTTTTGTGGAGGTGATATTGAAAGTCTTTGTATTTTGATACTCCAAGAGACTAAAAGGAGAGTTCCAAGGACTTCAAGATGACATGGGGCTAAATCCCTGCCCTTAAAGAACTTCTCTTTAGAGTACCTAATGTTGCAGTAATTCACAGCTACCCCATGGAAGGTCCATGTGTCAAGGAACTGATGGCCCTGCCCACAGTCAGGGATGACCCAGGCAGGCCAACCAGCATATGTTGAGTCTGAAAATGGAGAATCTCCCCATCGAGAGTTGATAGGACTGTAGCCTCAGAAGACACTTGAATGGCACCTTTGTGAGGCACCCTGAGATAAGTTGCACCTGGATTTTTGACCTGTAGAAACTGAAATAACAAGTGTTTATTGTTTAAGCCACTAAATTGTGGGGATAATTTCATACAGCAGGAGATACCTCATAAACAGAGTTCATCTTCTAAAAAGTAGGAATCTGATGGAGAAAGAAAAGACAGGTGAAGAGAAGAGCTTGTTGGCTTTTCTGAGAACAAGATTTGGCCTTAAATTCAAGGCTGGTTGAGTTTGCTGAATCGACAAGGCAGAGCTATCGCATGGGTCATGGTGATGTGGGTGATGTCTCTACCACAATCTCCAGGACCCTATATCATCCTCCAAATTCTCAGTGGTCTGTCAAAGGGTGTACTTTCAGCTTTATGTAAATCCTTCCAAGGAAAATAGTGAAGAGAATGTGGACAAAAAAAAGGGCCCACCAGGCAGGAAAGACTACCAATCCTTATTTCCTGCCCTGGAAAGAGATGAAATAGGGTCCTCCATAGACATCCATTTTAGTGTCCTTCCAACCTTCAGTCACTTGCTTCCCCTCTCCCACTTGCCAATTTCCACTTTAATTTCCTCTGATGAATGACGAATACTCTATACTGATGCAGACTGATATTTGAAATCTGTTTTTTAAGTCTTAACCTGGTTAATCAAGCCTTTACTAGAACATCTTTCCTTAAGAAGTAGGGATCCCTATTTGTGTGCTGAGAAACAAAAGACAGAAAGAAATGAGGACCAAGAAACAGAGACAGAGAGAGAAATTAACAAAAAATTCATAGGCTGGAAACATATAGATAATCCAGAACACAGAACTTATAGACCTTAGGGTAGTTGTGTAACCTGCAAAAACCAATCAACCTCCTGGACATTTGGGCCTTTGTCAGTTTTTTTTTTCTATCAGCCCCAATGCAAGTTTTATTTAGTAAAATAAATCAATGCGTTCTACTTCAGTATCAGTCAGCCTGAGAAACAGTGGAATTGACTCTTAAAGAAAGCCAACAATAATCAACTTTGACATGATTTCTATTTATTCTTCCTCCACCCCCTCCTTTTGATTAAGTACTTTTTGAATTTTGAAAAGAGCTTCATGAATCATTCTGTGGACGCTTAATATCAATAGTAATGGGATTTATTCTGTTGAAATGGGTTCATTATCATGCCAGCTGCCAAGCTTGTGTCTCCAAATAGGCTTCTGGAAATAGAATCTTCTAAATACCTTTCTTGCAGGAAAACTGCAGACTAAACATGGGAAAATATACAAATATTTCTGAGGTTCACACTAAGATCAACATAAACTGACAACTCAAGCTTATCAAACACTCATAGCTTATCCCTTATGCTCCAGCTATGGATGTCTTCAGCCTCCTCGTCTCCACCAAACTTTCTGTAAACTTGGGACATTCCCCTTCCTTAAATGATTTTTTAACCTATCTAAACCATGCCTCTTCCACTAAAACTTTGCTCACTCTCTTCAATCAAAAATAATATCTTCCCATTTTGTGTGCATTTGCTATGTCCCCGTCTGTCCTCTCTAGAACACTGTAAGCTCCTAGAACATCAAGTCTGTGTCTGTGCTGTAGCACCCAGCACCTGAAGTAGAACAATCATCCAACACACCTATGTTGAGTTCCACAGAGTTCAACTCAACTGAGTTCCACAGTTCAACAATCCACAGAGTTCCACAGCCCTTTTATGGGCATACAAAAAAGGCAAGTCACAGCAAGCAACACAGAAACTAGAATGTGCCTTTCTAGGTGCATTCTCTCAAACTAAGTGAATTAAAATTAAATTTTACAAACCAAAAACTATGGTTCACAGGCATTATTGAGCCCATCAAGTGGGTTTAAGAAAACCTTCTAAAAAGGAAGGTCACAAGAGGAAGAATGAGCTAATTGGCACATTAGCACACAAGGTAGAGAGATTTCCCCAGCCTTGAATACTGTAGGATTTACTGCTTGATTACATGTGTGCCTAACTCTGTTCCAAGTTTCCCAAGGTAGGGACCATGCTTCATCTTTTATTTCATTCAAATAGCACCTTGTATAGTGTTGAATACATAAGAGATTCCCAATAATTATGTTTTTCATAAATTAGTGATGGAAAAAGGCAAGAAAAAGGAGAAAAAGCAGACATGAAATACACAGGCCCTGACAAATTCAGGTTAAACATAATCATCTTTTCTTAGATATTTTTTGAGCAAATACCTTGACAAGTGACAAACTGACTTGTCTGTGTGCTTATGCATATATGAGTATATGAGTGCACACGGGAATTCAGTCACGTTTAAAGTGTGCAAGAAGAGCTGAATATGTAGAGGAATGCTTTATCCTTTGTGCAAATCTGAATTTTCCCTCAGTAGTCTGGCTTCCTGTGTGAAATTCCCAAATCAATTCCCGTTTTTACTTGCCTTTCCAGGGAGTGGAGAAACTGTGGGTTCCTTGGGGAGAAGCATTTGCCTCACTTACCCTGATCCTTCTTTAGAGGGACTATGCAACAGACAGAGTGCCAGATGGCAGCCATGAGGAGAAACCTAAATTTCCAAAGGAAAATGTGAGGAAAATGCCAAAATTCTGCCTCAAAAACAAATGGAACAGAACCCAGCAGCTGGCCTGGCCCCAGGCAATGTCAAGTGGGCCAGGTTGATATCTGGTATCCTCTCTCTCTAAGGAAACAAAACCCTGTTGTATTGCTGTCAGAATTTTTTTCTTGCTTTTCTATTTTTCTGATTTTCTGGGGAGAAAAGTCTTCTCTCAAAACATGTTTTGTTTTGGTTAAAAAAAAACCACAACCCTCATGTGTAAACTTCTCTCAACACGGATACATGGTAGGGGCACCTGGCAAAGTACCACATCTGTTCTTTTTCCTCCCAAGTGCCTCTGCCTCCCTTCCACCCTTATTTCTTTCTACTGGGGAGATCGAGAAATTGATCTTCTTCCAATCCCATTCCATTTCTTTGATCCTCTCCCTTTTTCTCCTCCATTTCTTTCTGTTCAGAGAACTGGAAAAGAGATTTTTTTTTTAATTACAAAAAAAAAAAACAAAAGGAAGAAAAAGAAAGGGAGAAAGGTCTTCCTGCTAGAGGAAGTAGGAATATAGGAAGAGAAAGAGGAAGAAATTGGTGGAAAACCTTCACAATGTTGCCTGGAACTGGTTTTGTGTCATTAATCCTACAACACTCCTTTCACTGGGTATAGCAGTTCTCAGATTAAAAAAAAGAAAAAAAAACTATTCTCATTAAGTAAACCTTTGTGGAATTAAGGTGACTGACTACTTGTACTGAATTCTCTGTTTGGAATTTAATAGTATCCATTCACTGTCCACAGAAATCCATCTTGAATAGCTGCATAAAACATAATGTGTATATGATATGGTGCGCTAAGCCAAGGAGGAAATAAAATAAATATTTATTGAACACTTACTCTGTTCTCATCTATTATCTGGTCAACCAGTGTGACCCTGTGAGACCACATTACCTGTTGTTAGCATGTTCACAGGAGAGAAACAGGAGCTCAGGGGACACGTGGGTATTGAGGATATTGCTTAAGTCAACCCTGTTGGGTAGTCGCAGAGTAATATTTCTTATTTGCCTCTATTTGGCATTTTTTCATTTATGTTATGTTTGTTTGCTTGTTCCCTCAACAAACATCTACTGGCATATTTGGCACCTACCAAATATGTGCCAGGTATTTTGGGGAACACAATGGAATCAAGATAGGCAAGATCCATGAAGGAGTTGACATTTACTTGTACCTGGCCTCAAATCAGTGGCTTATAAAAATGAAATGGTTTTATTTCTCCCTGTCACTGCCTTCATCTACACACATCCCTTTTCTGCACATCAGATCTTCAGCACTCCCTCTTTTTTTTCTTTTACGTCTACTAGATTTAAATCCCCATCCTATATCCAGTTGAAAAACCTACCTCATCCCCTCCCTGCTGCACGAGCCAGGCTTGAGGTCCGGGGGATTTGAGGACAGAAGTTCCATTTCTCGATTTCCCCTCTTCCTCCCTAAGGAGGTGCTAATGCTGATATTGATATTCGTCTTCTGAAACTCCTAGAGGAGTTTTCCCAAACTCTTCTGAAAAGTTGGGAAACCCTGCCAAAAGCCAGCCAAGCACTTCCTGTGGGCAGATGTCTACTCTGCCCAAGCCTAAGCCAGTTGTAAACACGAAAGCTGCATTGTCCTGGAAGAACCGTCTGCCCAAATCAAAGCATCAGGCTTAATGGGACATTAGGATGACTGATTTCAATCATTTGGCTCAATCTGATGTGAGAAAAAGAATAAAGAGAGAAACAACAGACCAAGAGCAACAATAAAGAAATAGAAATACAATGAAAACTTTATAAGCAAGTGCTTTTTGTGCGCATTTTAAATGCTCCAAATATATTCCATTTATTTCTGTAAATTCTAAAATGAATTTTCAATTTAGGATTATTATGTACTAGATGGTTACATGTTCAGATCAGTTGACTTCTAAGCAATCGAGTATTTTTATAGCTGGTTAGAGAATAGAAGCAGAGGCGTAAAATTTCTCAAAGGAATTTAATGAGGTGCTAACTTAAAAAATTAATGATAATGATGTGAATTTCAGTAGCAATGAGTAAGTTCCTACAAAGTCCTGAGAATAATCACACTCAAAATGCTCAGTGGGGACTCTGAATTCTGACACATGGGAATAAACAGGGCCCCATCTCAGGTGGGAAGACAAGGCTGAGTTGGAGTCACAGGTCAGAGGACAGCAGCCTGACAGAAGGATCTCTAAAGATACAAATAAGCACAAGAATTATGCTCACCCAAGGGGAGCAGATTCTCAGGATTTTCAAGAAGCAAAGGAAGAGGCTTTTGACTTTTTAAGGAATTTTTTAGTGGTGGTAAAATAAACATTACAAATTTCCTTAGAAGGTGTAGTAGCACTGGGACCTATGGTGTGTTGACATGGCAGCTTGACTGGATCTCACCAGGAGAGAGCAGGAGGAAGAATGTGCAGCCCCCTCCTCCTCCCTCTCTCCAATGTCTGCCCATGTTCCCCATAGGCCGAACACAACAGAAGTCACAAGGCAGAATGATGTGGTCCATACTCCATGAGCCTGCCAGAATGCACAGCATGCTACAGGTGGGTGAGGGATAAATCAGAGGGGCATATGCAATATATTGCAACACTGACTGTCACAGCGGCCCTACCTGGGGTCCTTGGTCAGTATACCTAGTGAAGAGTTGGGCTACATGATTGAAATACCTCTCTGAGACTCCCAGAAATAGCAGGTAGTTGGTGAAGGGGTGATGGAGCACCATAAGGCCCAGACTTTCTGTGTAAGCAAACTAAGCCTCAGAGATGACTTGGAGTTAGCAAGGTCCAGCAATTACTGTCAACCCGACTGCATTTACAGCCACAAGTTTCTATTGCCAGGATGCTTGTGTTACACGAATGTATTAATTGGCTACAGAGGTCTAGTTCCGTTTATGTGAAAAAGTGTAACCTTACAGCTAAAGTTTTATGTTTCCTCGTAAGAAGGGTCTCCTCCTCCCAGCTCCTCTGCCAGAGCTGTAGGCTTTGAATGGCTTCCTTAACCCAATATCTGAAGAAATCCTATCACCCTCACTCTGACACTTGTTACAGGGAAGCCAGTTCCTTCATGGTGAAATACAGTGATCCCTGTCTCACGGGCTGGTTAAGAGGACCCAAGAAGCCAGTGTACATCAAAGTACTTTGTGACCTGTAGGGTATGATAGACATTGTGACCCACAGACACAACAGCAGAGACAACTTGGTGCCCTGAGTTCTGTTCATCAATACCCAATCTTTTCATCCAAAGGTTTCTTAGTGGTATTTGGGACATAGTACCTTAGCCAGGGACATTTGGGAAAAGTTAATACATTTTATACTTTAACACTAAGCAAGAAAAATGGATCATACAGGAAATGCAAGTCTGACTGCCGACGCACAGGTTTCTGGCCTGCCACAGCTGATTCCTCATCTCAAGGCTCACCTTCTTTCCTGCAGTTCCCAGGGGCTGGGAGGTTTGACTGAGCCCTTCACCACATACCTGCTGGTCAGAAACAGCAACACCAGTGCTCTGCCTCTGTCATCACCCTGAGGAACACTGAGACTCATGGGAAAGAGTTGGTGCTCCCTTTATTTCTGTCTGTCTGCACAGCCCAGCAGCACTATGTGCCATGATGGAAACTGTCAAGAAGCCAGAACTTCTGGATGGTCTGTGAGAGGCTCAGTGTGTGATCTGGATGGTGGGTGAGTGTGCTGAGGGCCAGGGACAGGCTAGACTTGTGACTTTACTTGGCTCACTGGTTTAGGTGGTGCCAGTGCTGTGAATTTAATCCAGGTAAATCTGTAAGAAGCACACACAAAGACTGGTGCATTTTTGGAGACTTTCCAGGCTGCTTAATTTGCAATCCTTCCCTATTTCATGTCATGTCTCCCTGTGTGTTCCCTGATGCATGAAGGTCACCACTTGTTATCTGCTTACCCAAGACAGAAAGTTGGAAGTCATTTTCATTCTTCTCCAACCTTACCTTTGCCCCATACAATCACTCATCAGTTCCTGCTGGCTCTCCCTTCTTAATATGATACTTCCAAAAAGCCTTCTGCTTCTCCCTCTTCCCAATGTCCCTTCCTAACTCTGAGAAATAATCCCAAGTGGTCTCTCTGCTTAGACTCTCCACTGTCCCATTCATTCAGGCCTCAGCTAGAAGGTAGCTTCCACTAGCCTCCCATTATGGTCAGAATGAAGCTCCAGCCTCTTAACTCAGAAGATGAAGGTCTGCAGGCTCAGACTGCGAGTTGGCTCCAGCCTCGTATTTCTCTTTAACCAACCACCTCACACTCTTCTCCAGAGCTGGAGCTACTTTCTGTCCTTTGACTGATTTTGCCTTGTGGTCCTTTCTACCTATAATGCCTGTTCCATTTTACTAGCTAATACCTTCTCACCTTCCACGCCTCAGCATCTGTATCAGATCCTTCTTCTGAACATGTTCCTGATCTCCCAAGAGAAGGCTGAAAACCTTTTTGGTGATCCTACAGTACTTTTCTTGCCTTTGCCATTCTGACTTGCAATTCCTTGTTACTTTTCTGCCTCTCCCACTGAATTGTTCACATCTTGATGAGGGAATTTATGACTTGTTCACTATTTGATCCTCAACATTTAGTATAGTAGCTTGTACACAATGGACCATCTATTTGAATGAATGATTGAATGGGTAATATAATGTTTAGGAACATAGACTCCAGAGCCAGAATGTCTGGATTCAAGTCTTTCTTCTGACATTTAGCAACTTTATGAACTCCATCAAGTTACTTGCCTTGTCTGTGCCTCAGTTTCCCCGTTTATAAAAGATTTCAGTATGAAAGAGAAGTTGCATTTAAAGAAACTCCATACTAGATAAAGTTCTCATATGATGAGTCATTTAGTAAGATAGCTATCCATTCACTAACATACCTGAAGCTCCTGTCTTCTCTCTGCATATCTAAATCCTATCCATCATGATTCCACTATTAATCTATTTCACTATCAAACCTTCCCTCTGCACCCCATTATAAAGGACTTTCTTCTTCTACACACTGACACAACTCTCATATCCTCTTCACCTTGTGTGTTCCCCTATGCACATGGCCTTGTATTTTAGTATGATAGGCATGTGCATATTTTTTTTATGATCCTTGTGCATAAGAGTGATATCTTGCATTTTTCTGTGCCTTCACAGTGCCTAGCAATGTGGATTGTAAACAAGGCACCTCATGTAGGCCTGTAGGTAGAATTCAGATTTTCACTAATGAGATTTACTTCCCATGAGGTATAAGTAAACTCAAACTGGTTGCTTAGAAGGAAGTATGGACCCCCAACTCCAGCTTCAAGAAATGACACTTTCATGTGTATCCATTTTCAAATGCTAAAAAAGAGACTCCTTGATAAGGAGAAATGGAGCTGAAACATCATCTTCTTAGCAAGCAAGAAAAGGCTCTTTTCTGAGTGCTTTGGACTTTCAACACATAGAGAATCAAAAAAGACATGAAGAAAGAGAAGAGGGTGTATGTACATGTGTAAGTGTGTGACTTTAGGGGCATCTGGGTGGCTCAGTCACTTAAACATCCAACTTCAGCTCAGGTCATGATCTCATGTTTCGGTTCGTGAGTTCGAGCCCCATGTCAGGCTCTGTGCTGACAGCTCAGAACCTGGGGCCTGCTTCAGATTCTGTGTCTCCCCTCTCTCTGTCCTTCTCCTGCTCACACTGTCTCTCTCTGTCTCTCAAAAAATGAGTAAATGTTAAAAGAAATTTTTTTAAGTGTGTGACTTTAAGTCACCTTCCATGTAAATGTTCTCATGAGAAAACTGATCAGCCTTAATCATCAAGTCCTATGACAATAAATAAATAAATAAATAAATAAATAAATAAAATAAAAATAAAACAAGAGTCACTGTCTCAGACAGGCCTGCAAAGCAAATAACCTACTGGGGATTCCAGACTCATGGTTCTACAAGTTTGTAGCTTTTAAGTGGATCTAATGTAAAACCAGACCATAGCTATAGGTTCAGGGAACATCTTGGTTGTTATTAACTCATCTCCATCCACTCATAAGTAAATCCACTACTTTGCAACACCTATAACCAAGTGATTTTCGGAAAACATGCCAGGAAAGTGTTCTTTTCTCACCAAGTATATTTTAAGCTTGCTTTGTATTTCTACCTTATGAATTAGGTATACTAAGTATTTAATACCTTAGAGACCTCGAAAGCTCTAACTATTGCTTACTCTAAGGTTTCACAATGAATAACACTGACTGATTCTTTTAATACAATATGATACCAGTTCAAGAATATTAGCACATTGATAACAAAATAGTCATGCAGATAAGAAATATCTGCATGCATGCGGTGGACAAATTAGGGTGAATTTACCCTATCGATATGCAGTGGCTTCTGTGGAAATCAAAACTCCTGACAGGAAATGAGCTATGTGTCAGGGTTCCGGCTGTGAAAGCACAGGTCTGAGAATTTAGTGGAATGTGTCCTTCTAACTGGCCCCGTAAGAGAGTAATAAAATACATTGCCCTAGATTAAGTCCCCCAAACAGAAGTGTCTCCTGACAAAGGCC
This sequence comes from Acinonyx jubatus, assembly GCF_027475565.1. NCBI lineage: Eukaryota > Metazoa > Chordata > Mammalia > Carnivora > Felidae > Acinonyx > Acinonyx jubatus. The sequence continues at coordinate 52,561,067 of NC_069388.1, forward strand.
ACATGTTAGCTTGAGTAACTTCCTACAGCACCCTTCCACCTACACTGTAAAATGTTAAAAATGTGTGTGACCATATGTTTCTTGTTAGCCATTTAACTGGATGCTGCCCCTGGGGCTCCACAGCTCCTTCAGTCCATGTGGTTGCCATTCGTCTGGCCCCGGCTCTGAAGGAAGGCACTGAAATTTTACTCACACACACGTCACATCCATATTATGAAGACTCAGAGTTTCTTCTTCTAGATTTTTCATTTCTGGAAAGTCATGGTCTTTCTCCATCAAGAACGAGTTCAGGTCAAGGGCACCTGGATGGCTCAGTAGGTTAAGCGCCTGACTCTTGATTTCAGCTCAGCTCATGATCTCAGGGTTCGTGAGATCAAGCCCCATGTTGGGTTCTGTGCTGTCAGCTCAGAGCCTGCTTGGTATTCTCTCTCTCTCTCTCTCTCTCTCTCTCTAAACAAATAAAAATTTAAAAAATAAATAAATAAAGAGTTCAGGTCAAAGGTGCCTTAGCCTTTCCTCGGTGCCTTCAACATTGCCCAGAATTGGGATTTTTATTCCCAAACATACTGACCATATTTTTCAGTCCACAGTGGAGGCCCTCCACTTGTCTTACTCAACTCTGTCTTACCTTCTAAAAACTGTCTCTGACATGGTATATACGATCCTTCTACATCTCTAGGCTCACTTGGAACACTGTTCACTTTTATTATTTTTTTTTAATTTTTATTTTTTGATTTATTTTTTATTCTTAATTTAAGAATAGTTGACATATAATATTAAATTAGCTTCAAGTATATGACATAGTGATTCAACAATTATACACATTACAAAAAGCTCACCACAATAAGTGTATTAAAATATTATTGACTATATTCCCTATACTATACATTTTGTCCTCATGACCTATTTTTGGGGTCACCTTTATTGAATCCTTGAGTCCTCTAAATACCCCAAGTACTTCTAGGGGTTTACATTTTTAAAGCCTGAGCCTTAAATCTTTCAGAATCATTACCCTTTATTTCCTGTCCACTATTCTCACTTGGAATGTAAACCCTTGCCTTCCAGGTTTCTCTTATAAAAGCAGTTGCATAGGAATTATATGGGGTGCAACACTTTTTTAAAAACTTCTCAATCTCAAGGTGGCTTTAAATCAGAATGCATTTGTTTCTTTGGCAATTTTCTGGAGATAGTGGTAGGGAAATGGTAAGAAGCCAAGAGATAAGGTACTACAACACGCATCTCAAAATTCCAATTCATTCTCGTTACCCGTGAGAAACCTAGCCTAAATTATTAAGATGTAAAAAGCCGTGGTGCCTTAGACTTCAAACAACAAATTGCATGTGTGGCATTATACAATCCATTCTAAATAAGCATTTTATTGAAGTACAACATATATATAGGAAAGTCGACAAATCGCGTGTATGCAGCTCAATGAAACACCACAAAGTGAATAAACATATACAACCACCACACTGGTCAACAAATGGAACATTATTAGTATCCAAATATATCTCTTCACACACTACCCTTCCGTCCAGTGACTAATCCATCCCCCACTTCAAAAAGATAAAGACTATAGTTTAGTTGTAACTGTGAGAGCTTTTGCTGGCTATATAAAAAGATAGTTAAAAGATAAAAAGATACAGATGGTTCATTTGTCTCCGACTTCTTTTGTTCTGAAGATCATTCATGTTAGTTGGTACAGCAACAATGTACTTATTTTCATTGTGGTATAGTGTTCTCCTGTATGGCAATAACACAATGTATTGACCCATCAGGTTATTCTCAACTTTGGGCTATTTTGAATAACATGATGTGGTCCGTCGACTCTGATATAGGCCTCTAATGATCTCTGCCTCCTGATTTTCATATTTTTGTACACTTCCTTCCCAAAGAACTGTGACATTTGTCTTGATCACTCTTGCTGGTCTGCTTGTTGGGGAAAGCCAGCAGCTATGGTGTGAGCTTCCCTCTGGATGGGCCCATGGTGCAAGGAAATGAGGGTGGCCTTTGGCCAGTAGCCCAGGAGAATGAATTCTGCCAAAAACCTCTACAGTGAGTTTGGAAGCAGAGTCTCCCCCCGTACAGCCTCCAGTAAGACCACAACACGGAACCCCCATGAGAGACCTTGAAGTAGAGACAACCAGATACACCACACACGGATTCCTAAACCACAGAAACTGTGACATAACACATGTTATTACTGTCAAGTGCTAAATTTCAGGTATAATTTGTTACACAGAAACAGAACTAACACAAGAACATAAACTTTTTGTGTGTGTGCATATTTCTGTTGGGTTACATGTCAAGTGTACGTTCAGCTTTAATTGATCCTACCTGCTTCCAAAGCAGTTGTCATAATTTATTTTCCCAAAAGCAAAGTATGAGAGTTTTGCTTCCTCTGCACTCTGACCAACATTGATGTTGTCCATTCTAAGTTTAGTAATTGGGCCAGGTGAGTAGGGGCATCTTATTGTGGTTCCCTACAAACAGTAATATTGAGCAACTTTTCAGATGTCTGTGGGCCATTTATGCGTCCCACTTTATAAAGTGCCTACTTTCCTACTGGGTTGCCTTTTTCATATTGATACGATCGTATTTTTTTTCTATTTTTGCATATAAGGTATGTGTTTAGTTATATATATTATAAATGCTGTCTCCCAAAGTGAGATGGTCTTTCCACTTTCTTAAGGGTTTTTTTATAGATATCAGTTCTTAATTTTAGTTGAGTCCAACTTATTACTTATAATTAGTATTTTTGTGTGTCCTGTTTAACAACTCTTCCCCTACCTGAAGAGCTGGAAGCTATTTGTTTATGTTCTCTCCTAAAAGTTATATTGCTTCACCATTTTCATTTAGACCTATGATCTACTTGAAATTGATTTTTTATGCATGCTGAAAGTCGGGGGTCAAGATTCATTTTCTTCTGTATGGACAGCCAATTAACTTACCACCATTTTATGGGAAAAACTTTTATTACCCACCACACTACAGTGTTTCCATTGCCATAAATCAAGTTCATATATACAAATATATACATCCGTTTCTAGGTTTTATTTTTTTCTGTTGGTCTACGTTTCTATCCTTGAACCAAAAGCCTGTTGAACTAATTGTTGTGGCTGTATAATCTGTCTTTATATCTGGAAAAATAAGCCTTCCCATTTCTTCAAGATCGTCATGCCTATTTCTGACCCTACCATTTCAGTATAAATTTTAGAATGGCCTGATTTTCAGACATGCACACAAAAATCAATCCTCAAATTTTTATTAGAATTGCATGTAGTCTAAGGATCAATATGAGGAGTCATTATTGTCCTTTTGATATTGGGTCATCCAGTTCATGAACATGTTATGTAACTTCATTTATTTAGGTGTCCTTTAATTTTTTTTTCAATAACATATACAGTTCTGTGTAGAAGCCTAACTTTTCTCTTTATATTCATTCTTAGGTATTTGAAGTTGCTTGATGCTTTAGTAAAGCTATGTTTCTATCAAGTTTTTTTTTCTATTTTTTTACCCATATAAAAATTAAATAATTTGTTGTAAGGTGGCCAAGTGCACAGAAGATTGCCAAATTAATATATTAAGTCTAAGAATATATCAAGTACATTTCTTTTGATTTTATACATACACAGTACTGTCATTAGTGATTTTTTTCTCTTTCTTTCTCTTTCTTTCTTTCTTTCTTTTTAAATTTTTTAACTTTTATTTATTATTGAGAAAGAGACACAGCATGAGTGGGGGAGGGGCAGAGAGAGAGGGAGACACAGAATGCAAAGCAGACTCCAGGCTCTGAGCTGTGAGCACAGAGCCCAATGCGGGGCTCGAACACACAAACTGTGAGATCATGACCTGAGCCCAAGTCGGAAGCTTAACCAATTGAGCCACCCAAGCGCCCCTCTTTCTCTCTTTCTTCTTTCTTTCTTTCTTTCTTTCTTTCTTTCTTTCTTCCTTGCTAATCCTTACACTTTATTTATTTTTCTTACCATGTTGAACTACCTATGACCTTTTTAGAATGTTGAATAGATACAGAGGTAGAGGACATCTGTATCACATCCCTGATCTGAGAAGAAAAGTTTTCAACATCTCACTATTAAATATAATGTTTGCTATAAATTGCATGTAGATCATCAGTATAAAATCAAGAAAGTTACCTTTTATCTTTAGTTTGCCATGTTTTTTTTTTTACTGTAAATGGATGTTCCATTTTGTCTAATGTTTGTCTAAATTTACTGAAATTATAATTTTTTCTCTTATATCCCATCAATATGGAATTCTATTGATTAATTTTTGAACACTAAATCTACACTGCATGACTAGGATAGACACAACTTAATCACGGTGTATTATCTTTTGTATATTGCTCAATCTTGTTTACTGCTATTTTGGGATTTTTGCACAGATTTTCCTGAGAGAGATTGACCTGCGATTTTCTTTTAATTGTATATTCTTGTTAGATTTTGATGTCTAAGTTTACTTTTTCTCATAAAATAAGTTGAAAACTATCTGTGGATAGATATTCTAGTCTATGGAAGATTTTTGTGAAAGATTAGGGCTATTTTTTCTTTTACTATTTGTACATTTCATGAATGAAGCCAATTAGGTCTACGATATCCTTCATGGGAAGGTTTTCCAATATGAATTTGATTTTACTACATCTAAGACTATGAATTTGATTTTACTACATCTAAGACTATTCACATTCTTTCTTTCTTTCTTTCTTTCTTCTTCTTCTTCTTCTTCTTCTTCTTCTTCTTCTTCTTCTTTGGTGCCTTCTCAGTTTTCAATTTTATCAACATAAACTTATGCATTAATATCTTCTTGCCTGTACATTCTGTGATGCTGTCCTGTTTTGCCATTATTGTATTCATTTTTTGTGTCTTTTTCTTACAGTCTTAATCAGTTTTGCCAGGTGTTATCAATTTAATCACTGTCTTCAAAAACCTAACTTTTAGATTTGTTGATACTCTTTATTGTCTATTTTTCATTTCAGTAATATCTGTTCTTACCTTTATCACTTCCTTCCCTATGCATTGGATATAATCTGTTGCTCTTCTGCTTCTTCTAGAAGTGGATATTTAGACCATTATTTTCTGCCTTTCTGTTGAATATATGCATTTAAAGCTACAAATTTTCTTCTAATATGTGCTTTAACTGCATCTCACAAGTGTTAGTATATAGTTTCTTTTTCTTTTCACTTTTCATTTCTCCAGTAATCTGGGTGTTTACAAGAGCTATTCCTCCTTAATGGACCTTGGACATCAATCTCTATTAGCCATGCCTTATCAGGATGTTCAGATAACTGACAAACATTTCAGCCTCTCATACTGAAAGGAAAGAGAGGCCAAGTAAGCTCATCTTGTTCTTTTCTCCTCTAAAACTGTTAGAAGTACAGTTTACACCCCTCCCTCTTTTTTTAACGTAAACTCTATGCCCAACCTGGGGCTCGAACTCATGACCCAGAGATCAAGAGTCTCATGCTCTACCGACTGAGCCAGCCAGGTGCCCCTTGCTTATATCCACTTTTGGTCTACTGCTGAATAATAACAAGAGTCTGCACTTATTTTGCTTAAGGTGATAGAAAAGTTAGTCATTTCTGAAAGTAAAGTGGCCATATGTATATATACACTGTCATTGAAAAATTCACAAGATTTATGAAAATTGATCTCAGGGAATATAAAGTTCAACTTGAGATCTTTAAAAAGTTAATAAACCATTCTGAACATCACTCATAAATGGAGAAAAATACTACCTTCTTTACAGTCTTGTTGAGAGGATTATAAGTCTTATATAAATAATAATTATTTTTGGTTATAGAAATATAAGGTGATTCATAAAACTTACAAACCCATGCCAAAAATAAAAAAAAATTACTATTATTCTTCAATACATAAAATTTCAAACAGTTCTGTTTGGAATTCAATAAAATCTCATATTATTTGGCCTGCCTTCAGAATATGTTGTCCTAAGTCTCATATCCTTGTTGAATGTAACCTCTCTGGTTCTAATGAGATAAACTCTAACGAACTGAACTAAGCCATTACAATTTTTCAAAGGATAGCATGTCCAAACTCATCATCTCCAGCCTAAGTCATCAGGAGTAAGTAGTATAAAGCCATAATTGGCCTTCTGAAATTTCAAAGTTAAATTATTCATTGCTTTACCTTAAAATGATTAAAATGCAGTTGTCCATATAATAATTCATCCCACTGCCAAGAAGATTATATATATATATATATATATAAAATAATCCTGGCTTATTTAAACAGGTTGACTAGCAATGAGAAAATTTTCCAAAAATAAGATAAAGATTATGGACAACAATTAATTACTCTAATATCTTGAAAGTTATGAAATGAACTCTAGGTAATTCATAAGTATGTCTCATTAAGTATCATTAAGCAATTTACCTTTTTTATTGCTTTGCCACCAGCCACAATAGTTTGATTAAGCAGTAATTCAATCTAAGTTACTGCTATATAAATATATTTAGCATTCATACATTTTAATGTGTGTGATATATTACCTTTGTTTGATACATTTTCTTCCATCTCTTTTCCAATTTAAAAAAAAAAAAAAACCTATACTTTCAAATGGCATTTTAGTTGTTGGAAAGACATTTTCATTTGTGATATATTCCTTATATACATAGGAATCTATATTTTACACTTTGAGAGCTGTTCTATCACAGAGCCTGTTTACATCTCAAACATCCTGCAAATCAAGTGATTAGGCCATTCATCTCAGCATTTCTGAGTACTGTTTGCTCCTGAAGTTCATTGTTAGCCAAATCATTCCTTTTTGTTTATGAAACATTTGGCAACTAAAAAGACTTGGGGAAGGATTTATAAAATCCTGCCATTTTCTCTTTTCTGAATGGCTCCACAGTGATTCAAAACTCAAGAGCATCCAGGCACCTGGCTGGCTCAGTCAGTTGAGCAGCAGACCCCTGATTTTGAGCATCAGGCTATTGATTTTGGCTCCAGTCATGATCCCAGTGTCATGGATCCCAGCCCTGCATTGGGCTCCAGGCTGAGCATGGAGCCTGCTCAAGATTCTCCCTCTCTTTGCCCCTCTCCTTTGCTCTCTCTCTCTCTCTCTCTCTCAAATAAAAAATAATCAAGAGAATGATCATATATATATATATATATATATATATATATATATATATATACCAAAAAAATGTTCTTAAATCCACACCTTCCTGCTCCACACCCCCAAGTCTCTGACATGCCCTTCATCATTTAGGGTCAGATCTGGACTCCACACTTAGATTTCACAGCCTCTGCTACACGATTTCAAGCAGCAGAGAAGTTTTAATGGGGAGTATAAACAGAATCACAGCCCAGAGCAGTATTTGGAACATAAACTAAGTCTGTCTTATTACTAGCTACGGTGACAAATTACACTTTACTTGGATTTTTGCTTTTGTACCAATTACTTTTGCCTCTCCTGCTTCCCCATGTCATCAGATCTCTTTGACAATTCTGGTCTGAGCCTACTGAATTGTGAGGTCAGCACAAAAAGATGGAGCTTGCATACTAGCGGTCCTTGAGTTCAAATATACTCCCCCTTCCATCTTCCTTTTCTATAAAACTGAGTGTGATTATGTGTTCTTGTGCATGCTGTGTGATGAAGGATAAATAAATAGAAAGCAGAAGAAAAAAACATAATTATTTGCAAACCAGGATTTTTACCTCTAGATGTGTGCATGTCACTAATAATTCTGTCTTAAAGGCTGTTTCCCCATGTTCACTTGCTATCTTTGCTTTAAAGTTGTTATTTATTTTGAGAGAGAGAGCAAGGGAGGGGCAGAGAGAGGAAATGACCGAATCCCAAGCAGGCTCCGCACCATCAGCACAGACCCTGATGCAAAGCTCGAACTCATGAACTGTAAGATCAAGACCTGAGCTGAAACCAAGAGTCAGATGCTTAACCAACTGAGCCACCCAGGCACCCCTGCTCATTTGCTATATTTAAAGCTCATTTTAAATCCTTTTCTGCACCTAAATATTCAGGGAGTCTTCAGATAGGCTCTCCCCAGCCCTTTGCACTTGCCGGGCACTGTAACTCTCCTTCGCCCCTTCTCACTGGCCACCTTCCATCCTTTAGTCATGTCAGTCATGTAACAACTTGAGCGTTGGTTCTTTGAAGATCTCTCCCCACAGTAAGTTAAATCCCCCGGTTATCAAAACCATAGCCTCCAGTCCTTCTCATTTCAGCACTCTGCACCCTTATAAATACTTATTCATAATGACACATTTCCTGTGTGTGCCACTGCTGAGGCTGTTTCCCTCAAGGTGCTCCCCCAAGACCGCCACAGGCCTGAGGAAGATAATGAATAGCAGCTGATGACCACAGTGGACTGGCAAGCACCACTGGGGCTTGGACTGGTTTTAATTCTCCTCCCCAAACCACCATTAGAACTCCCCCAAGCCATAGGGGACAAAAAAAGAAATAGTTAAACATCTCATGGAAAGTACAAATGCATCAATCATTAGAAAACATTATGATGTTTATTGATCTGTTACATACACTGCAGTGAAAACTCTTGCTGCATGACAAATACAGATTCAAGAGAAATCTTCCTTCCCCCACCCCCAACTTGGTGTTACGTTTAAGATTTCCTGAAAGTGGGCTGATCTCAAGGCAATCTCAGACTGACCCAGCCATTTCTTCCCCTCCTTGTTTACCAACTTTTAATCCCTCCCTTCTAGAATTATCTATCACTGTGTCCCTGACTTTCTACATCCGTTCCACAACTTCAAAAGCTGGTTTTTACAGCACCTCTGAAGAAGGATATGCTATCCAACACTGGAAGGTTGTGAATTAATACAACATTTCTGAAAAGTAAATTGGTCATCAGAACATATTCAGACCATTTGTTTTAAAAGTCTCACAATTTCAAATTCTAAGAAATCATCAGCTGTGTGTGTGTGTGTAAATATATATATATACCCACACACATATGTATGTATATATATATACCCACACATATATACACACGTATATATATACATATATACGTGTGTATACACACACACACACACATATATAGCCTACAATAATATCCAGTGCAATAACATCTATAACAATAAAAATTAGGGACAAAAATTGCCCAACGGTAGCAGAATCATGATATTCATATGCACATTGTCTGAATATTTTGCTCAAATCACTGTTCGAAATGGTTATTTAAGGGAAATGCTTATAATGTTAGGTAGGGAAATGCAGTCTCAAAATTGAATACACAGAATGGAACTATCTCAAATGATTCCTTAACAAAAAGAGGCTGAAAAGAAATTTTCTAAATTACTAACTGTATCAGGTGGTTCTATCGGATCTTAACATTTATCAGTAAAATGTATGAATTCAGTGTATTCATCGTTGTCCCCATTGTAACACTGCAGGGGGCGCAGGCTGTACAGAGGCCCTGGTGCTCGCATCTGGCAGGCAGACCACGGTGTGCGCATGTCAGCGAGCAGCCTGACGCCAGGTGCCGCGTGTGGGGTTCCTGCTTCCTCCTGCTGCCACCCAGGCCTCTGCTTCTTTAACATGCTCGCTCATCTCTGCTCAAGTACTCCTTTCACAGTGTCTCCGGATTCTTAGACGCAGTTCAAAACATTTTACACTTTTCACTTTTAAACCTTCCATTAACTAACTGAAAACCGGAGGTTTTAAGTACGTGCATGAGTTTCCTGTGGCTGCTGTAACAAAGTATTACAAACTTAGTGGCTTTGAAAGAACACAAAGTTAATATCTGATGGTTCTGGAGCCCAGAAGTTTGAAGTCAATGTCAACAGGCTTCTCGGGTTTGCAAGGTTTACATTCCTTCTTGGGATCACTTGTACGTATTAACAGAGGTGGTTTGGTCCCTCCTGGGTGTATGTATATTCATCGCTTGAGATGGACAGGAGAAGAACCCAGAAGAAACAATATTGCTCAGCATTTTTGGAATACCTGTATTTGTTTCCGGGTCATTTTTTCTTGCTTCTTCATACTTTACCTTCCAGATTTTCTACTAAGGGATAAGAAGGATGGTTATTAAGGAAAACAAGTAGAAAAGTAAAAGTCAGTTTTTCCTTCAATAATGAGTTAGGGAATACAAACCCACCAACTTTTTAGGACCCACTCAAATCTGACCTTGGAGAGGGCTTCATAAGACTCTGACCAGCACCTTTCACCTTCACTATCCATGGCTTGAAATTTAATACCATTCCACCCCCTTCACTTTATTCCTCTAGCATTTGGTGTGTACTCTTAAAGCGCAATACAAGGTTTGCTTATATTCAGATTGATATGATGTGATCAAGGTTTTCCATTGGATTGTGAAGCCCTGCAAGAGTGAGAATGCATTTCATTCATTCCTAACCACTCACCTGCCACCCTCATCCTTAGTCTTCTGCAGTGGTCTGATAGTTAATCATTAGATTGTGGATAATGGAGGTAAGATACATACATGTTTATACAGGTATACTATACACAGCTCATATTCATAGATATGTTTTTATATTAAAATCACAAACTCCGTAAAGCAAAATATCCATTAAATGCAAGAAACGTGGGGGATTGTATCTGCACTGACACTTCCTCTTCTCCATTTAATGATTTGTTTAGATTGTTGCCCTTATTAGGGGACCTGAATTCATTAAAAGAGTACTTGTTTTTTCTTTTACTAATAGCCTTGGGACAAAATAGTAAACTAAAGCAATTTATCACCTTGCCAGGCTAAGAAAACATTGCATATGGCATGGAGAAGAAACACTAATTAGACCTAATTGAGAGAAATTAATGCAAAGTCCAAATTACCAAGTATTTTAAAAGAAATTGAATCTTATGGTTTTAAATACAGAGGGAATCTTCAGCTAACTCCTGATAACGTGCCTCCAAGTGGCAGTCCTACTGAGCTTGTTTAACAAATAAATAAGATAACATTCTACTGAGCATATTATTGGTGTGGGCTCAAATTAAAGCTGTTAAAACACATGATGTTCTCCAAGCTCCTGGCTTCCTGCTTTTTGTCTGTGAAGATGTACTGTTCTCTGTCTCATCCCTTGCTCGCTCACCAAGGGAATTGCTCACCGTGGCCTCTGAGGGTTGTTCACATTGGGGCCCCTGCCTCCATTTGAACCCCAATCTATTGATACTTACCCCATGCCCCATCACCTCCATGCAGGGTGTCCCCGTGATGACAAGACTCCCTCTTTTCCCACAGTGATATGTCCCTGAGCCCTCACCGTTCTCCAAGAATATGTTAGATGCATTATATGGTTTAATGAATATATTAAGCCTGTCAGGTAGGTGTAATTGTCTATTTGGCAGGAGAGGAAACTGAGCTTCAGGAAGTTAATAACTTGAGAAGAGCCATTGAGAGAAAAGTCAATTGAGAGAGCCAGGATACAACTCCAGTTCTGTCTGGCTCCAAATCCCAGCTCCCCCTCTGAGCATTCACTTATCCCTGGAAGATACCTGCTCCCCCTGTATCCAGGTAGAAATGTTCTCCCCCCCTTAAGCCTTCCAGAACCTTTCCAAGAAGTCAGTCACTCTGTCCTCTATTCTCCCCAAGTAACAGGAAAGACCTTCTGCTCTTGTGTTACTGGAAGCACATCTGAACAAGAATAAGCCAGATGAAAACCAAAAGGGTAATGTTCATCTCACATTGAGTGACATTAGTGTAGCCCACGCAGCTGGCAGAGCGCTTTGTGCCTAACACCTGCACAGACTCCTTGACTTAGGGACTTTTGAAAATAAAAAGAGCCCATTCTGAGTTAGAAATTGATAAATATTATTTTTAAATATTATTATTATTATTATTATTATTATTAATTGGAAAAGGATGCTCTACAATATAAAATGTGGTTGGGGAGCCTGGCTGGTTCAGTCAGTTAAGTGTCTGACTTCAGCTCAGGTCATTATCTCATGGTTCGTGAGTTCAAGCCCTGCGTTGGGCTCTGTGCTGACAGCTGGGAGCCTGGAGCCTGCTTCGGATTCTGTGTCTCCCTCTCTCTCTGCCTCTCTCTCTCTCTCTCTCTCTTTCCCTCTCTCTCTCAAAAATAAACATTGTAAAAAATAAAAAATAAAATAAAATGTGGTTAACTTAAGAGTAATTACATACCTAGGAATGCAAGCTGGTGCAGCCACTCTGGAAAATAGTATGGAGATTCCTCAAAAAAACTAAAAATAGAACTCCCCTACCACCCAGCAATTGCACTACTAGGCATTTATCCAAGGGATATGGTGTGCTGTTTTGAAGGGACACATGCATCCCAATGTTTATAGCAGCACTATCAACAATAGCTAAAGTATGGAAAGAGCCCAAATGTCCGTCGATGGATGGAAGGATAAACAAGATGTGATATATATGTATACAATGGAGTATTACTCAGCAATCAAAAAGAATGAAATCTTTCCATTTGCAACTACATGGATGGAACTGGAGGGTATTATGCTAAGTGAAATTAGTCAGTCAAAGACAAAAATCATATGACTTCACTCATATGAGGACTATAAGAGACAAAACAGATGAACATAAGGGAAGAAAAACAAAAATAATATAAAAACAGGGAGGAGGACAAAACAGAAGAGACTCATAAATATGGAGAACAAACTGAGGGTTACTGGAGGGGTTGTGGGAGGGGGAATGGGCTAAATGGGTAAGGGACACTAAGGAATCTACTCCTGAAATCATTGTTGCACTATATGCTAACTGATTTGGATGTAAACTTAAAAAAAAAATTAAAATTAAAGAAAAAAAAGAATGTGAAAAAAAAGAGTAATTACATACCAGAAACTATAAATGGCATTTTTCTGGGGCTTGTGGTAAACTCAGTTTTTCCCCATGAAGAGATTAATGAAGTATCCATATGCATCAATAGTGATGATAATAATGAACTTGGCTCTGTTCTTTCTATTGCTCTATAAGCAGTAACACCTCTAATGATCACACTTCTGTTTTTGTCTGGGTTTGATTCAGAGTATTCTCACATCCAGTGGAACAAGGTGGGACGCGTCTACCATGCTCTTTGCTGGCAGAACAGCTTCCTGATTGGGGGCAGCCCTTAAATCAGGGAGTCCATTTGTCAGGGCCACAGGCAAAGTGACATTTTCCTCACAAAATCACTAAACAACCTCCCTGGCTGCTCTAAGTCAGTGATATTGCTTGCAACTATATTACTCCCAATTTTGTAAGGACTATAACAGAAATAAAGTTAGTATCTCTCTCTTTCCAGACTATGGGCTTCTGAGGGACAGGATTGATTCTTATTTCCTTTTCAGGTTCTAGTGTATAACTTTGCAGTAAAAGCTACCTAATATCTCTGAATCATCAAATGAATGAATGGATGGATGAACTTACTTGGGAAGATGGAGGAAAGGCTTCCATCCATGTGCCAGTTAGGCCATTTGCTTACTTTGTCACTAAAAAGCCTTTATTTTACTTCCCCAAAGCTTGAAAAGGTAGAGTAGGGATTACACAAAAATAGACACAAAGTTCTTCTCAGACCATCCAAAGCTTCTTCTGTTAAAAAAAAAAAATGTATTCCTATACATGATTTTCAAATAAAGATTAATTTAGCTTAATAAAGCCCTTTAAAATAATACATGTTCCTCAAACAGAGTTTATATTAGTAAATACTCAATAAATGCCAAACCAGGAGCTAGTTAAGACCTGGATGTGGTGTGTGGATTAAGCAAGGAAATCTTACAGTTGGAACAGGGGGATTGGAGAAGGTAGAATGATTTGAAGAGCTGCAAGGAATCACATGAGGCTGACTGGAGGTTAGAAACAGACGTTGGAGGGGCTCCTGGGTGGCTCAGTCAGTTAAGCGTCCGACTTTGGCTCAGGTCACGATCTCGCGGTATGTGAGTTCGAGCCCCGCGTCGGGCTCTGTGCTGACTGCTCAGGGCCCGCAACCTGTTTCAGATTCTGTGTCTCCCTCTCTCTCTGACCCTCCCCTGTTCATGCTCTGTCTCTCTCTGTCTCAAAAATAAATAAATGTTAAAAGATTTTTTTTTAAAAAAAAACAGACATTGGAGTTTGAAGGGTGGGGTAGAACCATAGAAAAAAAATGAAACAAAAGCACAAGAACAAGCACAATCTATGGTTCTACCTTGGGGGCCTTGTATGGGCCACAAGAGGCTATGGCCAACATTGGCTTGAAAGACTACACACATTGGTGGCACAACAATGCCAGTGCCACCAGGATGGACCAGCTTTTCCACTTGCTCCATTCATCCCATGGGTGGACCTCCTCCAAGATTCAGCCCACCCAACCCAGGCTGGGAGGAAACGGAAAGAGAAATAGGAACGGGAAGAGAAAATAGGTGCATGGTTGCTCCCACGCCTCTTCTCTCAGAAGACCACACTTCAGCCTAGAGCTCTAGGGCCTGGGCCCAGACACACAGGAGTGTGTATGTGTTACCGAAACTGATTTTGATTCTTCACTCTGCTCCATGACATATCCACACATATTTCAATGTCAAAAAAAAAAAAAATCACATAAAACTGCCCCAGGAAGAGCATGCACTCATCTTTTCCTTTCTGTTATAACACCAACTTGTTATCTGTGGTTTAGTTTAAGAAATCCATCAATATTTCATGTTTTGGCATATTCTTATTTGAGTTTCAACAAGAAGAAGTCTACATGCATATCAGGAGGATTTGATACACTTGAAAAGTTTATTCTCTAGTTAATCTGAACATCCTCCTTTCAATGTTGTCCCTACTACTAATGAATCCAATAACATTGCCCTCAGGGATGAGCTACAGAGACACTCAACATAAGTGAATCCCAAAGAAATCCCAAAGAATGAAAAAGGCTAATCTCCAAAGGTTACCTACTGCATGATTCCATTTATATAACATTCTCAAAAACCGAAGCATTTTCAAAGACAAAACAGCAAAAGGCCAAGAGACAAAACTATGGGAAATGACTGAGAGCAGATCAGTGGTTGCCTGGGAATGGAGTGGGGGAGACTTTGACCGTGAAATGTCAGCACAAAGGAATCTGCTTGGGCGATGGCATTGCATTCACACAAATCTCTGCACGTGCTAAAACTCAAAGAACTGAACACATACAAAAATGTCAAGTTTACAGTATATACAGTTTAAAATTTTTAAATTCCCTCCCTGTCGAAAAGGCAAGGGCAAATGATTAAGAACGTGAGTAAAACAATAGATGGTTCAATGTAAATGTAACTATAGTTTAGGCCAGATTAGAATGGCAATGGCCTGGGGACAAGGAGAGAGAAATAGTACGAACTTCTGGTGCTTTCTCATTTGCTCTCATGTAAATCTTCACGGCACAGACCACGACACCAGGACTCAGACGAGCTAATTATCCTGCCAAAGAACATCCAGTTAGGAAGTGACAGAACTAGATCCTAATCTATGTCTGTGTCTCTCTAAAGCCTGCAATCTTCGCAGTAAAACACCTAAAACCAGGGGAGTGACAGCACTACTACACCACTGATTGAACACGGACAGTATAGACAAGGCTTAAGGTTTATTTGCTGTTCTGGAGTTGCTTGACCTTTATGGTCATTCTTGAGCAAAAGCCAAATCTTATAGTAACAGCTATTGCCATCTTTTTTAAAAATATGTGTTTCGAAGAATATTTCAAAAACCAGCTCACAGCCAAATTGTTCTAAACAAAGTTCAATGCAAAAGGATTTCAATACAATCAGAAGATTAAGACAGTGTTTTCATATAGGAAGAATTAGGGAATCAGAGCTGGTCCAGTTCTACAGTGAAAAAAGGTGAATGAACGTTATGTAGAAAATTCCCTACAATTTCCAGTTTATACCAAACCGATAGGACAATATTGGTTACAGGCCAATCAGAAAAACAGACCTTTTCATGATGATATAGAAATGATTTTATGCCCCAGGCATTAATGTTCACAATTTCATAAAACCCTTTTAATTATTCTCTGGAAGAAAAAAAAATCAGTGTAGACTTTGCTAAAACAAAAATGGCTATTTGACTTCACCTAAAATAATTATACAAGAAGTCAAATTTAGCTGCTGACCCCTTCTGAGATAAGAAACTAGAAAATCTGCAGAGCAAAGGCACTAAAAGAACAGCTTGTTGTCTCCCCCATAGCAGTTAAATCTTTCTGTTCATCACTCTACACACCTATATTGTCAGATGCAAGCATATATCTTACTGAGTCTTAATCCAAAATAGCATATGGCAGGTGGCTCCAGGAATGGCCTGAAGAGAGACACGGCTCCTGATGGTTCTAAACCAGCCCCTCTCAAAGCCTCCAGCTCTGAACATTCAGACAAGCATCTCTCATGTCAGGGGCACAGTGTAATGAACTCTTATATATTCTGTTCATTACCTGAAATCTACTACACTTTTCCTGAATCTTTTTTCTTTCTTCCACAACCTTAAGTGTTTCAACATCGGCTCCCAAAGGTAAGGTGGTGCTTTTGTGCTGTTCCATAATGAATCCTGTTTTCCTCTCTGTGCATTCCTCTCTATATAAAGATGCACACACACTGCCCAGGGCATGATGTGTGTGTGTGTTTATACCTGAAACTCCATGGGAAATACCAGAATTCAAATACTCTACCTCAGCCTGTCTTAGAAACTACGGAATCCTTTTTTGGGTCTCACTGTTCACCTCCATGGTGTTCTTTATCTATCTATTCTAATTTACTAACATCTTACATGTTTGCTGTATTGAGATTTTTTTAATGGCTTTATTGATAGATCATTTACATAGAATCACATGCACTCATGGTTTTTCTATTATGTTTCTATTGCTGCATGACCAATTGCCATTCAATTGGCAATTAAAACAACACAAATGCATTATATGACAGTTGCCATAGCTCAAGAGTCTGGCTGGGTTGAGCTGGGTCCTCGGGTCTTGCAGGGCTGAAATCAGGTGTCAGCAGGGCAGTGTTTTGCACTGGAGGCTCTGGCAAGAATCCACTCACAGGCTCAAGCAGTTTGCTGGCCGAATTCAGTCCTTGGGTTGTAGGACTGAGGTCCGCATTTCCTTGCTGGCTGTGAACCGGAGCAGGTTTTGTTCTAAGAGGCTGGCTGACTCCTTTCTCATTTCTCCATGTAGCCTCCTCTTAGGCAATGCTGAGATCAATTCTCCTGACACTTAGACTCTTCCCTTTTTCCTGTCTACCTCAGCTTTCTGATTCCAGTCAGAGAAAGCTCTCTGCTCTTAAGAGCTCATGCCATTAAGGGCTCCTGGCTGGCTCAGTTGGTTAAGCTTCTGACTTTGACTAAGGTCAAGATCTCAAGGTTCCTGGATTTGAGCCCTGCATCAGGCTCTGGGCTGACAGCTCAGAGCCTGGAAACTGCTTTGGATTTTGTGTCTCCCTCTCTTCCTCTCCCCCACTCATGCTCTGTCTCTCTCTCAAAAATGAATAAACATTAAAAAAAATTTAAAAGGGGGGGGGCTCATGCCATTAGATCAGGCCCATCTGAATAATGAAGGATCATCTTCTTATTTAAGGTCCATGCTTTAATGACTTTTGCCAGGTAGTGTAACATATTCACAGCTGGCGGGGACATCTTGGGGTACCATTCAGCCCACTGCAGTGTTATTTCATCAAGCCCCTCAAAGATGATTAACAGGGAACCTTTTGGTGTTGATGAACCAACCTTGCATATGGACTGTCCTAGCACCTAGTACTAGAATTTTCATTAGAATTTTTACCATTTCGGGGCACCTGGGTGACTCAGTCGGTTGAGCATCCGACTTGGCTCAGGTCATGATCTCATGGTTCGTGAGTTCGAGTCCCGCGTCGGGCTCTGTGCTGACAGCTCAGAGCCCAGAGCCTGCTTCAGATTCTGTGTCTCGCTCTCTCTCTGCCCCTCTCCTGCTCATGCTCTGTCTCTCTCTGTCTCAAAAGTAAATAAAACATTTAAAAAAAAAATTTTTTAAAGAATTTTTACCATGTCAATTCTAGGCTTATTGATGTCTTTGGGCTAAAAGAATAAGCACTTGAATTTTTACTAGCCTCCTCTGCCAAGCACTTTCAAATCCATTCTCTGATTTATTGTCCTCATTTTAGAGACAAAAGAGATGAGGCTCATAGAGGTTGAATAATTTGCCCCCGGTCATACTGCTGGTTAAAGGAGTTAAGATTTGAAGCTGCATCTTCTCTAAAATCCAAATTCTGTCCAGGTGAGGTGAAAGGTGGGCAAAATTTTGCTATCACTTCTTGTGTCTCAGCTTCACTGTCTAGCAAGATTTTGTCAGAAGGGCGTGCTTTCTTTCTTTCATCCACTCAGCAAATGTTTACTGAGGCCCTACTACTTGTCAGCTACTCTTTCAGGACACTGGGGATTCAGCAGGGGAAAAAAACAAATATTCCCGCTTTCATCGAGCTCACATTCTGATGCTGCAAGGCTGACTGGAGCCTAACAAAGAAATAAGTTATATGGTGTGTTTTAAAGATGATAAATGCTAATGAGAAAAATAAAGCAGGGTATGGGACAGGGCCAGAACCAGGATGGGATTGGATGAGGTAGTAGGACTTAAACTTTTAAATAAAATAGTCAGTACAGGCCTTACTATGAAGGTGACATTTGAGCAAAGAATTGAAGGAAGCAAGGCATACACACAAGCAAATTGTCCACAGGAATAGAATATATCCATGTGTCAAAGCCAGAAAGATGTAGCATCATTAATTTAAGTCTTGTTCTTTCCTGAAGAAAGGGATTTAAGAAACTATCAACTAAGTTGGAGATAAGGTGTGGCCTCTGGATCATAACAGCAAATGCTTGTTGAGATTCACAGTGTGGTCAGGCTAAATAGTTTCTATGCCTCACAACAACTCATGACAGGAGCACTCTTTATTTTTACAGATGAGCATGTGGAGGCTTACAGTGCTTAACCAACTTCCCAAGGTCACTGAGCTGGCCCCCACCCAAGAGCCACGGCTCCTGGCTGTGGTGCCTTATTTTCTCTGAGGACAGATATAAGGGGACAAGAGATGGCCTCAGACATTATGAAGAATGCTCTGGGCTTCTCTACACTTTTCCACAGGTGCAGAAAAGCCCCCGAACAGGGACATGCAAAATTGCAGGCTAACTTCTAAACACATTCATAAACTCAAATCAACATTCAAGGAATTTACTTTCTATAATGTGCTTTTTGGAAGGGGGAAGGTACCGGAGGCCTATATGCAGGAGGGAATCCCTATAATTTGTTATATAAATCAGGGCAGCTAAGTGCAAGACAAGGGACACCATAGGTTTGCAAAATTCTAAATTCTCCCCCCCCCCCCCCCCCCCCAGGCAGCTTTGGCAGTATGGTGATGGCCTCAGACCTCTGCACATCATTTTTTGTTTTCACTGCTTCGGGAAATATTCCCTGACTTTCTTGTCACAGTAGAGCAGATCCCATCAGATAGGGTAAAGCTAGAGAACAGTTTATGAATTCATCCTAGCTATTAACTCACATGAGAGTTTCAAAATTGCAATAGTCTTTATTTGGAAAGGAGAAGAAAGAGGAAAGCAGAGAGAAAAAAGACAGAATAACAGAAAAGAGGAACGAGCGGAAAAGAAGAACAAAAGATCAAAAGGTTCCATTTCTATTATGGTTTTCCACTTGCAACTTAACTTTCCCCAAAGCCGAGAAAGAAAATGCCTATTTCTTATCTCAGATGTTGAGATTATAATGTTTATTTCTTTGAATGCCAAGTCTCATATCTTTTTTTTTAATATTACTTTTTATCAAAGATCCAGTGAGGGCAGCTCCCTAGACTTGTTTCTGCTTTTATTCGTTTTTCTTTTAATAATAGCTCAGGAATCCAGGCACTCTTTGTTTGCCCAAATCCACTGGTTTTCATTCAAAACTGAAATATTTCTGGGATGAAACGTGAAAGAGCATAACCTGCTCAGCTTACGTTAACTCCATCATTATCCCTCATAAGCTGTGATAGAAATCTCAGAGTTTTGTTCAGGCGCGTTTTTTTTTTCTTTTTTTGGAACAAGCTCCCTAAAAAAAAAGATTATGGCTTTGTGCCCACACAATCACAATGGCACTTTGACTGCCTTTTAAGGGGTACAAAGTTCTGGCTTGAAAAGCACAGCAAAGTTTGAAAGGATAATATTTTTTTAGTTTATTTAGACTGACCACACTCAGAATTTTGGATCTGGATCAGTCCTGGAGCTAAGTTGAGTAATCGCAGAGTCAGAGATCAACGATAGGAGACAGTGCTCTCCCAAATTGTAGGCAAATAGACATTTGGGCACTTTCACTGAGTAAGGCTTGATTCCTCCTTCCGAGTAAACACATTTGGATGCTGTGAGTTCATGTTGCATGAAACTACCTTTCTCATGGATCTTTGTTTTTCGTAATTGTATTTATTATATAACATTAATACAGAAAAATGCATGGTCATAAGTGTCCAGATTGATGAATTATGATGAAGTAACCGTCCCTGGGTAACCAGCAAGTCAAGTAATAGCTGTGTGGCATTTGGCATGAACGATTTTGTGTGTGAGCTGAGAAGTGGGCCATTTAAATGTTATTTACACCATGCCTGATGGGCTGAGATGTGCCTGCCCAGGGGCTAGCATGCAAGAAAGCGCAAGGTCTGTGGGAGGAAGTGGAGAGGAAACTAGCACAAGAAAGTGGCAACTGTGTTTGACAATCTCAGGGAGTGTTGAGATGGGTCCTGCATGTGGAGATAGTAATGTTCCAGGGCCAAGGTAGCTCCCTCCAATCTCCCTCCAACCTCCCTAGCCTGGGGACGGGACCTAGGGGACCTCTGAAGTCCTCAACACCTAGGGCTGTTATTTTACTGTGGGGTCTCCCAACTAACCATAACACACACATAAAAAACAGTACTTCTCACCAGCTCAAAGAGAAACTGGACTTCCAGCATCACAAACATTACAGAAATCCAGCTTTATTGTGATGATAACAAGTTGGAGAGACAAAATAGGTGAAGAGGAAATTGCAATAAAATAAGCACTCTCCTCCTTAGTTGAAACTAGTCTTTTTTCTTTGTTTTTTAGAGAGAGAGAGAGAACATAAGTGGGGGGTGCAGAGGGACAGGGAGAATCTTTTTTATAATATTTATTTATTTATTTTGAGAGAGAGAGCAAGAGAGAGAGAGAGCATAAGCAGGGTAGGGACAGAGAGAGAGGGACAGAGACAATCTCAACCAGGCTTAGCACTGTCAGCATAGAGCCCGACACAGGGTGTGATACCACAAATTGAGATCATGACCTGAGCCAAAATCAACAGCTGGACACTTAACCCACTGAGACACTCAGGGGCCCCACTAATTATAAAGTCTTGATAAGCAATTCTGTTTGAGAATCTGAAGAACACAAAAGTCTATGAAAATGTTAAGTTTAGGTGAACCATGCAAAATACCACAAAATACTATACAATTATATTAAAATAACCAAATTTGATTTAAATGTCACAAACCGGGGCGCCTGGGTGGCTCAGTCAGTTAGGCGGCCGACTTCAGCTCAGGTCATGATCTCAAGGTCCGTGAGTTCAAGCCCTGCGTCGCGCTCTGTGCTGACAGCTCAGAGCCTGGAGCCTGTTTCAGATTCTGTGTCTCCCTCTCTCTGACCCTCCCCCGTTCATGCTCTGTCTCTCTCTGTCTCAAAAATAAATAAACGTTAAAAAAAAAATTAAAAAAAAAATAAATGTCACAAACCATCCTACTCAAATATACCAAGAGGTTCTTTATCCATACAATATTAATATTAATTGTTGATGTCAATATTAATTGATATCATAACAATTTCTTTTATCTATTTATTTTTTGTAAATTGCTACTTTTACACACAAAGTACAGGACATAGTTTACATATTTTATTTTTCAACAATATCTCTACTAAACTGTGGAAATTAGTCTAAGGAAACCTCATTTAAAGTGGACTGAGGAGGCCAGAAGGGGAAGCTCTCCCACTCTCCCACTCATCCCCAATTGCAGATTTCACAGGAAAAGGCTTACCTGGCAAGGTTATACTACTTTAGCCACCACTTTACTATCCCAGCAGGCAGAAGAAAGCTTTCCTCCTCTCACTGGCAACAGCCCGGCGGATGAGAGATAGTCACAACTCAACCAATGAGAAGCGACTATACTTTCAACTCCCATTTTACAGCCAATAGATTGTTTGTTTATAACAGCATTCCCAACCCCTCTCCCCCACTTTCCTTTACAAAAGGGCCTTCTTCTGCTTTGTTGTTAGAACTTGCCTGTAGTTTTGCCCTAAGTTGCTTGTCTCAGATTGCAGTTATCTACAGTTCCAGAATGAACTCATGTTTGCTGGTAGAATGACTGGCTGCTTTATTTTTAAGGTTAACAGACACTACCTCCTCGAAGGAAATAGCAATAAGCAATACACAAAACAAGGCAAAATATAAGACACTCTTTATGTCCAGAAATACTGTAGATGTATGAAAAGATTTCTTATGTAGTAGGATAGAACTCTTCAGAGAAGGTAGCCAATTTGCACTAACAAGTGACACAAATTATTTTCGTAAATGTCAGCAAGGAAGAATACAGAACAGATGCCATAAGTAGCTATAGATCTCCCGTGGGAGGAAAGACAAGCAGGGAAGAAATTCAGGAGCCAGCACCGAGGACTAAGCCAGAGCTCCTGCGGGGCTTTCTTTGCAGGAGTGCATCCACCCAGGTTTCAGAGGGGGCTGCCAGCACTGGCTGTAGGGCTGCGTGAACCTCGGCAGAAAACATGGAGACTACTGAAATTTCATCTCCCATGCTCTGAGCCCCTCTGCTGTGTAGTAGTTAGGAGTCCAGAGCCAGGCTGCCAGTGTCAAATTCCTCCCACACCACTGACCTCTGGGTGGCTAGGGGCACATTGCTTAACCTCTCTGGGCTTTAGTTTCCTGCACTGTAAGACGTGTGCTAAAAGTTCCTTTACCTTTAGCACTGTTGTGAGGGCTAAATGAAATAATGTGTTCTGGAAGAGTGGCTGGCACTGAGCAAGTGCTCACTGAAAAGGGATTTTATCGTGACTGAGGTCTGCCACTTGCTGCTGTTGTAAAATGAAATTCAAACCCTGGCATTCCTGACAAGCTACTGAATTTGGGAAATAGTAGAGCGCATTTAAAACTGATGAAAACCAACATGGGGCGAGAAGCAGAAAATGAAGGGACAGGAAATGAAAGCATGAGTAGAGTTTTAAAGACACTAGGTTGGGCAGGGGTAGTGTAGAAGGTGTATAAAAAAAAAGCATGCAGGCCTGGCATCGGCTGCCATCTCACTCTGGGCAGCCAGGTGGCCCCACCGTCTCTGAACGGGGGCCTCTGTGCACTGTTTGTACTGATAAGCCACCCAGAGCCACATTCTGTGAACTGAAATTGGACATGGGGAAGATGTGAGGCCCCACGGAGGAGCCCGTTAAGGAGGTTTCATTGGGCCAGGACACAGCAGAGACAGGAAGCTATGTGGTTGTGACACTACACTACCCCCAGGTGAGCCATGCAGGTTATTGCCCCTGGGAATCCAGTGGTTTCCTTGCTATGAGCGTCCATGATTCAACTCAAACCAAGGCCCAAGAGGCAGGTAGGAGTCAAATGATTCACCCCAAATCTGCTATTCTGCATACATCCTCTCGCTTGGTCTGGGTCGACACCAGCTGTCCATTCTCCAGAACCATAAATCAGGGATAAATTCTTGCCTCCTCCATCATCTGGTCCCAACATAGTCCTAAGAAGGCAACCATGGACTGAGTTGTCCAAAGGTTCTAGAAGCTGTCAGCTGCCACAAAAGAGGTCAGAGTCCAAAGAGAAATGCCATGCCCAAGTACCACTTAGACCAGTGGGAAACACCAACCATTGGAAGGTGTGGGTGACAGGATGTGCTGGGGGTGGGGGCAGTGGGGGTGGGGGCAGCCATACTGAAGCCAGTGCCAGGGAAACCTCAGGCCTTGAGCAGAGCTAGGGCCATAGCCGAGGGACTTCCCACCAGCCCCACACTCAGAGGTGTGGATATCGGCATCCAGCATCACTTTCATGGAGACCCCACAAGAGACACCACTTCTGTGTGAAACAGGGTCCTCATATGAAAGAGTTCCTTACTTTTCAACGTGATTCTCACATTGAACAGGAGAGAGAATAACCCTTCCCTGCTGAGGAACTGGACGTTAGGAGAACAAACATGTTGGGGTAGGGAATTAACTCAACTACGAAAACATAAAGCAGTGCTCTGACCCTTAAATTTCCAACAGACTGTGGCCGAGAACAGAGGATGGCCGTAAGGAGAAAAGAGAAGCTGGGGTTGCAGGAGACAACCCTCTGTCTGTCTAAGCTTTGGTGCTGCATTCCCAGAAACCTTTCCTCTTCTTTGAGGAGGCATTTCCACACAGTTCCATGGGCTCTAGGAATAAAACCAGCGAAGAAAAATATTGAGCGTTAGGTGTGTATATACTGGGCCAGACATAAATAATAAAGCAAGGGCATATTGATTATTCTCAAAGCCTGACATAAATACAGTTAGCTGTGTCCACCTCTGTCTTTTCCTTATGTTTTAGCCAGACACGTTTTATTTTGTGCCTGCTAGTGAAATGCTATTCAGTCGGAGGAAGGGCAGTGGACTCTTCCTGGCAGTAAGAAATAATGAAGATGACAAAATTTTCCATTTCAAGACTTCCATATCATATATATATATATATATATATATATATATATATATATATATAGTCGGGTTTGATTTAAAGAGAAAATCTTTCTCCTCCTTTGCTGCACACGGCTGAGTGAGCAAGTGCTCATTAAGTACACACAATACACACTCTTCTCCTAGCTGTGAAAGTTCCCGCACCTGAAAAGGGCAAAGAAGGATGGCACTAAAATGAAGACCTTTTTTATTGCACAAAGGAATGCTCTGACTTTGGGTCTGACAGACAAAACTGCCCTGTGCAGTTACATGCATGCCCTAATATTTAGGTTAAAGCAGTTTGGGGAGCAACCTAAATGTATCTTCTTGGGGGCGCCTGGGTGGCTCAATTGGTTAAGCGTCAAACTTTGGCTCAGGTCGTGATTTTGTGGTTCATGGGTTTGAGCCCTGTGTCGGGCTCTGTGCTGACAGCTCAGACCTGGAGCCTGCTTCAGATTCTGTGTCTCCCTCCCTCTCTCTCTCTCTCTCTCTCTGGCCCTCCCCCACCCCCCCTCAAAAATAAATATATAAGTAAATAAATAAATAAATATCTTCTCATTAGAGCTGTGCGGGGGGGGGGGGTACAGGCATGTAAGTGTAGGGCTTATTCCATTGTGATTTCGATGAGCTAATTACTACAGAGCCATTCATCTGTCTCCTACCGTCATTTCTTGACAAGGTTAGAAGATTTACCACAATAATTAAGACTTTGGCATCAAAAACAAAAGTTTATTTTTATAAAAGTGTGCAGGCTGCTTCCCAAGGCACTTTTTATCTCACTCGCAGGGAAGCTAAAAAATGGATGTGCGTTGGATCTAGCAGGAAAAGAGCCCTGGGACCAAGAAAGAAAGACAAATATCTTGAAACGGTCTGTGTTATATATGACTCCCACAGAGTGAAAGGAGGGGTGCTTTTCTGCGAGATGTGCTGTTCAGGAAGATGGGCTGCTACTGGACCTGGGTTTGCTCCCACCTGTCAGGGGAATGAGACCACCACCACATCCCAAAGCAGCCTCACCCTGTCCAGAAGGCACCAGGTTCTTCAGAATGCTCCCCCTGTTCGCAGGGGCACACAGTTTTGGAAAACCACTGCCAATCTGACTTCTCTCTCCACATCTTTGTTTTTTTGGTTTTTTTTTTTTTGTTTTTTTTTAGTTTGTTTATTTTGAGACAGAGAATGAGAGCAGAGGAGGGACAGAGAGAAAGGGGGAGAGAATCCCAAGCAGGTTCCACAATCTCAGTGTGGAGCCCAGTGTGGGGCTCAAACCCACGAACTGTGAGATCACGACCTGAGCCGAAATCAAGATTCTGAGGCTCAACCGACTCTCTCCATATCTTTAAACCTCCTTTTTCTGTTTCCTCATTTCTTTGGCACACACACAAAAATGTTTAAGTTAAATTCTACAAAATTAAGTAAATAAGAGACAGGAGGGGAGGGATTGGACCAAGTGAACAAAGAAATGGCCCTTAATAGGGGCACCTGGGTGGCTCAGTCAGTTAAGCATCCAACTTTGGCTCAGGTCATGATCCCACGGTTCATGAGTTCAAGCCCTGCATCGGGCTCTGTGCTGACAGCTCAGAGCCGGGAGCCTGCTTCAGATTCTGTGACTCCCTCTCTCTCTACCCCTCCCCCCACCTCTCTCTCTCAATGGTAAAAAAATTTAAACAACAACAATGTTTTAAAGAAAAGAAATTGCTTTTTAATTTTTAATACCCTAGGACAAAGGTATATTTAGAGAATTGACCTTTCATATTCTCAAAAAGGACCCCAAAATGTAAGGACTCCTCATTGCCTGTAACAGTGGTTTTTAATTGTTTTTAAGCCTTTGACCATTTGAATTATTTGTTCGACAAATATTGATGTTTTTGTGAGGTGTTTTTCTAAGTTCTGGGACACAGTAATAAACAGAACCAAGAGCCCTACTCTCATGGGGCTTATACTTCCAGTGAAGGGAACAGGCAATAAACAAAGAAGCAGGGGAAATCTCCTTTGCAGATCAGGACTGGAGAGAAAAACAAGCAGGGACAAAGGACAGGGTTCCCAAGGGTTTGACACCCAAAGTTCCCAATCCAGGAATCCCCTCAGTCTGGGCAAATCAGGAGGGCCCATCCCCCTAAATGAGTCAAGAATGACCTCTGAAAAGATGAGGTCTGGGCAGAGCCTGAAAGGGGTGAAAACAGGCAGGTGAGGGTGGGAGGAACCATCCAAAGCAACAGGTGAAGGCCTTGAGGTGTGAGGGCAGGGACTACTGGGTGACCTGTGCTGCTAGGGATATACTGAGGAGGAAAGGGGAAGGGTGAGGAGAGGAAGAGGGCAGAGGTTAGGGGGAAGGAGGAGAAGAGGAGGGGGAGGGGAGGAGAGCACAGGGAGGAGTGTGATGGTGGGGGAGGATTCAGAGTGTGGAAGGGGAGGGCATAGCTGGACGTCTGGCAGCCTGAGGAGGATGTTAGCTTTTACCCTGAACCTGGAGAGGCCATGGGGAACATGCAGCTCTGTGGAAGATAAATTAAGGAGTGAGTATGGAATGGGGGTTCTGGGTTATGCAAATAAAATATTTCAGGAAAGCCTACTGCAGTCATGCAGGAAAAGGCAGTGCCCTTCTGGCTCAGGGGGCCATATTCCTCTCTGAAAACCTCCGGGGCAGACAATTCCTGAAGTTCTGAGAAGACGTACTGAAAATGCTGACCAAAAGAATACCCCAGATTCACCCATCTTCCTCTGAACTGATAAAGGAAATTGTCAACTCTTAATGTATGTGGGCCCTGCTCCCCAGCTCCTGGGGAAGCTATACTTTAACATCTACCAAGGTCAAAATGACTCCGCACAACCTCAAAACGAGTGCTTGTATTTCTGCCCTAAGCACACGTTGTACTTCTGCTTTGTTAAGAAACCAAAAAAGAGCATTCCAAACGTGAAGATAAGAAGAACAAAAAAGCCTCCCTGGTTTTTATAAGATTAAAGTCATACAGCCTTGCACATGCTAAAAACATAAGATAAAGCCTATAACTTTTTGGAGTGTCCTTTGTCATGATGATTTGTAACTCTTTATGTAAAAAGATATATAATCTTGCCCCAAATGTTCCTTCTCCAGAACACTCTCTTCTTTGAAGATTGTGTATCTCAGGCAGCTGTCCTTGCTTGGGCTCACATAAAACTCTTTTTCTCTCTCTTTAATATTTTTAAAACAGTTTATTTGTCATGGACAGAACCAAGTGACTGTCTTTAGGGGTAGGTTCATAGGGAGTTTTACTTTCTAATTTACACATTTTTGTCTCGTATGATTTCTTTTTTCTTTTTTGCAATAAACCTATATTCCATACATGTAGATGAAATAAAGTTATATATGTAGTGATATATATTTTGCTACTGAATAAACATTTATTGAAGTATGAAAAAGATTCCCTCTCCATACTTGAGACATGCCAGAGTCCAGCTTCAACCATGTCCATTTTTCTTGCATTTTCTTGCGCTCTTGCACGATTTAGATAACTCCCCTGTGGGGAATTGACTCACAGGAGTCGCTGACATGCCCTCCTCACTCGTGTCCTGTTTCCAACACTGTTCGTCCTCACACCTCATGTGGGCCTCCAGTGCCACCTGCTCCCCATCTTGATGGCTCTCTCTTATCACAGTAGATGGTAGTGAAACCACTTACTTAGAATTTAATCATTACCTCTTCTATATGTTAGATCATATGTCACTATAGTTATATATAACTTGCCAAGGGTGTCCCTTTGTCCCAACTAGATTTTAAGTCAGACAACAATAGGAAGTGCATCATGCGTGTCTTTGTGTTTGGAATTTGCTTAGGATAGGTCTTCAGTAAAAATATCATGACCATTATAAAATTCTCAAAATGAAAAGGCTGTTGGAAACCATCTAGGTTTCTGTTTCTTTAATGAGCACTGGAATCATGGATTGATCCCCAGGCCACAGTCTGGGCAACACAGCAATGTCAGATGAGGCCTGGGAATCTGCGTCTCTACAAGCCCCCAAGTAAGCCTAGTGCTGCTGATCCATGAGATTTGAGAATCCGGGGTCTGGCCAGAACTTTTATTATGGAATCCATTAACCCAGGATATATAAAAAGATAGGTAGGTGAATATAGATTTCTTCAGGGGGTTGTGTAATTTTCTGAAATACAACATAATATCTCTGTATGTACATTTTTGCAATTTTCTAGGAAGATCAATAGATTTCATTAAATAGTAAAAGGTCTCAGGAGCCCCCCCAAAAGATCAAGGACCACTGATTCCAGGCTTACTTTCTCATTTACAAACCAAGTCCTGGACTTGGACTGTTGTTCTGCAAGACCTTACCATTGCTTGTTAGATAAATTATATTCTTGCATTTCTTGAAGATCTACTTTATAAACAAATTTTTATTCTTTCATTAGATAACTTTGCCCTGTAAGACCTGCAATAGCAAAGTTTAAAAAACCCTCTTCTCTCAACCAGTTCTCAATCATGATATTTTCTCTAACAAAATGTCAGTGAGTTTCATTTTGGCATGAATATTGTGCCATCTCATAAAAAGAATATGAACACTAACTAACATTGGAATCTTTTCTACAAAGAAATGATAATAAGAACATGATCAGATTTTCTTCAACAATCCTTAATTCTAGCAGATATGGAGTAATGCCTCCAATGTTTTGAGGAATATTTATTTTAAACCTAGAAATCTAAATTGAACAAACTATCACCAAGATTGTAGAGACAAAACAAAGATGATTTTAGACATGCAAGAAATAAGGATGCTTTCCTAGTAAATTTCACTCAAGGTGTATTCCATTAAAACAAAAAGGTAATCTAAGAAAGAAGAAATTTAGAGAATCCAAGAAGCATGAGCATATGATCAAATGCGTCAGAATAACAAATAAATGGGAGGTAAAGGAAGCAATCAGAGCAAATTAAGAGTGAGGTAGAAAGATGTGAGAAAAATATTTTGAAGAAAAAAATGGATTCCATTGAACAGTTAGATAACACAATTAAGATGTGGAAGATACTGTTTATTAAGAATGTGATGTGTCTTCTGTAAATAGGAGATAAAAAATATATAATCATAAAATTGAGGAAAACAAAGTACTTTGCAAAAAAGCATTGTATAAACATAAAGAAATTTTGAAGATGGAATGACACATAGAAATGATTTTACCTTACTCTTGCAGCTTCATATTGAGCTTACATTCATTTATATTAGAACTCAATCATAAAAAAATCATTCTAGAGTGAATATTATTTTATAATCCTAATATTTTAAGGGTTTTTAGTTGTTTTCAAATTTTATGATCCACCAGAAAAACAAAACTATGAAAGATTTAATTTTAATTAACAAACATAATACTAATAAGAAATTTTGACAATGCAAAAGAAATATAAAGATGACAGAGCTGAGAGAATGGGTGAAGGGAAGAGTAGTTAAAAAGTGATGTTTTTACCATTTTATACTGAGGAGCAATGGAGATTGCCCAGAAGTATATGAAAAACCTTTAAGAAAATTCATCATTTACTATGATTTAAAACTGGAAAATTTATCAATCAGGAATAGACTAAAATCTCCCTAAATAAATAAATATTATACCTACAATAATCATCATACTTAATAGAGAAACTTTAGATACATATATCTTAACGCCTTAATATCAAATCTAATCTTACCATTACCGTTAAGGTTTAAAACCAATGGGCCTAGCCAACAGTGTAAGGAGAAGAAAAGAAAGAAGATATGAAAAGAGAGGAAGAAAAAAGATTATATTGTTATTTTTATGGAAGAGAATGAAATTAAAATATTAGAGATTATAAGAAATTTCAGTGAGTTACCAAATAATATCAAAATATCAAAATACCAAAATATCACCTTGTAAAAATCAACAGCATTGTTCTATAAGAGCAATAACCAACAAAAAATCATAATTAAAAATAAGATCTTAGGGATAATAATCACAAAGCCATAAAACACTTAGGAAAAAAATTTTTAAATGTGAAGGCCCAAGGCTTTATAGAGTAAAAGTTTAAATTGTATTAAATGACATAAAGGAAAATCTATTCCACATTCTTAGATGGGCTGTCAGGATGTAAAATTTTCATCAACTTAATTTATAAAATCAATGCAATCTCAATAAAAAACCCATCTTAATTTCATCTGTTAAAACAGCTCACTTAATTTTGGAAAAGAAGATAAAATAAATGTGCTTTCTCTTTCTAGATATTGAGAAGGTTATAATAATAGCACAGTACTAATGCAAGAACAGATAACTAGACCAAGGAACAGCCCAGACCAGTAGAATAGAATAGCTCAAGAGACAGACTCATATGCACATACCTATGAATACCTGCAAATGTACACATATATGAATCTAATAAAAATATCATAAAGATGGCACTACAAAAACAAATAGGGGAAGAAAGACTATTCAGTAGACAGTAGTAAAACAAACAAACAAACGTGGAAGAAAAAGAATACTGTACCTCTCTCCAACACTTATCTCACAGCACAGTTCCTGGGTGAATGAACACCTAAAGATGAAACATAAAATCATAAAATTAATAAAAGAAAACAGAAGAGGATATCATTGTGGGTCAGGAGAGGAGAAGGACTTAAATCTTTAAGGAGGACTTCTTGAGATGCCTGTGTGTCTTAGTCTGTTAAGCATCTGACTCTTGATTTTGGCTCAGGTCATGATCTCACAGATTCATGGGTTTGAGCCCCGCGTTGGGCTCTGCACTGACGGTGTGGAGCCTGCTTGGGATTATCTCTCTTCCTCTCTCTCTCTCTCTCTCTCCACCCCTCCCCTTCTCTCTCTCTCTCAAATAAAGAAATAATTTTTTTTTAAAGAAGAACTTCTTAAAGATCAAAAAGCACAAATCAGAAGGTCAAAAAAAGTGCTTCCAAAAGAGTAAATTTTAAGGTAACATTTAGCATTCCTAGTAGGGAGCCAACGAACACTATCTAAAGTTGACAAACATGAATCAGTAGCACAGATGTATTATTTTGAAATACACTGATAACCACAAAAGAATTTAAAACAAACCCAAAATTAGTAAAATGTGCTTACTTTGGAGAGTGGAACTGGCATTTTGAAAATAGACTGGAAAGCATTTTATTTTGTATTTTTCAACATTGTCGTCAATGTACATGAATGTTATCATGCATATTCATTGCTTTCCACGTTTCATTTAAGTTTTTTTTTTTTATTTACTCTGAGAGAGAGAGAGACAGAGAGAGTATGTGAGCGGAGGGAGGGACTGAGAGAGAGAGGACGGAATTCCTGAGCGCAGAGCCTGACTTGGGGCTTAGACACATGAACCATGAGATCATGACCTGAGCTCAAATCGAGTCTGACTCTTAACCTACTGAGCCAGTCAGACACTCTTACATGTATTTAAAGTCCTGGAGCTGGATTTGGCCTCTCCTTTCCTGATGCAAGGAGACCATACCAGGTAGCAGGAGGAGGTCATCATAAAGGAAATCTAGAATCAGATCTAGAATCAGAAAGGTTTTCGTTTTTTGTTTTTTGTTTTAATCATCTAGCAAGAGCATTCCCATCAAAGCTCTCATTTTAGCCAAAATAGAAAAATAAATATTCTCTTTGGTATCACAGCTAGTCCCTGTTGAGAAGTGTATAGGTTAATAAGAGCTATTGGGGGAATTTACTTGTGGCCAATCAAAAATCCTATTTCACACCCATAAATACATACATTAATCCTTTAGCTGTAGACACATATTTTTTAAACTAGTAGTGTCATTTTTTATTTACAACCTTTATTCCAGGTTTTTAATATGTTAATTCCAATTCTTTTTCTCCTTTTTTTTTACTTTAACCCTTCAGACTCATATATGTTATAAGTGGTTTCATACTTTTTATAAAGGAAGGAAGGAATGGGGAGGGCGGTGACAGTAATTAGGATTCAGTTAAGCTGTGTGTAACAGAAAACCCAAAATAACAATGGTTTAAACAAATGAGAATTTTACTTTTTTCTTCTCATGTAACATAAGCTCAAAACCGTCACTCAGTAAGTTTTACAACTACATCTGTTCCTGAGGCTGCTCTATCTTTCTGCTCTGCTCTCCCCAGCTCACTGTATACAACTTCAAGGTCACTTAGAAGTATTTACTAAGACTCCAAACATCACATACTCTTTACAGACGTCAAGAATTACCAAGTGAAGAAAGGGAGGGTAGGAAAAAGGACACTCCTTCCACTTGAATTATTTCCTTTCGTGGAATTTTCCAGAAAATCCCATGCAACACTCCCACTTTCATCGCCCTGCCCACTAATTCTTTACATTTCCATTAAAATTCTTCCTTCTGGCAGATAAGTTTCATGTATTTTTGTTATCATCCTGAAGTGTTATAATATTAAAGAGAGGTCTATATGTTTAAACTGAAGGAGTATGAGTACTGATTTGACTTTTTAACACTGTAATTCGTTAACCTTAGAATACTCTTTGGGATCAAAATACATAAATTGAGAATGACATGTAAATATGGTTTATTTAATAAAAGCAAAAATTCATAGGCGATAAATATTGTGCCTACGTACTAAGCATCCACTCATTATGAATAGATTATTTTATTTAATATTTTTAATTGAATTTTACAAGAAACTCCATAAGAATTAGTATCTAATAACTTATAACTGTGGCTTTCAATTCCATAGGGTGAATTCTCCCTTTTGGGACAAATATTTTGTTATGCACACTTTACCATCCAGAGACTTCTGTGTAGCCCTAAAAAGGCAGCATCAGTAGATTTTAGGCTGTATCGTTCTTTAAATTTACATGATGCAAAAGTTTAATCCAGCACTGACTATACTTGGCTTTAGAAAACAAGATAGAACAAGAAGTGCAAGAGGCTGTATTATGAAGGCCTCAGACACTCAGAGAAGGCACCCCATGTCCAAACACAGTACGCACATGAACTTGAGCCATGAGTTAAATGAGCTGAATGAAGGCAAATCACATCAGCACAGGTAAGGATAGGTAAGTGCCCAACTTCCATATTTAAGGCAGCTGACAGTAAATTACAGGTGAAAAAATAAACAATCTCAACAAGCAAAAGTGGCATGCTTAGGAACATTCCCAGATGAGTCATAAGTAATTAGCAACCCAGCAAGACTCTCATTCACCTCTGATAAATATATTCCTTGTGTTGATACTGCAAAAAAGGTTGACTAAGGATCAAATTTTTCTTAAGCATTCCTGAAGCAAGAGAAAGGAATTCAGCCCATCTCTTAAATACTTTCATTAAAAATAACTTATATTTTAAAAATGTACATTCTAACAGACAACTGCACCAAAAAATATAAAATACTCAGATTCTACATCTAAGGAGTTGTATGTGGTCTATGTATGTTTGCAATTCTTCTACCACAAGGGGCGCTGTTGTTCATGGGTGTAATTTTTCCAAACTAGTGAACAAGTATTAACATCCCTTAATGTCTATGATAGATACATTTCAAGTAAATTATGTCTGGTGGAAAATTTGAAGCTTGAAAGTTTGCTGAATGTCTATCATGCCTGCTTTTCCTCCCTGCTCATTATACACTAAATGCCAATGGTTCTCCCTCAATCATTGTGACAATAAAAACTTTTCCCAGAAATTTAAAAAAATGTTGTCTGTAGTGGGGAGAAGATAGAATAATAATACATCAGTTGAGAACCACCTGGCTAAAGTAACCTATCTACAAACTTTTAAAATGTTTTTTTTTTAATTATAATCTCAAATACTTTGCAGGGGGGATAAAATAAAAGTGAGTAAAAACTATTTTTGTGATTCCAAACTATCTCATCAAATAAGCCTTTAAAGTTTAAAACCAATAATACCAAAAAACACTACCAAGAGTAGTGTTGTGCTCATGTATTTCCTAGTCCCTGTTACAAAACTCTGTCATCAATCATGTTTAACTATTTAGCTACTTATTCTGGTAGCTGCATCCATACGTTAAGTTATTAAGTTTATTGTGCTCTTTTAGGTTTATTAATTTTTAGACATTTTTATTGAATGCAAACATGATATAGATTGTACTCATTTGGGGGTGGCTGTTGGCTCAGTTGGTTAAGTGCCCAACTCTTGATTTCAGCTCAGATCCTGATCTCATGATTCATGAGATCTAGCCCACATCAGGCTCTGTCTTCACTGACAGGGCAGACCCTGCTTGGGATTCTCTCTCTCCTTCTCTGTCTGCCCCTCCCTCTCTCATGCTTTCTATCTCTCAAAAATGAGAGATAAACATTAAAAAAAAAGATTGTATTTATTTAGACTCCCAACATATCCCCCTTATCTCTTCAATATAGTTAACCACCAGTTTTGGTTAAGTGTCAATAAAGAAATTTCACATACTTACCACCATGTAAGTATTGTTCACTGCAGAAACTAGCCATATACAGATTTTCCTTGATTTAATAATTTTCCTTTTTTCATTTGCAGAAGCTTCCACTAATCTATTTATTTATTTCCAGGTGTTCTACCATGTCATCTGTGGTGCCATTTGAGCAATAAAGACTCAACTATCCAGAACTTCTCTTGTGGACTTCTCTTCTGTTAGAGGCTGGACCAATTGCTGTCTAAATCTGTTGCGGTTTAGTCATTTCTCTCTAATGCTTTCCTGTTTAGAGTTCAGTTTTTTGGGTCCTTTGCCCTTCTGCTTTTAAAAAAATTATTATTAATATTTCTTTAGCTGGGAAAAAATCTTCCAATACTTTTCTAAGAAAGAGTACCTGGGAGGTAAACTTTGAATCATTATATATCAAAAAAGACTTTTTTTCTTTAAATGTGTATTTATTTTTTTTATTTTATTAAAAAAATTTTTTAATGTTTATTTTTTTCGAGACAATGAAAGAGACAGAGTGCAAGCAGCGGAGGGGCAGACAGAGGGAGACACAGAATCTGAAGCGGGCTCCAGGCTCTGATCTGTCAGCCCAGAACCCGATGTGGGGCTCGAACTCACGAACCCTGAGATCTTGACCTGAGCCGAAGTCGGACGCTTAACCGACTGAGCCACTCAGGAGCCTCTATTTATTTATTTTTGAGAGAGAGAGAGAGGAAGGAGCAAAGAGAGTGAGAGAGAGAATCCCAATCAGGTTCTGCACTGTCAGCACAAAGCCAGACACTGGGTTCGATTCCACAAACTGACATCATGACCTGAGCCAAGATAAGAGTCAGTCATTTAAACAACTGAGCCATCAAGACACTTGACATATCAAAAAAATCTTTAATCTGTTTTTCTCAGCTGTTTGATTGTTAAGCTGACATTCTAGTGGAAAATCATTTTGCTTTTCAGAATGTAGAGGGAATCTTCAATTTAGTGTGGTTTAGAAAAGTATTCTTATTATTTCTTTTAACTGCTGAGATTCTTAGTATCTTCTCTATTCCCTTTTCTATCCTGTATCCATAATATAAAATATCATGATGATGAGCCTTGTTGTTGTTTTGGGTTTTTTTTTCACTCATTATTCTTGGTACTTGGTGATTCCACTAAGTTTCTTAACTGACTAGCAACCTGTCCTTCATAATCAAGAAGGAGACTTCTTTTTGCTAAAAAACTTCTAAAGCTATGTATGTTTTCCTGATTTTACCTTTGACTACATTCCCTAAGTGTTTATATGAAGTAATCTCCTTTTTGGATTTTTTTCAGCTCTTATAAGGGATATACATAAGGGTTTGATATAAAGGTTATTTCGAAGCAGGGTTCTGAATTTCTAAGAGTTAAATCTTGTTATTGGTTTTGTTTGGGGGCAAGAGGTATTGTATTGTATTGTATTGTACTGTATTGTATTTCTATTTTTAACAAATATTTACTGTTGATTTCTGTTCTTTGGGTAAAAAATGTGACCTGTAAAATCTCAGATTTTTGGAAAGCATTAAAGCAATACTTTCCAATAATTTTTTACATAATTGCATACATAGAAATGATAACATTTATATGGTACACCGGATAAATGGGTGACATTACCTTAAAGTGGGGTCTCTGACTTTCTCAGGTATTGCCTGTCTTCTGGATAACTAAGTGGAGCCATATCTCAGTAACTGTGTAAGCCATTTTGTGGAACACTGATTGGGAAGTTCTGCATTAAAGTTTTTTTCTGTGGCCCAATATAAGGAAACCAGTGAATATGCTTCCCATATGCTATTGATAGAATAACATGTTATATGGATGTGATTGAGCAGAATTTTGCTTCAATTTTCTATGTGTTTCTTTACTCTTCTTCTCTTAATCAGTCAAATTCTGAAAGAATTCTGTGATTACTCTTAAGTGTTGAACATCATTTAATGTTTTTATTTGTCTTTCTAGATTTTTCTTCTGTGAATTGTCCTTTGAGCATTTTTACTCAAGTTTCTACTTTTTATTGATTTATATGGATTACTTATAATTGCAAATATTAATCCTTCGACTGATGTATCTTCTTGATGTCTGTCCCTTTTAAATGTTATGTGTGCTGTTATTGTTATACAGATTTTTAAAAAATTTACCCAATTAAATGCATCAATTTCTACCTGTATGATATTGTGTATCTCATTGAGATATTTCCCTGTATTTTATTTTCATTATTTCAAAGGGATTTTTAAAAAATAATTAAATTTTGATCCATCTTGTGTTTATTATGTATATGGTATGGGAAAGGTCCTACCATTTTTTCTATTTGCAAAACCACTTATTAAATGGTTTATCTTATTTTCAAAGGTTGTAATACTTCCTCTATCATATATCATTTATACACTTGAGTCTGGTTACTGGCTCTCTATTCTGCTCTGTTAGCATATTTATCTACTATGCATGTCTATACTTAATGATTTAGAAATGATTATTATAACATATTTTAATGTAGTATGGTAAATCTCCTTTTGTCCTTTGTTAGGATTTAAAAAAATGTATTCTTATACAAAATTTTAGGAACTCTTGCTCACGTTCTACAAATAATCCTGTTAAGATTACTTTCAACTTTCAATTTATGGATTAATTTAGGGAGCACTGATGCCATTATAAAATTGCACCTTCCCACTCATGTATATGTTGCCATTTGTTTAGATCTTATTTTATGTTGTTTGATATTATTTTGTAATTTTCTCCATAAAATATTCTGTAGCTATTTGTTTGAAGATTTAGTTACCTTTCAGTTTGAGTTGCTATTGAGAATGCTATATCTATAATACTCCATTTTCTAATTGGTTGCATAGTAACACACTTAAGTTCATATATTCATTCTTCATTCAGCAACCTTGTTAAATTTTCTAATTTGTTCTAAGTGTCTATCTATAGTTTTTATTTATAAAATATTAGTATCTGCAAAAATGCTAAATTGTTTTCTTTTTCTTATTTAAAACTTCATATTTCTCTATTGTCTTATTACATTGCATATCTCCTACAGAATGCTAAATTGTAGAAGATAAGTGCATCAACAATCTTGATTTACTCTAGCTTAATTTTCATTTTTATTTTTAGATTTTTTTTTTTAAGGAATCTCTATATTCAGCGTGGGACTCAAACCCACAACCCTGAGATCAAGAGTCACATGCTTCACTGACTGAGCCAGCCACGTGCCCCTTGATCTAGCTTTAATAAAATCACCTCTGAAATTTTATCTTTAAGTATGATGTTTGTTGCACATTATTAATAAATGTCTTTTATTTCCTTTGGTCAGTTATAGGCTTCTATGTATCTAGAAGAATATTTGTGTTGTTGAAACCACCAAAGTATTTCTATGCTTCTGATTATTTCATCTGCCATTTTCTGAGAGAGATTTAAGTCTCCCACTCAGTGAATTTGTCAGTTTCTGCTTGTAATTTGATCTGGTTTCACTTGTTTAATGGGAAGCTATGTCCTTGCTAGTTTGTAATTATTTTATTTGCTGATGGCTTTTCATTTTATCATTATCTTTTATCTTAAATTCCATTTAATTTAATAAATCAGACTTCTTTTAGCTTTCTTTTAACTAACACGTTTTCTGACTTTTTTTATTCCAACCTTTTGATATCGCGTATCTACATAAACTGGTTTTGTTCCTAATATTTTGTCAATCTGATTGTATTGCTGTTGCATTTTTTGTGTCTTCCAATATGTGAACTTAATTCTTAGTGTTCTGTAATTTCACTGTGAGAGTTCTAAGAGAAGATCTACAAATTTGTGGTTTGTACCAATTTGTGGGGATATATTTCTAAGACGGGATGCCTGGGTGGCTCAGGTGGTTAAATGTCTACCTCTTGATTTAGGCTCAGGTCATGATTTTGCAATTTGTGAGGTCAAGCTCCACTTTGGGGTCTGTTCTAACAGCACAGAGCCTGCTGGGATTCTCTCTCTCCCTCTCTCTCGGCCCCTTCCCCGCTCACACAGATGCTCTCTCTCCCTCTCAAAATACATAAATAAACATTTTTTTAAAAAAGGATACATTTCTAAGATATGTTTGAATTGAAAGCCTTTCTTCCTTTTTTTTTTTTTTTAATTGTTGAAAACTTTCATCCATAAGGTCTACACGATGTCACTTCTCCATTTTGTCCTTTTGGTATATTTAGACATATCTGGAGCCTTTCACTAGGCCTCTTAAATATATTTATCTCTTTGGGCAATATAGAGTGTAATTCCTCAACACAATATGCCAGTACATAAATCCCTCTTCAAGTATCTAGTTGGAACAGAGTTTAAGTTTTTCTTTTAAATTGAAGTGCACATTTTTATTTATTACCATTACCAGTATGGTTAGGGTTTTCTAATTTTGCTCATTTTATAACTGAAAGATAGTACCTGGTCATTATATAAATTTGAATTCCTTTAATTACTCATGAAAGAAGCTATTTTTGTGTTTATTAACTATTTCACATTCTTTTTTTTTTCCTGTGAAGTTTCTATTCATATACTTTGAAAGTTTTTTAAGTTGGTTCCTTTTATAGTGTTTCCTTTAAGTGTCTGTGGGTAGTGTATATACTACCTTTTGCCTCAATCATCTAGGGTCAGAAAGAATTATCTTGATAATGTGGTTGAGAAGGTTGATTAAGTTAATTTATGTAAGTCTCTTAGAACAGTATCTGGCACACAGTTAATACTTCTTGTTACTTATTATTGCTAATAACAGCAATTTTGTTTCATTTATGATCTTGGAGATGAAATGTCAGTGTAGTCACATATATCAATCCTGGTGATGGGGGAAACAGTCCATTCTAATGTGAATATTTACAGTAAAAGGCCAAGACTTAAATTTTGCATGAAAATTCATTAGGAAATTACCATTTTGGAGACCAGCATCCCATGGGTCTAAATCAGTCCAACATTTTCAGGGTTTCTACAAACATTGGAATGATTCACATTGATTTGCATTCAGGGACCTTATTATAATCCCCACCCCACCCCCCAAAAAATGCAGATTTAAATACTAGATCACATTCAAAGCAGAGGAATACTCACTCTGAAGAGCTTTTGAGAATGCAGACTGAGGTAACAATAGATTCACATTTCATGAGGTTCACTTTACAAACTTTTTGCAAAGAATGAAACATTTTTAAGTTTCCTCTCTGAATACATAAAGTTAAACTCACAAAATTTATTTGCACATGGCAGGTATTCAATAAATTTAATTTATGAAAGAAAATGAAGATATTCCTTTGAAAACCAGTCACAGCATCTTAAACTTATTCCTACATTCTAAGGTGTCACAATTTTAAATAATGATATCTTTCAAATATGTATGATATATTCCAAAACAACAAGTATTTTTCTCAAACCTTACACTTACAATGAGAGTTCCCCATTTATATATTTCCTCATATGTATACCAGTACATCAAAGAAAATAAGATGTTAGTAAATCTTAATCTATTGTCTCAATTATTATCATTTTATATAATCAAGTTTACTTCTTAAATTTTTTAAATTTTATTTTTCCTCTAATGAGGACACTGTGATGTTTTTCCTTCCAATGTAGCTCTTTTTCCAGAAAGGAAAACTAATCCATTAAAACACAGCATATTGTCAGGAAAAGGGGTAAATTGTCAGGTTTTATTAAACTGATTGCACATGACACTGGGTTTACAGGTCCAAGCCCACATGGGCCATGTTTATTTTATTCTAATCATGATCCTTCTAATTTAAGAAGTTCTACCCACCAAAACATGATGTTCTAGTTATGCTGCGTGGATGTCCCAGAAATACCTCAGATGTGAATAATTGGCAGAGCACAAGTTTGCAAAAATGACAGATGAAATACGGTTGTTAAGATAACAATGTTGGGGCACTTGGGTGGCTCAGTCTGTTAAGCTTCTGACTTCAGCTCTGGTCGTGATCTCACAGTTCATGGGTTCGAGCTGCCGGGCTCCGTGCTGACAGCTTGGAGCCTGGACCCCGCTTCAGATTCTGTGTCTCCCTCTCTTTCTGCCCCTCCTCCACTTGCACTCTCTTTTCCTCTCTCTCAAAAATAAATAAACATTAAAAAAATATTTAAGATAACAATGTTAATATTTACTAAATAATATATTCATTAAATTACTAATTTAAGCAATATAAAGCAATGTTTAAAGATATAAAATTATTTGTCATTAAATGAATTTGTAATTACTCATACAAATTTTAAATTAAAAAAGAAGTATATAACATATCGAATTATCCAACTTACATTTTCACTTAAATATTTCATAAATATTTTTCACTAAGCATCACTATTTCACTCTTTATGTAAATTTTTTTTAAAGTTTATTTATTTTTGAGAGAGAGAGAGAGAAAGACAGAATATGAATCAGGGAGGGACAGAGGGAGAGAGAGAGAGAGAGAGGTAGACACAGAGTCTAAAGCAGGCTCCAGGCTCTGAGCTATCCATACAGAGCAGGATGCAAGGCTCAAACTCACAAACTGTGAGATCATGACCTGAGCTGAAGTCAGATGCTTAACTGACTGAGCCACCAGGCGTCCTACTATCTCACTCTTTAAAAAAGTAGTGGCACAACATTGCATGACAGAGATACACCATAATGCATTTGTTTACTGTACTCTTATTGGGCACCTAGATTATTTACCGTTGTTTCATTTTGGTGTTCTATTTCAAGGTAGCAATTAACATTCTTATATGTGTTCCCACCTACTAGTACTTTTAATCATAATTATATGTATCCCCATCATCCCCAGCACTACCACCAACAAAAACAATGGAACAGAGAGTAATGCCCCTGCCACTCCAGTACAGACCCCTGTCCTCTCCAAAGGGTAACTGCTATTACTATCAGTTTAGTGTATATAGACTTTTACCTACATGTTTATAGTACAGAATATATTATACAGAAATATTAACGAAAATGCCTGAGTATTTCTCAAGAATGTGTTCTCTACAGGTGAAATTGCTAGATCAAAGGATAAGCATATTTTAAATAGCGATAAACAGTTAACATATTTTTCACCCAAAGAAAATGAGCTCTTCCAACTGAATCAGCAAAACATTTCATTAGATGATCTATTTTGTCATGCTCTTGCCAACATTGAATGATACCTATTCTTTTCTTTATTTTGCCAACTACATCTCTGTTCCCCTTCCACAACAAAACAAAACAAAACAAAACACGTCTCACTTAATTTGTATTTCTCCATTAAGATTGAAAAATGGCTGGCTTTTCATGATTAGTTCTCCATTATTACAACTTCTACTTTGGTGAATTATTTTTTCATATTCTTAGATCATTTTATATGAGGTTGTCAGCATTATTTGCTTGATGTGTAGGTATTATTTGCAAAATATGAATAATATTTTAACTTTTATATTTATTGCAAGTAATGTATTTTCTACTTTGCTGTGTTTTTAAACTTTACTGAAATTTCACTGTAATCTAGTGCAAGATTACAAAAATGTTTTCTTATATTTGACTATACTTTTGATTTTACTTTTTCAAAAATTTTTTAAATAGTTTTGAGAGAGAGCATGTGTGTGAGAATGGCGGAGGGGCAGAGAGAGAGGGAGCCGAAAATCCAAAGCAGGTTCCACACTGTCAGCACAAAGCCCATTGTGGGGTTCGAACCCCACGAATTGTGAGATTGTGACCTGAGCTGAAGTTGGGTGCTCAACCAACTGAGCCACCCAGGCACCCCTAAGTTTGATTTTATAATTGCTTCTTTAACTAATCCAGATAAGATGGCATTGTGAGTCCTTGATGAACAATAATTACTCTAAATGCAAATAAATTACTTCTCCAATCAAAAGGCGTAGAGTGGGTAGATGGATTAAAAATAAACCCAGCTATATGCTGCAAGAGACTCACATCAGCTAAAGGACTACATAGGAGTTTAAGTTAAATGATATTTCATGCAAGTGGAAACCAAAACAGAGCAGGAGTAGCTATTTATAACAGACAAAATAAACTTTAAGCCAAAAATTGTAACAAGAGACAAAGAAGATCATTTATATAATGATAAAAGTGTCAATTCATAAAGAAGATATAACAATCATAAATATATATGCCCCCAACAGTAGGGCACCTAAATACACTAAGCAAATTTTAACAGATCTGTAGGGCAATCATAATAAGGAACTTAACTACCCCACTTTAACCAACAGCTAAATCATCCAAACATAAAATCAACAGGGAAATGTTGGACTTGAACTATACTTTAGACCAAATGGGCCTAATAGGCATATACAGAACACTCCATCCAACAGCATCGGGATACACATTCTTCTTGAGCACACATGCAAAATTCTCTAGGATAGATCATATGAGAGCTTACAAAATAAGTCTTAGTAAATTTAAGAAGGTTGAAATCAACCAAGTAACTTTGTCAACAATAATGCTATGAAAGTAGAAATCAGTAATGAGAAAAATGGGGAGATTCACAACTATGTGTAAACAAATAACCAGTCGGTTAAAGAAGGAATCAAAAGGTAAATAAAAAAAAACCTTGAAACAAACAAAAATGGAAACACAACATAACAAGACTTATGGAATGCCACACAAACAGTTCTAAGAGGAAAGTTCATAGTGATAAATGCCTACATTAAGAAAGAAGAAAAATCTCAAATGGGGAGAGGGGGGATAGGAGATGTTCATCAAAAGGTACAAACTTCAGTTATAAGATCATTAAGTTTTGGGGATCTAATGCATAGCATGGTGATTATTGTTAACAATACTGTATTATATACTTAGAAGTTGCTGAGAATATAGGTCTTAAATGTTCTCACCACAAAAAAGAAATGGAAATATGTGAGGTGATGGAAGTATTAGCCAACACTATGGTGGTAATCATTTTTGCAATATGTAAGTACATCAAATCAAGTTGCACACTGTAAACTTATGCAATATGCTAATTATATCTCAATAAACCTGGAAAAGAATCCATCCAGATTTTTTAAATGTGTTTGGTGCGAAATAGTGTTGTAATTTACTACAGTTTTTCAGATGAATATTAATGTCAGCTCTTCAGATTCCATAAAACATTTCTCTTAGGATAAGGGTGGGTACTGCATTGCATTTAAAGATTGTTTTAGGGATATATTCATCCTTATCCCATTTATCCAACTTACTCTCCCTTGACCTCCACTTCCCCACCCAAGACATTGTCTTGCCCTCAGTAAATGATGACTTCACCTTCTGTTTGCCAAACATAAGCACCATCAGGTCCATCCCTGACTCTTCCTTCTTCGTGAATACCCCACATCCAAATCCTCAACCATTTCTTTACTAGAAACCCAGAACATGACCACTTCTCAGCCAGTTCAGTCATACCCTGTACTGTTGCAATGACTTCCTAATTAGGTTCGTTGTTCTCATTCCCTTTGTGGAGTCTTTTCTCAACATAACAGCCAACAGAGTTCCTTAAAAACGCAAGTTAGAGCATGTCAGTCCTGTACTCATAATCTGTCATGGTCTTCCATTCCTCCCAAAGCTAAGGCCAAATATACACCACCTGTCACCACAGTTCCCCACTTGCGGATGCTCACTGCTCTGCAGCTCACCGCTGAGGAAGCATTCTTCTGCCCTGGGCTGTTACGGCAGGCTTCCTCCTGTCTGCATACTCCCCATCCAGATAGCTCCTGTTTTTGCTAAAATACCAGTTCTCTGATAAGAACTTTGATGACAATTGCATTTAAATAGCAACCCCCACCTTCCCCATCCAGCACTCCCAATCTTTTTTGACTGTCTTATGTTTATTCCACAATGTCCTTTCAATTCTTTC
Organism: Acinonyx jubatus; assembly: GCF_027475565.1. Classification (NCBI taxonomy): domain Eukaryota; kingdom Metazoa; phylum Chordata; class Mammalia; order Carnivora; family Felidae; genus Acinonyx; species Acinonyx jubatus. The sequence continues at coordinate 52,605,830 of NC_069388.1, forward strand.
AATATCTGTCACTGCCTGCTTGCAGGAGTTATTTTATTTTCATTAGTATGTACGAAGAATCCTGATGTACACTATGGACTAAATAAATATTTGTCGGATAAACAAATATCGAGTATTTATATCCAGACACACATTATGTCTCTAAATTTCACTACCTTCATGTTGGTCTTTCAAAAAAAATGTTTCAGGGGCGCCTGGGTGGCGCAGTCGGTTAAGCGTCCGACTTCAGCCAGGTCACGATCTCGCGGTCCGGGAGTTCGAGCCCCGCGTCAGGCTCTGGGCTGATGGCTCAGAGCCTGGAGCCTGTTTCCGATTCTGTGTCTCCCTCTCTCTCTGCCCCTCCCCCGTTCATGCTCTGTCTCTCTCTGTCCCAAAAATAAATAAATGTTGAAAAAAAATTAGAAAAAAAATGTTTCAAGTTTTTCTATAGGTTTTCATAACTATATGTGTTTTCTAACATATCTTTATTCATAATGTTTATTTATTTATTTATTTTTGTGAGAGAGAGAGAGAGAGAGAGAGAGAGAGAGAGAGATCAGGGGAGGGGCAGAGACAGAGAGAGAGAATCTTAAGCAAGCTCTGCACTGTCAATGCAGACAGAGCCCAATGCAGGGCTCGAACTCATGAACTGTGAGATCATGACCTGAGCTGAAACCAAGAGTCAGATGCTTAACTGACTGAGCCACCCAGGTGCCCCTCCAGCATATCTTAAAGTAATTTTAATAAGGTATAGAAGAGCTGTTGCTTTTCATGCATTGATCTTAATCAACCATCTTGCAGAATAATTTCATTGTTTCCCTTTCAATGTCAACATAAATCACATATTGTCTGAAAATGGTGTCAATTTTTCTTTTTTTTTTTCCAACATTATCATTCCTAATTTCTTTGTCTTTTTTACTGCACATTCCATTAGACTGGTGACAGTGGGCAGCTCGTCTATTCCAGGCTCTGGTGGAATGATTCTGTGTTTCACCATTAATATGGTATTTTCTGCAGTTTTCTGACAGGCTATGTGAAGTTAAAGAAATTTCCTTCTTTAAGGTTTACTAAACATTTTTATCAGAAATGGTAGAGTTTGATCATTGCTTTTTTGGAATCATGATAACTATATATATTTTTAATGTTTTAATAAATAATGCAGTGATATACATAAACAAGTGTGTTAACATTGAACCATTCACAATATGCCTTGGATAAATGCTAGTTGGTAATGAAGTATTATTCTTTCTTGAAAATCTATGTAGGGGTGCCTGGGTGGCTCAGTTGGTTAAGCGTCCAACTTTGGCTCAGGTCATGATCTCACAGTTCACGAGTTCAAGCCCCACATTGGGCTCTGTGCTGACAGCTCAGAGCCTGGAGCCTGCTTCAGATTCTGTGTCTCCCTCTCTCTCTGCCCCATCCCCACTCATGCTCTGTCTCTCTCTGTCTTCAAAAAAAATAAAACATTAAAAAAAATTTTTTAAATAACAAAAAAGAAAATCTATATAATGGTTGATACATATATCTGGAGAGAGAGGGGGAACATAAATTATGAAGCATTATAATAAAATAAATAATCAAAACCTTATTTCATAAGAGTCATTGCATCTAATTTTGTGCTCTTCTCTATCTCGCTAGCTCTCCCACTGTCCTCAATTTTGTAATTATCATCCCTTTCCTTGTTTGTTAATAGTCTCTTTTTCATATGTGTATATTTATGTATGCATAAAACAGTGTGTATATGTATATTATATATACAAAAATGTGTATGTATACACACACACATACAGACAGACCCTAAAGGAAGATTTTAGATTTTCCCATCTGTTTTTATAGGACCTGCTTCAGCATGGAAGAAGATCTTTGAGGATCACAAGGATAGAATAATATGTAAGACCAAGAGAAAATCATCCTGTGCAGCCGTAAGGAGTGCCTACTTACTTTTAATTATCTCTTTTAAATCCTTTCATGGAACGCCAATGATCTGCAAGAAAGGAAGTTGGTATTATTCAGAGTTGGATAGTTCAAAACAGAGCCTTAGCCCATTTTCTTTCTTCTCTCCCTCTTTGATCTGTGACTTGGCTCCAACCTTGCTTGTATCGAGAGACAAAACTTTGGTTCTCTGCCGATTCTTTTATCTATGTACCCCGGGCAAAGGTCTTAAAAATGAACCCCAGGATATTTTATAGACACTGCATGAGCTCCGCATGTGTCAGCTTAGGGAGAATATTGTTCTAGGATCTTTAAAAATCACCACAGATGTTCCTTTCAGAGGCAGACCAAGCAGAAGTAGAAAAAATAAAACTAAAACAATAAAAGAAAAAGTAAAAATAAAACTAAATACTTACAAGAATTAGATATAAATCCAGGGAATGGCTAATTAATCTGTAAGTGGTCTGAATGACAAGTCCTTGCAGAATGTTACATAATAAAATCATATGATCCTCAGAGGAGAATGTAGTTAAAGAAGAGTTTTAGGTAACTTGATATGTTTCAATGTTTGTCTGCTCTCACGCAGTGAAAAGAATAAACTCTAAGTGTTTGATTATCAAGGATCAAATCAAGAGGCAGGAACTAAGAAAACAGTCTCGGGTTTTCTTTGTTTTGTTTTGTTTTGTTTTGTTTTGTTTTTTCTTTTCTTTTCTTTACTTATTGTGATAGTCGCCCATCTCTGTAAACGTACCAAAAGTCATTGAACAGTACATTGAATTTTATGGTATACAAATTATTTCTCAGTACAGCTCTTAAGAAAAAAAAAGCAATTGTATTTCACAACATATAATACCAGAACTATACATCAGGCAAAGTTTTCAACTTCTCCCTAACAAAATTGGACTGCCAGAAGAAAGAGCTTAATAATGTTTTAGAACACTGTATTTGGAGGTCTACGTTCACAAAGAAAACTGAGTTTGATGCAATGCCAGCACTTAGCCAGCAGCGTGGAGCTGCTAAGTGTTGCTTGTAGAGTTATTGACCAGGTACTGTGTGGGACCAGAGACGGCTGTCAGTTCCTGCTGAGGCAGCTGAATTCTGTTCTTCTTCCAAGACCCACTGAATAGGAATTTACAAAGTCAAAAATGGAATATCACCCTAAAGATGGGAAATAACTAAACTGTGAGTAAATTCTTGAAAGTGAAGTTTAAAGCATATAAAAATAATTTAAATGTTTCAAATATAGAAAGATATGTGTATATTGGTGCAAAAATCATCAAGACAAGAAACAACATTTTCAGAAAGGACGGTTAGTCTTTTTAATTGTGCAACTTAACAATGTCATTCCAGAATGAAGAGAAAAGAACCAAAGCCCCAAAGGAGGCCAGAGTGGATGAAGTAAGGGTGGGAATTACGAAAGACAATTGTAATGGGAAAAGGTCTCAACATATAAAGATTTATGTTTCCATTTTCAATTTAATTTGAAAACAAAACAACCCCAAACACCCTGATTCTCATGATATGCTAAGAATATCAGAAGACCAAAGAACTTATTACCTACAAGAATCTTTCAGGGTTCAAAAGCCTCCCAAATAAACCACCCTTTATTGGTTGCCCCTTATAACATTTTCTGGCAAATGATGACCCTGGTTTATCTGTTGATTTTGCCCCCCAGCATTCATTCTGATTTGGAGAACCAGCCCTTTCAGCACATGTGCTGTGCAGTGCACAGCCTCTAGGAAACCTCTGAAAACCTCTGAGCTGTGCAGTGCACAACCTTACACAACTGCACTCATGACCCTCTCTTGCCTTGCATGACATAGTCAAGGTGGACTTGCTTTAGGAAAGGCATGTGATCTGAGGTAGGGCAATCACATGCTTCTGATTAGAACTGAAATCTTAAACTGAGCCAAGTAATACATTTAGTCTAAAGGTGGCTCCCTGAAAAGATAAGCCATTAGTTTCTTAGTTTCTTCTAATTAGGTCCCTGGAGCTGTCCTGGTTTCTGATTTGAGACCTAATTCATCTTTTCCTGAGATGCTTTGGGCTACTTGAACTTCAACCAATATTTATATTTATATTTACATTTACATTTATGTTTACTTTGTATTTTTAAAAAAAATTTTTTCAACGTTTATTTATTTTTGGGACAGAGAGAGACAGAGCATGAACGGGGGAGGGATTAGAGAGAGAGGGAGACACAGAATCGGAAACAGGCTCCAAGCTCTGAGCCATCAGCCCAGAGCCTGACGTGGGGCTCGAACTCCCGGACCGCGAGATCGTGACCTGGCTGAAGTCGGACGCTTAACCGACTGCGCCACCCAGGCGCCCCTGTTTACTTTGTATTTTTAAAAACTATTCAGAGAGTGTTTCAGCTGCCAGCAACCTAAGAACCTTGGCTGACACGGTGCCTGTGCTATGATGGAAATTCACCATTTCCCCATCACCTTGCTCTTTGAGCAATTCTGGCTGTAAGAAATGGCTCCAGCATACTGAGCTGGCATTTGCCTTCCCAAACTTCTACCTGTTGTCCTAATTCTGCTGTCTGAGGCTACCAATCAAATTGAATCCTTTTTCTATAAAATAGATCTCTAGATTTTTTAAAGATTGGTTCTATGTTCAGTCACTTTGTCCAAACTTGGATAAATCCACCCTGCTTCTTAGCCATTTTTTTTTTTTTGACACCTCAGGTCTTACGCAGGTATTCCTATCAGGCCCCTTAACTTTGAGTGAAGGAAATGTGGAATCTATGGCCACCAATTATAGCCTAAATCGTAAACATTTTACCTGGTATATTCTTTGTCATAATTGGGACCAAATGAATGACTGTGGATGTTTTAAAAGGTGCCCAACATCCCACTTGGAAATCCATCACAAAGTTAACAATAAGCTGTAGGTAGATATGTGATGTTGTGCTCTTTTGTTTTGTTTGCTATGCTGTTGAGACTCTAGAAAACTACTTCTTGCAGAATAGACATTGTGTAAGTAGGCCTTGTCCTTGATTGGAGGTGTTTATGTCTGCATTAATTCATTTAACTGACTAGTTTGTGTACAAGAATCTCCCTTGAATGAGCACTGGGTGTTGTACGGAACCAATCTGACAATACATTTCATATTAAAAACAAACAAGAAAAAAGAATCTCCCTTGAAAGAGGAATGCTCTGTTGAAAAATGGTGTCCTTTCTTTGCATTTGGTGAGATTCCTGGCTAACTGGCTGCTTTCAGAGCTACCTTAGGAACCACCACATCTTACAATTCTTTGTGACAGTTAACATCAGTCAATACACCCTGCCCACGCCCACGGCAGTGGACACAATGACTCAGTGTGTGACTCAGTGACCCTCGTCCCTGGAAGTCCCTGCCCCACCTCAGCCCAGAAGGCATCCTGAGCTTCAGCTAGGATGAGAGGGCCAGCCTCTGAAGTGGGCCTAGCCCCAGTAATTCCTGCCCTTCCTATGCCATTGTGTATTCCAGGAATTTCAGTTAGTGTTTTAGCTTATGTGCTGACATACTGAGGAAGTTATAAAAGACCATAGTTATGAAAGCCAAGTTAATAATCATGGTAAATACCAATAAAACTAAAATATCTCACAAGGACAAGCTAATCCACACTTACTGTGTGGAGATTCTGCTTTTGAATTAATATTAGGAAAACGTTGGGGCGCCTGGGTGGCTCAGTGGGTTGAGCGTCTGACTTCAGCTCAGGTCATGATCTCGCAGTTCAAAAGTTTGAGCCCCTTGTCAGGCTCAGTGCTGACAGTTCAGAGCCTGGAGCCTGCTTCGGATTCTGTGTCTCCCCTCTCTCTCTGCCCCTCCCCTGCTTGTGCTCTGTCTCTCTCTGTCTCTCAAAAATAAATAAATGTTAAAAAAACAAAATAAAATAAAATAAAATAAAATAAAATAAATAACCTTCCCAATCGAACTGTTGGTAAAACATTTACTCCAGGAGTCTCGATCGGTCACAAAACACATAGGCTGGACTGGTGTTGCCAGTACCTGCTGTTAATCATTCTCCCACCTCATACCAATCTGAGTTAGTCCCCAGCAGGCCTACAGCTCTGTTTTTAACTTAGAGTGTGGGGATAAAATTCTGTGGGGCCTGTGGACAGGGGGAGGCCCCATCTTCTGTGTTTTAAGTACAGAGTACACAAAGAGGTGATTCTCACTCCTCTTCCACTGGCCGTGTCACCACCCCTTCTCTCCATGGCTCCAGGAACACGAGGTCCTGCAGCAGAGGAAAGGCAAGCCACTTTTCCTTAGCAGCAGTTTCTGTGTGTCCTTAGTCACATAAGGTGTGCCCAGCTTCATCCCATGATGGGATAGAGGATACCCCCACCCAGCATTCCTGAAGGGTAAGAATGAGATAATATAAAGACCTCAGGATTGATGCTCAAGATTTCTTTCTGAGTGCTATCCCAGAGGTACAACTACGGAGGTGTGTAACCTTGGACAAGATATGGAACTTTACCAAGGCCTTAGATTTTTCATCAATCAAACACCAAGGGTGGACTAGATGATCCCCTCTCCCTTCTGGATCCATCTGCTAGGATGCCCCAGCATCTCCCCAAAGAATGCATGTGTTTCATTATTACAACACTGATGGGTTCAAATTGATTACTAAAGCTGAAAGACCCACAAAAGAGAGTTTTTCCCTCGTCTATAATCTTGAAAATATTAGTTCACGTAATCACAAATCTATTTCAGGAGGATTTAGCATTTGTTTCTTGGTTCAGCAGGACTTCTATTCCCAGAATTTCCTTCCTTATGTGTTTCTTGTTAGGGTGGGCCACAGGAGAACTTCCTATGCAAGATCCGGATGGTGGACGTGAAGTGGCAGCCATTTAGTAGCTGGTACATATTGTCCTTTACATACTAGGTCACTTGTTAGCCTAGGACAGCAGACAGGACTGAAACCATCCCACCTTCCCCCAAGATCTTTCTATAGTTGTTCCAATTCAGGGCCTGGTGTGTGCTCAGCTACACAATGAAGGATGCCAACTTCTCCTGCAGGACCCAGGCCATCAGGGTCAGGGTGAATGAGAACCCGCAGGTGTAGTGTATCCCTGTAGGCTCCAGCTTGTCCTTTGTCTCTCCTGCTTTACATCCATCTTCCCTTCCATCTGCCTGCTCTGTGGTTTAAGGTCCAGCACCAGCAACAACGTCAACAGGCTTACAGAGGCTGCTTATCCAGTTGCTCAAGGTCAAGTCCCTGCAACAGATCTCTTTTCATAGGTTTATGAAACAATGTTTCTTAGTGGTTCCTTTATTAATTGCTGCCTAATACACATTTATTAATTACTTTTTAAATAAAGTTTTATCATATCTGCTCCTTTTCAAACCCTTTTACAGATATTACATTGGTAGAAATCTTACAAAGAGGTCATGAAGATCAGCTCCCTCATTTTAAGTATAAAGAAAGTGAGACTCAAGTAATAAAAATACATTCGGAAGCATAGCAGGGACCAGAACACAGGAATTCTGAATCCTTCCTATGATTTCCACCACAAAGATCTACTATGGTGAAAACCCAGATCTTCCAACACTATTTTAAATCACTTTACTGTTTTTTTATGCACTTTGAGATCATTAGCATTTCCCAAGCATTCCCTCCAGCCCTAGAAGGAAGATAATGTAGTCTTCAAAGTTTTGGACTAATAACACTCAGTACCTCTCCCCAAATATGTCATTCATCTATTTATCTGCTGAAGAAATGTTTTTGCTGCACATTGCGCACACACTGTTCCGAGCGCTGGGCATAGAGCTGCACATGATGAGCAAGGGGCTCTGTCCTCATGGACTCCGGGGGGAAGATAAAAACAGACAAGTAGAAAAATGTGTATTAAATGAAGGGATTACTGCCAGGAAGAGAAATAAAAATGGTAGGGGTACAGAGGTCATCCTATGGGGGGAGTCTTAGAGAGAAGGTCTGGGAAGGCCTCTTTCAGAAGCTGATATTTGAACACACATCTACATGAAGTGAGGAAGCAAGCTGTATGAACTTCTGGGAGAAGACGGTACCACCCAGAAAGAACCACAAATGCAAAAGCCCCAAGGAGCTTTTTAAGGGCATTGACCGTATTGATCATGAGGGAGAATGACAGGAGACTAGCTCTTTGCATGTGAGAACCTTGGATTTTATTTTGAACGTTATAGGAAATCATTGAAGAGTTTAGAGCAGGGGAATTAAGTAATTAATTTAAGTTTTTAAAAACTCACTCTAGTTGCTATATGAAGACTCCTCTGTAGAGAGGCAAGAGCAGAACCAGGGAAGCATACTGATGGCATCTTGGATTAGGGTTTTAATTGTGAAGAAGGTGAGACATAATTACATACAGAATGTATCTTGAGGGTAAAGCAGAAGACCTTACAGATGGATTGTAGGTGGAGCATGATAGGAGAGGAGAAATCCAGGGAACTCCTAGGTTTTTGACCTGAGCAACCCATTGCTAGTACCTCCCTGCAGTGAGGTGGGGGATAGGTTTGGGTGTTGCAGAAAATCAAGAGGTCCCCCTTTTTTTGAACATGTTGCCATTGTGATGCCTTTCAGACACCCAAAGGATGATGTCAAATAAGTGGTAGGTTGTGTTCATGGAGTTACATTCACAGTATCTCTGGGATGTACCCAGATTAACGTTTTAGTGTCTGCATTTTGTGGACACACAAAGTGATATTTGCCATGGGAATGCAAATCAAACAGGACTTAGATACACCTGCTTATCTTATACTGGCTTAGGAAAATCATTGTCAGCCCACTGGTGTTCTGTTGGCTTTCCTGTCCTGACCTACAGGAGGTACACATATAAAAAAATGAATGCAATCATCAGGATAAATTTTATCTTATCTTGGTAAATGAATCCCAATATGCTTCCCCACCTCTCCACGTGTCCAAAGCTCACTAGTCTTTAAGAACAAACTCAAATTGTATATCAAATGGCAAATCCCACCTCCTCCAGAAAGACTTCCTACTTAATCCAGTCCACCATGATGTCTTCACTCACAACTCCCCTAACATCTAATGTCAGTGCTGTACCATGTAGCACATAATCATTCTTAGATGGCTTCATATGTGTTATTCTCACCTCTTCCACCAGACTGTAACTTGAAAGCAAGTGCCATATGTCCTTTCTTTCATATGATCCATAGTGGCAAATGCTGAGGGGGGAGGGGGGTTACCAACAATTTCTCTTTTCTGTTGGACACAACTAGACTACACTTCCTGATTGCCCTGGCTGTTCGTGAAGTGACAAAGGAAGAGTGGATGGAAGTGGTGTATAACATTTCCAGGCCCATCCCATGAGAATTTCTCACATGATCCTCCCTTCTCTCTTCCTACCTTCTAACTGAAGGCTGGCGCCCAGAACAACCTTAGAAGACACATGTCAAAGATGGCAAATATTCTACCACCCTGAGCCCCTGAATGACTGCATGGAGCAGAGCTTAAGCCAGCAATCGGACTTTTACTGAGTGAGAAATAAATTCTACTATGTTAATCCACAACGATTTGGGGGTTTTCTTTTGTAGTAGTCAGTCCTTACTTTAATATCTTGTGTCTGGGACAGGTTTTCAAAGACTTTATTTGCAAGGCTGATGAAGCCTGTGCAAACACGCACTGTTTTTGCCAGGTAAGTAAAGTGACTTGCTCGGGTCATGCAGCCAATAAGTGGTAGAGACAGGGATATCTGATTCTAAAGCCTGTATTCCTAACCATTACCCTGTCCTGAATCTTCAATATCATTGATAACTGATGTCCCAGCAATAAGAGCATTGTCACAACTTTAAGTGATAACACAGACCAAAAAACAAAACGTCTTCTGATGTAAATTTCAGCAAACTAAAGGCGACAGCTGAAAAGCGGCTTGGGTGAGCCACGCAGAGGATGGAAGAAAGAAAACACAGAGACAAACAGAGAACACCATAACATATCTTCTCCCGAATGCTGTAGCACGTGTGATGAAGTGCTGTTGGTTGTAAACAGATCACCGTGTTCTGATTAATTGTCAGGCAGACCCCACTCGTCAAGAGATATAGAGCAAGGCCTCCAACATTTCATTCCAAATGCCTTACACAAGATAAAAAACCCCATGTAATTGAAGACAGAGAAGAAAAATGTAAGAAATAAGCTAATAGACAAGCAGTAAACCTTCTGAAAATTGAAGCAGCATCAAACCAAAAAGTACCTCTCGGGAACAATATATCAAAATTAATGTATATATACATATATCACAACAATTCCATGTCAATTAACTTCACCATGATTTCAAATCTGTATATTTCAAACTCAAAAAAAGCAAACAGGGTAAAAATGCCTCAACGCCAGCAAAATTTAATATCGAAAAGCTGTCCATTTTGTAAATACCATGTTATTTACGTGTTAAAGTGTGTTTAGATGTTATGAATGCATGATGCTACTATAAACTATCTGATCCAGCTTATTCCATTAAAGCATGAAGTGAATAAACTAAAATCCATATCTTCTCAGGTTTGGCCTATGAGTCTCCATTTACATTTACTCAAAGAAAACTGCACTAAATAGATTTGCCACACCCACACTCCAGATCATCAGACTTCCAAGTCTCGGTCACCACCCACAGGAAAGCCTGAAAAAGATCAGGGATCATTTATCATTTCCTTCAGCCACATAGAAACAAGTCAGAATTTACAATCGTGAGAGTGTTAACAATACTTAACATTTCTCATTAGAGCTCTTAAATCACTTTCTGACACGTTGCATCATTTGACCTCACAACAACAGATATTAGCCCTTCACAACTCTCATTCTCTATATTTTGCAGGACAGGAAAAGCAGACAGAGTTTTAAGTTACTTCCCAGAGGCCATACAGTCATCTCCTGAACCCAGGTCTTAGGAACAAAACCCTAAGGGAAACGCTTTTTCTGCTTTGCTGTGTCTTCTGTGATAACTTACATTTCTAAAGCATTGAGGCAAGAAGGCAGCAGATAGCCTAGTCTTGGATTACAGATGAGGAAACTGAGGCTCCCAACACTAAAAAATTTGCCTAAGAACCCCCACTAGTTTGTAAGTGAATAAAGCTGGATTTCAATGAGAAAGCCTTGAGTTCAAGTTCAGTCTTCCCTCCCTTGTAGTACTAGGACCAACAGGACAGAGGCAAAGTATTGCTCACAGGTGACCCAAGTTCCAGAGTCAGAGCTAGGCTCTCACCCCAGGGATACCCTGACCCCAGGACTGGGGGGTGGAGCTCTCTCAAGGTCCGTCCCCCACATCTGCCTCCCACAAGACCTCCAATTTGGCATGGTTAAACCACTTGTGATGAACTGCTGCACCTCCAAACTTGCTCTTTTAATGTTGCTTCTCTTTGAGACTGGTCCCAGGACCTATGCAATGGAGTAAACCAGAAACTGACTCCCTCTTGCTCCCCACCCCACCAGCCTCCATAGCCAGTGCTAAGACTCCACCTTTCCTGTCTCTACTCCTTGGGAGCCCCCACACAGGTCTCCCTGATTTTCCTTTCTTCCAACCTATTCTCAACCCTGCAGAGAACCCAGTCTTTTCAGATCATGACACTTTGCCACTAGAAATCTACAATGATTTCACATTGCTCTGGCCAGACCCTGTGTCCCTTACATGACCTGCCTGAGTTGGACACACCTGCTTCCTCTGCCCCATCCCACTCCCCTCCCCCATTCTCTGCACTGAGCCCCATGCTGACAGCCTCCATTATCCTAGTGGATTCTCAAAATCTCCACCACCTATACAGGAGCATCACACACTGTGCAGTAAACCTCTCTGTATTGTACTGTTTCTTATGCATGATAAGGAAAGTCAAATAAATACATTTTAAACACATTTTTAAACCCCATCTTCCAACATTGAGGGTTTTTTTTTTGTCTCCATTTCCAAGCTTACTCTCTTAATGTTGTGCAGGCATTATGCTATTAAAACAATGGTTATTGAATCAAAGTAGATATGCTGAACCTAGCTTGCCAATACAAAACATAAGACTGTTAAAATCCAAACACATTTGCAGAACAATAAAAATATAAACTTACTAATGGTTATAAGGAAACAGATACTTGGCCATAAATTTCTAAATTAAAATTTAACTCATGAATGTGGACATTGTTCTTTCTTCAATAGAGATTCCAATTTGGGTTTGTTGTTCATCCATGGCACATGTACATATCTACAAACACAGCCCCTGACTTTGGGAGCCATAGCACAGCTCAGGACACTGGCCCCCATGCCCTTCTTTTAGTGTGGAGGTAGGATCAGGGAACAACTACCGGTATACATTTTCTAAGACTTTGAAACACAACAAGGAGTTTGGTGTTTCAGAGTTTAACTTTTATTGGGTAATTCAGTGGGTGATATTAAAATTTAGATTGGCTCTGCCTGGGGTCTACCTTCAGTCAAAGTACTTGTTTTTTCAACTAAGGCAAAAGAATTTTTTTTTCAAGTTTCTGAAAGGTCGTAGAGGATGGGAAAGGGAAATTGAAGAATATGTGTGGGGTGAGTTAGGTAATCAGATGCTAATTACTTTAAAGTTTGGGAAATTTATTATTTATTTTCAAGGAAAAATAAATACTGCATGTCCTAAGAAAACACATGAGCATTAAAGTTAATGACAGTCAGTGGGGACCAAGATTTTCTTTTATTTTTCTTGAAGAATACCAAAGTTTAATTAAAAAAAAAAAAAAAGAATCGAGTGGGATTAAAAAAAAATGACTGAATGAAAAAACAACTTCATAGTTATCAACACATGCCCACATGCTTCTAAATGTTATTACTTATACAATTATTCATATTTTGTTTGAATGAAATGAAGAGTACTATTAAAACAAATTACTGGTTTGGTTCATAAAACATAAATGCCAGAATGTAATAGTCATGGTTCTTGTTCAGCTAAACTCTCCACTTGACTGTTGGTATCAAATTAAAGTGTGGGGGAAAAAAACAGTAGTATTTATGCCACCTTAGGTGCACAAAAAGAAGGCTAGGAATGGCAAGATCAGCAAGACCACTCCACACAGCTGATCTTCCGTGATCAACCACAATGGGGATAAAGAGATTGTTAAGAAAGAGACTATAGGCCCCAAATGGAGTCACTTCTGCTAAGCCCATGTCACCAAACCAAGACTTAATACCTAATTTAATTATAATTTCAACTCTCCTGAGAGTGAAATCTTACATCAGTCAATCTGGAATCACCTGGCCAGCATTAGTGAGGTAATCTGCCTGATGGATCCCTACTATCCCCTAAAGGAAGGGGACTTTGCCACAAACAGTCCACTCTTTGCTGGTAACTTTCTTGTCCTGCTCACTCCAATCTATAAACATTGTTCATTTAGTACAGCTCTTCTATCTACCAGATATTCATGAATCACTGAATAAAGCCAATTAAGATCTTTAAAATTAACTCAGTTGGATTTGGTTTGTTAATAAGGTTTTGTTTTCTCAAAGGTACAACAGAAACAACTAATAAATACTTGTTTAAAAAAAAACACTTAAACAGCACAGGCAACAACAAAATAATATATAATATATATTTGGCTTCATCAAAACTAAAAAATTTTATGCATCAAAGGACACTATTAAGAGTAAAAAGACAACCCATGGAATTGGAGAAAATATTTGCAAAACATATATCCAGCAAGGGATTAATATTCAGAATGTATAAAAGATGTCTATAGCTCAACAACAACAACAAAAACAAAGAACCCACCTCAACACTGAGCACAGGACTTAAATAGACACTCTCCAAAGAAGATACACAAATGGCCAATAAGCACATGAAAAGATGCTAAACATTACCAGCCATTGGGGAACTGCAAAGCAAAACCACAATGAGATACCACTCCATACCCATTAACATGGTTATTATATAAAAAACAAACAGACAGACATAAAATAACAAATGTTGGTGAGGATGTGGAGATATTGGAACCCTAATGTACTGCTGATGGGAATGTAAAATGGTACAGTCACTGTGAAACACAGCAGCTCCTCAAAACATGAAACCCAGAATTACCATATGATCCAGCAATTCCACATCTGCATATATATCAAAAGAATTGAAAACGGGGACACTAATGTACTTGTACACCATTGTTCATAGCATTAGCTTCTGGCTCTTTGTTATTCACAATAACCAAAAAGTGGAAACAAACCAAGTGTCCATCAATAGACGAACAGATAAATAAAATATGTGTATACATAAATTCAATATTATTCAGGCTTAAGAAGAAATGAAATTTTGGCACATGTTATGATATGGATGAATTTGGAAAACATCATGCTAAGTGACATAAGCCAGACACACATACACAAAGACAAATATTGCATGACTCCATTTCTATGAGGTACCCAGAGTAGTCAAATTCATAGAAACAAAGTAGAATGGTGGTTATCTGGTATGATATTATGATTTGTAATAAGAAATGCATATTTGATCTTCTTCCTTGTTTTTAGAACCCAGCTCCTAAAAATCCTTGGAATTTCCTACATGATAAGAGCCTAAAGTTTGTGTCTTTTGTTTTGTTACTAAAGTGACTTTTGGGAAAATCTAAGGATGGGGGAAAGTTTCCAGGAGAACTAACCTTAAATAGTATCTTTCAATCCCATCCCCTGATCCTGATTTCTAGGGAGGGAGTAAGGGGCTAGAAGTTGAATTGAGCACCAATGGCAATGATTGAATCAATCACTTATGTAAGGAAGCCTCCACAAAAACCAATTTGGAGAGCTTTCAGGTTTGTGAAACAGAACACTTCCACAGATTTCCTTGCCGAGTCCCAAACTCCAAGAGGACAGAAGCTCCTTTGTTCAGATCTCACCCTGTGTTGGGGAGAAGAGGAATGGGGAATTGTCATTCAATGGGTAGAGTTTATATTTGGGATAATGAAAAAATTCTGGAAATGGATAGTAGTAGTTGTTATATAACATTGGGAATGTACTTAATGCCATTGAATTTATTAAAAGGGTAAAGCGTGTGTTATTTTGATTTACCACACTTTTAAAAATCACTTAAAATGAACCAATTTAGAAGAAGAGTTTACTTCTTTAAAATGTTGAAAGTGTGAACTCTTTTATTTAAACACTAGCTACACACACTAGATGAAATTAAGCCAAGAGCTAGATTATGGTTTCTCATCCCCAAATTATAAAGCGGTGAAAACAGTCTCCAAGAATGTTGACTTTTCTTAACTAAGTGTAAGGAAAGTAATTACATTGTTGGGATTTAAGAAAATAATGCAGGGGGTGGGAGAGGTTATTACACTAATTAGATTCAAATAAACATTTGCAACCTGTGCTTTACAAAATTTACCAAACAAGGAGAGAAGAAAATTAAAATGAGAACATTTAAATAACTTGCCAACAAATGCACAGCTAGAAATGATGGAGCTGAGGCTGAAACCCAGTCTTCTAAGATTAAAAGTCCACTGTTTGTTCCGCTTTACCTTACATGGCAAAATAAAACACAAAGAGACACGTAAACGCACACACAAGAACCCACACACGCACACACACACACACACACACACACACAAACTTGCTTTAATAGAATCACATTTCCAGTTTCTATCATTCCTTCTGATTCTGATTTATCTAATCCTATCCTTGGCCCACATACTCACATGCATAAACCCATATAACATGTGGATGTGTGTGTCTGTATAAACATTTGGTATACAACAGAAGGAATGGAAATTTCAGCTGTTTTCATCTGCTGATAAAGGAGCCCACCAAGCTTGCTTGGCAACCCTGCCGGAATTAGCTGAGGTTAGTGTTCATGCCTCTTTGCATCAGACCTACCCTATTCATCAACATATTTCCACTGGGACCTCAGAACGATCCACCTTTAGTCTCAAATTGCCAGTGGTTGTGTATTTCACGCCAAGCCAATGATGTCGGGACAAAGGGGCAAACCACCACATCCTCAGCCCTGCTGTTATTGCTAAACCTTTTTGCCCCCTGCCTTCCCTTTAACGGATCAGGTTTTAAAGTCTGGAAATTCAAAGGCACTGCTTCAGTGCCAAGGCCTGGCTGTGTTTGTAGTAATTGAAGATCCCCTTTGGCCCTGCCATTGGCACCCCAGCATGACCGGGACCGTCCAAATACCGCTGCTGCTCTTCTAGGCACCTTTTCTTCACCCTGAAACAGTGCTGTTTCCTTTACCTTTTTTAACACAATGGTCAGCATGTGTTGGTTTATTATCAACTGAGATCGGAGTTCCTCCTTACTGAGTCTGTTTTTGAATTTGCAAGCATCACACTATGTTGATGTCTTTATGTATCTAATGAAATATCGCAGATGGCAGGGTGCCCTGTCACGCTTTGCTTTGTGTACGTGCTGACCTGCGGCCCAGACACCACTTGAGTTACCGCCCAACAGCTGCCCAGAGAACAGACCCTCAAAAAGCCATAAATTTACCCAGGCCTCATAAGTCCCTTTAAGCCTATCACATACAAATACTTGTGTGTTTTCCTTGATGGTACAATTGGGAAACTATATTTATAACAACCCGGGCTTCCGAAAGTTACCTCCGCTGTGAAAACCTGCTGTTCCTCCTTCTCCTATTAAAGAAAGTCCCATTTTACATGGGATCGATGTATTTTTGTCTTCTTTCCTTTTCGGGTGGGGGGTGGAGAGGTCAACAGTCAACAAAGTTTCATTTTGTGTTTTTACAAATATCCCCTTACTGTTCTGCCCAGTCAGAGCCCAGAGGCCCAGTCACCCTTTCCAGCTCTAATGACACCCATAAATATGATTTATACCGAACCACCCAGCAGTTATTTGCAAAAGAAGACAGCAAATGATCTTCCTGCCTTTGTCTTCCCTTTCTACCCATGTATCAGTGATGGGACTTTAAGCAATCCTAAGGCATACTGCCTGTGTACTTTTCCATATGGAAGGGGAAGCTGGGTTCAACAATAATAAAGAAAGAGAAAAACATGCATTCTTTCCTTGTCACTCCCAGTTTCTAATTAAGCTCCTTTCTATAATCCCTCCCAGCAGATAATGCAAATCCTGTCACTTTCCTTTCTATCTTGTCATATGCAGCTTGATTTATGAGGGCTGGCTTCTGTTCACTGAAAGCTAAGCACAAAAGTGGCAAACCTAATCAATATGGATCCTAATAATGGAGGGTGGCAGGAATTCTTGATGCAGGATGCATGGGACATGCATACTTGCAAGAAGTTATCAGTATTGTTTGGGTCCCTATCAACTCATCAAATCTGCACACATACGTGCTGACTGCCATACACGTATCTGTGTATATGATGCCTGGGACCCAGAAATGACTTGTGTTACCCCCAAGTCTTGTATCACAACTGGAGACGTCCACTGCCTGGCTCACACCTGGCCAACCGTGCAACTACCAATGCATGGGAGATGCTGAGCCATGCTAACAGTCCAGGCATGGGAACAATTATTGTAAAGATCCCAACTGCTCTTCCTAATATAGGAAAATGCAATGAGTGAACAGGTGGCTGTACAGCATTCCCTCCCCAAGGGCCTGAGGATGTGAAGACTTCTCTCTGCCAGCACTCACCCATCGTCCTGAGCAGCACTCAGCTTACATGTGAATGGATGCCAATGCTTCTTCCCAGGTACTATGTTGCTAAGTGCCAGGGAAAGGGGGTTGTGAGGAGTTCTACAGTGAGGGGCAAAGGTGGGAAGGAAGGGAGAGAGGGAAGGAGAAAGCGACACAGAGAACATAAAATTGGGAGAAACACATGAATTTTTTACATCTACATATAAAATAACAACCTCAAAAGGTGCTACTAAAATGGAGCTACACGGTGTTCAAAGTGAGGATGATACTGAGAATTGACCTAGTTAGATCAGGAAACATCTGTGGAAAGTTGCAATCTCCTTTTCCTTATCCAGTAAGACCACCGTATCTTTGTGAGTGCATGTGCGCGCTCATATGTGCGAGTGTCCTGTGAGTGCATGTGAGTGTGTGTCCTGGAAGACTTGTCTAGAACCCAAATGAAGACTTCAAATATGGTGAAACAATCGAAAAGGCCTATTTCTTTCACCTGTAATGTCGTACAAGGTAGTTATTAAAGAACTTGAGGGTTTTTTTTGTTTGTTTGTTTTGTTTTTTTGCCCTGTTTTATTATTATTCATCTCCCTTTTTCAAAGTCATGTTAGTGCTAGATCTTCATAGAAATTGGACCATTGAGAGATCAGCATCCTGCCCTGTCCTCAGTAAGAGCTCAGTGAGTGGCAGTTTGTTGCTATGTTGGGGCCCCGGCAGTAGGCAGTGACCCTTAGGAGGGCGCATCCCAAACCCTGTTCTGGCACCAGGGGTCCTCATGGCTGGGATCATGGAGTCTCTGGCCCGGGGGCCTGTCTCCTGTTTCCCTGACCTGGCACTAAGCTAGGAGTCTCTGAAGGCAGACAACCCCTCTGCACACTCTGAAGCTGACTTCTGTGAACAAATATCCCAGGAAAGTGCTCCAGGGAGCAGCCTGAGTTACAACATCTGTGACCTTCTCCATCTCGAAACAGCTTGTCATCTGAAATTTTCTCCAGTTCCCTCCACCACGTCGAACTCAATTTCCTATTTCTAGTCCTGCGTGATGGGGTCCTCCTTCCCCCACCCCCAAGCGCCCCAACAAAGGCTCTTCATTTCCCTCACTCTCGGATCTCCTGGATGTCTCTGTAGATTTAAGAAATTAAATCCAGATATGGCATTCACATGGTGACTTTGATGATGTCAGAAATTGTGTTTATGAACACGCAACATGAAGGTAGAAACTGCTAATGCGTGAGAGCGAGCGGGGTTCTGCTGCTGTTGCTTAATGCTTAGGTGGTTTGAAATCAGCAAGAGTGTGTACTGAACCCTCATTACCCATTGTCAGCTTGAACAATTATCAACATTTTGTCATTATGGTTCCTCTATTCCTCCCACTCATGTTTCCAGGAGTATATTAAAGGCAAATCTTATACAGATAATTTCATAGTTCAGTATACATTTCTCACTGATAAGGATTATTTTTTTAACACAATAACCATGCTATTATCCCAGCTGACAAAATTGTCAAAATTCCCTTATTTCATTTGCAAAGTGCATATTCAAACGTCCCTTGTCTCCAAAGTGTCTTTTGCAATTGGTTTATTTGAAGCGGGATCCAGACAAGGTCCATGTGTTGAATTTGGTTGTCCTGTCTGTACTCTTTTCTTCTATAACTAACCCCACACCCACCTTTTTCTTTCTCAAACCTTCCATTTGTTGGAGAAATCAGGTCACTTGTCCTGTGGAATGTTCTACCTCTTGACTTTGGCTAACGGCTTCTCATGGTGCTGTTAACTTGTTTCTCTAGCCCTTGTATTTCCTGTAACCCACAAAGATCTTCTTCTGATGCACATTCAGAATTATAATGTGTGTCTCTTCTACCATTTACCAATTTTCCCACTGAGACTTTGAAGTCCCACTAATGACACAGTCACTGGTGTCGATGCAAATTTACCAGAGAGAGGACTCTGGTAAATAGAAAAAGAAAATAGAGGGTCGTATTCAAGCCTAGGTTAGGACAGCTGCTCTGGAAATACACTCTTCACAGGGAAGAAAGTGTTCCAGAGAATGAACAGTTTTTACAGGGTTATATACTTTTTTACATTTTGTAAAAGCTCAAAAGATTATAGATTAGCATACAGGCAGGAAATATGAGTTTTATTTCAACAAATGCAGAGAGCACGAGCATTGATTGATATCTCAAGGACAAGACAGTGTTCCTTTAGGCTACTCACTCACAAAGCAGGTGTTGGATGCATGCGTAGAGGGCCATAAATCAGGCTTTGGTTTGGAACAAAGTCTATGGTACAGCCAGGCTGTCTTAGAGAGAAATCTAACATGGCTTCCCTTGCAGATCAGGCCGTTAGAGAATTTTTCTCTTGTACCTGGACATTCTGAGACCTCTGGCTGGGGATTGGGGGTGGGGGGGGAGCAGTGGGGTTGGATGCTACCCTTTAGTATATTCTGCTGCAAGCCCTACTTGGCATGGTGAATGTGGAAGAGCTACAAATGGATGGGTCACACCTGTGTCTGGACCACCCCCCCTAAGGTTTTGGAGACACACGTTTCCCTCCTTTTATCTGAAGCAAGTCCTGTATCCTCATTACCTTTGCTGGTGATGCTGGACCTTGGTTGTCCCCTTGGGGCCTTGAGTCCTACAGTGCCTCTATCATTGCTGAACCAGGAGTGCAGGGAGGAAGGTGGACAGGAGGAAAAAGCTGGGGATTCCATGGGATTGGAACCTTCCCAACAGGCATCAGGTGGCTTCCTTCCGCTGTGACCATTCTTCCTTTGCTTCTTTTTTTGATTTAATATAAGCATAAATACTGTACTCTGCAAAAATCACTACACATTTTATTCAAATATAAAGACATGATGCTTTCAAAGATATTTGAATAATTGAGTAAAATCCTCTTCAGAGTTTTTCATTCTACTTAATATTCTTTTTTTTCCCCCTTTTAAAATAAGACTTTTTGGTTGTCATTAGTATGTTAAATATACATTTGACAATTGAATCCAGACTATACTTTTTTATAAAAAATGAGGAAAAAAGAAATGTAACAAGATCCTATTATGTTATAAAGGGACATCCTAATAATGTGATATGAAGGGACAGAAGAGAGTTCAATATTTCTATAATTGGAAATTTTTTTCAAATCTAAGAAACAACACAGAGACAGCTTTTTTAAAAGTACCATGCATTTTTCCACTCACCACACCCCAGCATGTGTCTTTAAAAAGGTGCCCACATTAGGACACAAGAGTGCAGAGTTGCTGAGTCATGGATCAGAACCTGACCCATCCTGGATTGTTATCACAATGCCACCTGCCTTCATACAATAGTCTTTAACTTTTAGAATATCTGAAAACTTGATAAGCACAACTTTTCTCTTTCAAATGTAAAACCCTGCCCGGATTAAATGTCTAAGACTGAAAGGTGACTTAAGGGTGCAGGGAAGAAATGCCCCACCCCCAAAACACTTGGTCTATGATAACCCTGAAAACAGATGCATATGGCAATTAGCTATACTGAAAGGATGACATATCCCTTTTCTTTAAACCGGGAATATACTTCTTACTTCTGACGCTAAGTTTTGTCTTACAATGTCTTTGCTTGGGTTTTGTGGACCACCCCAAGATTAAAGGTAATGCAACTAAATATTTCAATTAATTGGCCACCACAGGGGTGCCTGGGTGGCTCAGTCAGTTGAGCATCTGACGTTTGGTTTCAGCTCAAGTCATGATCTCACGGTTTGTGAGATCAAGCCCCAAGTTGAAGCACAACACTGAGTCTGCTTGGGAGTCTCTCTCCCCTCCCCCACTCACACTTGCTCCCTCCTTCTCAAGTTAAATAAATAAACTTAAAAACAAAAATTGGCCACAAGACTTTAAGAAGATTACACTAAAATGATGTACTACAAATCTACTACAGTGAGTTACCACTTTCTAGGGGAATATTATTTCAAATATTCAATATGATCCAATATATGAGAACAAGTTAAATTTAAAGTAAATCCTTTATTTAAAAATTCTTATTTAAGAATTTGCTAACTCAAAATTAGTGGTAATTTAGACTGCACAAACTCAGCTACCTTTACATTTTTGATATATGTGAAAAGAAATCTTTTGACCAAAATAACAATAAATGACAAGAATAATAAAAAGATAGGGGAGATGTGTGAATTTAGTGTATTTTCTTTTAAATTCATCTCATTTCTGACATTTCCTATCTCAGCAGATGACAGTGCCAGTCATTCAGTGCTAGTCATTCAGTCTTTGGTACAACAAATATTTATCAAGCACCTGCCTTTTGCTGGGCTCTGGGCTTAGCCCCAGAGAATTAAGGAAAACACAACCCAGAAAATGCACTCAAAGATCCCCCAGGCTACTGCTACCCACTTTTGAACAAATAGCCATAATACCTTGTTAGAGGCATGGTAATCGAGACAAGTAATTGGGTAGCAGAGAGGAAAGGCAAACAAACTCATTTTCACTAGAGTCAGGAAAGGACTCAGTGAAGGTGACACTAAGCTGACTCTGAAAGAATGAGCTGGAATTCCGCCTCCACATGGGCTCTGCCAGGTCTCTCTTCTGCTCTGTGGCCAGCCCTGTTTTCCAGGGTTCTCCCTAACCACTACCAGTGGAGTCTCCACATCGCTTACAAGGTAATGTCATTGAAACCAACTCTAAGTACCTCCTTTCTCTTCCCCTGCTCACAGAATATTATACTAAAGAATCCTGAGACTAAAGATGAGGAATCCACACACCCCAAGGGTGTCTACTGGCCGAGGGCCAATCTGCCAGCTGCCTCTACAACGTGTCCCTGAAGTCCCCTGCTATGTTTTTCCAACATATACACAATTTGAATTCTAGTTTATGTTATACCCATGCTTGTTTTAATATATAAGTAGTTTTTCCCCCCTCAAAGTGTTGAATAAATGTGTGGCTCCAGGAATAAGAGTCATGCTGACATGGCTACTCCCCACAGCCCTGTGAACGGGCACCAACTCCCTCAGAGGAAGAGCCAAGGTGAGAGGATGAAACCCAATGCCTCAGGACAACTTGCAGAGTCTTCACAGTTGCACTAGTCAGGGTTCTCTAGAAGACCAGAATCATTAGCATACATATATATAGGAAGAGATTTATTTTAAGGAATTAACTCAAGCAATTATGGAGACAGACAAGTCCAAAATCTGAAGAGTGGGCTGTAAAGCTGAGAGCCAGGAAGAGCCAATGTTGCAGTTCAAGGCCAGGGCCATCTGCCCAAAGAATGACCTTTTGCTCTATTTAAGCCTTCAACTGATTAGACAGGGCCTATCCACATTATGAAAGACAATCTGCTTTCCTCAAAGTCTACCAATTTAAATGTTAATCTTGCCCATATTCACCTTCATAGACACACTTAGAATAACTACTGACTATCTGGCCACCAAGTCCCAGCCAAATTGACCCACAAAATTAACCATCAGAAAGCCTGGTATTTGTACCTCTTAGACTGGCTCCTCCTCCCACTTGGTTTAACTGCCATTTCTTTGGCCTGCTAAGTGCCCTCATCATCATTAATTTCTTCAACATCTATTGTGTATGTGACAGAACAAAAATAAAGTTCATTCTGGAGTTCATGGAACATAGATTCTAGTGAGAAACTTGTAATGACTATAGAGAGACATTAATCAAACACAAAAATGAATGTACAATTGCAAGTGTCATAGCTGCTATCAGCTGGAAGTAAAAAGTAGTAAGAGGCAGTAAATTAGAAATCTGATCAAGTCTGGGAATTCAGAGAAAGGTTGTCTGAGGAGGGCGTGCTCAAATGGAGCTAGCATAGAGCATAAGCATGCTCGACTGCCTTACACCCCTACTTTCTCAGTGCTACCATCAGAGTCCTTAAAATGCCATGGCAACATATTCCATACTAATGTTTAAAAAATAAGGAGGCACTTTTAAGATTGTGCTCAAGCTCCCCCTTCCATCCTTGGAGTAGCATTGTTTTATTCCATTTGGAGGATGAGAAACAGGAAGACATCAAAAATGCCTTCTAGAATGAGCAGAGGACTTGATAAGACATTTTTTCCAAAGAAGACATAGAGATGGCCAACAGATACATGAAAAGAGTCTCAGCATCACTGATCATCAGAGAAACACAAGTCAAAACCACCATGAGATATCATTTCACACCTGTACCAAAAAGACAAGTGTTGGCAAGGATGTGGAGAAAAGGGAACCTTCATGCACTGTTGATAGGAATGCAAACTGGTGTAGCCACCGTGGAAAATAGTATGGAGGTTCCTCAAAAAGTTAAAAATAGATTTAACCTTACAATCCAGCAATTCCACTTCTGGGCACTTACCTGAAGAAAATACAGACATTAATTTGAAGAGAAATATGCACCCCTATGCATGTTGCAACTTTATTTACAATAGCCAATATAAGGAGGCAACCCAAGTGTCCATTAATAGATGAATGGATAAAGAAGATGTGGCATATATATATATATATAATAGAAATATCATTCAGCCATAAAAAAGGATGAGATCCTCTCATTTGTGACAACCTAGATGGGCTTAGGGAGTATTATGCTAAGTGAAATAAGTCACACTAAGAAAAACAAATACCATATGATTTCACTTATAGGTAGAATCTAAAAACCAAAATAAACAAACAACAAAAAACAGAAACAGACCCATAAATACAGAGAACAAACTGGTGGTTGCCAGAGGGGAGGATGTGGGAAGGTTGGGAAGACTGTGTGAAGGGGAGTGGGAGATACAGGCTTCCAGTTACGGAATGAATAAGTCATAGGAGTAAAAGGCACAGCACTTGGGATATAGTCAATGGTGTTGTAATAATGTTGTATGGTGACAGACAGTAGCTACACTTGTGATGAACACAGCATAATGTATAAACTTGTTGAATCATTGTATCGCACATCTGAAACTAATTTATGTAACATTATGTGTCAATTATACTTCCATTTTTGAAAAAAGGGAAGAAATACCTTCAAGATTCTTTGAGGTCATAGCCAATGACTTCAGTTAACATAAGTGCATTGAGCTTATTCTGTGCCAGGATTGCACTGTATCTACACATAAAGACACTCTGCTGGTGTCAAGGAGGTAACAATCAAGGAGGGGACACCCCACAGGTGAACAGATATAATATAGTGCTTTGAATTCTGCACCAGTCCCAGCTGGAATGTTGAGATAACCCTGGGGAAGACTAAGGTAAGGAGTCGTAGGTGGAGAGAGAGAGAAACTGCTTAGAAGGCAATCTATGAGTTAAATCTTAAATATTTAATTTTAGATTAAAATAAATTAGAGTTTTAATTACCCTAGTAAATGTTAGAAAAGCAGGATCACTGTAGAAGCAGAAAGCATGAGCAGAAACCCAAATGGAAGGAAAACATCCTAAAGCTTCCAGAGAGCTGAGACTAATTTGACCTGTTTGGGGAGCTCGTTGGTCAGGGGAGAAGCTGTCTTTGACAACATAGAAGTGGTTAGAGGGCTGCTGAGAAAGTGTTTTCCAAACTTATCTGACCAGGACTTACAGTAAGAAATACACTTTGCACTGAGGCCAGTCCTTGTACGTATGTATGCACCTATGTATGGCGGTAACACAAGGTACGAGAGACAATGTATATATTAGTCCTATTTGCAATGTGTTCTAAACTAGGAAAATAAGATGTTCATGGAGGAGTCCAGCTTTAGACACATCGAGGCACCCATGTGACATCCTAGTGGAAGCTTCCATGGGCAGTGAACCCCATAGGTGAGGGCTCAGGAGTGAGGTGTGCACAGCATGGACATTTGCCAAACCAAAGGCCAACTGAGAACATGGGTGTGTGCTGGCTAACCTAGGACATTTAGAGAGGGAACTTAGGAAAGAACCTGAGAAAATGCATTTCAAGAGAAGTATCTGGTAGTCTGCTCATGCTATCCCCTCCACATAGAACAGCTGTTCTCAAAGTACGGTCTGGGAACCCTGAGGTATCTTTTGAGGGTCTCTGAGAACTTCTCATATGGTTTAAAATATCAAAGCTATTTGATGACAGTAATTAGGATAATATTGCCTCTCAACTCTCAATTCTTTCATAAATATACAGTGGAGTTTTCCAAAGACTTGGTAGTAAGTGATATCACGATAGATCAAATGTAGGAAGCAGTTGTGAAAATCCAGCTGTCTTCTTTTAAGCTAGACAAGAAAGAGATTTGCCCCAATGTAAAACAGTACAACTCTCTTCACTAATTTTTCTGTTTTGAAACACATATCACATATTATTTATGACATGTAATGAGTTTGTTCACATTCTTTAAATGAATTCATAAGGAAATATATAAACTAAAAATTCCCACTTTTAATTTCTAGTACTTTAACTATCAGTAGATAAAATACATATAAATAATAGCTCTTTGGGATCCTCAATTGTTTTAAGGTTGTAAAGGAAGACAGACACCAAAAAAATTGAAAATCACGGGACTAGAGGACCACCCCTCAGTCACAGCTACCATTGGCCTAAATCCTATCTTTTCCTTCAACTGGCACATTGCATCAGTGTTTGGAAGTTCTCTGATATGGCCCAATCTTTATTATGATTCAATGGGGTTTTTTAATGTTTACTCATTTATTTTTGAGAGAGACCACACACTCCGTAGGGCAGAAAGAGAGGGAGAGAGAGAATCCCAGGCAGGCTCTGCCAGACATGGGGCTTGATCTCACGAACCATGAGATCATTGACCTGAGCCGAATTCAAGAGTTGGATGCTTAAACAACTGAGCCACCCAGGTGCTCCTATTATGATTCAATATTTAATACAACTAAGTGTTTCAGTTCATAACAGCTTTCCAACAAAGTTTCTGAGTAGATACATCTTTTTTTTTTTTTTAATAATGAATTCTCTCAACTTTTGAACCTGGAAGTATTATGTGATAGTTAAATATTTGACTTTCTATCCATAAGATGATGATCTATCCCATAATTAAAAGAGTATTCATTCCAACCCAAATTCCACATCCTTCAAGTCTATATGGATTTTACCTAACATAAGCTTATTGTTCTGAGACTACTATTAATTGTCAGAAAATTCTCTACTGCAATTCAATTTATTTTCAAAGACCTGTCTAGGAACTGACTATTCAGCCTCCACATTTACAAAATTAGGACACGATATCAGCCGGCTCCGCTCAAGCAAAGTCGATTACTTTTCCAAGAACAAAATGGTTTTACAGTTTGTTCTGAACTGCAAATTAAGAGATTAAATGATACAAGCTTATTTAAAGCATGTCATGTACTATCATTCTGTCACATTGTAAAGTCATAAAAGGCCCTCAGTAAATCATCAGTGAACTAGGCAAGAAATAATACACAAAACTACCAATAAGATTCCCAGTTACTTTTTCACAACAGTAATGTTCAAGGCTTAGCTTCAGACAGGGCAGGACACGTTTTAGGCAGTAATACATGGCAGGTATTGGCTCACAAGTACCCAGGGAAAGATCTCTTACTAAGTTGCACTATAATGAAGCTCTGTATAAATACCTTAAGCCCTAAAGCTTCCAGAACATTTCCAACTCTTTTCATGAACAGAATCAATTATGTAATTAATGTAATTCACTGTTTATAATTTTATGATATTTTATGTAAACAAATTTATAGGCTGATACATAAGTTTTTATCAAATTGTGATTCTTAATTGTGGATCCTCAGAGTCTAGTCAATATTCATATATCATGGACCCTGAATCTCATGAGATGGGATCCCTGATCAGGCAGAGATTATAGGCGAGGCCCCACCTAACCCTGCCCTATTAAAATCTTTTAGGGTCCCTACATAGTTTTCTGCTCAAAGCAAAGAATAAGAATCTGTCATTCCTGTTTTTAAATGTTGTTGCAGTAAAAAAATTCAAAATGGTACAGATTATCTTTCTTATTACCTCATGCTTCCTTTTCACCAGGGCTCATGGGAAAAAGATACTGGATTAGAGAAAGGCAAACCTCAATCTGCAAGCCAAATCCAAGGCAGCAGTCTATTTTTGTATGGCCTACAAGATAAGAATGGTTTTTACCATTTTTAACAGATAAAAAATAATCTAAAGAATATCATGGGATGTGAAACATAAACTTCAAATTTCAGTGACCATAAATATAGTTTCATTGGACCAGCTGGGCACATGCATTTACATATTGTCCAGGGCCACCTCAGGCCACAGCAGCAGAGGTGAGTAAGCCGCAATAGGGACCATGTAGCCCACAAGGGCTAAATACAGTAGTTCCCCCCCCCACTCCCCACCTACAGATCCTCTTTCCAATATTTCAGTTACCTGCAGACAATCGAGAAGCAGATATCTAGAAGCAGATATCATCAGAAGATCAATAGCAGCGTAATGCAGGGCACCTGGGTGGCTCAATTGGTTGAACATCCAACTTTTGATTTCGGCTCAGGTCATGATCTTGCAGCTTGTGAGTTCAAGCTCCACAGGGGCTCTGTGCTGACAGCTTGGAGCCTGTGTGGAATTCTCTCTGCCCCACCCCTGCATGCTCTCTCACTCACTCTCTCTCTCTCTCCCAAAAATAAATAAACTTAAAAAAATAATAGTAGCCCAACACTATGTCATAGTGTCCTCGTCACTTACCTCACTTCTTCTCATCATGTAGGTATTTTATTATCTCACACTATCACAAGAAGATGTGATTACAAAACAGTACGATATTTTGAGAAAGAGACCACATTCACGTAACTTTTATTACAGTATATTGTTATAATTTTCTACTTTATTATTAGTTGTTGTTGTTAGTCTCTTACTGTATCTAGTTCATGAATCAAATTTTATCATGGGTGTATATGTATAGGAAAAACGTAGTACAGAGATTGGTTGGTACTGTCCATGGTTTCAGGCATCCACTGAGGGGTCTTAGAATACACTCCCTTATTGGATAAGGGGAGGCAACTATAAGGGGAGACAACTATATTTGCCACCTGATCCTTGATGGAAAAGGTGTGCCAATCCCTGTGATGATTCTAAGATCTAATGATGGCAGTAGTGATGGAGGAATTCCTGTCTTCTATCTGTTCTTGCTACCAAATATTTGGAACTTGTGAAGATGCCACCAGACTTATTTTTTAAATGCTCTCCAAGGAAACCAAGATAAGCACTCTACACCTTGAGTACATTCTTTTCTTCTTCTTTTCTACAACATTTATGTTGTCCAGGTTTTTTTTATAAAACAACAACAACAACAAAAACAGCTGATCTTTATCGATGGCGATAAGTCACATTAGTTTTAAATAAAAGAACATAAGCTTTCTATTTTGTTTCCATTCTCAATTCCCTCTGGAGCATCTTTCCCAGTTTAGGGGTTGACACCTTAAAAGGGATGCGGAAGTGTGAAAAAGATTCAAAGAGATTTAAAGAATAGCTGGAAAGGAGCACCTGGTTAGCTCATTTGGTTGAGAATCCAACTCTTGATTTCAGCTCAGGTCATGATCTCACAGTCCTGGGATTGAGCCCCACGTTGGGCTCCACACTGACAGCACAGAGCCTGCTTAGGATTCTCTCTCTCATTCTTTCTCTCTCTCTCTCTCTGCCCCTCTCCCGCTGGTGCTCTCTCACACACATACACTCTCACTCCCAAAATAAAAGTTGCTGGGGAATTGATTTATAAAACCAACAATCCCTAAAAAAGGAATAGGAAAGATATTGGAAAAGCCTAGGCAGGACTGGCGTCTATCAAGGGCATATAAGATTCTTCTGCATGCACAGTACATGGCTTTTCTTTACGAACATAAGGACCAGATAAAGAGGAAACTGATGAACTAGAATAAGAAAAGTTGGCTCTAAGGGACAGAATTTCCTGGGAGTGAGTACATGTTGTCCTATGTCCTGAAATTTCCCTACGGGATTATTCTAAAATGAGTGAAGTTTCTTAATTCAAGTGTTTGTCCAATGGCAGAGAGATGAAACTAATGCCCCATTTTGTACATGTTGGCTTGACTCTATGACAAGGAATGAGATTGATTCTATCTTTTCATTCAGTCCTAGATAAGATTCTAACACCTTCTCTAGGAGGACTGAAGAGAAGAGGCAGAAACAAGCACTTTACAAAGCTTCCTGTAGAAAAAAAAAAGTTCTATTTCCATTATGTAGCTCTGTTGGGTATATTTAATTCTAACTGCGAACATTATTCTCCTCTTCTAGAACTTACCCTCTAGAACTGATGTCTGTGATGACTCAGAAAAGAAGAAGCTGGAATGGAAGAAGTAAGTTTTCCTGAAATCCAGTGGAATTGCCCTTCTCAAGTCTGTGTATGAGCCCACAGCTCACCTGGCTGGTGGAGCCAAGTGCAAGGGTGGGCATCTTGAAGTCATCATCAAGGTGGGCAGAATGGATCAAAAACTGGACATTTCCTCCTTCTTATCTTTTTTTTTCTGTAAAACTAGATTCTTTTATCCAGGATGGGATAGGAAAATGGAAAGCATATAGATGAAGCAAGATTAACCATGAGTTGATGATTCTTTCAACCAGAAAATGGGTTCATCAGGTTTATTATATTATTCTCTCTACTTTGTTATATGCTTATATGTTATATATTTGAATATATGTTCCATAATAAAGACTTAAGTATTGCATTCCTAGTGCGTAATAAAGTTAGTGGATTTCCTGCTTCCAAAATGCATTATTTTATCAGATCGCTTTTCCACCCCAGTGCTTACCCCTTCACATATCTTGAGCAAAATTTGATACACATACTTCAGTTTCACGTGCTCTTAAAAATAGAAAATTGTAGGATTTTTCCTTAAAAGTGATAAGATGCCCCAGATGGTTTGGCTCAGATTTGCTAAATCCTTCTTAGAAGCAGGAAATCACATCTGCCAACCCAATGTTAATCTGAACTCCCAGACCGAAGAGAAGTTTTGAGGAGCTCATGATAATTGCAAGATCACACAACATCCATTTCTCCTTTGTTCGGGTAAAGTATAAGAAAGGCAGAATCCAGGATACTTTCAATCTTACCCCAAAGAAAAAGAAAAAGATGAACATTGCTTCTACATTTTCACAGGTGAGGCATCGGTCCACTGATGGTTCAATGATTGTTGGCCTGTTTGTGTGTCTGGTCCCCTGTCCTCTAGGACTCGATGAACCAAAAGTCCCCCCTACATCAGACCCCAGTTTAGCAATATACATTATTTATGTCCACCATTTTCCGGAAAATTATAACTTTGGATTTCTGTGTGCCATTTAGACCATATTTTGACTTTTTATTACAAAAATGTGCCTGTCATACAGTTGTCATTTCTCAGTGACCCGGAGCCAGTTGGTGCTGACTCCCTGAAGCATTTTGAGTTGCCACCAGCTCTAACCACACCACAAAGAGAGTGGTCAACTCCTAAGCACCCTGTCTCAGGTTGTGGGAAGCTGTTCTTGGCCCCAGGTCACTACAGGACTGGATTAGTCTTCTACACTATATAACAAATTACCACAGATTTAATGACTTAAAGCAACACTCATTTATTAAGTCACAGTTCTCGTGTGTTGGTCTAGGCAAAGCTTAGCTAATCCCTCTGCTGAGGGTCTTATAAGGATGCAATTGAGGTGTCAGCTGGTCTGGGGTCTCACATGAAGTTCAAGATTTTCTTTCAAGTACATGTGGTTGTTGATTATTTGCTTCCTCACAGCTATAGAATTCTTAGTGTCTTGCTTCTTCAAGGCCAGCAGGAGAGACAGTCTTTGTTGTTTCAAGTCTCCCTGCCTCTTTTAAAGGGCCTGATTAGGTCAGATCCTCTCCAGCATAATCTCCCTTTTAATGAACTAAAAATCAGTTGATTTCAGAACCTTAATTACATCTGCAAAATTCCATCACTTTTGCTGTGTAAGTAACCTAATCAAGGGAGCGACTTTCATGATACTCACGAGGGTCCCCGTACTCAAGGAGAAGGATTATACATGAAGTGTACACTGGGAGTGGGAATGTTGGGAGCCATCTCTGCATTCTCCTCTACTATGGAGTTTAACACTTCCTAAAGGCTTTGAGCCTTTTGACATGGAAGAGAAAAGGTAAAACTGGTAGTAGACTAGAACAGATTCTACCTGGAGAGAGGTCAGGGCCAGTGGTTCTAAATCATGGCTATACATTGGAATCATTTGGAGCTTTAAAAAATTCTGATCTTGCATGCCACACCCAGAGATTCTGATGTGATTGGTCTGGGGTGTAGCCTGGGCCTCAGGACTTTTTAAGCTCTCCAGGTAATTCCACTGTGCAGCCAGCGATGAGAACCAGTGGTGTAGACATGTAAGAAACTTATTTGCTCTGCCTCAGTCCTAATGAAAGAAACACTCCAGCAAGCAGAGCAGTAACCACTACAGCAAATGCAGGGACTGATCTTTACAATGTGGCAGATGCTTATCAGGGTAGAGTTTGGAAAACTTCATCTCAAATGAAGTCAGTTCATCCCAGTGGTTGTAAAATCACTGGCAAAGGGAGTTCTTTGGGACAGGTAATCTTTCCCACCATTTTTTTTAAGATAAAGAATATGTAAATCTAAGATTCTTCTCAAGGTCACACAGCCGCTAAGTAAGTTAACAAGACTAACTTTTCATTTCTCCATACTTACTGGCTGTGTGACTTTGGGTAAGTTGCTGAATCTCTCTGCTTTCTCTGTTTTCTCACCTGTCGAATGTGATCATTTTAATGCCTAGTTCACAGCATGGTTGGGAAGACTAAAATGAGTTGCTTTCTGGAAAGATATGGTCTGAGTAGAGGGGTACATCAGCAAGTCCCAGAGAACCAGTTAGAGTAGATTTCTTATAATAAAACAGGAGCTCTCATTGCAATAAATACTTGGCTACCTTCAGAATTTGAATTTTTATATGTAATTACATTAGATTACATTAGATTTATTTTGGGAATAGATTGAAAGTTCAGATGGTCCACTGACTATTTGATGTTCTTTGTCAGGATTGGCTATAAGTCAATAGAGGTTGACTTTCTCTTGGCCCTCAGCCTGCCCTGTATGTGTCCTTTTATCATCTCTGAGGTGTCTTTTTTATCAACACCCTTTCCAGTGCTTTTCTAACTAGTACCCAGCACCTAATGAGTCCTCCCTGCCCTCCAGTCTTAGGAATTCACTGTCCCTATTATCCCATCCTCTGTCCTTGCCCTTGTTCCTTCTGCATTCTTTCTGTGGGTCAATCACCAGCTTTAAATAACATTTATCAATATCATTTGTGTAAATGATGTCCCCCATGTTGCAGTGTCTAGATCCTCCCCATCTTTAAATACTAGCTCTACATTTTCAACCACTTGCAGAATGTTGTCCCACAGTCCATGAGCACCTCAAACTTCCCGTCTAAAGATATGTGCCCCCTTCTCAGTTGATGTACCATTACCTCCTCCAGGGCAAACCAGTCCTCCCCTTCCTCACCCTGAATACCAATGAGTAACCAAACTCAGTGGACTTCTTCTAAGTACCTGCCCAGGCTCTTCTCAGCCCATGGCTGATGCTTCAGGTATTCAACCTATCTGCAAACGGTTCTGTCTCCAGTCTTGCTGTTCTCTGCCCACTTGCCCTCCACACAATGGCCACTTACCCTTCTAAAATGTAGATACGGTTATGTTACTTCCCTCTTTGAAAGACCTCAATGGCTTTCTAAAGGCTACAGAGTTAAGCCAAAATGTTTCTCCCTCTTGAAGCTTTCCATGGCCCCATGCCTGCTGTGGGGTTAGCCAGCCCTTCTTATGTTCCCATACCACCTGGACTCAGCATTATTGCAACCCTGACCTCTACATCAGGTTTGAATCCCATGCTTTCTACTAGACTGTGATCTCCTTGAGGACAGAAACTGTACCTGGTATCGTGCCTGAATAGAATATAGCTAGATTAATATTTGCTGAATTTATTGGCACTGAGAAATCAAACTTCTCAAGGGTATCTGTGGTTCAAGCTTTAAGCTTTTTTTTTAATTTTTATTTATTTTTGAGATACAGAACATGCTGGGGAGGGGCAGAGAGAAGGGGAGACAGAGGATCAAAGCACTGATAGAAGAGAGACCCATGTGGGGGCTCGAACTCACAAACTGCAAGATCATGACCTGAGCCAAAGTCAGATGCTTAACTGACTGAGCCACCCAGGTGCCTGAAGCTTTAAGCTTTTTGAGGTAATGCAGTATATTGACTATTCAGTGTCAAGCTGGATTAATGTCCTCCTCTGTTCTTCAATAAATCTATCTATCATCTATCTATCTATCCATCTATCTACCATCTATCTATCTATCATCTATCTATTGTAGGCCACTTTTATTTATTTTTTTAATGTTTATTTCTTTTTGAGAGAGAGAGAGAGAGAGAGAGAGACGGCATACAAGCAAGGGAGGGAGGGCAGATAAAGAGAGAGAGAGAGGGAGACACAGAATCTAAAACAGGCTCCAGGCTCTGTGTTGTCAGCATAGAGCCCAATGCAGGGCTCGAACTCACAAACCGTGAGATCATGACCTGAGCCGAAGTTAGATGCTTAACCAACTGAGCCACCCAGGTGCCCCTATTGTAGGCCACTTTTATAACACCATCTAAATCATTAATAAAGTTCTTCAAAGTCATTATTGCTATGACTATTTAACAGATGGTGGAATTACGGACATCTGACACTTAGTGGAGATTCTCTATCTCTTTCTCTTGGAGCGAATGTAGAATCCCAACTGAAAATGTGCTACAGATTATGGCTTTCTGAGCAGGGTGGGTGACTCATCTGTAGAGGACCAGCGAAGAGAAGACAAGGCCCTGAGGCTGCCTCACTCAGTTTTGACAAAGGGAGGACCTTGCAGGGTCAGGGCAGGTCTGAGCAGCTCTGGTGGGCAGAGCGGCTGCCAGCAGAATATTCCCCATCTGAGGGCAAAGGTGCACGCCATCAATAATGCTTCTTCATCTTGGCTGCACTTTCCTTCCCTTAAAATGAATAAAAATTTGTTTTGCACATTAACAAAAATTCCTTGAGCCAAATCTACCTTCCTTTTAACAGGGCAGGAGGGGCGAGGGACGGGACAGGCACGCTGCTAGGGAAGCAAGGAAAATGTGAAGCCCGGGTTTGCAATAATTGATCCCACACAGACGGCTGGGGTCTCTCCGCTCTGCCGCCGCTGGGTATGGGGAGATTTTGCAGGGGCAGGTGACTGAGTTTCTGCCATCTGGCTGAATCTCTTCATCATGAGTGCTCTCAGATATAGAGCATGTTTCCAAAAATAAGTGTCCTATATATCTCACGGTTGGTGACTCTGTCGACAGCTGTCGTGCATCTGGGCAGGCACTTAAGAGGTTAAACCAGCCAGCAGCACCTCGTGGGTGTGGGGCAGAGCTGCTTCATGGCTCTGCTTCTATCCTTCCACCTTCTCACCTACTTCCTGAGCTCTTGGTTAGGAGGGGAGGGACATGTGCAGGCTCACTCGGGAACATAAATCCTGCTTCCACTGATTTGCCTTTTGCGGTCCCATTTACAGAGTGGAAATGCTTACAAGAGGTTTTAGCATCTGCAGCCACCTGCCAGAGGAAGTTGCTGGCAGCCAGGCCTTCAAGAAGGTAGGATGGGGTTTGGGCTTGTGCCTTGGTTTGTTTGTTCATCTTGTGGGATCCCCTCTCTCCCACCAATCTCCATCTGGCTAACAGTATCAAAAAATTGCTTTGGGTAGAAAGAAATATAATAAAAAGCATAGGAGGAATCGCAAGGGGAGAAAATCATGCAAGACCGAATGAGGTATCCAGCCCCTGGTGTGGGAGCCACAAATGGGCTCTGGACGCAAAGAATCGCTTTGAGAGGGAATCAGAACGCAGAACCCTGAAGTCCCTTTTCCCTGCCATTTTCTCTCTCAGGATCTGCTCTGCTGGAAAGCCCAATGAAGAGTGATTTGTCTTTGTTCCGACTTCTATTGTCTTCCTTTGAAGGCATCCACCCCAGGAGACTCAAATTTCCTGTAGATGTTGATGTGCCCATATCTTCAGTGACAAATAAGCCAGTAACTTATTTTTAGCGATCTGGTGTTCACACTGCAAGAAGTAACTCCTCTTTTTTTTAAGGGGAAAATAAATTACAAACATGCTTTAGTCATCTCTCTGAATTGTACGATGTCAAAATTTGTGATTTATTACCCTGTTTTCTCCCAGCCTATTATATTTCCCTGAGCCTTCCCCCAAGGCCTGCTTGGGACTAGATTAGCCCACATGATTATTTCAAAGCACAGCACGTTGAAAGCAGTTCCCAGGAACTCTGTGTTTCTCAAAAGGGAGCTGAAAGGTCACAGAGAGCTGGGAAGGGGTCACAGCAACTGAAGCTGCTGCATTTGACTGGTTTCAACAGTGACCTCCAGGTCTCCATAAACGGCCCTGCTACCTTCTGGCTCCCGTTTACTACATTCGCTTTCTCCTTCTGCCCAGGTACAAGCCCTCCATTGTCTTGGCACTAAAAAGACCTGAAGGTTTGAGGCAGGGGTGGGGGTGGGGGCGGGTAGGGGGAGTGTAGCCAGGGCAGAGGGGTTTATGGTGGAGAAAGTAACTTGAGACCTGGCTGATTCTAGAAATCTTTGGCAGAAACCCTTAATTTAATAAAAATAAATTTGTATGAGCCCTTTCAGGTTCCACAGTATTTTTAGAGGGTAGACTAGTGTCCAGCTTATCATAACATGGCAAATAGGTGCCTAGGGTATTAACATCGCCATCATGGATATTCAGCCATTGCCTGCTACGCGCCATGCATTCCAATTGCTGTGGATACCGCAACTGCACGTAGTGTATCATTCCATTTTTTTTTTCATTTTTTCAATAAATATTTATTGAGCATTTTTTTAGTAGCAGCTTCTATTAGTCTCAGGGACTTCAATGATGAATACAACTTGGTCCCCAAGTTACCCGCAGTTTTATGGGAGAGACAGATGTAAATAAATATGAATCATGTGTTGAGTCCTGAACAGTGTTACCCAGAAAATGTTATAGGAGCTGCTGAGTAGGAAGTGACTAATGTGGAGCCGGAGAGATTGTACAAATAGGGTAATATTTGAATCAGGCCCTAGAACCAATAGGATGTAAGAATATATAAAGAGAGAGGTTTATTTTAAGGAATTTGGCAAGTCCAGTATCTGCAGGGTAGGCTGCCAGGCTGAAGACTTAAGGAAAAGCTAAAGTTCCAGTTCAAACTCTGTTTGCTGGCAGAATTCTTTCTTGTTCAGGGAGGTCACTTTAGGGTTTTTTTAGTTTTGTTGTTTGTTAAGGCCTTCACTGATTAGATGAGCCCCCCCCCCCCCCCATATTATGGATGGTAATCTGCATTTACTCAAAGTCTACTGATTTAAATGTTAATCCCAACTGAAAAACACCTTCACAGAAACATCTAGAAGAATATTTGACCAAATATCTGAGTGCCTTGGCTCAGCCAAGCCAACACATAAAATTAACAACCCCAGGTAGAGATAAGAGTTTGAAGGTCAAGAGAGGGAAAGCTAGACTAAAAATTCTTTCACAGCTCCTCCGGGGCCCGTGATGATAACCTCCGAGTTCCTTAGCAAGGCACTCAAGGCCAATCACAGAAGCTCCTTGGCAATCTCTCCTAGTCAAATGTTTTCTGCTCCTCATGTAGGATTCATGCACCAGCCAGACGCAATGACTTGCATGCAACTCTCCAAAGGGGCCTTTGCACCAGCCCTACCAGCCTGGATTATTCCCACTATCCTGACTCCATAATTCTCCTCTGTGGGAAGCCTGCTCTAATCCCTGGCCAAATCAGGAGTGATTCTGTACATGTCTACCTCACTTCATATGTGGCAAGGACAGCCTAGGTATGGCCACTTATGCTTCTCTCCCACAAGCTTCCTGAAAATTGTATTTCTCCTGGTATGTTGTACATTTGCAATATTGTTTAAGAGTATTTGACTTTTTGGGGCACCTGGGTGGTTCAGTCGGTTGAGCATCTGACTTCGGCTCAGGTCATGAACTCACGGGTCGTGAGTTCGAGCCCTGCATCGGGCTCTGTGCTGACAGCTCAGAGCCTGGAGTCTGCTTTGGATCCTATGTCTCCTTCTGTCTGTGTTGCTCCCTTGCTTTCTCTGTCTCTCTGTCTCTCTGTCTCTCTGTTTCTCTCTCTCAAAAATAAAGATTTAAAAAAAGGGTATTTGACTTTTAGAACAAGAAAAACAGGATAAGTGGAATGCATAAAGACAGATAGTAAGCTAATAACTCATAAAATATAGATGGAACTTATATGTTAAGTGTAGATAATAAGTAAGCAAGTAGTTATGGGATATGGGCAAAAATCATAAGATATGTTAAGTAAGTCTATAATCTCTAAGACATGCCAGAGACACATAGAATTGATGGAAAATATGATGAAACACACAAGAATGTTACTTATAGACCAAAAGAATTACAAAAGCAAGATTATGATCATGCCATTTGTGGCTGGACAGCTCTGTCACCCCTAACCTAGCCACATATCAGTGGCCCCAGTGTGGTCCCATCCTGGCCCATATATGCTCTATCCATGAACCACAAAGGCAGCCCACAGCTGAAGTTCAGCACAGCATTGTGTGAGCTATATATGGGGCCAGCAAATGCATGTGGATCTGTTCAATACAGTGAGAGTGTGTTCCAATTCCTGCCATATCTCATCCAGGGGCAAACTCAACTCTGGCCTCATGATGATGTCACCAGCGAGGAAAGCTAATGTGGCAGAGAGAGAAAGGATCTGGAAGTGGTCCACAAACCTGATGGCATGGCCCTCCTCTTGTGTTGACCTACTTCATCTCTCTTTCCATTCTCGCTGGGAGTTAATAAACCCTGCCATGAGTCCTCTAACCTAGTCTATGAGATGCTTTGTTCCCTGACCTCTAAGCAACTTGCCTGGTAAGGTGTTTGGGGGGTGACCATTTCATCAAGCTAATTTTCCACATAGCTTGTGTTCATATACTTAGTATGTCTTGCACAAGTTAAATACAGACTCGATAAATATTCTTGTAATGAGTGGGTGAATGAATGATGAAATAATGAATTACAGGCAGGAAGAGGACATCCTTGCCTGAACCAGAAATGACAGAAAGCAGCAAATACCTGGCTGCCTGGAGTATAGGATTTGAAGGAGGTATGATTTAGGTCTAGAAAAGTAGGCAGGAGTCACTTTAAGTACTCTAAATTCCATATGGAGACATTTCAGCTATCTTTTGTTCAAAGGGAGCCATTAATGTTCTTTAAGCAGGTCAGATTTTTAACTCAGATCAGATCTGCCTTTCTGAAAAATCACTGTAGCAGCAGAACAAAAATGGATTAGCAAATAAACCAGAGGTTGAGACCATGTAGGAATGCAATGAACTCAGAACCTACTTGGGGAAATACAGAAATAATGAACCAGGTATAAACGATATAAAGGTCTAAGTTAAGATCACAAATTTATACCATCAGAATTCAGATGAGAGAAAAGAAAATGATCATTTACTGAAACCCTACTATGTGCCAGAAACTCATTCACACCACCTAACATAACTTGCATAAAAACCTTGGTAGGTGGTACAATTACCCATTATTTAGCCAAGAAAATTCTAGCCTGAGAAAAGCTACTCCTACATCTCGCACCAGAGTAGACCCAAATTTCATGGGGTTTGAAGCTTTTAAAAATTTCTAGGCATTCTGTAATACAAAGTCCCAAATACAAAAGTAGATATGAAAGTGAATATTTATTCAAAATGAAAAAAGAAATTACAACTTTAAAAGTAAACATCACAAAGACCATAAAATCCAGCAAAATAACTCATTCTCATGAATTAACTGCCTAACACCTTTTGTAATACTTTCTCCCTGTATTTTTTATCCATATGTTCTCTTGGAATCCATATGGATTCATAGCCATATGACCATGACTTTGTGTTTTCTATTGAGAGAGCAGAAATATAATTTATCTATTTTTCTCAGCATAGTTGAACAAATTTGTTTTTACCATGGAGACCTTATTTTTTTAATATTTATTTATTT
This sequence comes from Acinonyx jubatus, assembly GCF_027475565.1. Lineage (NCBI taxonomy): Eukaryota > Metazoa > Chordata > Mammalia > Carnivora > Felidae > Acinonyx > Acinonyx jubatus. Next base: position 52,645,228 of record NC_069388.1, read on the forward strand.
ATTTATTTATTTATTTATGTATTTATTTATTTTTTAGAGAGAGGGAGAGAGTGGGGTAGAGGCAGAGAGAGAAAGAGGGAGAGAATCTCCAGAATGCTCCGCACCATCAGAGCAGAGACCAATGAGGGGCTCAAACTCACAAATTGTGAGATCATGACGTGAGCTAAAATCAAGAGTCAGACATTTAACCTACTGAGCCACACAGGTGCCCCTGCCATGGACAGTTTAGACAAGTTTCTTTCATCATCATATCTCAGTCTTGGTAATGCCATGTAGAGTTTTAGGACTGTTTTCAAATTTACAAAAATTTTTACCAAGTTTCTTTTTAACATGAGCTGTAAACTTTCAGGGTTTTTCAAATTTCCTTACTCAAAAGCTAATCTTAGATTCTCTTTGAATTGGAAATGATTAGCCCTTCTGGCTCCAGTCTTATGTACTTTCCATGCCAGGTACCATGGATGTCATATTTTTGCCATGTGACATCTAGCCCCCACCTCCCTGTGACCAACCTGCTGAGGTAAGTTGACCCAGGGAACATGCCTTGAAGCCAGTGCTATGGCTGGGACTCCTGGAAATACGGGAACAATGCGCAGAACTGACTGCAAAAGCAGGTAAACGTGTCCCTCTAAAACTAGATCAAATATGCCCCTCCTTCAACTTCTGCTTATCTGCATCCCAAAACTGCCTGCTCCCCTGGCAATGGCATTTGACATGAAAGTATGACAGCAGAAGAAAACAAAGTGGGAAGAGAAAGTGGCCTTGACCAACTGGGATGAAAAGTTTACATTTGCAAATTTTGGAAAATACATGACTTGGTGAACACATTACTAGGGCCATTCCTATACCTTGGAAGTGGCCTGTGCAAGAAAGGGGGGCCCGGCAAAGTCAGAGTCATCCAGAAAAATCGAAGTCAAACCTAGATGGACTGACTTAAAAGCCCATTCTCTTTCTAAGACTCTGACTGAGCCTCAAAGCTATTTTTTTTAAGGTTTACCATTTTAACCATTTTTAGGTATACAATTTGGTGGCATTTACTATGTTCACACTGTTGTACAACCATCACCACCATCCAGCTCCAGAATTTTGTATCTTTCCAAATCGACACTATGTACCAATAAATGACTCCATGTCCCTCCCTCCCCCTAGTGCCTCGTAACCTCTATCCTACTTTCTGTCTCAATGAATTTGACATCTCTAGGTACCTGTGTGAGTGGAATCATATAATATTTGTTCATCTATGTCTAGCTTATTTCAGTTAGCATAATGTTTCAAGATTCATTCATGTTGTAGCATGCATTAACATTTCATTCTTTCTTACAACTAAATAATATTGCATTGTATGAATATACCACATTTTATTTATCCATCCATTCATTGATGGACATGGGCTGTTGTGAATAATGCTGCTATGAACGTTGGTGTACAAATACATGTTTGAGTACCTGCTTTCAATTCTTTTGGGTATATACCCAGAATTGGAATTTCTAGGTCTTATGATAATTCTAAGTTTAATTTTTTGAGAAACCACAGTATTGTTTTCCACAGTGGCTATACCACTTTACATTCCCACCAGCAATGCACAAGGGCTCCAATTTCTCTGCATCCCCATAAACACTTGTTCTTTCAAGGGTTTTTAAAATAACACCCAAAGGGGTGTTAAGTGATATCTCATTATGGCTTAGATTTTCATTTCCTTAATGATTAGCAATATTGAGCATATTTTCATGTGCTTATTGACCTCAAAGCCACTTTTACCAGAATTATTCAGTTAATACATTGAAAGTCTCATGAAAATTTTGATTTTTTTCATTCATTAGTTAGTTCACTCAATAAAATAAGATTAAATAACCTTCTTTTTAAAGTTTATTTTATTGATTTTGAGAGACAGACAGGACATGCATGAGCCGGAGAGGGTCAGAGAGAGATGGAGAGAGAGAATCCTCTGCTGCCAGCATGGAGTCAGACTGGGGGCTCAATCTCATGAACATTCAGATTATGATCTGAGCCAAAATCAAGAGTGGGATGCTTAACCAACAGAGCCATCCAGGGGCCCCAGGATTAAATAACTGTCAATGGGTAGGATGATAGAGAATTTTCCTGGGAGTTGAGGAGTGGATTGCAATCAGCAGAAATTAAAATTTGCAGACTTTCAAGGGTATCTGAGCTGTGGGAAGCACATTTCAGGGATCGAAAGAGTTACTGCTGTCATGGATTTTCCATGACTAAGGGGTGTTTAAATGGAGGAGAGGAGATGAAATACTTACCATCTCTAAGTTTTGACAGTCATGGTTGAAAGGATACTACAGAGTGAATATGTCTCCCCCCTCCACCAATATCCATACACAGAAACCTAATCCTACATATTAAGGTATTTGGAAGTGGAGCCTTTAGGAAGTGATTAAGTCACTAGGGTGGAGCCCTCATGGATGGGATGAGTGCCCTTGTACCAAGAGGCTAGAGTTTGCTCAACCCTTTCTACCATGCAAGGACACAGTGAGAAGAGGAAGTCCAGTGAATGGAAAAGTTCAGACACTAAATATGCCAGAGCCTTGATTTTGGACTTTACACCCTCCAAAACTGTAAGCAATGAATTTCTGCTGCTTATAAGCCACCTAGCCCATGGCATTTTCATTACAGCAGTCTGAATGGACATGGATCCTCAGGATCTCTCAGTATCCTTCCAGTTTAGTCTAGAATTTCTATGTCCAGTCATGACAGTTTCAGAACCCTGCCATAAATAACTGCCTGGTCTTAGAGCACGCTACCATCTCCCTTACTAATGTGTACTGATGTTTGACAGTGTTTGCTGTCAGGAAACATTAGGCCACCAGCATTCATATTAGGCTTCTTCACAAACATGGATTGGAGCCATGGGCAATGTCACTGTTCACACTGACATCCTTCGGTAGAAAACTCATACTTATGGCCATGTTTTAGCAACAGTCATCTGTAGACCCTCTTTGTTTCCAGCAGCTTCACAGAGTGAATCAGACACCAGATGGGAAACTGTGTGAATTGATTCAATCTGACCTCCTGTCTAACCATCCATTTGGCAGACATGATCAGTGTAATACTGTCACAAAGGAAGGGTGTAATAGGCATCTGTGCGTGATATGACAATGAGTACCACCTTGTAAGGTATTAATTGACCTATAAATCACACTATATGCCTGAAAGCTGGAAACCATTTCCCAATCAATAACGTCAAATGGCATAATGGAAATGGTGCAATTCAACCTTGATAATGTCTAGAACAAGTTAACTAACACATCTATGGGATGAGGTACCAAGTACATCAGCCGATGACATGGCCACCAACATAAATTTCAGAGAACATTGCTATAATTAGGAGAAGGAGAATGGTTAACTTCTTCAAGGGCAGGGGCACATGTTTAACACAAAAGTTTGTAAACTGAATGCTGAAGTTGGGTGTAGGACTAGAATGCTTACCAGAATGTTCAAAAGCCTCCATCAAGATTTACTAATACAGTTGTGAAACACTAGTGCCCATTATGTATTGCGGGATGTTGCTTATGACTAGGTTGTTAAAGCTGAGTTATTACAGTGCTTATTTCAAACACTACTTTGTGACGATTTATGCCTCAGTCAATTTATAACACTCAGAACCAATTCTGTTCATGGCCTCAGCTGAAAAAGAACTTTATTTATAATATTTAAAATTGCTTTAGTCAAGTGTTAAAAACAAGGTGTCCATAAAAAGTGAATTTTTAAATAATTTCAGAAGAACCTTCGAAAAGTTTTGCATAATATAACATTTAATGCCTCAATTCTACTGGTGGTTTTAAATGCTTATTTTTAATATTGGATATAGTTACTAATTTGCTAAAACTGGCAGTTGTACGATTGTCAAATCATGTCAGTTCCAAAGAAAATGAACATCGTTATAATTTGAGATTATTATAAACTCAAAAAGTGCTGCTGGTGTTTATGACAGTTTTTGAGATTTATATATGGATTTATAGCAAGAAAGGAATCATTTTTAGCTGAATGCTTCATTTTAAGTGATTTTTTACCATCTTTTAAAACACTCATAATGAATTTCCACCCTCTTTGAGAAATAGCAAATCACTTTGTCATCCAGGTCTTCCATTTTTTAACACAACGGTGTGAGTTAACCACCTCCTAGAACTTTACGGTGAGTGAAAAAAAAAAAAAAAACAGTTAATGGTGTTCATATTTCTTCCAGGAGTGTTTTGTTCAAGCCAAATTATGCCCAGAGACTGAGATTTGTCTTCACCAATAACTTATTTAACACACGTTCACTGTGGGAATTATAATTTATTATAGCAATATCTCACAAGCCAATAGTATACAGAATAATGTCTCTTAACAATCCAATAAAGAAATAACATACTCTAAACCAATGATAGATTAATTACATTATTGTTCCAGGCAAAGGGGAGATGAAAGAAATAAAGTCCATGTTTAGTTGAGGTGAACCTTTCTACAAATTTGGTCTTCAATAGAGTTAGTCCTTCCAAATAGAAGCTGGGTATCAGCTGCCAACCTAGGTCCCTCCCTGCTGGGGCATGTAGCTAGTGGGCCATCAGGATTGGCAGGCTAGGTGGGCTTCTCTGAAGGTTATTATCCAGGGATGCTTACATGGCTTGCACCACTGCCCATGTGAGGAGTAGCTTCACCAAGGCAGAAACAGATGTTCCTTCTCTTCTTTGGACTACTGCTCAGTTTAACACCAATGCCAACCAAGAGTAGCCTGACCATGGCAGGAATAAGTGTCTCAAGATCTTCAGAGAACTATGTAGATCAGGGAAGAGTAGCCTTGTCCAGACTGAACACTTTAGGGAAGCCCTCACAAATTCCAGGTGTTAATGTCCATTGTGTCCTTCTTGGCTCTTCCATATGTGCATATCGATAAGCATTTGATAGTACAGCTCTGTCGATATCATTCTGACACAGCCTCCCAAATTCACCTTTGATCAAAATAACTTCATGTAGATCAAAACAACTTCACTTAAGTCATAAATAAGTAATTTTGAAATCATAACAAGCCAATACATAACCAGTACAAACCCACCGAATTCTCCAAACACAAAACATACAACCAAACAAAAAAGGTTGCATGCTTTCTCTGAATGTCTCAAAAGTGTATGTAAAAGTTCAAAAATTTTGGATGATGATATCATCACCCTGCAAAACATGGGCATAATCCAAATTCAAGTGGAAAATAGATACCAGAAGTCAAAAGTCTTTATCTCCCTAACCAGTAAATCAGAAATCTATCACTTTAGTATACTTCAACTGAAGATAAACTACCCCTGAAATTTCCCTGCTCTTGATTATTCTAAAGATAGTTTAGATCTCAGAGGTTAACATGACAAAACATAGAGGAAAATAGAAATTAGAGGTGGAAGAAGGGTTCAAAACAGGCATGGAGAGAGCAAGGCTTTGAGCTTATAGTTCAATCACCTTCTTAACTCAACAATCTGCTCTGAATTAATATGTTGTTTAGTGGAAGACAAAGTAGAAGCACTCCCTTATGCAGAACTGTCTCAGCCAGATTCCTGCAGTTAAAATGGGAGTGGAGGAAAAATACTTGAATGATGGGAGAACAAGACAAAAGCGTAAGACTGTTTTTGCAGTCCTTTAGAAATGCAGGTAGAAATTTCCTTTTTAATCAGCATACACCACAGAGTCTCAGAAAGGAGAATGCCCAAGCCTTCATCTCTCTAGTACTTCTGAAAATGCATGGAATGTCATTGACAATAACACTACCAACTGAATCCTTTTAGATAGAACTTCTTGCTCCCAATGTTGTGAGATGGTGTAAACAAAAGATTTCTAGATCAATTTACTTCCTTTCCTGGTCTCTTCTAGTGGGAATAAATGCTTACCTTTAATTTTGCCTGTTCTTGAAGGAATGTTTAAAGTCAAGAGGATGGATGTTAACTGGTCTTACTATGGTGACCATTTTGCAATAAGTACATATACCGAATGGTTATGTTGTATACCTGAAACTAATATAATGTTATATGGCAATTATATCTCAATAAAAATTAAATAAAAAAGCAAAGTGAAGAGAGGTTCCCATCTCTGCTCATCAGAGCTCCAAAATGCTTTCATCCTGAACTCTGGAGTCTGTAATGCTCCAGATTATTCCTTCACCTCCCTCTTCCCCTAGCTCATTATGTATGTGATTACTCTTCCCAATTGGACACAGTTATGAAAAAGGTTTCTTTGCTGGAGGCTCAATATTCTCTGTAAAGAAATGTCCATAATTTATCATTCCACAACAGAGACTTTTCAGAAGAGCCATCCCCTGTGTCTTTATAAGATGACCCAAATAGCCTGGCAGGTGTCTCCCAACACTAGGCTGAGAGGCACTAGCTGGTGGCTTGTGACTTAACACCTGAAGCTCTATCCATTCCCATCTTATATCATAAGGTTTTAAAATCTTGGCACATATTAATAGCATTAGTTGTCGTTTGTTGTGTCTTATCTTGTGTTACGTCTCATACTGGGGATTCTTTATCCATCATTTCATTTAATTTTCACACAGCTGTCTCCTCCCCTCTCGCAAAAAAAAAAAACTGTTGTTATTCTCATTTTTACAAAAGGCAGAGATCATGGCTGAGATGTCAGAACTAATATTGAAATTCAGTGTGTCATCCATTGCTCTCCCTGCCACACCCCACGGTGCTCTCCACACATTCTCATAGAAGGAAAGTAACACAAGGGAAAACCTTTGTTTTCCCACTTGCTCCAGTTATGTAACCAAGGTAGGTCACAGCCTCCTTGAATTATTCCATCTGCCAAATGAAGTGGCTGGCTTCACATTGAAAATCTTACCCAGAAAACCAAACCAAACAAAACCAAACAAAACAAAAGATCTCTGATTGGTTTTTATTCTGCCTGGGTCTGAACATCTATGTGAAAGAGAAGAATATTCAAGCCCTCTCTTTATCAATATCTCTCTGAACTTGTGTTTTCTACTGAAATTAGTGTTTGTCACAGTTTTTCCTAACTCTATAATGTTGACTTTACTCCCTGGATTTTATTGCACTGCCCCAGAGCTTGCCAATCTCTTTGAATTCTGCAATAGAATGTGGCTTCCAGCAGGCATTTGAGCCCAATTACAAGCATTGACTATGGTCTCCAAGCTACATGGGTTTATTCTCTTTGCATCTTCAAGGCATGGTCTGTCAACCACCCCCAGGAGCAGCTACCAGGTTCAGACATGAAGGCCAAGATGTTCTTGGGATTCTCATTTCTCAAATTATTGGCCTAATCTGAATTTGAGAAACTTCCAGAGAGTAAAGGACTAATCTGGAGAAATCATATCTAAAATAGCTTGTGTCAAAAATTCTCAAATCCAAACCATTGTCTAATCATGTGCCAGCAGTCAGTAGCATTGCATCCCACTAGGAACTGACACCAACTCAACAACTAAGGTTGTCATGTGTGCCAGAGACACCAGGGAAAAGTATGGAAAGTGATCAAGATTTCACTGGTAAAGAGTATCTACTTCTATAGGAATTAGAAAAAAGAAAAAGAAACTAGGACAATGCCATACACAACACTCTACTGTTTTGACATGTACTTGACTCTTACCTGCCTCAAGATCACTTCCATACACTTAAAGTATGATAATTTGTACATCCCTGCCCTACAAAATATAAAAAAGATGTTATGAATTGTTTGCCATGTTAGTTGAAGCATAGATTTTTTTATAAGCTCCATTGAACCATTTCTCCTCATTTTTATTACTCAATAAAAAAGAAGTTAAACCAACAATGGCATTAAAATAGCATTGAGATTCATAGAATGAAACAATCCTAAAAAGCTCTCAAAGTTTTGCCGTAGGTTGCATATCTATCAAGGATTCATCCTCCATCTGGTTTGCCAGTATCCCCAGATGTTCTATTTGAAGAACACTACCATTACCATAATCTCATGTATAATTTTTAAAAAGGCAATGATAGCATCACTAACTACTTTTTACATAGGAAATGATACCTTAAATCTAAAGGATCTAAGGCTACATAAAACCAACTGGGATTTTGGATGCCAAATAATTGTCTTCTAGAGAGAAAATATTTTTCCAATTGTATATGAGTATAGGTTGAATATTCACTCTTTTCAGTTAAAACAAACAAACAAAAATTCTAAATAAAACCAACATACCAAAACAAAGATTTGCATGAAAGAAGGAAGAGGAAGAAGAAGAAAAGGAGAAGGAAGAGAAAGAAAAGAGTACTTCATTCCCCAAAGAATTTGTAACAGGATTTTTAACATTATTTACCATGAATCAGTGAAATATGATTGTGGCCCGTGCTCTTTGTTTACGTAGCCAGGCACAGCATCTTTTTTAAAGAGCAGGATAAACCCTTGAGAAAGTTACATAATTTGTATTTGTTAAGAGATTTAAACCACAACTGAAATCCAAAAATCCAAAATCCTCAACCTGGTCTTCCAAATCCTCCACAGTTGAGTCTCACTTAATATTACCAACCTCCTTTTCCATCTCAGCCCATCTCCCACTCTTCTCCAGCTACATCTCACTGCTTGCCTTTCTCCAAAGAAGACTGTATTTCCATCTCCACACTTTGTCCCTGCATTTCCTTCAGCCTAAAATCCCATTCTCTGCTTTTTCTTGTCAAAAGAACCCACACTCAACAAATTCCAACCCATTCACAAAATATCCCTTTCCATCCTTAGAAAATATATGCTCTATCCTCCGAAGGTTTATTTCACTTTGCTTGCCCCATCACTGATGTCATTTCAGTTGTTTACACCACTGTTTCCTCCCATGAACTGTGAGCTTTCAGAGGCAGGAGGTGTCCAGTAATCATCTTTGTATCCCCAGAGCCTAACACAATGTTGGCCCATTGTCAATGCTCAGCAATTGTTGAAAAATGAATGAAGAAATAGAAGACTGAACAAGTTAGTGAATGAATTTCTATACATGCTGATGCAAAGACTGCATTTTTTAAGGAAGAGCAGTCACAAAATGACACTGAAATCACAAATATTTAGATGAATAATAATTAATTATAATAATAATATCAGTAATACACGAGCTCTGAATCTCAAAGGGCATGCTTACATTGAGGCTTAAGTCAACATACACATCAGTAGCAACAGAATGCCTTATATTATTGTTATGTTATATTATGTTATGTTATGTTATGTTATGTTATGTTATGTTATGTTATGTTATGTTATGTTACGTTAGGCAGAATGCCTTATATTGTTTGGAATAGAAATTGAAAATATGGTATTTAATCATTATTATTTCACATGGCAAAATATCCCAAAGTAGAGCACATCAAGAACTGGCTCACTGAAGTCATAAAAAACCCAGTTCTTTCCCTTTTTGATCTGCTATATGTACCATGTCATCTTTTTCTGTAGATTGGCATCCTTCATGGTCTCAAGATAGCTACAAGTCACAACCATCACAGTCATATGTGACCATCACAGTCTGATGTGACATCACTCTCGGTTTTCACCTAAAAGTTCTTAATAGTGGGAACACTGAGTCCCATTAAGGAGGGCAGTTGGTCATAGTACAGCAAACTCAAGACAAATCATAAGTTCTCATGCATAATCTCACAAATAACGTTACTGTTTACGGGGAAGGAATCCATCTAATTTTGTTTTCATTTCACAGAATATGTTATCTATGAGGTCACAGGTCACACTTACTCAAAAAGTGAACCACACTCAACACCCAGATTGAGTTCTACTCCTATTGCCTGATTAAAGGAACCCAGTCTTGGCTGATTCTATTGTGGCTTGGAATATGCAAAATAAGCCTGGAACAGCTAGAAATGTCACAAAGTAAAGAAGTGCTCAAAAGATAAGGATGAGGCATATCAAAGGGACACAGGAGCCCATCTGAAAGACCTCTTAATGTCAGGAACTGATATGAAACAAATAAGATAGTATTAGATTATAATGTAATGTTGAAATTAACCATGAATACATAGAAATATGAAGAAATGATTGAATAAATAAATAACTGGGGAGAAAGAGGCAAACCTCCTGTACAAAAGAATTCCAGGTCATTAATCTAGATACTCCCAACCCCAGCCACCACGCCAAGAAGGTGTGCTTAGTGACTTGCCTTCAGAGAGCACAGAAGGGGATGGAGGCTTTGCAGTGAAGAAAACTGGCAAACACTACCTTGGCCAGCTGAGTAGGGTCAACATGGTCAGTGATAAGTGGTGTTGAGAGCACGTACCTTTAATATAATTTTCTCCAAAACCCACAACCCCAGTCTAACCATGAGAAAAAAAACATGAAACAAACATGAATGGAAGGACACTGTACAAAATACCTAACCAGCTCTCCTCAACACTGCCAAGGTCATGAGAAACAAGGAAAGTCTGAGAAACTATCACATGTCACACAAGACAAAGAAGACATGATGACTAAATCTAGGGTGATGTCCTGATTTACATTCTAGACAAAAAAAAAAAAAAATTAAGAAAAACTAGTGAAATCAAATAAAGTGTGGCATTTAGTTCATAGTAATACTGTCATGTTGGTTTTCTAGTTGTGACTAGTCTACCACAGTGACAATAATATATTAATAACAGCAGAAACCAGATGAAGGATATGTGGGAACTTTGTGAAATTTTCTCTATGAAATTTCTCTGTAAACCTGAAACTATTTTAAAATTAAAGTGTTTTTTTAAGTAAGTCATCTATATTAGTGTAATGCATAACAGAGAAAATTGATAAACTAAATTTTATCAAAATCAAAAAAAATTTTGCTCTGTGAAAGACCCTGTTAAAAAGATGAAAAGACAAGCCCCAGACTGGGAGAAAAATTTACAAACCACATATGTGGCAAAGGACTCATATCTATAATATATAAAGAGCTCTCAAAACTCAACAACAAAAACAAACAGTCCAATTAGAAAATGGGCAAAAGACTTCTCACCAAAGGGGATATATGTCAAGTGAAAAAATGTTCACATCAATAGCCATTAGAGAAATGTAAATTAAAACCACAATGAGCTATTACTGTACAACTGTTAGAACAACTAAAATAAAAGTAACTCCACCAAATACTAGTGAGAATACAGAGAAATCAGTTCTTTCATACATTGCCAGCAGACATGTAAAACAGTAAAGCCACTTTAGAAAAGAGAAGAATACTTTATAAAGTATATACATGCATTTACCACCTGACCCAGTGATTGCTCTCTTTGGCATTTAACCCAAAGAAATGAAAATTTAAATTCACCCAAAACTCCATACATGATTGTTCATGCCCACTTTACTAGTAATTGCTAAAAATTGGAAAGAACCCAAATAGCTTTCATTGTGTGAATGGTTGAACAAATTGTGTATATCCACACCTTTGGCAATAAAAAGAGGGAACTATTTATTGATAACAAGCAATCACATGGTTGTATGTGAAGGAAATTAGGCTGAGTGAAGAATGCTAGTCTCAAAAGTATTTTATGTAGTACGCCTGAAATGACAAGGTTACAGAGATGGAAAACAAATTAGTAACTGCCAGAGGCTAAGGAGTGGGAACAGGGAGGGGCTATGGCCATAAAAGCTGGCACAAGGGATCCTTGTGATGGAGCAGTTCTGTATATTGTCTGTAGTGGAAGCCACACGAACCTACAGATGTGATAAAATTGTATAGAACTAAACACATACACACACATGCACACACACATGCAAATGAATATACGTGAATGGTGAAATCTGAATAAGGTTGATTGCTACTATCAATGTCAATTTCCTGACAATAATGTTATACTATAGTTATGCAAGATGTCACCATGGGGGACACTGTGCAAACAGGTTCTTCTCTGTATTATTTCTTAAAACTCCATGTGAATTTAAATCTCAATATACTTTATTTTTAATGGTTAAAGCAATACAGGAGAAAACACTGGGCTATGATAGATGTTTTTTTCAATATTGGAATATCTGAATCATCACAATCTAGTTTTGTCTAATCAATTCAGGCAAAAAAATAGAAATAAAAAATATGGAAGTTAAAATGGAGCAGATACATAATCTAACCAGTTCATTCATGTTGTATCAGTATATCCCAGAAACCACAGGCTAAACAAATGGAAGCTCTCCTATAAAAAGAGTTAAATACTCAGCATTTGCATAATTCTGTTGCAGGAGGCTTAAGGAAGACATTTGCTACTTCACTCTGTGCAGGATGGAGCCAGACCCTTATAGTGTATCTCTCTGAGGTTGATGTTGATTTATTAATCTCTACTCTTTAGACCCAGTTGTTCAATCAGTTATAAATTTACCTATTGATACAATTATTGAATACATTTTTTCCTTTATAAGCATGTTAGTTTTGTTTCTTGCTTTTTCTTTTAATCTCAAGTGTTTTGTTGAAATCAAGATAGTCTCTATCTACAACATTCCCTAATCTGTATTTGTCATGTAGGAAAGCTTCCAAGAAAGGTGGTTAATGAGGCATGGTTTTACATAATCCATTCTAACTCATAAAGATCCCTCTCTTTGAAAAGCTTGAAATAACAGGATAGAGTTTGTTGGGGAAGTACTCAGTTTCGTAATCTATAATCTCAAGATTTACCTTGATTGTATTTTTGGGAAACCGGAACAATGGTAACATTGTTACCATGACAACACTCACAGTCCCAAAGGATGGAAAGACACAAAAATGTATCAACAGGGAGATGGGAGACTGGATTCTGCCTTAGTTTAGGGAGTGGGAGTTTTAGGCTTCATAACACAGGCAAGCTTTAAGCAGATTCGATGAATAAATGCTTCATAAATAGATGTTGGATAAATAAATGAAAAAATAAATAATAAAAATAAATTTACATTTACACAAAATATACATGCAAATATGTTTTTGTTTATTGTATGGATAAATTCAAAACCCCTAAATGACATTTAAGAGGGGTTGGTTAAACAAGGCATGCAGCTATAATATAGCTGTTAGAACAGGGGCACCTGGGTGGCTCAGTTGGTTAAATGTCTCCCTCTTGATTTCTGCTCAGGTCACGATCCCAGGATCATGGTATCAAGCCCTGTGTGAAGCTCCATGCTGAGTGCGATACCTGCTTGAGATTCTCCTTCTTTCTCCTCTGCTCCTTCCTCTGTTCACACTCTTTCTCTAAAATGAAAAACAATAGTAATCAAAAATAAATTAAATAAAAGAAAAAAAAGCTTTGTGTATGAATATGGGAAGATGCTCAAAATGTCATATTAGGTGGGATAAGCAGAAAATTGTAAGAAGATATTCCTATAATTTCATATATACATATAATACATATAATTACACATATATATGTGCATAAATATGCATAAATGTGCATAAATATAATATATAATATAATATATATAATATATAAATATGCATAAATATATATATAGAAATTATATGCATTGTGTACAGACATACACACAATTTTTATTTAATACAATGACAGCAGCATATACATAGAAATCTAGCACAATATAAATCAAATTATTTATAAATTATTAGCAATTGTCTACATGAAGAAACCTAATGGGCACTTTTATATTCTATTTATTCCTTTAACATTTGATTTCTTAATATAAGCATGGTACAGACTAAAGAAAGAATCTAATAAGAAGAGCAGACATACCACCCAAAGTGCAAAGGATGCTATAGATTAGGAACAGGTTTTGTAAATGTCACTTTTAGTGACTCCCCTAACACATCAAACACATAGGCTGGGGGAAGGAGACAGGGGAATGGACATGGTGTTCAACAGGATCTTACATACCAAGTGAACTAGTTTGAGATTGTTTTCCACAGAGAATGGGACTTTAAGAAGGAGTGACATCATCAAGCCTGAATTTTAAAAAATCACACGTTTATGATCTTTATCCTTGATGAAGACACCTCTGTCCATTTTGGAGCTATACTTTGGGATCATGCATGCCACGCTTTTTTTTTTTTTTTTTTTTTTTTAATGTCACTTCTCTGCCAATTCCTTCTCTATTTCTCACTGGGATGATTTATAATTGTGCAGTAAGAACCTGCCTTCCAGAGCCACCAGCTCCTCCTGAGCCCTGTTTCCTTCAGAGCATAACTTTGTGCCCTTTAACTCTTCTCTGAACGTTCAGGAAACTAATCCCTACTATTCCGGTCTCTTCAGCTCTTTCTGAGTCTATAAAACACAAGCTGGGGAAGATTTGCAGAGAGATAATTCTTCTTATTCTTATCTACCTATTTCCCTACAACAATTAACCTATCCCTAGTTCACCACCACCACCACCACCGCCACAGCAAAACATTAATATTTTGGCAGAGAAACAGCAGGGAAAACCGACTTGCCCACAGGACCTTGGATTATGTTAAAGTCATCAGGAGCCCCAGCCCTGCCCCATGAGGACTTGAGGGAACGAGTGGAACTCTCTGAAGCCTCACTGAACCTCGGAGCCAGAATTCTTACACACACGAGGGCTGTATCCTCTCATGATCTCAGGCCTTGCCAGGTCGTAAAAAGAAGCCACAAAGAGAAGCTATCAGCTGAGCAAGCAAGGAGGCCGGACATCTGCTGCATGGCTGTTTGTGACCCTCAGGAGCTGGGAAAGTCACAGGCAGCGTGGATAGTCTTGGCACATGCTGGCACTGTTTATGTCACAGGGAGAGGTCAGGGAATCTGCCGCTGTCTGGAGGATTATGATGTTGAGTCACAAATGGAGGTGCAGTAGAGCACGTCAGAGAATACAGTGTCCCTCAAACTACCTGGCCGTCCTCTAGTTAGGAAAACCTTGCAGACAAAAATATTTCACTAGCCCACAGATTTATGCTGTCAGCCTTTCCGAGCCATGGGTCACAGATAATGAAAGGTTATTTGCCCTATTTACGTAGAACATAATTGCTTTCCCTTAACCAACGGCAACACCATTATTTAAAACCTAATGACAGCCGATTCTCATGGTTCCATCAGCATAGTTTGGAGCATGGGACCACAAGATTTTAGATATGGAAGGAACCTTCAAATCCATCCCTGCCCTTCCATGCACATCTGCTGTCCTCAAGTCTCCTGGTCAGTCTCTGTGACCTTGCCATTCAGGCTCATCATTTGAAACAATTGACAATGTTCTCCTTCTTCAAGGCACAGCTGAAGGGTTACTTTCCTGGAAAGGCCTCCTGAGCAACTTCAAGGCTCTAAGTGTCCATATATATATATATATATATATATATATATATATGTCATAACACATGAAACACCATTCTAATTATTTGTTTGAATTTCTCCTCTCCCCACTGCCCTAAAAAAATTCCAACAAAGGTATGACTCATTTGAGGACAAAGACTTTATCTTATATTTTAATCATGTTTGGAAGTAGATAGATAAAGGGATAAAGGAAAGAGAATAATTTGTTATAATGAAACCAGAGTGGATATCCATAACGCTATCTGTATATGCACACATGAACAGGTTCTTTATATACTAATCTTCACCATGCTTTTCTATGGTTAAGATGCTATTACCTGATTACGGTTATTATTTTAGCCATTCACGATACATTTTAAATAGAGGCCTATGAGAGAACAGGAAGGTTTTTCAAATCTTCACGAATCATTGCAAAATAAAAGAGGAAAGGTAATTGTGTAGTGTTTAGTTAAAAGGCGTTGCTGTTTCAAGACTGAACCTGTGGTACCTGGTTTAATATGACTCCTGAGAGGCACCTGGGTAGATCAGTCAGTCAAGCATCTGACTCCTGGTTTTGGCTCAGGTCATGATCTCACAGTTCATGAGTTCAAGCCCCGTGTTGGGCTCTGTGTTGACAGCGCGAAGCCTGCTTGGGATTTCTTTCTCCCTCTCTCTCTCTGCTCTTTCCCAGCTTGCTTTCTCTCTCTCTCCTTCTCTCCCTCTCTTTCTCTCTCTCTCTCTCTCTCTCTCAAATAATAAATAAATAAACATAAAAAAAATTTTAATGACTCCTGAGAAGGAGTCCCTGGTGCGGCCTCTCCCTTCTCTCCAATAAAATGCTGAGGAATACACAGAAAAGGCAGAAAATTTGTACTTCTCTCCAAGATCTAGGACTGACGGTTCTTGTGGAAACACCAGAAGTAAAGGAGTAATAGAGCCCATAGAACCAGGGAAGGAAGAACAGCCTCTCAAGCGTTACAACTGAACAGAAAATCTCTAAAACACCATTTCATGTCTCACAAACCACACTCTCCTGGCTCTGCTTTTCTCTCCCTTCCCCTCTCTTCCAAAAGACTACCTCTGCAAGGGCTGTGATGACCCCTGAGACCTCCATGACTCATGATCTCCCAGACCCAGAACTTTGCAATCTGGGTCTAGGTGCTGCCTCTGCACGTCCAGCAGGCAGGCTCTGAGCAGCCAGGTGTAGATCAGGACCACAGTAGGATAGAGAGGACAAGCTTGCACAGCTCACCACAGCCGCATGGGCCATTCTCCACAGGGCAGGGAACAGGTGTGGACAGGCTCCCTGAAGGTGCTCTACTTCAACCGTCCAGAAAAGAACTGTGCAAGAGAAAAAGATGGATGGGACATTCAGATTCTGAGATGTATACGTATTAGTTTGCTACTGCTGCCATAACAAAGGACCGAGGACTGATGGCTTCCACAGCAGAGGTTTACTGCCTCAGTGTCCTGGAGCTGGAAGCCCAAGATCAAGTGATCAGCAAGGGTGGTTCCTCCCAAGGGCCAGGAGGCAAGGATCTCCTTGGCTTGTGAATGGCCACCTTCTCCTTAAGTCTTTCCATATTGTCTTCCCTCTGTGCATGTCTCTGTGGCCAAATTTCTTCTTTTTATAAGGACCGCTGTCTTATTAGATTAGGGCCCACCCTGATGGACTTATTTTTTTTTTTTAGTTGACATCTAGTTGACATTGTATTTGTTTCAGGTGTACAACATAATGATTTGATATCCATGCACATTGCAAAATGATCACTTAGTCTAGTTAACAGCCATCACCATACTTACAACATTTGTTTAAGTGTGATAAGAATTTTTAAGATCTATTATTTTAGAAACTTTCAATTATACAATACAGGAGTATTAACTATAGTTACCATGCTGTACATTACATCCCCGTGACTCATTTATTTTATAACAGGAAGTCTGTACCCTTCGACACCCTTCACCTGTTTTGCCCACCCTCCCATCCCCCACCTCTGGAAACTATCTCCGTATCTATGAGTTTGGTTTGTTTGTTTGCTTCTTTTTAGATTCCCATATAAGTGAAATCATATGGCATTTGTCTTTCTCTGTCTGACTTATTTCACTTAGCTTAATGCCCTTGAGATCCATCCATGTTGTCACACATGGCAAGATTTCCTATTGTTTGTTTGTTTGTTTGCTTGCTTGTTTTTTGAGTAAGCTTCAAGCCCAGTGTGGAAGCCAATGTGGGGCTTGAACTCATGACCCTGAGATCAAGACCTGAGCTGAGATTGCCCCAAGATTTCCTTTAAAATGGCTGAATAATATTCCATTTTAGATAGATAGATAGATAGATATCACATTATTTATGTATAGACATATAGATGCCACATTTTATTTTTCCATTTATCCCTCAATGAACACATAGGTTGCTTCCATGTCTTGGCTATTGTAAATAATGCTGCAATGACCATGGGGTACAGATATTTTTTGAGTTTTAATGTTTTCAGTTTTTTTCTTTTAGATAAATACCCGGAAATGCAAGTGCTGGATCATATTATAGCTGTATTTTTAATTTTTTGAAAAACCTTCATTCTGTTTTTTTACAGTGTCTGCACCAATTTACATTCCCACCCTACAGTGCACAAGGGTTTGCTTTTCTCCACATCCTCACCAGCACTTGTTATCTATCTTTTGGATAGCATTTTTATAAGTGCATAGTATCTTGCTGTGGTTTTGATTTACATTTCCCTAATGATTAGTGTTGTTTAACACCTTTTCAGGTACCTGTTGGCCATCTGAATGTCTTCTTTGGAAAAATGTTTATTTGGAGCTTCTATTTATTTTTTTAATTTGGACTGTTTATTTGCTATTGAGTTGCATGAAATCTTTATTTATTTTGGATATTAACTCTTTATCAGATATATGATTTGCAAATATTTTCTCCTATTCAGTGGGTTGCTTTTTCATTTTGTTGATGAGTTAATGGATTCACTGTAATTTGGTTACCCCGGTAAAGACCCTATCTCCACATAAAGTCTTATTTGGAGGTATGGGGGATTAAGACTTCAATACATGAAAATGGGGGAAGGAAGGGGGACACGATTCACTCCAAAACAGTACAGTTCCAAACGCATAGACACTTCACACCCTGGGAAGTGTAGTATTTGATGTCCTATCAGATCAGCAAACTCTCTAGGAACATCTAGAGCTGCTCAGTGTGAATGTGCATCAGAAACTCAGAACTAGCTGAGGGGTTACATGAGCACCAATCTGCCCTACAGGTGTGGCTCTGGGAAGACCATTTATAAGAAGACTCAAACAGCTAAGCTAGCACTAGTTACTAAAAGAATATGAAACAAGACGACAACAAGAAAATCACATTTATTTCTATCACATTGGCAGAAAGTTAAAACCATAATCCATTCTGAAAAGAATGTGTAGTTAGATGAAAGTACACATGCATTGCTGAGGGGAATAGAAACTGGAACACATTTCTAGATAATTTGGTGATTTAATTAAGGGCCTTTAAAAAAGTTATGTGATTTGACCCATTATCCCTGATTTTATAAGTGTTTCTTCAGAAATTAACAAGACCTATACTGAAATTTTTTCTACAAAACACTATTCTTCCCAACATTGATTATAATAACAAAAAAAAAAAACAAAAACAAAAACGTGGAACAGCCCCAATGTCCAATAAAAAGGATATATTCATATGATGGGTGGAATGCTACACCAGAACTAAAAGTAAGAGTCTTCAAATAATTTGTTTTGATAAAAAAAAAGTATGACATGATATTAAGGAAATACATATATTACACATATAATACATAATATAATGAATTTTTTAAAAATATTCTCATAAAAGAAATCATGGAGATCTTAACAATTATTATCTTCTGGTGATAGGATTATGGAATGTTTTTATTTTTTACTTTTTAATTTTAATTTCCATATTTCATATTTCATATTCCTTACAAGGTGTATATTTATAGGTTACTCCCATAAAGCAAAAAGATAGAATTTTTTTAACCTCGTGCATCTATTGCATCTTTCTATTTCACGTCTCCTCTTCCTTTATGTTCCACCAGGGCTATAGATTGAACAGTGACTAAGTGCTCACAAAGTCCATTACCCTCTTTTATTCATTAGCTTTAGATCTACTTCTCATTATTATTACATCCATTATAACTCTCTCCATATCCCGATGCTCATGAAACTTACATAAGAATCTCAATTTGTTTAACCTGCTATCACTAAGTAAGAATGCACTTACCTCTTTACTTCAGCTGCATCATGGCACTGGAATGAAAACACTTTAGTGAATTGACTAACAATGGAATTATATTAAGATTTATGAGGGCTAGAAATGGAAATAACCTGACTGAATTACTGTCATTTATAGACTATATTTTTCTATATATGTACTGCCATTCCTACCTTGGAGTTTTTCCACGGTAGAAATGTGTTGTCTTTCAAATATAAATATGAATAAATATAAATATAAATAATATAGATAAAAGTTTAAATATAAATAAAAATGTATTTATCAGTATGGCATGATCAATTAGCCATGAACTCTTTTAATTCTTTCTTCTCACTTGTGACAGGATGATTATTGTAAAGACAGAATTTGATTATGTTAATTTCCCAATTTGAAATTCTTGAAGTGGATCTGCTGTGTATAACCTTGATCCTTCCTTCAGAACTGAGTACTCCCCAGTTGCCGGTGGTGTTGGGAGGTTAATGGCCCCCAACCGAGTGACCCTCTAGGAGCTGACCTCCACCAAAGACAGCAGCTCTAGCCAAGGTCACCCCAACCCTGGGAACAGCCCACATCTAATGACTAGTCAATGAAGGAATATAAAGGCCTGACTACCTTACCTCTACTCAGGACAAATCTGAAGGGCCATCTCAGCTCTAGAGTTTACTATGGGTTGTGCCCCGCAGTTCACTTCTTCCCTCTGCCTATTCCTACTTCTTTCATTTCCCTATAGATGTTGATCTTGGAACACTTTCTAATAAATACCTCCATGCAAAAGAATCTCTGTCAGGGTCTGCTTCCTGAAGACTTAATCTAAGACTTGGTGCCAGGAGTGGTCAGAGGAAGCTAATTCTAACATGGGGTTTGGGAAGTAGATTACCCCCAGTCAGCTGCCAATGAGAAACCTACCACTGGTGGGTAGGTGGAGCATAAATAGCCCCAGGCATCCAGTAGCTGTGACATTAACTTTCACCAACAGTGAATTAGGATGGGATACCACAGAAAGGATTGCACTGGAGTGGGAAATACCTCAGTGCTTGAGAATTTCAGGGAAGTGGAAATGAAGGACTATGGAAACAGGTAACCATGTTTCAGTGCAGTTAACACATTAAAAATAAATAAATAAAAGGCTGACAGTGACTAATCTGGATAAGTCTAAGAGTCAGAGAGCTGCTTTGGCATCATATAGAGTGACTTTCATCTTCTGTAGCTGAAGGGCAGGAAAAGCTTAGGATCAAATCCAGGACATACTTAAAAGAGTAGCAGAGCTTCAGAGGAAGTTACATCTTTAACCCCCAAAATTTTTCTGTGCCAAGGTCAGTGCTGTTGGAAAGGAGTGGGGCCCCGGGTCACAGAATCAGAATATCTGGGCTCATGGACTTGAACATTTTAGATGTAGATCCCTTTGAAATCTCTGGGCCTGCCAGCATATAACTCTTTCTTGTTATATGCTAAGGTTCTCTTCTCTTGCTTGAAGATGATGAGTAGGTCTGTGGCTTACAAGACAATATACACCTCCTTTAGGACCTACTCATAATTCCTCTCCTAGACACAAATCAGTAACTCAGGTTAAGTCATTTCATAAGCTTGCAAGGAAGGGGCTAAGCCTACTAGAGACGAAATTACTGTGTTCCAAAGAAGATACAGGACCCACCAAACATGAGCTAGCAAGAGTTGATGTATAGAACTGTATTCTGAAGGTCTGAATCAAGGGAGGCAGAGAAGTTTGTACAAAAGTTTATGCATATGGAATACTGTCCCACGATATAGGATTTAATATCCTGGCAAAGACCCCAGAGACAGTGCTAATGCCATGCTTTTATGTTTCTTAGAACGTTGGAGAAAGCATTGGTTCATGTATGTGAAGTCAGTATACCAGAAGGACCATGACAGAAAATGGAACAAAGGAGCCAAGGCTCAGAGAAATAGACCTATTAGAGGGAATGTCCTATGCACACCCAGAAGACCAGCTAGCAGGCAATGTTCTGTCAGAAGCATGAGAAATACCACTAAAGCAATAAAAACTACACTAGTTCGAGGGACAGTTGCATCACTGAGAATCTCAGAGATGACTGTACTTTATAGACCAGGGCTGATAGTAGGAGGTGATGTTACAGCCCTCGGTTCTATGGTAATGATAATGGTGACAAAATCCCAAAATAATAGAGCCTGAGTGCTGTACTTAAACAACAGAAGCAAGACAGTGCAATTTTCATAATAAATGCAAGCTCACTGTAACAGCCAAAAAACAACAGAGATAACATATCATGTCATGCTTTCAAACAAGATAGACAGACAACAAGGGTAATATTCAGTCTAAAATGAAGATAAAACAAGGATAGATGGTGAGAAGAAAGAATAGCTGCCCCAATAAAATGTCACAATCACATTCCCAGTTTCTGAACTTAAGTGTTCAGACCCAGATCCTACAGGCTGAAGAAGAGGCCAGGTCTCTAGGGGAAAGAACCATGAAATACTATGCAAGCATGTCCACTAATAATAAACTAATAAGTTTATTAATTTTTGAGAGAGAGAGTGAGTGCGTGCAACAGCAGGAGGGGCAGAGAGGGGGTGGAACAGAGGATCCGACAGTCCTTTTCTAAAAGAGCATATAATCCCTCACTTGAGTAATCATACACCAGGGAAAGGAAAGCACCCAAATACTTCAGTGACTGTGATACACAGTGTCTGAGTTGATAAGACCCTGAGAGACCCAAGGTGTCATGGCATCCCTGTTGGCATAGGAGTGTACAAAACCTAAGAAATGGAGTCTTGGCTCAGATCTAGCTTATGATAGATCCAATGAGTCCTTGACACACCTCATGGTCATTTCCCCTGCCACCCAAATCATAATTGGAAAGGACATATGTGATATTTGGCTGGATCCACACATTGACTCCTTGACATGTGATGTAAGAGCTATCATTTTGGAGAAAGAAAAATATAAGTCTTTGAATCACCCTCTCCCGCCCCCCGCCAGCCCTGCCAATATAGTAAATCAAAAACAGCTTTGCATCCTGGGCAGTATCAGAGGTTGGTATTACCCCAAAACCCATATAGGATATAGTGGTGCTGGTCCCTGACATAACCACATTAAATCACCAGTTTAGCCTCTAAAAATCCAGACAGACACTGGAGGATGACAGAGGTCTACCACAGTCTCCGTGGAGGAGCAATCCCAATTGCAGTGTGTGCCTCATATGGCATCTTTGCTAGTGCAGATTAATACTGTCCTCCACTTCAAAGTACTGGGGACCCGCTGCACTTCTGACCAGCTGTATGTAAATTCAGGAGCTCCTACAACCCCCTCAATTTCAATAATTCACTAGAGCAACTCACAAACTCACCTTAAGTACTATACTGACTTTTAAAACTGTATTGTAAAGGATATAGACCAGGAACAGCCAAATGAAGAGATATGTAGGGTAAGGTCAAGTGCAGGTAGGGTACCCAGATCTCCCCTGTACTCTTCACAGGTGCATCATGCTCCCAGAAAATTAATGTGTTCATCATCTAGGAAGCTCCATTGAGACTCAGTGTCCAGAGATTTTTATAGGGCATATTTGATTAAATGATTGTTCACATGATTGAACTAAATTTCCAATCCCTCCACCCTCCCCCAATTACTGTGGTTGCTATTCCAGTGACAACTGCATCCTGAAGCTATCTAGGGGACCACTTTGAATTAATTCACTAGCAGAACAAAAACAGTCCTATCACTGAGGAAATCCCAAGGGTTTGAAGTTCTGTGGCAGGACCTGGGAACAAAGACCAGATATGTGACTCCCTGTACCTGAGGGCAGCCTACATCCAGTAATCGGTAAGTATAGGAGATGGGAGTTTGATATAAAGGAAGGACTTTTTTTCTTTGAGAAAGGACAACTCTGAAAGGCCATCCTAGCTCCAGAGCTCCCCTGGATCAGCTGTAACTTTTGTTACAGTTCATGCTCTGCCTTCAATTCCCTACAAGTATTGATCCACAGAAGTCATCTCCTAGCATGTACCCTTTCTACTCTACTTGATGGACAATCTAAAACATTTTTCTATATCTGGCAAGATAAAATTTGAACATTTTATGCAGATAAGGTCATTAATATGCTTGCTACTATGTTCTTTAATATCAATTTGTATAATTGTTGAACCTTATACTTCTGCCATTTTGAATTCCATTCTAAATTCCCTAAATTCCTTCATTTTGCTGAATGAGCAGGATTAGCTGGTGATACTTTTATCCTTCTGTAAAACAGACTGCCTTGCAATAGACAGGCTACTTTCTTTCAAGCAGGCCCACAAAACCATGCTTCACCAACTGTGTTAGTGATCATCTGGAGACAGCTCTTCCCAGAATTGTTTATGCTAGCACTTACTGTCAGAATATAATTTAATTAAAAAGATAGCAGTCAGTATACCATAAAGATGAAAACAAGTTATTTCTATGAACACTAAAGTGAATGTTTTGGAAAGACTTGATAAAAGAAGAGTTCATAAAAATAATTGCTCTTTAATTTGGATAAAACCACAGTAAAAGATTGAGAGAGGATGTAAATCTCTGGAAATTTTCTCAAGAAAGTTGTTTCCAAGTGACTTCAATTTTTCATTTCACTTGAAAGAAAGAGAAATGGGAATCCAGGGGATGCATTGCCCATGCAAAGAAGAAAATGTGTAATTATATAATCAAGAAAAGGCATTGGCCCTTTATTTAAAAATTGGACAAACATGCATACACTAAAATGTAACCTAAAATATTTAAAGCACATGTACTTTTTAATAATAACTTGCATTAACCAGTAGCCTGAGCCTGACAACCACCAACCCTAATCACATCACAGGAGAATCTCTTCACTGGACTAGCGCTCTGAGTCTATCAAGGGCCTTGCTTTCCACATGCTGCCTTTCCACACGCTGCTTCTTTCCCTGACAATCCTGAAAGCCATCTCTCCTCGCCTTTCGAAGATCAGCTCAGGAAGCACTTCCTCCAGGAAACTTTCCCATACTCCTAATATTTCACAGGCTTCTCATTGCCCTCTGGAGAGAGGTAAAATTCCTAAGTACATAGAGTATCATGCTCACCCATTTATTTATCTTCTCCCTAAAACTGTAAGCAGTGCCTGGCTATGTGCTTACCACAGTCTGGCACTTTGGAGGAATTCCATAAATCTTTGTTGAATTAATAAATTTATGAATAATTAGCCAATGTTACATTTTCTTTCCATGACAAATTTGCTTCAGATGCTCTTGTCCTCTTTTTCTGGCTGCCACCCTCCTTGCTCCTTGCATAGGAAATGGGCTTGTCAATGTCAGGGACATGTTCTGATAGCATAATGTAAAATAGAGGCAACCACAAACTTCAGAGACCAAACCAGAAAACTCAAGTTCCTGAACATTTTCCAAACATTAGTCCAAAAACATAGTTAACACAAGGTTTATAATAACATCCTTATAGCATTTTTAATTCAATTAAAAGGAACTGGAACTTACCTTAATGGAATCTGTCTTTAGAGAAAAATACATATATGGGTTCTACTAGCTCAAAGGAAAACTATATAGGCTTATGGTGATTTTTTCCATGGCTCATTTTTTTTTTAAATAAAGCCCATATTACCTCCCACGTAAATGCACACAACTACTGGAATTTTTTTTAATTTTTTTTCCCTGCAGATATCTTAACTTAAAAAGATATACAATAGCTATAATGATCTTCATATTCAATTTCCACATAGTCTAATTAACATAATGGCCTTTTATTAATTAAGAAATAAAATTATACTTCTTCAAAGAGATAGCTTATCATTGCTTTTAGGAAGTTACAATTTATTAGTAAACTACTGTGAAGCAAGTAGCAGATCTCATTAATTAATCTACCTTCCATGAAGCATCAAACAAGTTTTCGCACATTTTGCATGTAACTGGTTACCCAAAGATAAATTACCATAATAACTGAGAATACTGTTTAGTATTCTTGACAATACTGCAAAGAAAGTCATGATGATAACATTGTGCTAACTGTGATCCATCTGGAAGTTAACAAGCAGCTTCTACCATTTGTGACTCAGTGTCTGCAGATGACCGAATCCTGCAGGCTTCCCATCTTCCCCTCCTCCAGCAAAGTCTCCATACAGGAGGGATGGGACCTGTACTTACCTGCTTCTCAGACAGTTTCAGGTTGCAGCTACATCAGACCCTTAAATACAGGGAACAAACCAAGACAAAACAAAGAATTCTTCAGTCTCACAGCATTCAAAGAACTTTCAGAGTTCAAGAGAAATCCTCAGAGGTGATGTGTGTTTTCATCCTCCAGTTACCAAGGTGAAGATTTAGTAAAGAGTTATAGCAGAGGCAGCAGGGCTTTGCCCTATTCCCTCCATCCCAGTAGCAATCATGCCCACAGGCTCTGGCATCTGTCCCTCAAAACTCCCTCCTTCCCCTTGTTGACAGAGGCTGTTCTTAGTCTACTAGAGCCACTTTGCCTGAGTCAGAATCTGGAAGTGCCTGGGAATTGGGGTCATAGATAGCTCTTCATCCACAACAGAGTGGTGCAGTGGAATAAGTACCCAGCACTTCATCCCCAGCATTGGAGCCAAAGTTACTTTCTGTGGGATCTTGTTGGCAACACATTTGTACTGGTCTCCTCCCCTTCCCCTTTCAGCTAGGATAACCACCTACCCTGGTTTGCCTAGGACTGTACTGGTCTTAGCACTGAAGTTCCACATTCTGAAAACTTCTTGGTCATGGGCAAACTGAGCCAGCTGGTCACCTTTCACTTCCCCACACCTCTTATGGGAATTTTCCCAAGAACACTTCCAAGTAGGTCACATTCACATGAACCCTTGTCTCATGATCTGCCCATACGACACCCAACCCCTGACAATAGCCAGTTTATAGAAACATTGGCCACCTAACAAGGAAATCTCTTTAAGCTTCAGCTCACCCACAGTGCAACAACAGGGCATTGCAACAACCAGAGTCAGCCCACAACACACTTTCAAGGAGGTGAAGAAGGAAGACTCACTTTCCACCACCCTTACTGCCACCTCCTAGCACCAAACCTCTATCACCATCTCATTGGGATGCTTTAGTGGTCTTTTCACACCCCACATCTCCTTCCTTCTGCCCTTGCCCCCTATATTTTACAGTAGAGTAATTTAGTTAAAATATACATAAGACTAGGCACCCTTCCACACAAAACCCCAGTGACTGACCCACTCACTTAGGACCAAAGCCAAAGTCTTCCCTCTCACCCAAAGTGTCTACAGCAGTCTGTCTTGACCTCTTCTCCCCCTTTGGCCCCACAGTAGCTACCCTGGCCTCCTTGTTTTCAGTTATGCCTGCCCACCCCACCCTAAGGCCTCTGATCTGGCTCTCACCCCAGTGTAGAAGGTGATTCCCTTCCTTCAAGCAGGTCTTGACTCAAATCAGCCACCTTGGTGAGCCCCTCTGGTGTCCCATCAGAAATGTAAACCCTCACCACAAACATGCCATATCTTTCTCCTGTCTTCATTTTGCTCCTCAGCATGGATTTCTCTGCCCTCTGTCCTTCCTGTCTGCTCCCTCATGTGCAAACCCCATAGACAGGCCTGATCTATGTCTGGCCTGCTACCTACATACCCAGTCCCAGATGGAGCCTGGCTCACGGTTGATGCTCAGTCATTATTTGACAATTGTCCTTGTTGTGTCCCCGGGTCTGGGACAGCCTTGGTAGACTAGAACTTGGTGTAGCGGGGCTAAGCTTGAGTTCCATTTTGTGCATGGCCAGTGATCAGTCAATGATCTGTATGGCACCTGAACTCTTAGACCCTTAGCTCTCTGGCCAGAACCCTGGTGGAAAAAGAGCCACCTCACTGGCTCAGCCCCACTGTTTGATGGAATTGTGTAACCTATGAAGCCCTGTCTTATGATTGTGTTATGTTGTTTTCCTTCCAGACACAGATGCTCCCAAGTGCCAGCTTCCTTCTAGACACTTCCCTCTCATCAAAGCTGAACAGTGCTGTGCCTATCCTGCCCATTGCCTCAGGAATTGTAGGTGGACAACAAAATTCAAGTCAAATCAGAGTATCTGAAAGATAAAAATAGAGCTCAATGTGGGATGTGAGCATCTGAGCAAGGCATTGCTCTTGCCATCCCAAAGGCATGTGTCTTTGATGGTACAATTTCATGTATAGGACAGCTGAGCCTAGCACAATGGTTCTCAGAGTAAGGTCCCCAGATCAACAATGTCAAAATCACTCAGAAACTTCCCGAAAATGCAAATTATCAAGTCCCCCCAAAGCCTTCAGATCTACTGAATCAGAGATTGGTGGTGGGCCCAGCATTGTATGCCTTGACAAGCTCTCCACGGATTCTGATGCACACTTGACATTGAGAACCACTGGCCTAGCAGATAGATTTTACTAGGGATTCTTTGTCTAGAAAATTCCTGCCATGAATTGTTTCATTGTTAGACCAGGGCTTCTCAGCCTTGGCACTGTGGACATTTTGCCACTGGACGATTTGCTGTGCATTCTGTCCTGTGCATTGTGGCATGTTTAGCAGCATACCTGACCTGCACCCACTAGATGCCAGTAGTGTCCCCTATCACCCCCTCCACCAGGAGTGACCAACAAAATTACCTCCAGACTGCCCAAATCTCCCCTGGTTGAAACACACTCCTTTGGACAACATGGAAGACCAGAACAGCTATATGTGATGAAGCTGAGCCTTCCAACGTCAAAAACTAGATGGCAGTTTCCCATCTTCAGCAGCTTGATGCTACAGTATCTGCTGCATTTGGGCTCCCTGGGAATAGACTTTGAGGTTGGCATACAGGAGGTTTATGGGGGAGTATGCCCAGGAACAACTCCGGGGAGGAGTGAGGGAGAAGCTGAGCTGTGAGGCACTTGAAACAGAGGCCCCACCAGAAACTATGGAGTCCCACGACCTTGTGACATTGTCCCAATTGGGGTAAAGGAACAGGTCTCTCCCATTGAACAGCCATTGTAGGTTACCCTTTCAAGCATAACTGTAGATGAGGCAGCTTTCTGCAGGGAGGCAACAATCCCCAGAGGACAGAGTCATGAGCTGCCAGCAGCCAGCCCTCCAGGCAGCCGGGAACAAGCACAGGTCCTGGGTGCCCAACCACTGCTTCTGCTACTACATCTGATTGTCATAGGACTGGGACTTCGGTATCAGCAGAAAATCTGTGATTCTGGTACAGGATGCTAAGTGCCATGACAGAGGGTTAATCCCAAAAGATAGTTATCTATACACCTGAATTAGAAACATTGACTGAGTCAAAATACCTGTTATCCTTTCTAAAACCTATTGTGCACAGACCCAGTGCTCCCTGCTGTATGTTCTCTATTCCACCAGAGCGCCCTTTGTTCGCATAAATACGTCATCTGTGTAAGTTGCCCTCCCTGGATCTCCAAACAGGAGCCAGTGTGAATCAGGCGCAACGACTGATTTCCTGGCTCTGTTATGACTCTCCTCATGAGGAGCTAATTACAGATGGTGAGAAGTTTCAGGGTGTGTGGTCTTGCCTTCTTTGATTTCTGTTACAAATGACAAAACAGCAGTAATTAGTACTTGTCTCTGGCCAGCTCTGCTGTCCCAGCCACGGGGAATGAGGCCTTCAGCCTGCAACCTCAGCACTGCCTGCCTCGGGCCAATCAGAACAGATTCCTCAGTGTTCTAGACATCCCATCCTCTTCTGGAAGAAGCCTCCTCATCAAGCCATCACTTCGCATTTATTGAGCTGCTATGAGGACTCACCTAAAAGTCTGTTCAGCATGTGACCCCCATGCCCTGCCAAGTGATGTGAGCCCAGTCTATCACCAAGCAGACCTGTCTACAACACTAGTGAGCCCAGCGTATGCTGAATGTCCCTGTGAAAACTTAGATTCTTTAATACCACTTATTTCCTGGACTTATAATCCTGACAAGGGTGTCATCAGTAGAAACACTAGAAAGAAAATTTTGTATTGCTTTCAAATGTGAAATCTGACTCTCACTAATCACCTAGGTTACAAAATATAAATTAAAGCTGCCATAACGTGCCAAGGAGGAAATGCCCCAGAATGGGTCTTTTTCCCTTCAGGAATTTGCCCCCAACACGAACTTCTTATTGAGATCCTGAGCTCATGTGGCTGTTTCTACCCTAGACTTGTAAGCACCTTGATCCTGTCTCTGTTCTGACGGTGGAAGCTCACAATCTGGGGGCCAGGGCTTTCAGGGGATCCCAGACTGAAATGGAAAAAGAAAAGAAATCTCAGCCCACCGTTTGTCTAAGATTTTGTCAGAGAGCCTCAATTACAACAACAAAAAAGCAAAACACTCTGTACTTTTGTTAGACTATATGTCTGCCAATGCTCCTATTTATGATCCAGAAAATAGGAAAATATTTCTACTGAAGGCAAAAAAAAATTGTAGCGGCAACCCTGTACTTAAAATCTTTTCCTTGTGATCATATTTGTAGAAGCCGTGGTCGTTCACCTATTTGGATTACATGCTGCGCTGTTGAGTCTGATTCATTCCTCCACCCACCCCTCCCCTCCAGGGGCTTAATCAATTTCAGATGGTCTTCCCCCACTTGGAGCCCAGAAAAAGGATGCCAAGATCCCAGAAGAGAAGTAGCATTTTTAGCTCTGCTTGCCCATCCCTGCCAAATGAGCACCTAACTTTCTCAGAAGTATGCAGGAAGATAGTATCTTCATCCACTTTGCCATATGGCTGCATGGAGATAACACCGAGACACATTCTGGGGGTGGGGGGGGGGGAGAATGAAAGCACGCCAGTGTGACTGTGTGACATACAGCTTCCGTCACTCAGCCTGCATCTATTTGTGCCACAGCAATATCTGGACGCGCAATGGCCTGTAAATATATTTAGGTGCATGATCATTGAGTTTCACAAGCTGTTTCATGTGTCAATTTCATGTGTCAATTTCCATAGCACATTGAATGTGTCATTATAAAACCCTCTGAGACGTTTTCCTCCCTTTAATATAGATTTTAAGACATAAAAATTGGACTAAAATGTATTAACTCATCACACCAATGGACTGTGATACACTATTGATAGGACCTATATAATCAATCATATTACAAAAATCCATGACAATATGTGATGTCCAGTCTCTTCATAATCCAAGCCTTACTGATTCTTCACTGTTAGGGAAGATGAGAAAACTTTGTCTTAGACTCAGGATTTGACATTTGGTTTTGGCTTACCCATCTTTGGGGATAGCTCTTCAGATGTAAGGAAGGCTGTTTAGAGAACAAAGCACAGGAGATGATTTTATCAGGCTCCTGACTCAAGAAACCTCTGTCATTCCCCATTCACAAAATCTCCTCCCTGATTTCTTTCAGCTGTTTTATTCTTACTGTGATGATGCAAGTACTGCCATAGTAAAACTTAGCTGTATTTCAGAACTGTACAAGTTCAGCTGCCTCCCAGGAGCCATCCAGGACTATGGAATCCATGCACTGCCCTCTTTCTTTGAAATTCCTATAGTCCCCAGAGTTCCTAACACTCCTATAAGTGTTCAATTGTATAAAACTTGGTTTCGAGCATAGGCACCATCAGCCCAACCCATTTGTGTATCTCCTGAAGATTGAACTCTTATTTCCATTTCAGTGATGTTTAAATTAGTACAAACAAATTTCTGACCATTCCAAAACTTATCAAGAATGCAGAATAAGATCCAGAATGCTATTGATTTACTTTATGAACAATAATTGTGAAATTCTTTTGTGTGTGTGTGTGTGTGTGTGAAATTCTTATCATAATATGTATGAACACTTATATACAGTACTGACCAAAGTCGAAATGACATCTAAAACCATTGTTTTAGTACAGCTTAGTAAAGCAATAGATAGATAGATTATAGATTAGATAGATAGATAGATGGATAGATAGATAGAATGGCAATTTAACTTCGGTCAGTACTGTATATAAGTATTCATATCCATTATAAGAATATATATATGTATGTATAGAATGTATTTATGTAAGAATATATGTATATCCTGGTAAGCACAGGCTACAGATAAAAAACTAATTAGGTTCTGAATTTGACAACCTACTGAAAAGCAGTAACCTGTTTATATAGCATTCTGGAAAGCTTCCATACCTAATTTAAAAATTATTAAAACATGCTACTTATAAACTAGTTTGTAGAAAAATAAGAAAATATTTTTTAATTTTAAATATGATCTGCAATATATACAGAGATGAGCTCAAAGATTTATGTATAAGAATATTTGTTGTCAGATTACATAAAAGATTAAAAACTGAAAAATATCATAAATTTCCAAGAAAGAGAGTCAACACAATTTAATATTACACTTATGAAAAGAATGTTTTAGAAGAATTTTTAATAGCCTGAAAATGTTCAAAACATATTGTTTTTAAAAAGCAGATTATAACATTATGCAAATATGGTTTCTTATTTACTTTAATGTATAAAAATTCAAAGAAAGGGGCGCCTGGATGGCTCAGTTGTTTGAGTAGTTGACTCTTGATTTTGGCTCAGGTCATGATCTCGCAGTATATGAGTTCCAGCCCCCTATCAGGCTCATAGTGCAGAGCCTGCTTGGGATTTTCTCTCTCTCCCTCTTTGTTCCTCCTACATTCTCTCTCTCTCTCTCTCTCCCTCTCAAAATAAACTTTAAAAAATAATTCAAAGAAAAAAGATAAATGTAAAAAATGTTAACTGTGATTACCACTTGGGAATGAGAACTAAATTATTTTACTTTTTTGTTTGTGCTTTTCTCTATTTAAAAAATTTTCCAGGGGCGCCTGGGTGGCTCAGTCGGTTGAGCATCTGACTTCAGCTTAGGTCATGATCTCTCGGTCTGTGAGTTTGAGTCCCGCATTGGACTCTGTGCTGACAGCTCAGAGCCTGGAACCTGCTTAGGATTCTGTGTCTCCCTCTCTTTCTGCCCCTCCCCTGCTCATGCTCTGTCCCTCTCTGTCAAAAATAAACATTAAAAAAAATTAAAAATTAAATTTAAAAAATTAAAAGTAAAATAAAAAATTTTCCACAGTGCACATATATTACTTTTGTAATCAGAAAGGAAATAGCATTTCTTCTTTCAAAAAAATGTGATACTCTGTATGAGAAATACAGTTTCAAGTAACATCTGGTTCTGAAACATACTTTTTAATAACAGCAAAAAAAGTTAACTAAAAAAGTTATCTCTGAGATTTTGTTTTAAATAAACTACACTTCATCTAGCACTCTGATTTTGTTTCCAAACACTGTTCCAAAACAAATAAACATATACATATGTACATGCACATATACATACATAAATGAAAAACAAGTAGTGACTAAAATCCAGGATGGAGGCAGAGACAGTTCAGGATGAATTTTGAACATCTTTTCTTTTTACTTTCGCACAGATTTCTGTTGTTCTTCTTCATCCCTAAGTATTACACACAGAAGCAGTGCTTAGCCCATGACCTTTTCCCATTTCTGGTGGTCCTAATCCTAGCCTTTCGAAGGTTCAGTTTGAAAGTTCCCTTTTCCACATCACCTTCCCTGACAAGCTAGAAATACTCTTAAGGCACCAAAGAATAAGGCAGTTCTCAAAGAATGACACTGTCGTTGATAGCCAAAGGACACAGGAGACATCTTGAAAGGGCTCCTGATGGCCCAATGTGGGACAATTTAAGCAATAAAATAATTATAGAAAGGGATTCTAATTCATAGAATGAAAATATCTGAGTCCATAGTGACATAAAGATAGATGAGTGATGACAGATAAATAGATGATAGATAGATAGCTAGATGATAGATGCTAGATAGATACATGATAGATGATAGAAAGATAGATAGATAGATAGATAGAGGGAGGGAAATGTCCCTACTATAGAATTTCAATGAATAAATAAGCTTTTAATAACTGCACTGTGGTTTTAGAAAATGTTAACATTTGTGGCACCTGGGTGGCTCAGTTGGTTGAGCAGCCAACTCTTGATTTCAGCTCAGATCATATCTGCAGGGTCATGGGATTGAGCCCCGCTGAATGTGGAACCTGCTTGGGATTCACCCTCTCTGTCCCTCTGCTCCTCTCCCCTGTTCACACTCTCTCTCTCTCTAAAATTAAAAAAAAAAAATTTAATTAAAAAAAAAGAAAACATTAACACTTGATGTGGTTTGATGAAGGAATTCAGGAATTTTTTGTTCAGTTTGGCAACTTTTTTATAGATTTAAAACTATTTCAAGATGAAGAGTTAAAATTACAGTAATTTAAATAATCAGGTATGATTTCTTAATGCTATTAAAGTGATATGCTATGGTGGTAGAAAACAGAATAGAAAGAAAGAAAAATATCACAACCCATAAATCCATCCTACAAAGAGATATTCCTATGGTGTTTGCTTTTTAATGGATATTTTTAAAGGCATTTAAGAGCAAGAAGCTATATAGATCTAACGAGAAGCTTGTTGTGCCTCCTGGATTCATTTATACATGACCCTGAGCTTTTATAATGGACACTGGACAGGCATACTTCTGGTGTGCAAACTCAGAATTGAATCCACATGTTGAAACATGGTAGGACAGTGGGCCATTATCAGACATACGAAAGGGAGCCTCTTCCTAATCAGTCAGAACAAGCTTCCGGCCGGGAAACCACCGTCGGCCCATCCCATCTGGAGAAGATTAGCAGGAATTTCCATTGGTAGCATTCAATATCCCTCCAGGCATCACAAGTCCTGATGTCAGCCAGGAAATGGTAACAAGATTTCCAGCAGCAGAGAAAGAGCAAAAACAATGTTTAAAATATGTAAAATTGCTTTTCTTAATATAGATTCTTGATCAAAAACCAAAGTATCAGAAGTAATTACAAGACATCCACCTGGTGAGCATCATGACATAACTTGTAAGCAAATAAACAAGAGGCAGCAGAAAGGCCTTCCATTCATGGCCCCCAGGACCATATCTCCTGGTAGATGTTGTGCCCCACCAACTTGTAATGTAGTTTATGCCTGGACAGTGGAGGAAAGCCAACCTAGAGTTCCCTGGGAGCCAGCAGAGTGATCCTCTTCTGTCCAGCTGGAATTAGGCTGTTGCTATAGCAACCACCATGTGATGGACAGATTTTTGAATGTGCAGTGGTCTACTGTGATAAGAGCTTCCAGGATATCCACTAAGTATTTTCAAACCCGCTACGTCGCACACGCTGTGTAATGATACTAAATGCTATGTTTCAAGATCAATTTTAAATGCCTTTCTTTTAAAAATTGAAATGATAGACAATCTGAACTATTTTTAGTTCCAAATAACCATTTGTGCTCATACCAGTTTTATTCACTAGCATGCCAAGTCGAAACTTGCATTCTTTGTGCCGCTCTGCTTATTTGCTTTAAGGAAAGTTGGACTGAATTAATGAAAAAGTATAGTGTCCCCTAGATAACAGTAAAGTTCTTTCTGAGGTGAATTTAATGCCAGGAGCTGGATGGGTACTAAGAAATCAACGAAGTAAAAACACGGCAAGATGCTTTGGGCCTTCACGTGCTATATATATTTGACTCTTTTCCTTAAGAAAATATTGTATCTACAAAGCAATTTCATCTTGGCAAAAGTGGAACTGAATAATGCTCATACAACAGTAGCATTTCCAGGCAATCAAGATTCAATTCTCTACCTGAGTTTTATGCAAAATCCCCTTGACTTCAGAACATCCAAAATGCTTTTGACAGCCAATGTTAGAAGAAATACAATGAGATGTCATGCGTGGCTAGAATTTGGAACAAGTGGCTTCCTTGGATCACTGTCTAGCAGAGACCCTAGTAATCACTTAAGCCATAGCTGATGTCTAAAGGAACAATCTTAAAATCTGGCCAAACATTTTAGTGTGTTTATAATCACAATTTAAGTTTCTTCGATAGGATGCAGATTGGCTTTACTAAGAACCTTAGGCAAAAAGTTATCTCCCTCGAGGCAAAGACTGTCAGAGTCTCTGAAATTTTTGGTTGAAGCATGTTATACTCAGATAAAGAGAAGTGCCCATATCGTAAGTGTAATCAGCTCAACTAATTTAAGTAACACACCTGTGTAACCAGAGCCTAGATCAAGAAATAGAACCCTTATGAGAATCACAGAAGGCTCTCCATGCCCTCCAAAACACTATGCCTGAATGGTAAGCACACCCTGACGCCATAGATTAGTTCTGCCTATTTCTAGGCTTCATACCAATGGACTCACACGGTGTCTTCTGCGTCTGGCTCATTTAGCTCAACATTCTGTTTGTGAAGATTCATTCATGCTGTTGCTTGCAATGATAGTTTGTTCCTTCTCATCCCTGTATAGTATTTTACCTATCATTTTCATTAAAAAGATGATCTGGATCTACTTTAACATGGTCAATTCTAGGAAACAGTTACAATTTTCAAATAACTTTTTCTCAATGCTGAACCTCAAAAGGGATTACAGAGTTGGCAGACACAAACATGCTTTTCCTTGAAATCTGAGTGATCACACTCTTGGTTTATTGCTTTGATGGGACTTAGTGTAAACATCAGACATGATTGCCTTTGAGCACTGAAAATCCCTGAGAAATACTAGTACTTTTAAAAGTCACCCTAACTTTTTGTGTAGTGTGTCCAAATCCCAAATATCTTTTTTTATGCTTCTAAAATGTATTGTGAGATTCGATGGGATTATTTCAGGGAGATACTAATTGATTTCATCTTCTTTTTTTCTGTCTAAAACACCTAAAATGATTTTTGGAAGGGAAAAAAGAACACATTGCCAGCATGGGTATTTTCAAACATATGACCACACAGAAGAGTCAAGAATTCCACACCTTTGTACCAGTAGTATATTTTCAGAGATGTGTCCATTTTTATTATTATTGTTCAGATTGCCAAGGGACAATATGCACCAGTCCTAGAGTAAATATATTATTTTGAGAGCCTGCAACATCTTACCCAAAACACAACTCTAAATTTAGATTGCTTTCTTGGAGACTGCTTCTAAAACTTTTACCATATCATCCAAATGAGGATAGCTTCACATGGTCAATGATTCATTCAAATGTATAATGTTCTCAGGTTCATTTTGATGAAGAAAAATGTGACCTCTGTTTCTAAAGGCAAGTGTAGACCACGGCTTAAAAATTAAAATTAATTCTGTTTTTCACACTCTGCTGCATTCACTAATGAATCAAATAGAGGTTTATCTTTTCTTTTGGAAAGGAGTTGTAGGAACTTTTGTGGCCAAGGAGAAAGAAACTGGATAAATACTGTATCTTATATTTACTCTTAAAGATTTGGAAAAATCATTTAGAATATTCAAAAAACCAGAGGTGTGTCTTTTTAGCCATTAGCTGTTCCGCTACCCTTGGTCAACTGTTCCTTTTGGTAGCCTTGGAGAAAACACCGCATGCATGGTACAAGAAAAGCAAGATCTCAATGGACTTTAGACTCAAACTCCATATGTACAAGCACACACACCCACACTGGTTGTTTGAGTGTGTACGCATAACACATATAACATAAAATCAAAAATAGAGCTGCTGTCAGGATTGGCCAGGTGGTCAAGAAGGGGCCAAGCTCAACTTTGATTCCAGGTCAGGATCAGTTTGTCCATAATGTCACAACTAGCAGTGAGCCCTCCATTTCCCTGAATCTCAGTTTCCTTGTACATTCAATGTGAAAGGATTTGACTATGTGGTCTAAGTTTCCTTTCAGAACTAAAATGTTCTGATTCTTCTTGAGAAATAAATCAAGTGGTGAGAAGCAGGAAAGAGGTCAGAGCAGAGGCCAGGAATGTGGTGATTACAGTTAGAGGTGGCTGGGGGCCTGGCAGGCCGGTACGAGGTTAGAAGTAAATAATGAGATCTCCAGGGATTTCAGGAAGGGGTTCAGGATCTAGGAACAGCGATAAATGTTCAGAAATGCCCCTAATCCTGATGTCCTTGAAGTTCCTGCCAAACGAGGGCATGTTCAGAAGACTGTGAAAAAAGGCACAGTGTCTGCCCAAGCTGACATGAGTTCAGGGGACAGTTGTCACCAGAGTATGTGGCACCTCACTCACTTCAGAGAAGGCAGCAATTTGAGATTTGGATTTTCTTAATAAACTTTTTAAAATTTCAGAATAGTTTCAGATTTACATAAAAATGACAAAGACAGTACAGAGATTTCCTGCATACCTCCACTTGGATTCTTCTGTTAACATCATACATTATTATGGCATATTTGCCACAATTAATGATCCAATGTCAATACATGATTATTACTATTAATTTAAAACCATGCTTTATTCAAATTTCTGTAGCTTTTATCTATTTTCCTTTTTCTGTTCTAGGACCCCATGTAGGAGACCAGGTTACACTTAGTCCTTTTTGGCTCCTTCTGGCTACGACAGTTTCTCAGACTTTCCTTGTGTTTTGAAGACCTTGACAGCTTTGAGGAGTGCTGGTCAAGTAATCTGCAGACTGTCCCTCACTTAGGGTTTGTCTAATGGTTTTTTTTTTTCTTTTTTGTTGTTGTTGTCGTTGCTTTTGTTTTTTGTGCTCAGATAAAGGACATATTATTTTCTAAACTGACAAGAATAGATACTACAAATGGCCAAAGGCCAAGAAGTGATTTCATGTTTTTCTAGTGGTCAGAGCAGGGTTACAGGCTTTGGAGAGGAGACCACAGAGGAACAGTGCCATTCGCATCACATCAGGTCAAAAATACATACCATCAACATGATTTACCACTGTTGATGCTAACCTTGTTATTAACTGAAGTGATATTTGTCAGATTTCCCCACTGTAAAGTGACTCTTTTTCCCCTTTTCATACTGTCATCTTTGAAAGGAAGTCACTATGTCATAGCCCACTTGTATAGGTGGGGAGTTAGACACTTCTCCTTGAAGGAGAATTATCTGTGAAAATTATTGGCAATACTTCTGCACAAAAGACTCATCTCTCTCACACATTTATTCACTCATTCATATTAATATAAACTTACAAAGATTTATTTTATACTTTGAATTATAATCCAATGCTACTTTATTTTCTTGGTCAAATTGTTTCAACTTCAGGCATGGACAGCTCTTGCAGTTAGCTACTGTGTCCCATGGGCTTACCACCATCCTTCTGGGGTTCAGCTTTAGTTTAGATTTGTTTTGTTAACAAATTCCAGATTTTCTGGGATTTGGGTTTTGACAAATGTGGCTCACCTGGGACAATTCAGTCCTTTGCCTAAATCTTTTGTTCTGGTCAGCTTCAGAATCATCTAATGATTACATGTAGCTATTTTCAGATTTCACATAGATAAACAGGCAGCAGTATATGAGATTGTTTCCTAATTACCTTAGCCCCAGGGCTGTGTTTTGACTATGTATCATACATTCCTGTAGTCTTAAAGAGATATCTTTTTTCAGCTCAGGGAATGATTTTCTTTCATGCATTTGATAAAGGTATTCCTACATTTTCTTTGTTTTTTCTTTTTTTGTAACTCTTAATAGTTGATTAGCCTTCTTGATCTTCTTGAGCTTCAAATTTTTTGTTTTTTTTCATTTTCTTGTCTTTTTATGTTATGCTCAAAGAGATTTCCATACCTTTATCTTCCCACCACTATATATATATATATATATATATATATATATATATATAGTATATATGTGTATATATAGTATATATATATGTATATATATATGTATACACACACACACACAATTTGTTCCTGTCTCATGGCATTCAGTTCTTGTTTCTTTCATAAAAGTTATCTCTTTAAATCTTTCTAAGGATACTAATTAGCTTTTAAAAGTCCTCTTCATTACTTGTTTTTATTTTATTTTATTTTTTTTAATTTACATCCAAATTAGTTAGCATATAGTGCAACAATGATTTCAGGAGTAGATTCCTTAATGCCCCTTACCCATTTAGCCCATGCCCCCTCCCACAACCCCTCCCCTCTGTTTGTTCTCCATATTTGAGGGTCTCTTATGTTTTGTCCCCCTCCTTGTTTTTATATTACTTTTGCTTCCCTTCCCGTATGTTCATCTGTTTTGTCTCTTAAAGTCTTCATACGAGTGAAGTCATGTGACATTTGTCTTTCTCTGACTAATTTTGCTTAGCATAATACCCTCCAGTTCCATCCACATAGTTGCAAATGACAAGATTTCATTATATTCCAGTGTGTGTGTGTGTGTGTGTGTGTGTGTGTGTGTGTGTATACATCTTTTTTATCCATTCATCCACTGATAGACATTTGGGCTCTTTCCACAGTTTGGCTAATGTTGATAGTGCTACTATAGACATTGGGGTGCATATGTCCCTTCGAAACAGCACACCTCTATCCCTTAGATAAATATCTAGTAGTGCAATTTCTGGGTCGTAGGGTAGTTCTACTTTTAGTTTTTTGAGGAACCTCCATATTGTTTTCCAGAATGGCTGCACCAGCTTGCACTCCCACCAATAGTGCAAAAGAGATCCTCTTTCTCCACGTCCTCACCAACATCTGTTGTTGCTTGAGTTGTTAATGTAAGCCATTCTGACAGGTGTAAGGTGGTATCTCATTGTGGCTTTGATTTGTATTTCCCTGATGATGAGTGCTGTTGAGCATTTTTTCATGTGTCGGTTGACCATCTGGATGTCTTCTTTGGAGAAGTGTCTATTCATGTCTTTTGCCCATTTCTTCACTGGATTATTTGTTTTTTGGGTGTTGAGTTTGATAAGTTCTTTGTAGATTTTGGATACCAACCCTTTATCTGATATGTCATTTGCAAATATCTTCTCCCATTCTCTCGGTTGCCTTTTAGTTTTGCTGATTGTTTCCTTCACTGTGCATAAGCTTTGTATTTTGATGAGATCCCAGTAGTTCATTTTTGTCTTCATTACTTGTTTTTTACAGGGTTTTGGGAAGGGGCAGATTTAATGTAATTTATTTTACCATTAATTACCCCTTCACACGTCCCACTCATATTGTAGATGTGGTAATAGGAAGAATACCTAACACTCTTGGAATGTGGACAGGGCTTTCCACATTCAGACTTAATTTTATGCTTCAGAAGTAGATCTTATGAGGTGGAATCTCCAGATCTGAGCCCTAGAACCTCTCCTAGCTGTCCTAATTTTTTCCAGAGTGTCAATCCAATTCCTTTAGAGAAGAATTGTCAAATACATCATACTGGGATAATTGTTTAGTATGGGCAGAGGTAAGTGTAAAATATTGACAAGGCTCTAGTTGGCACGTTTTCATCCCAAGTCATAATTTCCACACTGTGTTCTCTGTTTAATCGGTGGTGTCTGCATCTCCAGCAACAGACACTCTGCACACCAGGAGAAGTTTCTGTCAGTGGCACTCCTATCTGTGTGGACTTGCCATGTAGGTCGTTTACTTCGAGTGCTTGAATTTGTCTGCCAGATAAATGCCTAGAAATTGAATTGTTAGTACAATGTACACATGAATTTGTAATTCTGAAAGGTAGTGATAGTTTTGCCTACAGAGGGGGCGCTCCAGTCTACATTCCCACAGGCAAAAAGAATGAGCTTCTCCAAAATATTTGTGTCATCAAAGTTTTGGAATTTTGCTAGTCTTGTGAACAAAAATGATACTTCAGTGTCATCTCATTTGCATTAATCTTACATGAATGAGGCTGAGCATCTTTTATTTATTTATGAGCTATCTGTATTCTATTTCTTGAACTACTCAATTATTTGGCTAAGTACATTGTTGATCCTTTTTCTTATTGAATTATAGAAACTCTTTGTATATTAGGGAGATTAATGTTTTGACTATGTCATAAATACAAATATTTTTAACCATGCTGCAGTTCATCTTTTGACAGAATTTATAAATATTCCCAAGAAAATGTTCTTAGTGTTCATATAGTAAGATATATCCATTTCATTAATGGCTTTTGGGATGTGTTTTTGTTAGAAGAAACTGGTCTTCTCTAGAATAATAAAAGTATTGTCCCATAGACCTTCTAATACATTTTATAGTTTCTTATTTTTATATTTAAGTCTTCAGTTCATTTAAAGTGCATCCTTGAAGGGCACCTGGCTGAATCAGTAAGTGGAGCATGCAACTCTTGATCTCCAGGTTATGAGTTTGAGGCCCACACTGGGGGTAGAGATTACTTAAAAATGAATTTTTTTTTTTTTTGAGAGAGAGAGAGAGAGAGATAGCACACATGAGCAGGTTAGGGCAAAGGAATGGAGAGGGAGAGATAGAATCTTAAACAGGCTCCGTGCTCATCACAGAGCCCAACATGGGGCTCGATCCCACCACCATGTGATCATGACCTGAGCTGAAATTAAGAATCAGAGGCTTAACCAACTGAGCCACACAGGTACCAAATAAAATCTCTTTAAAAAAAGTATCCTCGAGCTTAGAGTGAGTTATCTAGTGCAGACTGTAAGACTCTTTTACAATATTTGATGCCTTTCCTTCCCCACCCTCTTGACCCTAGACTTGACTATGTGACCTGCTTTGGCCAATGAAATATGAGCTGAAATAACATTTGTTTCTTCTGGTTAGAAACTTTAAGAGGTGGTGCATCCTTTACTCTGTTGTTTCTCTTTTTTCCAGTAAGGCAACCAACAGTGTTATGACATAGAGGCTGGGATTCCAGAGTGACAGTAACGATGACTGCTGAAGAGTGCAGATCTGCCCACAAACAATAAAGAAAACTTTGTTAGATTAAATTAAGCCACTGAGATTTTAGGATTCCTTTTACTCAACATTACCTAAACTTTATTTTTTTAATTTTTAATTTCTTTTTAAAGTAGGCTTCATGTCCAGCGCTGAGCCCAATGCAGGGCTTGAATATACCACCCTGAGATCAAGACCTGAGCCAAAATCAAGAGTCAGATGCTTAACCAACTGAGCCACCCAGACACCCTTAGACTTTATCTCTGACAAAGAATTTAACTTCATTTTTTTCCAGATGCCTGTCCCATCATCATATCCCAGATTGTTAAATATTCTGTCTTTCATCATTCATCATACACAACATTTGAATCAGGCTTAATTTCTAGAAGGTTGGGGTTGTTTTGTTTTGTTTTGTTTTCTGTTTTCTTTATTGTCCCTTGATCTGTCCAGTCATACAAAAATACCATACTATCTTTATTTAGGTGGTTTTATAGTATCTTTTTTATGTCTTCTAAGAGTAATTCCTGCTCGTTGCCCTTCTATTTCAGAGTTTTCCTTAGTCTTCTTAAAAAACATTTTTCAGCATGCATTTTCATATCTTTCCCAGAGTTACACATCTATGACTAAATATGTCAGTTTGAACATTTATCCTTTGACTCCAGATAGTACAAGTAAGATAGCTATTTTTCCTCAGTTTCATTCTTTTTTGCACTTCTGACAGTTGTGTCATTTCTACATTACCAGGTTATTTAGCAGCCACATTTGTTTCCT
The DNA here is from genome assembly GCF_027475565.1 of Acinonyx jubatus. Lineage (NCBI taxonomy): Eukaryota > Metazoa > Chordata > Mammalia > Carnivora > Felidae > Acinonyx > Acinonyx jubatus. Next base: position 52,687,960 of record NC_069388.1, read on the forward strand.
CTTGGTTGTATTGTTAGGTGTGTATGCTGTGCTTACTGAAGTCCTTTTACTATAGTTTCTCTGTGGGTCTTTTGGGTGGCTAAAGAGCATCTTCTTGCAGCCTCCTCAGATGAGCTCATAGGAACTTTGCTCAAGTTCAAAAGTATTTGCCTGTCATACCTATACCTGAAGGACATTTTGACCGAGCATCAAATCCTCAGCTTACTCCATGTCTCTTTGGATGTCTTTGTCATGTTGCAAAATATGCTATGGAAAAAAGAGCAAAATAAGGTTGATTTGCCCTCCCACATATTATTTTGCCCTGCTGCATTAAAATTTCTTTCTTTATCCTTGAGCTCCAAGGGTTTTATAAGAAAATGACTTGGGCTGATTGGGCTAAATATAACTTGGGACTTGGCATACCCTTTAAATAGAAATTCAAGTTGCCTATTAATTCAGGGGGAAAACTTAATGTATTACATATTTAAACACATCTTTCAGCTCTGTTATTTTGGTTCTTTTCTTCAGCAACTCACATGTTGAGTCTCTTTGGCCGATCACCTATATTGATCTTTCTAATCTTTTTTATTCTGATAAAATTTCAAGCATATAGAAAAGTTGCAAGAAGAGTAGAAGGTACTCATTTTCTCTTTATCCAGATGCACCCATTGTTTATATTTTGCTCCATTTACTTATGATGTATATGTGTTCCTTCTCTCTCCATACACACACACACACACACACACACACACACACACACACATTTTTTTAGCCAATTGAAAGTAAGTTGTAGACATTACACCATTTTGCCCTAAATAGATCAGTATATGTCCTAACAACAAAGCTATTCTTTTACACAATCACAGAACAATGGCCAGATTCAGAAAATTTAATATTCATACAACTCTATTATCTAATAACCACTCTTTATTCAAATTTCATCCATTGTCTCAATAATGTCTGCCATGGCATCTCCCCCACCCAGCCCAAGATTTAATAAAGGGTCACACATTATACTTAATTATGATATCTCTTTAGTCCCTTTTTAACCTGAAGCATTCTTTACACTTTGTTTTCTTTAATGACTGACAGGTTATTTTGGGACTATCACTCAATGTGTGTAATTGGATGGTTTATCATGATTGGTTGTAGTTCTGTGTTTTTGACAGAAACACCACAGAAGTGGTGCTGGGATCTCAGTGAGTCATAACAAGAGGTATTTGATCTTGATTTGTCTCAAAGTTAACTTTGATCCCTTGAGGGATGTTTGAGACGTTTCTCTGCTCTAAAGCTATGATTTTCCCCCTTTGTAACTAATAAATATCTTATGGGGAGACACTTAGCTGGAGACAGGGTGTTCACACAGTCTCACTCTTTCACCCACAGGTTTTGAATCAACCACCCTCAGACAGTGATTTCCTAACTCCATCATTCCTTCTACTTTTCTCATTGGTTTTCACAGTAAGGGGAGATTTTCTTCTCATTCATTCATTCATTCATATCAGTAATAACTGATTGATTCTCATTTTATCCAAGAAGTTAAAAATTCCCTTCTGTCATTATTTATTTTGATGCTTACCTTGTCCCAGAGCCAACCAGCTGGAACACCTTTTAAGCTGGCTCTTGGGACCTTTTGGTGAGACGCCATCATTCTTTGATTACTTTCTTACTTCCCAACACAAAAGGATGTTCTCTGACTCATCTTACACTCTCCTTGCCACAAACCCTAGAATCGACCACTTCTCCAAGGAAACCGTTTCTCTGAGCCATTTCATTAGAGAATGGTATTTAGATCTCAAAATCCTAGTGCTGATGGGTACTGAGGCATATTGCTCCCAGGCCTCTTTAGCAAGGAGAATTGGAAATATGTGGATGGATTGATGTGTGTGTGTGTGTGTGTGTGTGTGTGTGTGTAATCATAAGATTATACAGATACCTCCAATTGCATTGCATATCATAGGGTTCCCTTTAGTCCCCACCTTCTTCATGCTTGTAACCCAATTCACCAACAGGAGAGGAGAAACTCAAAGCCAATTTGCCCTAATATATTTACTTATTTGCTCAATTCTAATATGCCCAGAAGTAGTTTCAGAATTACTAACCCACAGGACTGTGAAAAAACAAAGCTACTAATTTAGAATTCAATATGTATGCACATATTATTTTTATCTTTAGTCTGCAGTAGATAGTCAAAACACTATCTAACACCAATCATTTAGGCTAGTTTCTCAGTTACACGTTCTCTAATATTTTTAAGACTTTCGCCCCATTTTCTTGTGAACATTCTCACTTCTACTCTCCATGTCGTTTAATTTTTTTTTTTTTTAATTCACGTTTGGACCCCATCCAGTTCCATCTTCATTTTGGTGATGCGTGGTCCTTTTCTCACATTCCTATCCTGCATTCCTCCAGCCTGTGTTCCACACCCACTCCATTTTCCATGTCTTTCCTGAGTTATTGCATTTCTGCCTCATCGTATACCTTTTAAAATGTGATTTATTTTAAGTTTATGAAAATGTTATTTTTTTACAATTTTCATCTCTACAATTGCAATAATTTTCTGGAGAATTCCCTTCCTCTGTTGGTAATCTTTGCTGCTCATTTCTTCCTTTTCATGTCTAGCATCTTTGTTTCAATGGACATTATGTGTAAGAGGTTCTAGTTCCTTCTCTATTACACCATTCATATGACTGGGCAGTTTGAAGCCAGCCTATCTGCAAGAGATTTTTGTAGGAAGACGGAAGGTGATATAAGTTTCCAAACTGGCTGGTTTCCACAAAGCACATGCTCCCTGTTCCTCAGCCTCTTCATGCAACAGCTTCCTGCAGAACTGCTGCTTCTGTGCTCTTCCACATGCAGAAAAATTCCTCCACTTCCTCACTTTGTGGTGCCACCTTATCCGTCCACTCTTTTTTCCATAATTTTACATTTCTCAAACTTTACTTTTATTAGCCCTTTTGAAGATCTGCTATCATTGGGTTTTGCTGTTGGGACTTTTCACAAAATGTTACATCTTCTATAGGTCTGGTCTCATAAAAATCATACTTCTTAAGACCCTGACCTCTAATTTTTACAGCTGCTTACTGCCAAAAGCTCACAGCTACTTTCCGAACACACTGGCTGGAATGTATTCAATAGATTTCTTTCCGACAGTGCCCAGTATATTTTTTATGAATATAAGTGTTCTGGATTTTCTTAGCCTGGTTACCCAGAGAGCAGAGCCTAAGGCATAGGCTTTTATGGAACTGCTTTATTAGGAAATGCAATCCCATGGCTCAAGAGTGAGAAAAAAAGAGAAGAAAGTAGGGGATGAGGAAGAACTATCCTCCACTTCACAAAGAGCAGTGAATACCTAACTGTGCATTTGTCCATTACTGTCTTCCAAAAGGCTCTTTATGCAGCTATATCTTATTATAGTCTGTCCAAGGAAAGAAGAGGAAAAAAGTAATCCACTAGCTCCTGTGTCCCATTCACCAAATGTTTCCTCCACGGTGTTTATCTTCTTATAATTCTAAGTTGCACCTGCTTGGGCACAAGCTGAGACCACAATTCTTACACCTCAGAGTCAACAGGGAAGCCCAGGACAGAGCTGCAGCAGGGCAAGTAGAAGTCACTACCAGATGATGGTCACTGGAAGTTACTTGCTATGACTTAGCTTGGCTGTACATTCTGATTCACCAGACATTGTTCCAGTTTAAGTGCATGGTCACGGCATAATCATTAAAAGCACTTCCTTTTACTTTAAATATCATTTTGGATTGAATACAAATGATATATTTATGTGGCAAGACCCAGGACAACTGGCCAAAGTCCCTGGAGACAGGTGAGTCTGAGAAGATCTGGAATAGCATAAAAGAGGTACCTGATATACAGTCTGGAACATTTTTCTGGATATTTCCTACCTTCAAGTATGATATCTAATCATATATGCTCTAAGAGGATGAGAATAGCTTTTTTCTTTTCTGGGCATCTCTCTTCACCTTTTGTCTGTTAATATCTCTAGATAGTCATAAAAATAGAACAACAAAATGCATTGGAGGGAGGGGGTGCAAATAGAGCTAATCTGATACCCCAGAAGAAGGTGATAAGATGTCTGTGCAGATAAGGTGTCCAGTATGACTTTAGAAATATAAGTGTGTGGAGAGTATATTATTCAACCTAAAGATAATCAATTTTCAGTGTCATTTTAATGGTGATATGCATTGATTGTGTTTAATTAACTGGTCCATAATGTATTAAAAATTTCTGCTCAAACTTCCAGAAAATGCAAATGTAATTTGGAAATTGTGACTGGGTGCTAAATCTAGAAAGAGTGTTATCAAGTAAAATTTATCTTCCTAAATAATCTCTAAATATTTTCAAACAACCCAGACATAGTAGGCAATATACTGTTTTGCTCATTGTAATTTTGGCTTCAAAGGTAAAATTTAATTGGATACATTGAAAATCCCAGTGAAACCCCAGGCGTAAAGCAATCCATTTTAATTATGAAATGTTCAGAGCATATCATGCAAGCTGTGGTTGGCAAGCATCTGAAAGGTAGATCCTGACTTGTTCCAATATGCAAATCATAAAGCGAGGGGCAAGATTTTTCAAAATATTTTCTCTCCCACAGACTTGAATTTGCATTTAAAAGCACAAGAATAAATTTATGAAAGATTTGGTCACAACACCAGCAAGGAAAAAAACATTAGCTATTAACTGCCAAACAACTCTTTGCTAAGGCACAAAAGAGTCAGGATAGGTGGACCATGGAGGCACTTAATCAATGAAATCAGCAGTTCAAAAAATTGGGATATGAGTTTAAGAGAAAATGATCATAGGTAAAATTTTGGAGGTAAAAACTATGAGAAGAATCTGTGCTTCCTTAATCTAAAATAAGGGTACACTAGTTTCTTAATTTTGAGACACCATCAAATGGAAGCTGCATCATAGATTAAATAACAAGTATTTGGAGAAACAAAAAAGTGCATATGTTTGGTTTCTGTGTGCTTTTTTTTTAAAGCTAAACAAATATAGCATACATATCACATACTAATTTATCATTCTTCTCCTTCTGTTATTACAAAAGCCTTCTTAACTGGGAAATTAAAGATTGTTCTATGAGCACCTGGGTGGCTCAGTCGGGTAAGCTACTGACTTCAGCTCAGGTCATGATCTCCCATTTTGTGGGTTAGGGCCCTGCATCAGACTCTGTGCTGATAGTTGGGAGCCTGGAATCTGTTTCGGATTCTGTCTCTCTCTCTCTCTCTCTCTCTCTCTCTCTGCCCATTCCTGGCTCTCACTGTCTTCTCTCTCTCTCAAAAATAAACATTAATTTTTTTAAAAAGATAAAAGATTGTTCTAATAAAATTTTTGGCCCCTCAACCTCCTTGAATAACATTAAGGAGACACATTGTCTTTCAGAGTCCATAATTGTTTGTATTCTTGACATATTTAGCAGCCTTAGGATCAACAGCATAGTTTTGAAACTTTTTAGATAATATTAGGGTTTTGACTCTATTTCCTATGATTAAATGTATAGCTTAATTTTGAGTAGAATCTTATTTTGTTGAAAGTTAAACAGTTCCTCTTGAAAGTCAGGCAGATATCTTACACATAAATATTCACTCAATGACAGAGGTATCAATTAACTATACCAGTCACTCCAAGCTCCCATTATGAGAGTTTTGGTAATTTCTACTACCTTTGATTATATTGCCTGCAATTTGACAAGCATTTGTTTTGGGCATACAAAAAAAATGGTTGTATTCTTACAGTGCCTGGGTGGAGCCGTCAGTTAAGTGTCGGACTCTTGATCTCTGCTCAGGTCACGATCTCGTGGTTTGTGAGTTTGAACCCCTCATGGGGCTCTGTGCTGACAGTGTGGAGTCTGCTTGGAATTCTCACTCTTCCTCTCTCTCTGCCCCTGTCCCACTCACTCTCGTGCTCTATAACTAAGTAAAACTGCTCAGATAGGAAAGTCGGAGACTGAGTATACAAACAATGGCCAGACCGTACGTGACAATAGAACCCCGATCCAAAATCTGTAGCAACCACCTGCAAGGCCAAACCACAATATCTGTAGCAATTGGCACAGGATTCCAGGAGTTGGTCAAGAATGACTGAAAGCTTCTCTACATTTTGTCTTTGTTTCCAACTCAAAACCAACCATGAAAAGCCAAACATGCTCCCAAAACTATCGCGTAAGTTGTCCCACTTCAAGTGACCCCTCCTCCAACTTCCCCATGCCAACAAACTCCAAATGGGGCACTCTTGAAGCCTTCTATTTTATTCCATGATAAAGTTTTCCCACTCCTCAGCCAGCCTTTGAGCCTGCCAAAATACGAGTAATGGTGTCTGATCCCAGCTATGAATAAATAGCCCCTGTTTCTTTTTATGTAGTGACCTTTGTATATTTCTGTAAGAAAAAAAAAAGATTAGGAGTTAAGATGATAAATATTTATAAAATCAAGAAAGATATGCTTAGGGCAAGTACAGATGTAATCAACAAATTTTGTCCTTGAGAAGGACAAAATAAGTTACTTGTTGTCATCTAAACACTAAATTCCCTATGAAAATAGTAACAAAGTAAACATATCAGATAGCTGAAAAAGAACCCATCTAGGAAATTATTCATAAAATTGATATTGCTATATATAATATTACCTCTGTTTCTTCCAACATCAGGCTGTCAAGCAAATTTCACCAAGAGACCAGTAAGTAATTAAATCCACAGTGAGATGCAGAGATATTTGAAGGTCAAGAGTAATCCGAATCCTACTTCTTCTGTGGAGCTGTTCTGCATCTTTTAAGCATACCCAGGGCTCTACCCACCATCACACATTGTTCTCATAGATTATAGTCACCCATGAACTTCAACTTAATGCATAATTGAGTAACAACTGTCCCTGGTTTTGCTCATGTTTCATGAGTTAAGTCAGCTCCCTGAAGCAAATGTTAATTTTCTCTCATTCTTTTTTAAGTTTATTTATTTATTTTTAAGAGAGAGAGAGAGCATGAGTGAAGGAGGTGCAGAGAGAGAGGGAGAGAGAGAATCCCAAGCAGGCTCCACACTGTCAATGCGGAGACCAATGTGGGGCTTGAACTCAAGAACTGTGAGATCATGACCTGAGTCGACATCAAGAGTCAGACACTTAACTCACTGAGCCACCCAGGTGCCCCACAAATGTTAATTTTCTGAGGGAAGGAGCACAGAGTGTGCATTTCCTAGACGACCTATGGTAGTAACAACACAGTTGGACTGCCCATTGAGGTTGACTTCATGAGGAACCACTGTCAAACATCCTCACAGAGTACCTATGATCTCATCTACCATAGCACTTCCCATAGTGTGTCATAGTTAATTGTTCTCTTACCTGAGTCCACCTCTTAACTGGAGACTTGAGGGCAATGACTTGTTTGTTTGTGTGGTGTTTTGTTGTTGTTGTTGATATTTAAATCCCCTGTACCTAGCTTGGTAGCTGGCTTAAAATAGGGCCTTAATATTGAATGTTTTGTTGCCTGTCAACTTCTATCTGAGAAAGAACTTGTATGAATCAGCAATGATCTGATGTTGGCAGTAGTTGCTAAATTTAATATACCAGGGTCAACAGAGTTTTCCATAAAGGGACAAATGGCAAATTTTAGGCTTGCAGGATATAAGGTCTCTGTGACAACTACTTAGTTCTAACTCTGTCAGACAAAGCAGCCCTAAACAACAGTAAAAAACCAGGAATGGCCATGTTAATACCACTGTCTTCACAAAAGCAGGCAGGGAACTGGATGTGGCCCGAGACCCACAATATGCCTAACTTTCCCACAAAATGCCAATGCTTCAAAAAGAGGTGGGAATTAGAAACATCCAATAAATCTAAGCAATACTTCCTAAGAGCCATAGGTGCAGCCTCTGGACCAGTCTCAAAAGTGATGTGGGTTGCTGCTTACATTCATCATGGAAGCAAATGTTAAATTTCAGTCAGAGGTTAGTCAAGACGAAAGTGGGCTGTGGGGGAAGAACCCTGTCCGGGAGGCATGGAGTCTACCCTCAGTCATCAGTCTTCATAATAACACCATTCATGGAGAGATTACATACCATGAGCCAAACATTTAACAGACATCATCTTGTTTAATCCACAAAGAACACTACAGAGTAGGAGTCACTGTTTCTGTTTTATACCTAAAGAAAAAGTGATGGAAGTTACTCAGATGTTTTATTGGAGAACCCAAGGCTTGTGTGAGAAAAAGGCAATTTCAAGTCCGGGTCTGCCCACCTGCAGACAGAGTGTGTTCTCCAGACTCTGTAGCGGGGGTGGGGGATGGGGGTGGGGGGAATGGGAGGATGGGGGTCAGAGGAATGGGAGGATGGAGAGGGGGGAGGGTTGGAAACCAATGTCATGGGAGGTGTGTCGTGTGTATTTTATAACAATGACCTGTAGTAACCAAAGAATCGTAACTGCTATTCAAAAGATGAGGCCGACATTCTTTTAATTCTCAAATCAGTCACGCAAAGATTAGGAAAACACAAAAACAAAAAACACAAACAAAAAACAACACCACAACCCTGTCTGATGGAATTAAACAGCTTGGATTAACAATTGTATTGAAGTTACGTTCATTATCTAAGCAAAATGCAACAAATTGCACATTTTTGAAGAAAGAAGTCTTTGTGTTAAAACTGCTAGTATTTCAAAAGTACAAAATACAGCTTTTCCATAATACAACGGACTATTTTCATTTGAACACATTGTAGATGTATACAAAAGTTCAGGTTTTCGGGTTCTCACTAACATGAAATTGAATTCTTAAAATGGAACATTGATCTATAATTTTCATACAACTTGCTAGATGCTCTACATCTGACAAGTTTTCTTATCTCTCCTTTCTTATCCACAGTCTTCCTGTGTATAGATTTCATTAAAAAGAAGCATAAGGATTTTGGGGGGCAGGAATCATGAAAAACAGGCCTGTAATATAACTGGCTCAAAACATGCTCTAAAAAGACTGTAAGAGTTGATTTGTTCTCTCCACTGGCTTTTGACCTAAACTCATTAGTTGCCATCTTTCAAAGGATGCAAACTTTACAGAGGCATTGCAGAAATAATGACTAAATTTTTAGGTATACCGATGGAATTTTTCTTTTTGAGATGCTAATAAAAAGGTCCTTTGTTTTGTTGGTTTCCTGAGTTTTAAACAGCCTCACAAACACACAGACAACAATAGTTTGAACAGATTCCTTGCTGAGGTTGAAAAGCTGCCTTGCCCTCACCCTCAGGCTTAGAAAGTCTTTTCACTGACTCTGCCCCTGCCTCTGCCCCCATGGACGTGCCTCCTCCACTAGGGCATCTCAAAATCTTCCTGCACTTCAAAGATCTCCTTGCCCTGTTAGCCTATCCTGGAGCCTTCAAGAAATTCTTACCTAAGGTGTTTTTCCTCTCCTTCTACAAAGGGTTTAAAAAGTCAACATCTTTAAAAAAAACAAGCAATTTAACATTCAGGTTATTTTGAAGCCTCCACAATCAAAGGCTGCACAAGTGAAGGCTCTGCTAGCACACTCACCCACGTGGTCCATATGTTATATTTTGGATAGGCAAGATGTTAAACATGAGCTTTAATAAATGCAGTGAGGCTAAATGAAGTCAGGAATCGTGATATTTGCATATACTGTTTAACCATGATTTTGCTTGTACCAAATGAAGAGAGACAACCTTGAGCATGAGAGGGGGGTATAAAAGTCATTGCCTACTTGGTTTTTACCAATTTGTGGGCATATAATCTAAATTTCAATTCTATCATCTGACTTCTGGTCTTGTTTTCTTCTTCATTTAGCTTTTTACTCATCTCTTTTTTCTCTTCCGTCACAAACTCATATTATGGCTCAAATATAGAGAGAAGAAGCAGGGAATTATATTCCTGGATGCTAGCTCTCAGCTATGTTTGGAGATATGGTGAGGCTGCAGTGGATCTGACTTGCTTTGGACTCATGATTTGTATGATGCAAGTTGCCATCCAGATGACTGTTGTGGTTGGGTCTGCAATTCAAGAATACTAATATGATTATGTAGCGAAAGGAAAAGCTAAGGAGGAATATATCTTTGTTATTTGATTTCCAGCATATTCACAAATAGCTTCCGACACTGACAAAAGAGTGACACGTAGGCCTTCTTCTCGTCAAGTAATACCAAACATCTGGATGAAAACTGAAAAAGAGGAATCAAGAAAATTGCCTATCTTTGAATAGTCATGAAGCAAAACACTCAGATCTTCGGGAACATCATACACAAACTTTTGATAAATGCATCCCTCTTAAAAACTAAAATCCTATGAAAACCGCCTTGGGTTTCTTACATGTGAATCATAGTGTCTTATCCCAGAATGACACAGAGCTAGAAATGGGAGAGCACTGGAGAGGAGGTTCTAGAGGCTGGCAGAGAAGGCAAGAGGTAGTTCATAAGTAATGGAATATGGTGGGGGTGCCTGGGTGGTTCAGTTGGTTAAGCGTCCAACTTAGGCTCAGGTCATGATCTCACAGTCGTGAGTTCAGCCCCTGTTTCAGGCTCTGCACTGACAGCGTGCAGTCTGCTTCGGATCCTCTTCCTTTCTCTCTCTGCCCCTCCCCTACTCACGTGTACCCTTTCTCTCAAAATTAAACATTAAAAAAAAAAGAAAGAAATGGGATACGGTACATGGCCAGAGAGACTCACAGCTGAGCTTGATTGAGGGTTCGCTCTACCAGGCATGTACACATGACCTCATGTAAGCCTCAAAACAACCCCAGGATGTCATCTGTGCTGCCACTATTCTGCTACTAACGCGACTAATAATCCTAGTTATGACTTACTGAGTGATCGATCATTATATATCAAGAACTGTGCTAAGCACTTCATATTTACATTTACTAACTTGGAACTCACAACAACCTATTAAATCAGTGCCTTTTCATAGATGAGGTAATTGAGAACCTCGGAGGTCAACTTACCTAATCAATGTGCCTAGGGAAGCCACAATCTGTGTGAAGGGGGTGGTCCTAGAGAGGACTACAGTGTGCAACATTTCCTCATGCCTCTGCAAAGCTGGGACTGTCTCAGTCTACAGCGTTTTATTGAGAAATCCCTTCTCATCCACTCAATAAATGATTATTATGAATAGCTGTCTTTTGTGGAATGCTCACTGTGTAAGACACTGTTCTAAGTGCTGTACCTGCATTCCATCTCTATATTTTATTATCTTTTTGTCTTAGAAATCTGAAATCCAGAGAGTTAACTAATCTCCCCAACTCAACAGATACTAAAAAGAGGAGATCAGAGCCATACTCTGAGACTGAAGTTCTGTGTTAAATACTGCAGTGAGCCTCACCCATGTGAGCTTTTTTGGCCACGTGCCATGGCAATGCCTGGATCAGAGGTTGGCTATGCTCTGATAAAAGGCCAGAGTCCTTGTCAGAGACAAGCTAAAGGTCAATTGAAGAAGACATACATAAACCAATAATCAAAATATCTTTAAAAAGTTGATTCAATTAAATGGAAATACATCAGAAAGTACCTTATATAGGACATGGCACTTGACCTGTCAATCAAGGGATACATGAGAAGTTAACTAGCAGAATGATACTGGGCTACATACTAAAAGGACTCTGGTCGAACCTGAGCATGCACCTTGCTGCATGGAGCTTCTAATGACATCACAGCTGTGAGAGAGTTACTTAACATGCAAATGATATTTCACTATACAGCCAGAATCCTTTGCATGGACTTGCATCACATCAGGACCTGGAATGTCCCTTCCTCAATCCCTGCACCTTTCATCCCACCCACCCTCAATTTCTACATAGCTTTAATACTCAGTATTCCTGGGCAGATTTAAGTCACATTTCCTTTCAGGCAGGGCTCATGCCACTCTGTTATAATTGTTTCCTTCCTTCTCTATCCCCTTCACTGGATTGTACACTCATATTTTCATTGCCGATGTCCCTAGCTCTCCCTCATTCCAGGGGAAACTTTGGTTTGGAATGGAGTCCATCTTCCTTCATGCTCAGAGAATTAAACTTGCCCCAAAACATTTAACTAGTAAGAGTCAGGGCTAGGATTTAGGTCCTTAGCTCTCTGGCTTAGCTTTCTCTTCATTGCAACATCCTGCCCCCAAATCAAGCAGAGACTGCTTAACTGCTGACCCATGAATACAGAGCTAATAAGTTGAAGAATTCAAACTCCTGCTCGAGTCTTTTGAGTACAGATGTGATAATCTTCACAGAAAATCAGCAAGGATTTCTTGGCAAAAAGTTAAGGTTATATATCAAAATTACAGTTGTGGTGGCATGATGTGGCAATGTGAGGGAAGTGGTGACATTATTAGTGATCAAACTAAGAACCAGCTTGGTGATGGAAATCAAGGCATTATATGCGTGACTGCCCCAGAAACCAAAGATCCATGCCAGATCCTCACACTTGACTCTGCCTTCAAGCCTCCACCTTCTACATTAGCCTTGGCTAGTCTTTTCCTAAGCTAGCAAAGCTCTTCTCCCTCTTAAAATCCCTACAGAGGCGACTTAAGATCTCAGCGCCAGAGAAGGAAAAGGAGCTTCCAGGTTCTGGTCCAACATGTAAAGAGCTTGAAAGTTATCCCTTCCATTCACACAACAAAGAGATATGAACTGAAAATCAACAACTGCTTTTAGATCAGCATCCCGAAAAATGGAGAAATAGACAAGGAAATAGAGACTCACAGCTCCTGGAACCACAAACTGATAGGAAAACCTAAATTGTAATTGATGAATTGTTAGAGGCTCAGTGTTGACAAGCTTGAGAGATAAATGGGGAGGACCTGCATACATTTGTTAGTTTCCCTTCCAGGAACCTCATCAGACTCTCACAGTGAAGATTAGAGAAAAATCCCCTCCTTCTTCTGGCAGGGGAAAGGAAAAAAGGAATCTTTTCAAAGTACACCGAGAGCGTTGCAATCCTTAAGACTGGCCTCAAGAGAAACTATTTTACCAGAGCCTAAGTGATTTCAGTTTTACTAGAATTTAAGGGAAGGAAAATATCCAAATCCAGTCCTCTGTAGACTTTCTCTTCCCCTAACAGGGAAAGGATTCTGAAAAGCACTCATCATGAATGCCACAACCCATGGGCACACACAGACTCACTAAAATAATACTAAGACCTGATCATAGGTCTATAGAACACTTCCTCTTCTCTGGATACCTGCACTATATCTATAGGTATTGAGAGTTCAGATTCCATTTAGTTTGGCAAAGTGGACTGCAGTGACCTTAAACTGACACCAGCTCTTCATGCAAATACATGTCCCAGACAGTAGCCCACAGAGTCTCCAACAAAAATATAAGTCTTTGATGTGATTTTCCCAACAGCCCTTGTTATCCAAAGTCTCCCCCACCTCACAGGGCCTTCCTCTTGTATACCTCTTAGATAAGCCCCCAAGGGGCCTACCAAAACCCTATTCTTGGTGTGAATTGACTAGTCCAGCCCTAGTCTGGGAACCCGAAAGCACTCGGCCCATGAATCCTAATGAAAGTGTGCACTCCAGGTCATATTCCTCTGTCTGAACTCCACCTTGTCCTCCCCTGTAGCCCCTTGAATCATTCCCCATACTTCCACCAGAACCCATGAGTAATAAACTGCTCTATTTCAATGTTTCTTGGAGTTTGTTGTTGAGCTGCACTCCACCAGCACCCAGTGCTCCACTTAACAAATGTTAATTTAACAAAGTCATAACAATAGTATAATAGTGATCACAGCTAAAAGAACTGCAAGCCTCAGATCCTATTTAAGAAAGTTTCTAGGAAAACAAAGACAACAGATAAGACAAAAACAAGGACACTTGAGGACTTTTTAGTCACTGACACCACAGCTAGAGCACAAAGCAAACACAATCAAACCCCTGGCCATGAAACACAAACCTCCACACTAAAGGCCTATTATCTCAGTTCCTTTCACCCAATATGCTGTTTCTCACATTCAACAAAAAGTTACAAAGCATGTTATCAGCCAAACTAGAGTTTGCAGAGACAGAGAAGACATCAGAACCAGTATGACAGAAATTTTGGAATTATCAGATTAAGAATTTAAAGTAACTATGATTGATACTCTAAGAATCAAATGGAAAAAAGTGGACAACATGTGAGAACAGGTAAGTAATATATCTGCTACCTATAACAGATGAAAACTTCAGAATCAAAAGGAAATTGATAACACTAGAAGAGAAATAGAAAATGTCTCTAATAAGCTCATCAGTAGATCAGATACAGCTGAGAATCAGTGACCTTAAAGCTATATCAGTAGAAAATTTGCAAACTGAAAATTAAAGAGAAAAAAACAATGAAATCAAGAAAGCAAAATACCCACAAACTGAGGAACAATTACAAGAGGAGTAGCATATGTATAATAGAAATATCAGAAGGAGGAGAAAGAAAAAAAATGTAGGAAATATTTGAATTAATAATGGCTGAAAATCATCCAAGAGCAATGACAGGCATTACACCACAGATCTAGGAAATTTGGAGAGCACCAAGCAGGATTTACACCTGGAAATATCATCTTCAAACTTTCAAAAAATCAAGGACAAAAAGAAAATCTTAAATGAATCTAGAGGGGGGGATAATTCCAAACTCTAAAGAAACAAAGATGAGAATTACATTAGACTTCATTCAGAAACCATGCAAGCAAGAAGAGACAGAAGTTAAATATTCAAGGTGTTGGAATAAAACTCCGTCAACTCAGAGTTGTGTCTTCAAAAATATTATCCTTCAAAAATGAAAGAAAAATAAAGACTTTCACAAACAAACAAAAATAGAAGAAATTTGCCACCAGTAGAGCCCACTTGCAAGAAAAGTTAAAGTTCTTCAGCGAGAAGGAAAATTATAAGGGTCAGAAACTTAGATATACATATATACAGAAAGAAAATTAGAGAAGGATTAAATGAAGGCTTCTATTTTTCTTGGCTTTGATTAATCTAACAAGTGTAGTGATTTGTTCAAAATAATAATAGCAACAATGTACCAAGTGATTATAGGTTATAGATGAATGAAATGAATGACACAATTGTCATACAGGATAGGAGACAGCAATTGAGAAGACTCAGTAATAAAGTACTTGCCCTAACTGCGAAGTGGTATATTGTTATTTGAAAGTGGATTTAGTTGTAAATGTATATAGCCCACTCTAGACAACCACTAACAATTTAAAAAAAGAACTATACTTGAAATGCAAAGAGAACAGAGAAAATGGAGTCAAATAAAATGCTCATTTAAAAATCAGACAGGGCAGGAAAACAGTGTAAGACAGAAGAAAAGAAGCAATTCTTTGAAAGACAAAATATACCAAATGAATCCAAGGGAAAATAAATCATCTAAAGAGGCCTGTATCTGTTAAAGAAATTAAATCAATAATTAATAACAGCAAATGCCGGGCCAAGATGGGTTGGTTCACTGATGAATTCTAGGAAACATTAAGGAAAGAAAATGATATCAATCTGTTGCCCATAATTAGAGAGAGAAATCTTCCTAACTCATTCTATGTGACCATCATTATCCTCATACCAAAACCAGACAAAGAAGTTACAAGAGAGGAAAACTACAGATCATGAACATGGATGCAAAAATCCTCAATGAAACATGAGAAATGAAACATGAGAAAATTGAAGTCAACAATGTATAAAACCAATTATGCCCCATAAATATAATTTATTCCAGGTATGGAAGCTGGCTTGGCATTTAAAAATCAATTAATGTAATCTATCATATAAATATATTAAAAGAGAAAAAACATAATTATACAAATAGAAAAACATTCGACAAAATCCAGCACACATTTATGATAAAAACCCTCAGCAAACCAGGAATAGAAGTGAATTTTCACAACTTGACAAGGTATATCAATGAAAAGTGTACTGGTAGCAATTTAGTGGTGATAAACTTTCTCCCAAAGATCAAGAATAAGGCAAGGATATCCCCTTCCACCACTTCCTATTGAAAGTCCTAGCTAATGCAATCAGATAAGAAAAGAAAAAAATATATAAATTGAGAAGAATTAAGCTTCGTTCAGAGATAACATGATTGTTTTTGTAGAAAATCCCCGAGAACCACCACCAACAAAAAAATTCTTGGAACGAATAAGTTAGTATAGTGAAATTTCAGGATATAAAGTTAATATACAAAAGTCAATTGCTTATATACAAACAATAAATGATTGGAATTTAAAATTAAAAACACTTTGTCTCCTCATGGCTGCAGGGCAGCTGGAGAAGGTCTGAGCATCTCATCTTCATATGGCAACATCCAAGGCCTGGGGAAAGAATGGTCCTTATTTGCATCACTTTTTAATAAAGAAGAAAACCTTTTTAGAAATGAGAACCCCTCCCTCCTCCACATCCCACTACCACAATGATGAATTCTGTTCAAACCTTTGACCCATTTTTTAATTGGATTCTCTGTTGTCTTATTATTGAATTTTTAAAGGTTTTTGAATATTTTAGATACCAATCCTTTATCAGACATGTTTTTGCAGAGACTTCCTCTTAGGTAGTGGATAACTTTATATTCTCTTTGCAGTATCTTTCTTTTCATGTTTCTTTATTTATTTTGAGAGGAAGGGGGCAGGGAGGAGCAGAGAGAGAGAGAGAGAGAAATCTCAAGCAGTCTCTGTGCTGTCAGTACAGAGCCTGATGTGGGGCTTGATCTCACGAACTGTGAGATCATAACCTGAGCCCAAATCAAGAGTTGGACACTTAACTGACTAAGCCTCCCAGGCACCCCTCTCTCTGCAGTATCTTTCACAGAGCTAAAGGTTTTCATTTTAATGTAGTCCAACTCATTATTTTTTTTTCTTTCATAGATCATGCTTTTGGTGTTGTATGTACAAAGTAGATTATCAAACCCAAAGCCATCTAGAATTTCTGCAGCGTTATCCTTGAGAAATTTTATGATTCTGCATTTTAAAATTACTGTTATTCCATTCCTCTTACAAGTGATTGTTGTAGCAACAGGCAGAAACACATTTGCATTCTTACAGCAATCTGTGCTAAGAGGAATAGAATAACCATAATTGGTTTTGGCTATTGATTTTCAATCTTTTTCCACCATTGGAATCACCTGTATTTGTCACACCAGTATTCTCCAAAGAAACAAAATCAATAAGGTGTGTGTGTGTGTGTGTGTGTGTGTGTATAATGTGTGTGTGTGTGTGTGTGTGTGTGTGTAATAAGGAATTGGGTCACACATTTATGGAGATAGGTGAGTGCAAAATCTGCAGTATGGGTCAGCAGGCTGGAGACCCAAGGTGGTACAGTTCCAGTCAAAAGGTCTTCTGATGGAGAATTTCCCCTTGCTTGGAGAGGCAGTTCTTTTTGTCTATTCAGGCCTTCAGCTGATTGGATGAGGCCCATCCACATTATGGGGAGCAATCTGCTTAGCCAAAGTTCACTGATTTAAAAGTTAATCTCATCCAAAACACCCTCCAAGTTGACACATAAAATTAACCAACACAAGCTAACCCCCTGTCAATTTGGTTCTCCTTATACCATTGTTAGTCTCCAAAGAGAGACACTAACAAGGTCGTACTTCCACTTGACTTTCCTGCAACAACCAAAAACTCACTAAATTCTTTCCCCAGAGAGGACACAAAGTTCTTGAGTGATGTTTACTCTTCTCTCTGATATGCTATAACTTAAATACTATGATACGAAGTTAATAATACTTCAATAACATGATATAAAATCAATATAACGTGGTTATATAATAAAGGAGTAAGAGAAGGAAGAAAACAAAGGTACTTGTTGGACACACACACTCACACAAACACACATTTATAACAAAATAAGAAGTAAGAAACTCGTGACAATTACATCTCTCCTTTCTGTAACTGGTCACATGGTCTTAGTTGGTATTTATAATTACCATCTTACTACTCATTCGGTATTCTCTTTACCTTCATCAAGAACTTCAGCCAGTTGTGGTTCTTTACGTGGTGGGATGACCCAAACTTTCATCCTTGAAGAGTCTGGGCCAATATTAGTCCTGCCTGAATTGTGTTGTTGTAGTTGTCCATAACTTTAATTGCAGAGCATGGGGAGACGCCTGAAGGATCTCCTATATTCCAGACATATTCTTCCTTACCTTGATTGTGGCATAGCAGTCCAATTTCCCAAATACACTCAGTCACCACAGCCAGCTCCCTTATTTCCCTGTTAATTCAAAGGTATGAGGGTTTCCAAATGGCTGGGTAGCAGTCTTAACTTCTAGTTCAATGTAATCATTACTGTGTCTCCTGGAGGAAACATTCCTCCCTTTAGAAAGAAGTCCTCTAGGCCAGCAGAACATAAGATCACAGGGATAGGAGACAAATAAGTTGTTAGTGGGTCAATAAAAGTAACAGTGAGTGATACTGCTCCCATTTCCACCCCTTGATTCCTGGATCCAGGAGGCCTGGCTATGGAAGAAACAACACCCTCTATTAGATGCTGATTTAGAACACACATAGCTTCTGAGAGAACCTCGTCCTAGCTTTGCAAGGAATTTCCACATAGCTGATGCTGTAAACAAATTTTCAAAAGGCCATTCCACCATTCTATCTATCCAGCTGTTTCAGGATGGTGAGAAGCATGGTAAGACCAGTGAATTTCATGAGCATGGGACCATCACCACACTTCATTTGCTGTGCAATGATGTTCTTGATCAGAAGTGATGCCATGTGGAAAAGCATGATGATGGATAGGGTATTCTGTAAGTCCACAGATAATAGTTTTGGCAGAAGCACTGCACATGGGAAAGAAAAATCCATACCCATAGTAAATGTCAGTTCTAGTAAGAACAATGTGCTGCCCTTTCCATGATGGAAGTAGTCCAATGTAATCACGTAGTTGGCTAGTCACTCTGGGAAATGTCGCCATATCTGGGACTCACTTGTCTCTGCTGCTGGCAGACAGGGCACTGGGCAGTGGCCATAGCCAGGTTGGACTT
Source organism: Acinonyx jubatus (assembly GCF_027475565.1). Classification (NCBI taxonomy): domain Eukaryota; kingdom Metazoa; phylum Chordata; class Mammalia; order Carnivora; family Felidae; genus Acinonyx; species Acinonyx jubatus. The sequence goes on from NC_069388.1 coordinate 52,706,888, forward strand.
GGTGAACGGAAGTCCATGTTGCTGATCCCATTTATAACCTCCACTCTACTACCATGGCCACTTTGTTCATGTATGCATCGAGCAATAACAGGGGTAGCTGGGGAAAGGGGCTGAATATTAGCCACAGAATGGGTCATCCTGTCCATCCCATTATTAACATCCTTGTCTGTTGAAGTCACCTTTTGGTGAGCATTCTCACGTGACACAAATATTGTCATTTTTTTCCCCATTCAGAGAGCTCTATCCATATACGTCATCCCCAAATTTCTTTGTAATCAATGTTTAAATCATGTTCCTTTTAAGTCCCTGACCATCAGTCAAACCATTGGCCACAGCCCATGCATCAGTATATAATCACATGCCCGGCCATTTCTTCCAAGCACAGTGAACCACCAGGTGCACTGCTCAAAGTTCTGCACACTGAGAGGATTTTCCTTCACCACTGTCTTATTGGGAGACCCCAGAAAGGGGCTGAAGTAGCTGTCCATTTTTAAACAGTGCCTGTATATCAGGCAGAGCCACCCATAAACCAGGTCTGACTAATCTTGTCTTTGTTAACTGATCATAAGGACCTCCCCATGAGATCATAGACACAGGCTGGGAAAGAGAAGGCAGTGTGTGAGGAAAGGCAAGAGTGGGTGTCATGGGCATTTGGGCCACTTCTTCATGTAACTTACTTGGGCCTTAGGACCTACTTGGGCTTGATCATGTATATACCAAGTCTGTTTGATGATGGAGTGCTGCGGTGCCCACCCAACGTTATAGTTTTGTGGTTCAGGTAACACCCACTTCCTATTGGACAGCTCAGGCCACATGGTAACTTGGGGACCCAGGGTTAAGCGTTCAGTCTCTGCTAAGGCCCAGCAGCAGGCCAAGAGCTTTTTTCTCAAAAGAAAAGTAATTATGTGCAGAAGGTGACAGGACTTTGCCCGTAGATTCTAACGGGCCACTCTTCAATTCACCTATAGTGACTGCCAAAGACTCCAAATGTACCCTTTCCTGCCACTGACACATCCAGCACCAGTGGATCGGCTGGATCAGATGGCCCAAGGGGCAGAGCAACTGGAAGTTAACCTCAACCGATTGCGGAGCCTTCTCTTGCTCTAGACTCCAGGTGAAAGCAAACACTTCTGGTGGGCTCCAAGGACAGGTATGGAGAAAAAAGCATCAGCATGGTCAATAGCTGCATACCAGGTACCAGGCGATGCGTTAATTTGCTCAAGCAAGGAGATCACATCTGATACGGTAGCTGCAATTACAGGTAATACTTGGTTTCCTCCTTGTTTATATGTGGCCATTTCAATTTATATTCACATTAATTAAGAATAAATAAAATAAAAAGCTTGGTTCTGTAGTCACAGCAGCCATTGTCCAAATATTCAGCAGCCAACAATGTTTGGTATCTACTGTAGCAGGCAGCATAGATAAAGGGTATTTCCATCTTCACGGAGAGTTCTGTTGGGCAGCACTTACCTAGAATAACAAACTTAGCAAACTTCGTTGAGCTTTCCGTGTGCAGAAACTAAAACAGAGATTATTAAGGCACAATCCTGCCCTCAAAAAATTTACTTTGAAGCTGAAGAAGCATTTACATGAATATAGGATTATAATAAAATGTTATATTAACAATCATAACCTATTCATTGCACAAATATTTCAGAGTAAAAGGTATCATGAGCCACTGAATTTTTTTAATAATCCTTTTTAAGAAATATTTCAGGCCCATTTCTCCCTTTAGGTTATTAAAACAGTATTTTCATATACTTCTTTTGAAAAAGAAACGTTTATAAGCATAGGAAAGAGGGATATTGGGTAAAATAGACACCTTTTAAGATACTTTCCCACCCCGCAAAAAGTTATCCCCCTACCGTCAGTGTTACCAGGTATAGGAGTTTACCCTGACAGAGCAGCTGTGTCTATAAAGTCTGACCCTAAACTCTTAGCCTTCTTTGGTAGAACCAGGAAGGACTCAAATTAAATTGATCCTCAAGAATTGTAAATGGAAAGAGAAACATGCATGACTCCTGAAATCTGACAAGAACTGGGGTTGTTCGTTCTCCCTGCGAAAGCTCCCAAGTCATGAAAGTATGCAACCAGAAGGCCAGCTCTTACATTTACAGTCAAGCAGGCCAGAAAATGATTTCAGGCCTGCTGTTGAATTCTCTCCCAGTAGGCAAGCCACACGGGAGGCCTGATCATCACAAGTTTGTTTGTGTGCATATCATCAGCATTAGTCCATTTGAGCATGAAGTGGTAGCAACCACGGGTGGCCTGAGATGTCTATGGTCATAAAAAAAGGAATTACTTGTCAGGCTGTCTAGACACACCAAGGAAACACATGGAAATGGGGAGAAGATCAATTTTGAAAGTTAGGTTTTGGATCAGCTATGGAAATTTTCTCTCTTTCTCTGGAAGTACCCCCTTTCCACTAGAATCCCTCACTGAGAACTATTTTCAGAAATTGTGGGAACGCCATGCTTTCCCCTGCTCAGCATTCTTGCTCACTCCATACCCCCATACAGAGGTTGAGAGAGGGCAGCACACATGACCCTGGCCTTGCTAATCAGAGTCCTTCCTCCTCACTGGTTTCTAACTTTTGAGATAAAGGAGATGACTGAAAGTGAAATGGTTCAGTTCTTCTTTTTCTTTACTGTTTATCTATTTGAAAGAGAGAGAGAGAGAGAGCACTAGCTGGGAGAGGCAGAGAGAGAGGGAGAGAGAGAATCCAAAACAGGCTTGGAGCTGTCAGAGCAGAGCCCTACTGGGGGCTCGAACTCACGAACCACGAGATGATGACCTGAGCTGAAACCAAGAGTCGGACACTTAGCCGACTGAGCCACCCAGGCACCCCAGAAATGGTTCAATTCATGAAGCCCTATCATCTTGTAGAGAATCCTTCTTGAACTAACAGAGAATGGCAGGCATTTGGAGACCTTTAGAGGGATTTTTAAACCTTTAAGTGGATTTGTAAACCTCTAAGTAATTTTGTCTTCTCAAAGAGCTGAAATGCTAGAGAGAGAAAATATGAATAAAGAATGAAAAGGAATTTGCTTTTCTGAGACAGCCATGATTTTACTACAATTTTAATCCCATGAAAAACATATTTAAAAAAAAAGATACTAGGGCACCTGTCTGGCTCAGTCAGTAGAACATGTGACTATTGATCTCGGGGTCCTGAGTTCAAGTCCCACATTGAGCATAGAGTATACTTTCAAAAAATAAATAAGTAAAAAAAAATTAAAAAGAAATACTGTAATGGATTTAATAGTGGCCCCTAATAAAATAAAATATGACTTTATTTAGGAGAAAGGTCTCTGCAGATGTAACTAAGTTAAGGATCTCCAGATAAGGTCATCCTGGCTTCTCTGGGTGAAATTTAAATCCAATTACCAGTGTGATAGAGGAGACATACAGGGGATCAGGCCATGTAAAGACAGAAGCAGAGACTGGGGTGATGGAGCCACAAATCATGAATGGCCTGGAGCCTCCAGAAGCCCAAAGAGGTGAGGAAGGATTCTCCCCTAGAGCCTTCAGGGGGAAGACAACCCTACCCAAACCTTGATTCTTGACTTCCGGTCTCCAAAACCATGAAAGAATACATTTCTTTTGTTGTAACCCACCGTGCTTATCTTCATCTATTACCCTAAGAAACTAATACAAACACTAAATAAAAGAATAGTTTGCTGAATCATCCAATCATTCAAAACTTTGGCTATATGAGGTGTATACCTAAAACCAATTTCTTGTTCATGTTAATTCTTGGTCTGACATTAAAAGAATATTAATTGGGGGGGGGGGGGTTTGGGGTTTATCCAAAAAAATTTTCTTTCAGCCGAAGCCAGATTTGGGGAAAGTCCTGGACTGATTTCACGGACTGGTTTTAAGTCCTATTTCTTAAGTCAAAAGCGCTGTCATTTTTGGCTGCCACTAGAGATGGCAGAGAAAGATCATTCGGAGGGAATCTTTGTCTTCACTAAATTTCACATTTCTTACAGCGGGTGGGAGGTTTCTAACCATGTGAGTATTTTACAGGTACATTGAAGGCATTTAAAAGGGTTTTCATTGTTTGATTCCATATTCTTCCATTCTGAGCCTAGACAAAACATAAAGAATGGATAATATTTCTATTTAGCCTTTAGGAAATAAGAGACATGGTCTCCATACATGTAAATTGGGGTCTTCACATTTTTACATTTTTCTAAGGCTTGATGCAACCAAGGCACAGAAGCAACACTTCCTTCTTATAGTGTCTTAGGGTCCCAGCAAGGAAAGCATCCTATGTGATTACAGGGAAAATGAAACAACTGTACATTCAATTGATTCATGCAATCAATTCTTACAATCTGCCTCAGTGAGACAGTTCGATATTATTTCTAATCCCTTGACAGGTGAAGAACCAAAGTACTAAATTACTTTCCCCCAAAGCATTGGGTGGCTCAGGAAATGACAGACCTCTTCCTCCCAGGCATCTGCATTACAACACTGGGCCTACTATGAATTTACTGGGTCACGGGTCTCACTTGCCCGATGGAACCTTTAGAGGGGCGCACTCTGTCCTTAAGCTGAAACCAGAGGTGGACTGGATCCAGAAGAGCGGTAGGTGGCCACCCATTTGCAGTTGCTATTGTATGTTATCAAAGCCTGAGAAGAGCGAGGCTGGCATTCCCTTCCCACTTTACAACAGTCAGCCTCTCTTAGAGGCTCAGAGGCCTGAACCTGCCCGCAAGATGTTCACTCATTCCCCTGTTAGAATGTAGCTCCACCTGCAATGTAGCACACTCAGTTTTTAGCCTCTCATCCTTGATTTGCCCAAAACCACCTTAGAGAGAGGAGACTCAGGGTTGTTGGTGAACACTGAGGATGGCTTTGAAGAAAGCTGGAATAGGGAAAGTTCTTTAAAAAGACAGTGAAGATGGGAGGGGGCACCTGGGTGGCTGGGTCAGTTAAGCGACCAACTCTTGATTCCCACTCAAGTCATAATTTCATGCTTCATGAGTTCGAGCCCTGCATGGGGCTTGCGCTGACAGAGCGGAGCCTGTTTGGGATTCTCTCTCTCCTCTCTCTGCGCCCTTCCTGCTCATGTGCCTGCTTTCTCTCTCTTTCTCAAAATAAATAATCTTAAAAAAAAGACAGTGAATATGGCAAAGCAAGACACAGGGCAGATAAGCTCCCCCAGTGAACAGTGTTCCTGCAACCTATAAAGAAACAATCATGGAGGGACTGATCCAGCTAACGACCACATTTTTTTTTCATCCAGGTACCAAAATATGCTAGTAAAGCATTGCAGGTAGCTTCTAGTTAACTACTCGGTTAGTGTTGCTAATACTGTTGGTGCTCTTCCATTCTCCATCAGGCCTTGTCACAGTAGTGCACCAGGCTGACTTCCAGCTGCCATCATTTAAGCTCTGCACTGGGGACTTTCTGTGACAGCTGGAATCCTCTTAGCCAGCATCAAAAAATGAACACCCCCTCGCACCCACCCCCACATTCCAGGCAGCCCTTGAGCAGAAACAGACAGGATCTAATGTATAAAACCCCAGCTCCATCATACCCCAGCTGTGTGTATCATGCCCGTGCCCACAGTACCACAGCAGGATTGAGCTCTGAGTGCCCACACTGGTTATTTGCTTCACAAGGCACTCTTTCTTGGCTGCCTCCACTTACACTCCTTCCTTCCTGGCTCCCCCTCCTTTGCTGTTTCCTGGGAGCACCTTCAAACAAACTCTTACTTACCTCAAGGTTTGCTTCTGGGGAAACCAAACTAAAACAATTGGCAGGGTTAGCCATAACCAGAACTTTCCTCTGCCTAAATGACTGCTGGCTTTGCATTCACAAAGGCCTTTCCTGCCAGGAGTGCTATCTTATCCTCTCAAAAGGAACCAGCCAAAACAGTTACCAGGTCTAAATACGTAGTTTCCTTGTTGGCTTATGATTTGATTGTTGATGGAGAAATACTTTTAGATGTGAAGAAAAGAAAGTATGCCAGGGTGCCAAGGTGGTATCATCAGAGGCCTAGGGGGCAACTAAACCCCCACCCTACCCATGCAGCAATACAAAGGAGTCCCACCTGTCCCCAGAGAGGTCAAGTGGAGAACTGAGACTTTTACGGCCACTCAGGAGTAACAAAGCCGCACCCCCTTCCCCCTACTGGAGTAGTGTCAGAGAGGCCCTTCCCAAACACAAGCTTTAAACAATATCTTGACTCTTATAACATCCAAATATCTGGGTCTGAAAAATAAAATCATTTGTCATATAAAATATTAGGGATATCTTAAACTAAATGACAGAATATAATCAACAGACATCAACACCAAGATGACACAGATCTTGGAATTATCTGACAAGGATTTAAAGCAGCCATCATAAAAACACTGCAGTGATCAAATACCGAAACTTGAAACACATCAAAGGCATAGAAAATCTTGGCAAATATGTGGAAGATATAAGAAGAACCAAAGAAAGAATTTAGAACTAAAAACAACAATAGACAAAAGGAAAAGTTCAGTGATGAGATCGATAGTAAAGTGGAGAGGAAAGAAGAAAAAATAAGTGAACTTCAAGACAGAACGATAAAGATGATCAAATCTGCAACACAGAGAAAAAATAGAGCAAAAAAGAAAAAAAAATAAAAATTGAACAGAGTCCCAGAGCCACGTGGGATTATAACAAAAGATCAAACATTTATGTCATTAAAATCCCAGAAGGAGATCAGAAAGGGGATGGGAATGAAAAAATATTCAAAGAAATAATGACTGATAACTTGCTAAACCTGACAAAAGCATAACCTACAAATCAAGAGGGGAGCAATCTCCAAACAGAATAAAACCAAAGAAATCCATGCTAAGATACATAGGCAAACTTTTGAAAACTAAAAACAGAGAAAAAACAAACAAACAAACCTTAAAAGCAGTCAGAAAGAAATAACACATACCAACAGAGGAAAAACAATTCAAATGACAGAAATTTTTTTTTCCAATGACAGAATTTCTGATCAGAAACCATGAAGGTCAAAAGGACACAGCACAACAGTTTTCAAATGCTTAAAAAAAAAAAGAACTGACAACCTATAATTCTATATCTAGGGAAACTACTTTTCAGGGATGAAAGGGAAATCCAGACATTCTCAGATAAAGGAAGGTTAAGAAAGTTTGTCACCAACATATTTTCCTTAAAATAGAGAAGGCTAGGGGTGCCTGGGTGGCTCAGTCGGTTAAGCGTCCGACTTCAGCTCAGGTCACGATCTCGCGGTCCCTGAGTTTGAGCCCCGCGTTGGGCTCTGGGCTGATGGCTCAGAGCCTGGAGCCTGCTTCCAATTCTGTGTCTCCTTCTCTCTCTGCCCCTCACCTGTTCATGCTCTGTCTCTCTCTGTCTCAAAAATAAATAAACGTTAAAAAAAATAAAAAATAAAATAGAGAAGGCTAACAGAAGTTCTTCAGATGGAAAGGAAATTATTATCTTGAACATCAGGACACAGAAGAAACTGGTAAAAGCAAACGTGTGTAATTACAAAAGAATTTCTCTCTTCTCTTGAGTTTTCTAAACTATGTTCAGTAGTGGAAGTAAAAATTGTGACACTGTCTAGTGTGGTTTGCAATGGATGTAGAGGAAATATTTAGACAGTTATAAATGGGGGAAATATATGGATGCAAAGGGAAGTACGGTTTCTACACTTCACTTAAACTAATGAAATACAAATACCAGTAGAATTTGATAAGTATGTACCTGTAATATAATATCCAAAGCAACCACTAAAAAAGTTATAAATGAGATACACTCAAAAACTCTATACACAAAAGAGAATAGAATTCTAAAAAAAAAAAAAAAAAAATGTTGTTAGTTCAAAGAAAGTAGGAAAAGAGAACCAGAAGTGAAAAACAGAGATAATCAACAGAAAACAAAATATAAAACATACGCTTAAGTTTTAGCGTATAATAATTACATTAAATATAAAGGACTTTTAAAAGAGACTATCAGAGTGGATTAAAACATGACCCAAGAATATGTTTTCTTCAAGAAATTCACTTCAAGTATAATGACATACATAGTTTGAAAGTAAAAAGATAAAATAACATATACCATGCAAATATTCATCAAAAGAAAGGAAGGATGGCTATATTAATATCAGATAAGGTAGCTTTCAGAGCAAAGTAATCTATCAGAGACACAGAGGGATACAAAAAATAATAACAAGGTCAATCCATCAAGTAGATACAACAATCCTAAATGTGTGTGAACCAAAAAAAAACAAAAACAAAAAACAAACACAAAAAACAAAAAACAAACAAACAACAACAACAACAACAACAACAAACCCAGAGCTACAAAATGTGTGTGAGCATAACTGAAAGAAGAAACAGAGAAATCCACACAGTTGGAAACTTCAATACTCCTTTCTCTTGAATTAATAGGACAGCTAAAGAGAAAGTCAGCAAGGACACTGAAGAACCTGACTACTTCATCAACAAACAGAACCTGATTGATACTTAAGAACATTTTACCAAGCAATAGCAGAAAACATTATTTTCAAATACCCAAGGAACATATACCAACCTAGACCACATCCTGGAATAAAACCAACTGCAACAAACTTACAAGAATAAAAATCATAAAGACTAGGTTCTCTGACTGCAATGGGATCAAATCAGAAGCCAATAATGGAAAGATAAAAGAGATATCATCAAAACATAAAAACTAAACAGAATCTTTCTAAATAATCCATTAGTCAAAGAGAAAGTCTCAAGAGAAATAAAAAATACGTGGAACTGAATGAAAATGAATCCTCAGCATACCAAAATTTATGACATGCAGCTAATGCAGTGGCAAGAATGAGATTTATAGCCCTGAATATATACATTAGCATAGATAAGATCGACATCCAAAAATCTGTTATGTTTCTATATACTAGCAATGAACACATGGAAACTGATATTTAAAAAATAATTTTCTGAGGAATAAATCTAACAGAACTTGTACTGAAAACTACCAAATGTTTATTAAAGAAATCAAAAGAAGATAAAAATAAATGGAGAGACATACTAGAGTCATATAGCCATGGAAGTCTCAACATATTAGAGAAGTCAATTCCTCCCAAACTGATGCGCAGATTTAACAAAATTCCCATCAAAATTTCAGAAAGAATTTTTACGATATAAGCAAGATTATTCTAAAATTTATGTGGAAGGATAAAGTAATGAGATTAACTAAAATAATTCTGAAAATGAAGAATGAACTTGGAGGAATCACTCCGCCCAAGTTCAAGACTTATTATATAATACAGTAAGCAAAATCAAGTGGTACTGGAGTTGATTCGGATACATAGGTCAATGGTTCAGCTTCGACAGCCCAGAAATAGCCCTATAATGAGGACCAACTAGTATTTGACAGAGATGGGAAAACAAATTGATAGAGGAAGGGGGTAGTCTTTTCAACAAATGGTGCTGGAGTGATTGGGTATATATAGACAAAAACATAAACCTAGACCTGCCTCATACTTTATACAAAAATCAAAATAGATTTAAATGTAAAACATAAGATTATTAAACTTTTAGAAGAAATGTAGGCAGAAATCTTCAGGACTTAGGGCTCAATAAAGAGTTCTAATATGTGGCCCTAAAAATATGATCCACAAAAGAGAAAAATAATAAATTTAAATAAATCAAAACTTCAAATTTTTGCTCTACAAAGGACCCTGTTAAGGTAATGGAAAGAAAAGGTAATATTTGCAAATCACATGCATGACGAAGGACTCATCTACACTATGCAAAAACTCTCAAAAATCAACACTGAAAACACAAACAATCTGGGTAGAAAATGGCTAAAGACATGAAGGAAAATATGGGTGGCGAATAAGCACGCAAAAAGATGTTCAGTATTATTAGCCACTAGGGAAATGCAAATTAAGACCAAGGTGTGATATCCCTACACACATATTATTAGGGTAACGAATTATAAGTATTTATTAGAGCAACTGAAATTAAACACTAGAAAATGGTGACAATAGCGAATGCTGGAAAGGATATAGAGAAACTGAATCACTCATATATTGCTGGTGGGAATGTAATATGGGAGAGCAACTCTCAAAAACCATATGTCCTTTTGTTTCTGAACCGTTTCACTCAGGCCGGTGTGTTTGTGGAACTCAGCCACGTTGTCGCACGTAGCTACAGTTTGTTCAATTCCATTATTGTATAATACTTCATGATGAATATACCATAATTTATGTATGTTTTATGGTTGAAGGACTTTGGGATGCTTCCAGATTGGAGGAATAGAAATGACACTGCTACAAAATTTTTTTTTCTTATTGGTATTGTCAGTCTTTTATTAATTTTAGTTTTTCTGTTGTAGAGAATAATTAAAGATTTAATCTGCATTTCTCTGATTACTGAGAAAGCTGAACACGTTTTCAGATTCATTGGCCATTTATATATCCTGTTTTATGAAGCACCTGTTCAGTTCTCTTATTTATTTTCTACAGGGTGCCTATCTATCTTTTGCTAATTTATAAGTGTTGCAAGTGTCTTCTTCCATTTTGTGAATTTACCTTTCATTCTCTTAACAATATCTTTGGATGAACCTCTTTTCAGACAGTACAGAGAAATTTCCTATCCCAAGGTGACAGAGAGGCCAATATGCTTGCTGTTCCCATGACAATGGCACCATCTGGGAAGGAGGATGAAGTCTGTAAGATAAGTAAGGGTGCTTCTGTGGCGCAACTTTGGCACTGGCTGCTTGAGAGGTAGATAGTGCTCAGCGAGGGCTGAAACACAGAAAAGACTGATTTTTGAGCACCAGTCAGATCCTATTCCTTCCTCTCTCCATTCCTTCAAATCTAGGGAAACTGAAAATAAAATAGGAAAGACTGTGAGACAATTCACAGTGTCCAGCAACAGGGAACTAGATCTGCTGAAATTCTTTTTGTTACTGGTGGCAGAACCAGGACATTGTAGCCTGAGGGGGGCAGAGGGAAGTGGGCAAAGAATGAAATACTTTTCCAGATTTCAGAGTTTCCAATCTCATGACAGAGATGCATCCTTTGTATTGTGATAAGTGGTACCATGGTACCACTTACCACTTACGACGTCAGCGCCAAAGAGAAAGTAGCTGATGTTAACTGAAGAGAGGGAGAAGGGGCCAGATAAGAGGGAAGCACCAGTGGGGGCGCCTGGGTGGCTAAGTCGGTTGAGCGTCCGACTTCGGCTCAGGTCATGATCTCATTGTTCATGAGTTTGAGCCCTGCCTCAGGCTCTGTGCTGACAGCTCAGAGCCTGGAGCCTGCTTCGGATTCTGTGTCTCCCTCTCTCTCTCCGTCAAAAATAAATAAACATTTTTAAAAATTAAAAAGAAGAAGAAGAAGAAGAAGAAGAAGAAGAAGAAGAAGAAGAAGAAGAAGAAGAAGAAGGAAGCACGAGGGGCACCTGGGTGGCTCAGTGGGTGGAGCATCAGACTCTTGATTTCAGCTCAGGTCATGATCCCAGGGTCATGGGATCAAGCCCTGCACCAGAACCTGCTTGAGAGTCTCTCTTTCTCTCCTTCTGCTCATCTCTCCTGAACGCACTTTCTCTCCCTCCCACCCCCCTTCTCTCTCTCTTTCTCTTTCAGTTTCTAAAAAAAAAATTATAAAGGGGGGGCGGAGCACCAAGTTGGTTTAAGAAAGAAGACCAAATGTCAACGACTTGGAGAGGAGAAAAGAAAAATAGAAACCAAAGGTTCTCAAACTTTGGTAGTTTACAGTGCCCTCAGTGTCTCAGAAATTTTTCAAGATGCCTCTAGGCCAGAAGGAATGTCTAATAGTTTTGATTCATGTATTAATTAATTAGGATGAACAACTTTAAAAGTATATGCAGCCTGACATCTTCACACAGCTGATCCTCACTATTCGTGGCGTCTATATATTTGCAAATTCACCTACTTGCTCCATGTATCACTCATCCCCAAATCAATACTCACGGCACTTCCATGGTCATTTGCAGACATACACGGAGCACTGAAAATCTTGAGTCAAATTTTGAGAACATGTTTCCAGTTGAGGTCAAACAAGATGACGCTCTGCCTTCTTGTTTCAGCTCTCTGTAAACAAGGTCCTTAAGTGTTTATTAAGTGCCATATTTCTCACATTTCTGTGCTTTTTCACTGGTGACGTTGCCGTTTAAAACACCCCAAGTATAGCACTGAAGTTCCTAAGGGCTGGAAGGTTCTGAGGTGCCCTACAGAGAAAATACGTGTGTTAGATAAACTTCCTTCAGCAATGTGTTACTGCCAGGAGCTGTGAGTTCAATGAATGTTAAAGACGCAACAATGTATACTACATAAGATGCCTTTAAACAAAACCACTAATAAACACGCTTATAAATTGATCAGTTGATGAAAATGTTGTGGTCAGGACCTCCCAGGAACCAACCCTGTATTTCCTCTCAGAGCAATGATTCAGTATTTGCGAATTCACTGTTTGTGGGAACATTCTGGAACATAACTACTACAAACAACCCAAAGCCACTGTAGCTATTTGGAAAACAATTCATATAAATTGAAGAAACAACATGTTTTCTCTTCCTTCTTAAATATCCAAAATTATTCAATAATGTGTGTTTCAGTTGGGCACTGCACAACTTCTCACACATGAAATCAGATCGAACACTGCTGCTTTCATTTCTGGTTCCACTTTAGCTTGTACATGATACTTAATTCAATCACAACAACTGCTGGAAACACAACTTCAAAAAGATGAGATATCACCAGTAACAATGTAGCACAATCTAGCATTGAGATTGCCTGAAGTGCATTATCCTACAGGTATCAGGTACCACTGTGTTTCCCTTGAGAATCTAAAATATTTCTGCAGCATCTCGCTTAGTTTGCTGTGGCACCAACAACCCCTCTGCACACATTTTGAGAACCATGGATCTAATTAAAGAAAAAAGAAAGACACACTGAAATTGAATATTCTTTTCAGGAATAACCAATTTGGTTATTTTTCCAATATGGAGAAAAATTGCATATTTATGAGAAAAATGGTAGAAAATGAGGCCAGAAGATGAGGTTTGAACTAGCAGAGAAAGACTCTGAACATCACTTTAAAAGTGCTTTTATTCTCAAAGCATTAGAGAGCCAAAGAAGATTTTAAAGGAGGAAGGGCAGACTGGCAAATCTGTATGTAGATATGTTTCAATGATATGTAGACATAGCTATCATAGAGATAGATGAATTCAGGTATGTATTATACTTAATATATCTGAAAAATATATATTATACATATAAGTAAATCTAAAATTATAGTTATAAAAATGTATATGATATAAATGAATGAATAAATATATCATATATGATTTTATATAATATATAAAATTATAAATATATTATAAATGAGTAGATATATTTATATGTACTAAAATATGCATATGTATATGTAATATGTAATACATATATAATATGTATATTTATATGTAATTTTATATTATATATATATATATATATATATATATATGACACAATATGGTGGCTATGAAGGATGGATTGAATCAGGGAGAACTGGAGGTGGAAAGACCAGACTGTAAGCTAATTTCAGCACAAGATGCTAAGAATCTGACCCAAAGCAATGGAAAAGGAAAGGAACATTTTAAGAGGCAAAGCAAATACAGGAGCTCAAGAAGCTAACTAGTTATTAAGGATAGAGAGGGAGGGGTGTTGTTTCACTTTCAGCTTCCTGGGTGGACGATGATGCCATTAACCAAGCTATCTTCAGACTCGAGTTTAGAATTCTCTTCACCGGTGTTAGATGAGAAGGATGAATTAAAGTTCAGTTTTACTCCAGATGCCAGTAACCTTTAGTACTTCTGCCGGTATCCCTCACTGGTTTATTTCTCTGTCAATGTTAAATGACACGGGTGGAGAGAAGGACCCACAGAGATTCCAGGAAGAGCCGGTTTCAGGACCAAGGGTGAATCCGTGCCTTAGGGCGGGGCTGAAGGGTGGACGGAAGAGAGTTGGACGCAGCTAGCCCTGTTGATTGCACCTAGCAGACATTCGCAGAGCACTGAATGCAAGAGATGTCATCCTTGTTTTTATTGATTCAAACAGGGAAATGGGATGCCACAGAAATTAGATACTTGTGCTTTAAAAATATATACCTCCTTATAATATTTAACAAATTAATAGCATCCATTATCATTGTTATTTGCTGTTCCCTCTTCTACTGTTCTGGGGCCCTCTCCAGGTAGGTTTGCTCCTTCGCCTTCTCTGTGAGGCTATCCCTGATCAACCTTTTAAAAATAGCAACTCTCCCACTGATAGGACCCTGTATATTCCTTCCCTGTTTTATTAATCTCTAGAGCTCTTATTATCATCTGGCATACTATATAATTTATCTGTTTATTTGCTTATTGTCTGTCTCCTACCCACCCTGCACCAGAACATTAGCTCCACTAGGCCTGGGATTATTTTTATGTTTTTCACTCATGTTTCTCAGCCCCTAGAACAGGCCCCAGCATATAGAAGACACTCAAAAAATATTACTTGACAAGTATTTTGAATGTGAATATAGTTTTGTTACACGCAACAGAAGAAAAGTACCATGTGCCATGAATTGCATTTTATTTCTTTAATGTTTCTTTATTTTTGAGAGGGAGAGAGAGTGTGTGCACACACGTGAGCAGGGCAGGGGCAGAGAGAGAAGGAGACAGAGTATCCCAAGCAAGGCCTATGCTGATAGCAGCAAGCCAATGTAGGGCTTGGGGCTCGAACTCACAAACCGTGAGATCATGACCTGAGCCAAAGTCCAACGTTTAGCCGACTGAGCCACCCAGGTGCCCCATGAAGTTATATCTGAAAAGTACTTAACATGGTCTGGGGGCATTTTTTTCTCAGGAAAAGTTTAGATTGAAACTGAGATGTAAAGGTTAGGAAGTGAGCAAGCAAAGGCCCAGTGACCAGAAGACCACTACGTGGAGGGAGCCAAAGAAGTTCTGTGCAAGGAAGAGGGAAGCGGCAGGAGAAACAGTTGGCACAAGCCCTGGGGGACACGCCGAGTCCACTAATCCAGGACCTCACCACATTTCAGGACATTTTCATGATCAAATGTGCTCTAATGCTGTAGCTTAGTGGTTCTCAAACTTTATTGCATATTTACCAAAATTAAGCCAAAATATTTTTAATATTTAATTAATTTAAAAATAACAATAACTGATAAAAAAGCACAAGAAATAACAAGGGCTGGTGAGGGTGTGGATAAA
The DNA here is from genome assembly GCF_027475565.1 of Acinonyx jubatus. Taxonomy (NCBI): domain Eukaryota; kingdom Metazoa; phylum Chordata; class Mammalia; order Carnivora; family Felidae; genus Acinonyx; species Acinonyx jubatus. The sequence goes on from NC_069388.1 coordinate 52,722,115, forward strand.
AAGGAACGCTCGTGCACTGTTGAATGGAATGCAAACTGGTACAGCCACTGTGGAACACGGTAAGGACGTTTCTCAAAAAGCTAAATATAGAACTACCCTACCATCTAGCAATTGTACTGCCAGGTATTCACCCAAAGAATATGAAAATACTGATGTGAAAAAGTATATGCACGCCTATGTTTATTACAGCATTATTTACAATAGCCAGATTATCGAAGCAGCTCAAGTATCCATTGATAGAGGAATGGATATCATCTGGTATACATACACAATGGAATATTACTCAGCCATAAAAAAGGATGAAATCTTGCCATTTGCAACAACATGGATGGGTGTAGAGAGTATAATGCTAAGCAAAATAAGTCAATCAGAGAAAGACAAGTACCATGTGATTTCACTCGTATGTGGAATTTAAGAACCAAAACAAACAAAGAGACAAACAACAACAACAACAAAACCAGACTCTTAACTATGGAAAACAAACTGATGGTTACCAGAGGGGAGGTGGGTGGGAGAAATAGGTGATGGGGATGACTTGTGATGATGAGTATGGGGTGTTGTCTGGAAGTGTTGAATCGCTACATTGTACACCTGAAACTAATATAACACTGTGTGTTTACACTGGAATTTTTTTGAGAGTTAAAAAAGTAACAATAATATAAAGCTATTGTATGTTAGCATAAGACACATGTTTTTGTGACAAAGTAACTAGTTTTCAAAACAAAGCAAAACAAAATCTAGGAAGAAGAACCACATTGCTGGACACTTTTGCAAACTGCTTTAATGTCTGATTGAAAATACAGGTGAATTCACAGCTGCTTCTGCCATCAATCTGCTGCAATATCACATGTCACATGTCACCCTGCATCTAGAAAACCGTGCACGCTCATGACAGAATGAGAATGAAAAAGGAAAATAATATCCAGTATTATTAGGAAAATAGTTTTGACCTCAAGAGCTCTTTTGGAGAGGGTCTTGAGGCCCCCAAACCCTGGCCACACATAGAGGGGGCTGCTCTCTCATTCAGGAAGATGCCTGTGGAATGCAACCCATCTTGGACTCTTCCTTCAAAAGCGTTCTTTTTTTTTTTAAGTTTATTTTATTTATTTATTTTGAAAGACAGAGAAAGGACATGTGCAAGCAAGGGGGAGGAAGAGAGAAAGGGAGACAGAAAATCTCAAGCAGGCTCCACACTGTCAGCGCAGAGCCTGATGCACTCGAACCCATGAACTGTGACATCATGACTGAGAAAAAACCAAGAGTCAGACCCTTAACCAACTAAGCCACCCAGATGTCCTTCAAGAGTGTTAAGTTATTCTCAAAAATAAAAAAGAGTAAAATCATGAATATGTGTATTTTTCTTTTACCATATCTCAATGATTCCATAGATAACAGCATCTTCCAGAATCCATGTAAACTAGGAAGAAAGGAAGGGAGGAAGGGAGGGATGGAGGGAAGGAGGAAGGAAGGGAGAAAGAAACAAAGAGAAAAAGAGGTAAGATTTTAAAAGTGCTAACGTTTTCAGAAGAATAAATTATTCACTGTGTCATCAATACTTGCACCATAAGATCCAGCTGAACAAATAGGGCAACGGACTTTGATTGTGTCCTTCTAATATTTTTACATGCCATGAGGTAATTGGTTCCCCTTAGCCAAGTCAGTCAAAAATCTACAAATTATTTCCTGCCTGTAATAGGATACAGTTTGCTTTGGTGATTCTTTTTCACTTTGGTTGATTTTCGAATTGAGAGAAGTATAGCTGTCTAAAAGCGTGCTATTTAGGGGTGCCTGCATGGTTCAGTAGGTTAAGCGTCTGACTCTTGGTTTTGGCTCAGGTCACGATCTCACAGGTTTCGTGAGTTTAAGCCCTGCATGGGGCTCTTTGCTGACAATGTGGAACCTGCTTGGGATTCTCTCTCCGCCCCCTCTCTCTGCCCCTGCCCCGCTCATGCAGTCTCTTTCTCTCCCAGAAAAATAATAAATAAATAAACTTTAAAAATAAATGAATAAATAAATAAATAAATAAATAGATAGATAGATAAATAAATAAAAATTGTAGTATTTAATATATACCTTACAATCAACCCCAGTCATGCAAGAATTGATTTTAGATGGTGTTAGATGAGAAACACGTTGGGGAGAATAATTTGAACCGAACAAGAGAAATATCAAGACGACTTAGCACTTCTTTTAAAAAACTAACAGGTTGGTAGGTTTTCTTTCTTTTTTTTTTTTTTTAAAGAAAACTTTGGTGCAAAGTTTCTACTTTGTATTCATGCTTCTGGTGGCTCTTAAATTAGTGCCATTATTATCCATTAGTTTCTATAGCTAAAGCTATTTTGTACCATTTCTAGTATTGACTGAGAAAAGTGTAAATTGCTGTAGGATTTAGACACTGAAATGGAACGGTGTTTTCACCTCTGTTGTAATTATATGTCGGGATAGGCTGCTTCACCTTAAAATGATTAGTGTTTTGTGAGGGATGTATAACAAATTGCAAGGCCAATCAATGGGAAAATTACCCAGTAGTTGAGGTAGGGTTTTAATTAATTATATTGCTAGTTTGTTAGAAGAGAGGCCTTTGAACAGGTAATCAAAGAATCAGCACATATGGGCTGTTTGTTCCTGAATCACTGTGTTTAGAAAGGAAGTTTCTTGACTAGCCTTGGTCTGCCTCCATAGCCTGCCAAGGATTGGGGGTGGGATTAGGTATTTTTCAGGCAACGCGCTGATGGGTCTTCCCCCTTCCTGTGTGGAAATAAATGAAGCCCACCCAAATGAGAACCGACAAAGGCTATTTGCTGGGAGCTGGCTCAAGGGAGGGAGTCAGCCACCATCATAGGCATTTGGCAAGGACTCAAAGGCAGGCTGAGGAGGGGGAAAGCTTTAAAATGGAAAAAAGAGGTGGCTTCAGGGCTGCCCTGAGTGACACTGTCAGCCAGAGGAAGCTGTGGGCGGTGTGCAATCCTGCTAGGGCCACCAGAGCAAGATACCACAGAGGGGGTGGTTTAAACAACAGAAATCCATTTTCTCCCAGTTCTGAGGGCGGGAAATCCCAGATTGAGGAGTGACAGGGGTGCATCCCTTGAGGCCTCTCTTCCTGGCCTGCAGATGGCCAGCTTCTGGCTGTGTCATATGGTCTTTCCTCCGTGAGAGGGAACCCTCATGTCTCTCTGTGTATCCTACGCTCTCCTTCTCATAGGGACCCCAGTCAGACTGGATTAGGAGCCCGCTTAATGACTTTATTTTAATCAATCACCTCTTGAAAGGCCCTGTCTCCAAACAGAGTCATATTCTGAGGTACAGGGTGTTAGGGCTTCAACACATGATTTTTGGGGGGACGTAATCTATAACCATGGAGTAACTAGACATGGGGCATCCCATGTGATTGGTTAGAGGAGCATATTTGGCTTTCTACATATGGTCTTAAATTGAAAGTGGGGACAAAAATTGGAGAAGCCGGCAATTATTAAGCCCTGACTGTTTGGAGTGGATCACACAAAGGTCTGGCTTCCTGGTTTGGTTGCTGCAGATTGTGAGTCAGAGTTTCATCATCACATACTATCTGGCTGTTGTTGGTTCGTATATTTAGTCTTACCTGGGAAAAAGAGGCAGCGAGAGCAAGCGCATGTTGTGTTGTTGACTTCTATAGCCACAGCTCCTAGAACCGAACCTGGTAGACAGCTAGCACTCAAATAATAGTTGCTGAAGGAAAGATTTCAAGGTCGCAATGTCCCTTGGTAACAAGTCTTACACACTTCTCTTACTCTCTGTAACCAGATTTCCTCTTCCACAAAATGGGCATATTCCCATCATCTTAATGACCATTACTATATGTTCAATAGGGGTAGACACTTCAGAGTCACTATCTCATTTAATTCTCCAAACAGCCTCAAAACATGGATTATTGTTTTAATTTTATAGATGAGGAAAGATGGGACACCTGGGTGGCATTAAGCATTGGCTCAGGTCATGATCTCACAGTTTTGTGAGTTCAAGCCTGGCATTGGGCTCTGTGCTGACAGCGTAGAGCCTGCTTGGGATTCCCCCTCTCCCTCTCTCTCTCTTCCCCTGCCCCACTCTGTCTCTCACAAAAATAAATAAACTGGGATGCCTGGGTGGCTCAGTCGGTTAAGTGTCTGACTTCGGCTCAGGTCATGATCTCAGAGTTCACAGGTTCGAGCTCTGCATCAGGCTGTGTGGTGCTGACAGCTCAGAGCCTGGACCCTGCTTCAGATTCTCTCTCTCTCTGTCCCTCCCCTGCTCACGCACCCCCCCCCCTCAAAAATAAATAAACATTAAAAAATGGTTTCAATTAAATAAATAAACTGAAAGAGAGAAATCAGAAGCACTACCTTGCCCAAGTGACAGTTAATAGATGTGTGATCCAGGACAACCCGCGTCCCCTCTCTGTGACCCTTCATTTCATCGTCTTTAGAAAGAGGGCAACAAAAAATGCTCGCATCAAAATCCTGCTATAAAATCAATAAATGGGGGAAAGGGAAAGCTCTTTCTGTGGCAACATGCCAACAACTAAGTGTAAAGAAAAAAAGGTGCCACCATTGCTTGTAGGAGTCATGAGTGGAGATTAAAGCTAGCGAATACAAATTTGAAGGGAACAGAATATGTACATGCCCTCAAAGTATTTCCACACAAATTACTTTTTAATTATAAAGGAAGGAATAGTAACTTCACTGTGGAGCAATGTGGCAGGCACCACCTTCGCCAAGAACAGAAGTTAAGCCCACTGCTATTGGAACAAAGGCACAGAAAGCCTAACTTTGAAACGATGCTCTGAGTGATACATAACACTTTGGTATTCCCGGCCAAAAAGGAAAAAAGCATAACCTGAATCTAATCTGAATTTAATCGTGAGGAAACAGCAGACAAGCCTAAATTGAGGGCATCTAATGATATAAATAGTCTGAACTCTGCAAAAGTGTTGAGGTTAAAGAAACTGTAAGAAAATGTTCCAGATTAAAGAAACCAAAAAGACACCAAGTATAACAGATGATCCTGGATCGGATTCTGGGCATTATTATTATTATTATTCCTTAATGACCTGTGTCAGGGAGCAAGAGTGCCTCACCCCCTTCACAGGGAGTAAGAATTTCCTGTCCCCTTCAAGGTCCTTCTAGCTGGACTAAGAATCAAATCAAGGAGAGACAGATTAACAGGAGAAAATAAAATGTAATAGGTGTATGTATGGGGAATCACATACACAGAGAAATTCCAAAGACTGTGGGGTAAAATGATGGATCTATGTCATCCAGAACCAAGCAGAAGGCGGCAGGGGTCTGGGGTTTCAGGGGAAATAAAGACACTTCACAAGTGATAAGACAGCAGATGTTTGGTAATTAGATGTTTGCCCTGCCATACAGATGGGTCACTCAGATAAAATGTATCTTTGTTAATAACCCTTATTCTGGTAAGATCCTCCAATTTAGATTCTTCTGGATACTTAAGGGAGGGGCAAAAGTTTCTCTTGAGCCCACCGGGTCTCAATTATCTTGAGCTCCAAATAATCCACATGCTAAAGGGGCACATCCTTGGGGGGGGTGGGGCTGTCCTGAACCCCTTCACCTGGTATAAAGGACATTAGTGGACAATTGACATGTGCATACAGTCAGAGATTAGACAACAGTATAACCAATTTTATTTTCCTAAGTATGATAGTTGCACTTTGGTTATGTAAGAAAATGTCCCTGTTTTCAGAAAACTAAAGCAAAGTGTTTAGGGGTAAAAGAGGCATGATGTATGCAATGCATGCTTCGACTGCTGGTGGGGGGGGGGGAGGGCAGGGACATGAAGAGAAGGTAAAGGAATGGGAAAGCAAACACAGCAAAGTGTCAATATGTGGGGAGTGGTGGGGGGAGGTATTACTTACCCCATTTTTCTCTAAGTCTGAGGTTATTTCAAAAGAAAAGGTTAAAGATGGAAAATGGGTTTTAAAACCCTTACTGTAAGGATTGAGTGAGTTCATGCTTATAAAGGACTTAGAACACAGGCCCTAAAATTTTAGTGACGAGGTATTCTTATTACCACACAATTAAGAAGTGATGGGGCCACCTCACTCTGCCCCTGCATACCTTCCCTTCCTCATTCAGAGTTGTGGAAAATCCAGGAAAACAATTCACAGGAAAGCCTTTACAGAAACTGTGTACCCTGGCAAATGTTTCTAAGCTTGCGACGTGAGGTCAGATTCTTGTAGATAACTGTGAAGTGGGTTAATCTGTAGTGTTGGTGAGGTCATTGAGGTACAGAAAACTCAAACAAATTCACTAAGTGTGACAAGGTCAGAAGCAAAGCCCAGAGCCCCTGGCTTTCCATCCAGTCCTTCAGATAGGAAGGAAAAGTTTAGGAAAAGAAAACATTCACACCTGACCTGTTCTCATCTTGCTCTGTATGAAAGGTAGGGATGGCCTATGGGAGGTCAGGTTGTGACCTCCTGACCCCACCTTGAGGCCAGCTCAGTGACCTTGCCTGGAGTCCAAGGGCAGGCTAGAAGGGGTGCAAACTGTGGACGGGGCAAGCCTAAGGGCAACCAATTGCATTTCTCTGTCCTCTCCTCCATATCACATGCTGAAAAGCTATCTTTCTTATGCTAGCAAAGATTTTTTTTTCTCCACCTGCAAATATTGAAGGAATGGGGGAGGGAACTCCTGTATGGCCAGGATTCCAGCTTCTACACACATCCACACACTCGAGGCTATTTCTTCTTAATACTGGTCTGTTTCCTTATTAACATTTCTAAAGAGTAAATTAATTAATCTTATTTTTTAAAATCTATAGGTTGGCTGGAAAACAAATGTTTCTTCCTGATCTTTGCGTTGTATATGGGATCCAAACAAATGAGTACCTGAAATTCATTTTTTACACCGACCACATACAGAATCGTTTCGCTGATGAAGTATGAACACATCTATAGGTGATTTCCCTCCCTGAGGCACTAAGTGCATTTATAGAATAGCAATCACAAGTAAATCAGAACCAGAAGATGTCATGCTTGGAGAAGTGGAAAAAAACAAAAAAAAAAACAAAACAAAACTTGCCAGCCTCAGTTTCCTCATCTGTAAAAGAATCCCTGGGTTTACTGTGACAGCAGAATGGCAAAATAAATAGGAGAGAAATATTTTCTGTGAACAGTACTTTAAGTGAAAACAAACCCCCAGATTCAGCAATGGTACAGTTAGGAAATATTGACTCTTCAGTTCCTACCCAAGCTCAAATACTTCTCCGCTGAGAGATTCACCTAGCCTCCCGATTTGACTGCTTACCAATAACAAGTTTCTGAAAACAGAAGGAATGTTTCCTGTGAAACACAGCCCACCATCGGTCAAGAGTGGATGTGAAAAAAAGGTCAGGGGAGGAGCCCGGAGTTTAAAAACAGAAAAAGAAATTGAAGTTTTTATAAGTAAGTGGATAATAGCAAGCAGGCTTCTGATGCAGGAATTTTCTTATTTGCAGGAGTAAGTTTATTCTGGCTCTTTGTTGGGTTTTGTTTTGTTTGAGGAAAGGGATATTAAAGTGTCAGATGAGCCCTGGAATTTCTTACAAATCAGTAGACTAACACAAAAATTAAATCATTTGTTCCTATTTGGCGTACCTTCTAGGCAATGAAACTAAAAGATGTCAAAATATGTTATTTATCGTTACACTTTAACAGAAATAACCATCAGTTGATAGTTTTATGTACATCAACTGGCTTTCTGATTTCTTCAGGAAGCAACAGATTAAGTTAGTTTAGCATCATTTCATTTACTACCCCCAATCATAAATAATAAATACAATCCACTTAAAATTTTACAACAATGATTTGCATATTTGCCTTCAGGTGGTAATTTTTCTACAAGCATCAAGTTAATTGTTATTGGGCCACTCTTTTTTTTTTTTTTTAAGTTTATTTATTTATTTTGAGAGAGAGAGACAGAGAGCAGTGGAGGGGCAAAGAAAGGAGAGAGAGAATCCCAAGCAAGCTTCATGCTGTCAGCACAGAGCCCAAAGCAGCGGAAACAAGCTGCTTCCCCTGAACAGTGAGATCATGACCGGAGCTGAAATCAAGAGTTGGAGGCTTAACCACCTGAGCCACTCAGGAGCCCCCATGGCTACTCTTATTTAACTTCTCATTAAGACTTCTTCAAGGTAGTCAACATCAACTTTTGCAGCAAGAATGCAAAGAAACGGAAGTGTATAAAATACAAATACACCACAAAAAGTGTATAAAAATTATTCCTTTACTTCACCAAAGTATTTAACACTATTGTTTATGAATTACTACTATTAAGTATCAGATTCCAGGCACTAGGGGAGACACTTTCAACACGTAATCTCTACTTCTTACAACAAATCATGAAGGTAGGCACTATTATATGTGTTAGACAAAGGAGAAAACAAGACAGTGACTGGCTCAAGGTCTCTCAGCTGATAAGGGGTAGATTTTTCTGCATTACTTCCTTCCCCCACCAGCCAATGGCCTCTATCATGTCTCTCTTGTTTTAAAAGTTACTTTAAGGGGGCGCCTGGGTGGCTCAGTTGGTTAAGCATCCGACTTCCGCTCAGGTCATGATCTCGTGGTCTGTGGGTTCAAGCCCTGCATCAGGCTCTGTGCTGACAGCTCAGAGCCTGGAGCCTGTTTCAGATTCTGTGTCTCCCTCTTTCTCTGACCCTCCCCTGTTCATGCCCTCTCTCTCTCTCTCTGTCTCAAAAATAAATAAATGTTAAAAAAAAATTCTTTAAAAGTTACTTTTAGCCACACTATAATATTTCACATTTGTGAAACAGAGTCGTTGTTGTTGCTGTTAAATCCGTGTGACACATTACCCCTTCGTGCAGTTCTGCAGAATTCCAAGTGTCAGAAACCATTAACGTAACTGGGGAAATACTGAGTAAGCTTTTTCGGCCCACGCTTTTGATCGAGTGCAACGCATTTTGCCCAGTCAGTTTTAGTCGAACCCTCGTGATGTTTTACATTTCTGCAAGCCTTTTGAGGGTAGGAAAGAGATTTTATTCGCCTTAATAGGTCTACTGTTGAACCCAGTCCCCAACCCACAGTAGCCACTCGGTAACACTGACTGAATTGGGTATCCAGGTAATTGTTTTACTCTAAAAAGCCTCAGTTAAACGAACGTACACGCAAATTTTAAAATGGTATATTTAGTGAAGGATTTGTGTCTCCAAAATGTGAGCCCCTGCAGGGCCCTGGGATAGAGAGGACAGCGGGCAACCTGTCCCTCTGAGGTGGATGGGCGCTATCTGGTAATATCATCCGACTCAACCTAACTCCAGCTGGAGGCTCCCCTAAACCGGTACAGCTCACGGTCAGCGAGAGGACCCCCGGGGAAAGACGGAGGCCCAAAGCCACACGCACGCACGCTGGGAGCCACGTTGAAGTTCAAAGGAGCGTGTTTAACCAGCAAACAAAGGGCGGCGCGGTCTCCGGTCCCGGGACCAGCTGCGGCCTCCCGGGAGGGGCAGGAGAGCCGCGGTGACAAATGGACATTCCGCACGCGAGCAGACGGACACCTGATCTGCGGCTCCCGGCGGCCCCACCCACCGCCTCCAGCTGCCTGGCCCACAGTCGCCGCCCGCTTCCTCGGCGGGTTCTCCACGCGCCCTGCTAGCAGCCTCTGGCGCCACCGTCCCGAGAACTTTCCAATCCTCTCGGGGCTAGGGGCGGGCAGTGGGGAGGGGGCGGCTAGGTGGGGGCCTCGACGAAATTCCTTCCCGGGACTTGGCGGGCGGCCCTTCGCAAGTGGAAAGTGGCTCGTCCCCAAGTCCAACCCCGACCCCAGGGCGCCCCGGAGAAGCTCCCCGGAGCGAGGAGCCGGCGGCCGCGCGGGCGGAACAAAGGGAGTCAGCGGGCCGGGGAGGATGCTGCGCTCCCCCGCGCCCCACCCGGCCGGCTCTCGAGCGCTGCCTCCTGCGCAGGTAGCCCGGCCTGCGGCGCGGCGGGAGGGTGTGTTCAAGCGGGGAACACAGACTCACTTCCGCGGGGCCACTCGCAGCCCGTTCACATTCCTGCATCCCTGACGCCCGCGGGACCTGCGTGCCCGCCGGGCGCCCAGCGCGGTGCGGGTGCAGGTAACCCTCGGAGGAACTAGGGCTGGCTGCAGGCGGCGGCCGGGGAGAGGCATGCCTTTTTAGGCAGCCGCGCCGCCCGCACAGCCCCACGCAGCCCAAGTCTGCAGTCGCTCCTTTGCCAGAGGCAGGGCTCGGCGCGCAGCCGGGGAGCGTCCCGCCGTGCACCCCGCCTGGCGGGCCAGGGGCGCGGGGAGCGGACGGCGCAACTTCCCGGCGCCCGGCCGCTAGGTGAGCCGAGGTCGGGAAGGGGGAGGACGGGGGGACGGGCGGAGGGAGCGGGGGGGGGGGGGGGGGGGCTGGGCGGGCGGGGGGAACGCGCGGAGCTCGGGGGCGGGGCGCGGCACAAGCTCAGCGCGGGGGCCGGGAGCCTCCGCCTAGCCCCGGGGCTCGGGGCCGCGGTCCCTCCCGCCGTCCGCGCCGCCGCCGCCGCCGCCGCCGCGCTGCCGGGAACAATGAGGCGCGCGGCGCGGGGCTAAGCGCAGCGCCGCGCCGGCCCGAGGCCGAGCACCCGCCGCGCCCGCAGCTGCCGCCCGCGCCGAGCAGCTCTGGCCCGGGGGAGGTGATCCCGCAGGCCGCCCGGGACGCGAGCGCGGGTCGCTCGGGGCTCCCGAGGTGGCGCGGGGAGGCTGCGCGGCGGGGGCGGCCACCGGCAGCAGGATCTGAGCCGCGCGCTCGGCGTTCGCAGCCCCCAAGTTCCGCGGCGCGCGTCGGGCGCCCCCGGTCCCGGGTCCCAGCTCCTGCGGGCGGCCGTGTGAGTGTGGGAGCGCGTGGCGCGCGCGCCCGAGCGGCTGCCGGAGAATAAAATGTGACACGCACGTCTCCGACTCCAGCGCCGCGCGGACGGGGGATCGCGGAGCACCGCGGGGTCGGACGGTGCGAGGCGCGGCGTCCGGAGAAGGTTGGTAGGGGAGGGCGCGGGGCTCGGGCAGTGGGGCGACGTCTGCCTTCGGGTCGCCGCAGCCTGTGCGCTGATCGGCACGGAGTTAGACTCGGTGGCCGGGAGCCAGACCTGTGTAGGGGGGTGAGGGGACGCTGAGGGTTTTGGGGGAGAAGCAGGACATTCTTCGAGAGGGTGAGTGAACCTGAGGGCTTGAGCTTTGGGGACGGGCAGACACAGTTGTGCTCCTGCGGTTCAATCAATAAAACGGCGATCCTTTATTTTATTTAATTTGGCTCTGGGAGGAAATCGAGATTTTTAATTGCCTTTCTTGACCCCACCCCCATGCAAGACTGCGCTTCTTAAGGCTTAAAGTGTGTTCTGTTGGTTTCTAGTTTGCTGTAGGTATAATGTTTAGGGACAGAAGGGATCCATAGAATCCCAAATACCCGGGTGTTAATTCTTACGCGCTTGCTGGGGGAAAACTCTTGCTTTTAAGTTGTTACACTTTTCACCGTGTAGGGAGAAGATATTTGATGAATTCTTTTGAGTAAGCAACGTTAACACCCGTCTCTTTCGGATGTGACGGTGCTGCTGGGGCGGGGAGTGAAGTTCAACTTGTGGCTCGCAGCGAGTGATGCCTTCCAAAGCGAGCTGAATAGCTGTGTTTGGAGAAGCCCTGCTTTCCAGGAATTTAAATGAGACTTTTTGTGGTTGCCTTCCAGGTCTCTCCTCCTAGTACCATATTTGTTTTGTCAGGCTGAACTTTCAAAGCTGTTTTATAATCCGAGAAGCACTTTGGGAGAAAAGTAATGCTTGGCTGGTTTTTTGTGAACTTATTTTTACAGGGTCATATTGAAAATTGGAGGAGACGCAAACCATATTTGGTAGTAATCTTTGTTTTCTGTACCGTTTGCGTTCTAACAGCGAAGGGGCTTGCTGATCTCCCACGGGGACTGGCTGCTTGGGTGAGGGTATTGTTGGAGCGCTTGCAACACATTGTGAGTGAAGTGCTTTGTACGTATTTAAAAAGCCTCGTGCGGGTTACTTGATATTTACAGTTTTTTTTTTCTTTTTGAAATTTTGCTCAACATATTTTTGCCATTTTGAAATAATTGTGACTAACGACGAATTTCAAAACCTGAAATGCTGTGTGTGATCCCGTTGTTGCAAACTTAGGGCTAACAGTTCCTTTAAATGGCCTTGAACTTATTTTTACCCACTTTGCTCCTCCATTATTTTTCTGAACTTGACCGCCAGACTTTTGCAACACTCCGGGTTTGCATTTCCTACTAAAGGTTTAGAAAAGCTGATGACAATGGTGAATGAATATTATGATGAAAATGGAGAACAACCTAAAATAGTAGGGCAGTCGCCTTGAATTTTACAGCCACAGTGAAAAATGGGGGCACTCAAACATGTTGGAATTCTTGATCCAGTTTTTATTGTGATTGATATGAATTTTAGCATTTTACCTTTTTGTAAAATGCAGCTGATGCTTAGTTTTGAGGTAAGTCTCTTGACGAACGTGTGGTAGGAGCCTCAGCTCTTTGTGGAATCCTGAGCCCCAGAGTTCAGACAGAAGGTAGGGACTGTTGGAGAGTGTTCAGAGCAGAGACCAGCATTTGGGGGGTTTCTTATGTTGTGCACGCCATCTAGGAAGTAGATGGATATCTAGGAAGTAGTGAGGATATGCAGGCAGGAGGATTCAAGCCTGAGATAACTTAATGTTTGAAAATATGTGAATAGATTTATTAGGCAGGGAAGGGGAGTCAATCAACTAGGCTCAGTTTCTGATGAGGACACGTAAGAAGGGGGTGAACAATTAAGTTGGTGTCGGGAAGGATTTCTGGTCAGCCAGTGAGATAGGTTAAATAGCGAAGGGGTTGCTGAGAAATTCTTCTAGGTGCTTGTTTCTCTAGAGCTTTTTTTTCCCCTGAGATTCTCTTTCTGAGATGATTTACCTGTGTGAGTCTCTATCTATTGCTTATACTAACTGCAATTGTGTACTGTGGGTCCAGAATGTATCCAAGCATTTGCCAAGCGCTTAAATCTTCCCTAAATTGACAAACTAATTCTCAGTTTCCTGCATCTGCTGCTTAGATAGATACACGATGGGTTGCATTCCAAAAAACTTAGAAATATTTGCCCTTTGAGAAACTTAGTTGATTTTCAGATTTCATGCCTCATTCCTGATACTTTTGAATAAAAATATCTTATGTGTTGATAATAGGGACAGTCTGTTAAATATTCACCTTCTCTTTCATTGTAATGTGTTTTATCCTCCTGGGTCTTCTGTTATATGATCATAAATTTTAATTGCTTAGATTAAATGAAATACTTAATTTGACTTGTTTACATGTCTAAGCAAAAAATAGTGCCCTCATGCTAGGTGTATGTTAAGTTTTAAGTTTTTGAGCCTCCTCAAAGAAGAACTATGGGATGAAGTTCACAACTGACTGTCAGAGAAATAATTACATAGAATCAGACACTAATTTTGGAATCCAGAAAGTGCAGGTGTACATTTACATAGCAATTTTCAGTATTCTCAACAGGTTGAGGTCAAGGGCAAGAACTGAGTGTGTGCTCTAGAAGTTGCCCAGCTGCTTGCTGTTAGTGGATAAACTTCAGACTTTCTGTTTAGCATTATCTGTCATTTTTCTGAAAGCGCTCCTTCCTACTTTGGAGAGATTTGTTTGGAAGCATTATTAAGTACACAGAGCACAGACAGAAGAATCGGGGGGGGGGTGGGGACTGGGGAAGAAGCATCAGAGAAATATGGATTTATTATGCCCCTTATCAAATCCCATCCTGATCCGAAATTCCATGCCCCCCCCCACCCCCTGGGATGGATGGGGAACAGTTGTAATGCTTGGAACCCACCCAAGCTGTGGGTGAAATAGCGGCCGTGCGTTTAAAGGATGTGATATATGAACTGGCACTCCTGAGGCTTTGTCCTTATCAGTGGTTTGGTCCAGCACTAGCATGGGTCCTAGACCTGCTGCTTTGGTAAAAATGGGGTACCAGCAGCTGCTTGGCCAGTGTCTTCACTTGGCCACTTGCAGGTTCTTCTTGGCCATCCCACTGTGCCAAGACCCTTCTGATTTGGGGAAGAATTGCTCTCTGGATGCAAGTTGCATCAGAGAAATACTACCCACTCTCTCAGGGATTTTGGTCTGCACAGACGTGCTCTGTGCCCCCTTCCAGGTTCTGCTACCCCCTGTGGTCTTCTCTAGGAAAAAATTCTGAATTCCAGGCAGACATCAGCTCTAACAAGCTAGAAGGATGTGAGGGTTGGGTTTGCAGTTTGCACTGGACTTTCTCAGTGAAGAAGCCGCAAAGGAAATTCTTGGCTGGCGCCCTCAAACCTGAGTTCTTGGGAGTGCTGTCCCTGCACCACAGGTCACTGGAGCAAGTCTGAGCCTTCCCAGGGCCTGGTTTCCAGGGCTGGGAAATGGAGGCTTAGCTTAAATCCTCTCCAAGGTGTCTCCTCATGCTGAGATTCCGTGAAATTGAGAATTGTATATTCTGACATACTTAAAAGTGAATTCCCATGCTCAGAGGAGAATTCACCTTTAGTTACTCTGCTTCGTATCCCTTCAAACACCATGTAGCCCAGAAGGGAGTAGTAACTCAAAGAATAATAACAGCAATTGCTTCAGACTTATTATGGATTATACCCTGCCACCTGCTCTGCATAGGTTATCCCAGTATACCTTAGCCACAACCCTGGGGTGTATTGTTATCCCCATTTCATAGGTGAGGAGACTGAGCCTCAGAAAGATGAAGTGCCTTCCTCAAAAGTCCCACAGTGGGAAAGCAGCCCTGGGTTTGTGTGTTCCAAAGTCCATGCTGTTGAGACTATGCTCAGACTCTGTGGAGGAAAAGGCATGACTCCTCTCGTGGTCTGTATGTTGGGGTCAGAGAAGGGCTGTGACCTTGAGCTTGCTCGTCTCAAACCATGGCTGAGCTTGCTGGATCAGAAAGATTTTTATAACAGGATGGAAGGGGCTGGTGGGGCACTCATTACACAAAGCCAGCAGATTCACTGGAACCTGGAAGCAGAAAAAGGCAGGAAATGCAACCTAAAAACGACCCCTGCAGTTGAGAATATCCCAGGCAGTCAGTATTCTATTGAAAATCAGGCTCATATGAAGGGTTTCTCATCAAGTGAAATTTCCAAGGAAAAATTTAAGCAAAGACTTGAAAAAATGATCCCTACTCTCTAAGTTATTGGGTCAGTGAGGAGAGGAAGCTCAGAAAGTAGTCTCTTGGGACATTGAGAAATATATTGGCTAAAGCATTAGAGAAGACACTGTAAAGAAAAATCCTGCGATATCTTGATTATAACCTTCTGTTTTCAGAAGTTTATAATTCACACGTTATGTTCTGCTCTTGGCTGCTCCTAGTCTTTGAGCCCGAGAGGGAAACGCATTATTAAATTTAAAACAATTGGTTTTCCATGTTCAAATTATACAAATTTTTCAAGTAGAGGTTCTTGCATGTTGGTAATTGTGGTTTCTAAAATGACTTAGCTTTAAATTAAATTTGGAAGAGGGTAAATCTCTTAGATAATCCGGTAGCTTTCATTATTCAGAAAGAAATTTGAAAAGTAGCTTCCTTGAAAGTGTAGTGATGATTTTTTTTTCTGGAAGATAAGTATATTACTAGGTGCTTAAAACCTGTCTTTGTACCTCTGACCACAAACAGGTAGAAAAGGTACTGGTAAGATTGGTATATTTTCTGAATGATACAGTTAACCCAGTTATGCTGTGGAACTGTAAGTGCACATGTGATTGAATGAGTGGATTTGGGTTTACTGTGAGAAGAGGGATCTTGCTCTGTAAATTCTATTTTAAAATTAGTAAAACTATATCCCCCATACAGAAAAGAGGACTTCCTTCCTCCCTCCCTCCCTCCCTCCCTCCCTCCCTCCCTCCCTCCCTCCCTTCCTTCCTTCCTTCCTTCCTTCCTTCCTTCCTTCCTTCCTTCCTTCCTTCCCTCCTTCCCACTGTCATTAAAAAGAACATGCCTGGGAGGCTCATTCGGTTACATATCCAACTCTTGGTTTGGGCTCAGGACATGATCTCAGGGTTTGTGAGTTCAGCCCTGTGTCAGGCTGTGTGCTGACAACATGGAGCCTGCTTGGGATTCTCTTTCTCCCTCTCTCTCTGCCCTTTGCCTTTGCTCTCTCTCTCTCCAAAAATAAATAAACTTAAAAAAAATAAGTAAAAAATAAAAATATAACAAGAACACGCACACACACGTGCACAGACGTGTGCACACATAAACTTGCAAATACAGGGGGACTGCATCCCTGCATTAATATGGTTTACCATTAGTAATTTGGAGTGGGAACCTGAATTCGGATACTTATGCATGAATTGTTGGGATTCACAACTGTTGAGTGAGAAAATCAGGACTTAGAGCCTTGGCCTTCTGACGGAGAGAAGAACATTTCTTTTTCCTGTATTACTTACCTCTGAGAGAATTGCATGTTCCAGATTGCCAGTGGCTTGTGTGAAGATAGAAATGTTTAAGGTCGTTTAAGCTTTACTTGGATTTATTATTAATAGGATAGGTATGGGAAAACACACTTTTACTTCTATGTGTATATGTGTGAGAGTGTGTGTATCTGTAAATATTCTTTAACAACAGTAGCGTCTTCAAGGTCCCTTTGGTGGTTTGCAGAATGTTTTTGACTGTTGACGTTCACGAGGGAGGCCTCTCGGGCAGGGCAGCCTGGAAAACCAATGCCGGGGTCCTATACATTAGTTAGCTACTTGCTGGGTGAAAGAAGTGGAGCCATTTTAGAGGGTTTGGGGTCAAACTGGTGTTGGCCCAATAGTGGGTATGAGTTAGTCTTTCTCTGATAACCATTTGAAGTTGCCCCGATGTCGTCTCATCACTTTAAACTTTAGGTAAAATAATTAAAACAGCAGCAAGCTCAAGTGTTCAAAAAAAAATTTTTTTTTGAAACCCTCTGGTTCATAAGGTACTTTTTGGAGCAATTAATGAATACCAGGAAGCTGACAAGTGCAACATGGTTTACTTTATATTAGTATTTGTGTATCTGTATGTATGTCATGTGTATGTAGGTATTTGACTGACATTTTTCAAAGGGCAGTTTTCCTCCTTACAATAACAGTACAAACAGTATTCCTCTGCCTTATGTTCAAAATTAGTAGCCGGGAGAGTTGAAATAATTAAGTAATTTGTGTGACTAAATACTTGATACTTTATAATAACATTCAGAGAGAGCCATTAAATAGATTGCTTCATTAACTATTTGAGGTGGGACGGTTTCAGAAACTGACTTGATAGTAACAGGAAAAAATCTCTAATGTGACTCGAAAATAATGTGATTGCTTCCGTAAGTTAAACCCAAACATGTCTCTACTGGCCACACTCTGTAATTTTCACATAATTAAAACATACTATTAATGTAATATAATCATACCCCAGTAATACCCCTCGTATTACTGTTTGATACATATGCTGAAAGAGCAGAATTAATTTTTGGTTTGGGGGTTTTCCAGTATGTTCATGACTGGTAGGCATAGTATTAGATGTAAAACCAGAAGTGGGTAAAAGAAAAGCTTTAAATTGCATTAAACAATGTGCTTCACAAAGGAGAGTCAAAAGACTCCTGGAACAAGGAAGCTTTGTTTTTTGTAGATGGTATATAAAACCCAATTATAGCATGGAACTCCAGGAGTATAATCACATACATGATGTGCATGTTTTACTGGCAAAACTAGACTCACCTGCCCCAAATCTCCCCCAGTGGGTCCCTGCCTCTCAGTTGCCTAACTTAGATCTATCTTGAATTCATTACACCATATTGAAAATGAATATGAGTTTATAATATACTGAGTGACCCTGCCTTATGACCCACACATTTGGTCTGGGAATGACTGTGGTGCATAGTGGTGACCCTAAATGCTTAGTGTGATTGGTGTAGTGCAAAGCCAGGTGCCCGGGCTTGTCGTCCATCAGGTCCATGCTCAACCTCACCAGTTACAGGTTGGAAGGAGGGCCATTCCTTAGAATCATTCCTTGTTGAACTGAAAGGCATCCACAGATCAATTAATTCACTTTCCAGGGTACATATTTTCTATGAACCCACATAGTCTTTTCTCAAAAAAATTCAAATTCTGTATGTGGGGAAAGGTAGACATAGAACAAAATTATAGGAGGAAGGTCATGTGCCTTTTGATATATATATATATTTATGTTGAGGGTAGAAAACAAGGATTGATGATTGCAATGAGGTATTTAAATCTTCCCCTTGTTTGTTTTGCATAGTTGCTAAGCAAATCTTTTTTCGAGGTGAAGTCCCTTGGACTGTTCTTTCATCTGTGTGAAATTTCAAAATGAAATTCCTTGGGGCATCTGGGTGGCTCAGTCCATTAAGCATCTGACTTCAGCTCAGTTTATGATCTCATGGGTTCGAGCCCCGCTTCGGGTTCTGTGTCTTCCTCTCTCTCTGCTCCTCTCCCACTCATGCTCTGTCTCTCTCTCTCTCTCTCTCTCTCTCTCTCTCTCTCTCAAAAATAAATAAACATTATTGTTATTTTTTTTAATGAAGCATCCTTCATTTGGTGCTGACAGTTTGTAGAGAGAGAAAAAGCAGTGACTGAGTCATGGACTGCTTGCATTGGTAGAATGGGAGATATGTGTAGATACATTGGTAGAATGGGAGCTTGGAAGAGTGACATCATTGAACAAAACATGTCTAGGGCATATCTTTTCTTCTTTTTTTACTTTTTTTTTTTTTTAAGTTCACAAGACTACAGTTATTTTCATGTGACATTCTTCTTGTCAGCTACCTGTATGCTCAAGAAGCAGATGACATTAACCTCAAATACAAAAGACAGAGGTGGAGCAGTGCCCCTAAACCACCTTCTGGGGTCTCAGGAAGATACAGAGAATCCAGCTTAGCTATCCCTTGAAGATCAAATAGGCCATCAGAGATTTGCTAAAACATTCAGGGCTGTCAGACACTAATCAGTATGAAACTGGAAATGGATGGCATCAGATGCAGTCTGGGGGGAGAAATGAAGTACATAGAAACCTGTACCCCATATCCCCACGTGACCCTTGTTTTTTCCTCCAGAGACTTCAGAGCTTTTATTTTCTTCCTCACTCTCGAAATGTGTCTGTGTGCGTCATGTGCTGCTTGTGTCCGTGGGACGTGGGAGGGAAGCTGTATCACATCCCCAAAGTCCGGTTTTCTCTGGATTTTGGGCAACTGCCTTACCTGGCTTGTTTCTTCAGCTGTGTTCCTAACCAGAGAAGTGTTGCATAGAAAAGGTAATTATTAAATCTTTAGCCGGTGCCAACTGTGCACAGATCATAAGTGAAAAGTTTGATGGATTTTCATAAACCAAATACACCCATATAACCAGCTAGATCAAGAATGAGATATTACCAGGGCACCTGGGTGGCTCAGTCCTTTTAGTATCCAACTCTTGGTTTGGGCTCAGGTCATGATCTCACGGTTCATGAGATCGAGCTCTATGCTGACAGCATGGAGTCTGCTTGGGATTCTCTCTCTATGTCTCTCTTTCTCTCTCTGCCTCTCCCTTACATGCACACGCATGCTCTCTCTCTCTCTCTCTCTCTCTCTCTCTCTCTCTCTCTCTGTCTCTCTCTCAAATAAATAAATAAACTTAAAAAAAAAAGAGTAAAATATTGCCAACAATCCCTGAAGCCTGACCCTTCTGGTCACTGTCCAGCGGAAGGTAACCATTATCCTGATTTCTAACAGAACAGAGGAGTTTTGTGTCACCTGCTTGCATTCAGTTTTAAACAAAATGACGTTTTAACAGTATGGTGTATATTTTTTTTAGAGTTAAAGCAGCGTTAACCAGCAATGAAATATAGGTTGTGCTGTTAAAGTTGAGAAGTTTGCTCTTGGTTCAGAAACTTCCATGCTGTGCATGGAACAAAAGTGCATTTTGTTATTAACAATTGTAGGTTGTTAGTAACATAAATGTCACTTAGTTTTGCTGTTTCTTGGATGCTACAGATCTTCCTTTCCATTTGCTACACAACAGGATCAAAATATTTTTAAGTGTATTAAAAGCTAATAACATTATGTTCTAAATCTTGAAGATATATTTTAATATATTTCCCCTTATTAAAAATAAAACTGGAGCACCTAGGTGGCTAAGCCAGTTAAGCATCTGATTCGTGGTTTCGGCTCAGGTCATGATCTCACAGTCAGTGGGTTCAAGCCTTGCATTGGGCTCTGTGCTGATGGTGTGGAGCCTGCGTGGGATTCTCTCTCTCCCTCTCTCTTTGTCCTTCCCCTGCCTAAATAAATAAACAAACAAACAAACAAACAAACAAACTTAAAAAAATAAAATTGAACATAGGACAGTTCTATGGAAAAAAACTTCAAAATGAAGCTTTCTTTACTAACTGAATTTAGTTTCATTTGGCAACTTTTAGCCTTTGATTTGTGAATTTGGCATACTTTCATACTGTAAGTGGACACTGATAGATGGATAGTTCTATGAGATATTTTACATAATACGACTTTTTAAGATTTTTTTTAAGGGACTAGCTCAGAAAAATTCAGCAGGACATGAAAGATTAAAATCATATAGATTCTTTAGAGTTTTTGTCTGCCTAGAGATAGTCTACATTGCTATTTGGAAATAAATAAAAATCCATAAACTGAAAAAACTAAAAAAAAACCCTGAAAACTCAGTTCCAGGCCATCAGTTGCCTGGCCTGTACTTGGTACACTGACCAACTTGAAAAAAGGTTTTCACTATACCAAGGAAAGTAAAGTTCAAAGGGATATAAAGAAAAGATAGAATGATATCTTAACATTTACTAGAAAAGAATTAAAAATTGGAAATATGATTTTAAAAAGTAAAAAGGTTAACAGGCAGACTGCTTAATAATAGTCTGATGTACTTGGATTATATTGTATAAATTCAGGATTTGCCTAAAGTCAAAGAGATTGGCTTAAACCCAAAGCCAGATGCCATTGGAACCCAGTTGGTAGAGAGCAGGGCATTTGGCAGTCAAAGCTCACATGGCATTAAGAGTCTCATGATTTGGTTTCTGTCTCCTAAAGAGGAAGCTGTATCTCTCACCTGCCTCTGAAAATGCTGGCTTTTGTACAGCATGCCCTTGGGCGTGTACTACTTAAGTGGTTCAGAAATATGTGATTATACTTCATGTGATTGTCCAGAGTTTCTTTCCTGACATTTACTGTTTCTGGAAGGCAAAATGTTTTTTGGGCTTCAGCTTCTATTGTTTATCATATTCTTTACAGAAAAAATGGAGGGAAGCCCTGCTCTATTAGCAGAAGGAGCATTTAAATGAGGAATTCACTTTACAGATGGCTCTGTCCACTCTTGCTCACCTCCTGAATCCCCGTATGTTGTCCATATTGGCAAAGAGTCATCTTTCCAAACCCTAAGCTTGATCATGTGACCTTCTCCTCTCCTTAGTGCCACGCCCTCCCCCACCCCACCCCCACTCCATGGCATACAGGACCCAGCCTGGAATTTTTAGAATATCATGTGCTTCTGAATTGGGCCCCAGTTTTGTCTCCTCTTTACTACTTTAAGGGTGTCTCTGACTATATTAGGCTGAGTTTAAGGATGGACCTGCTTCTTCCTCCTGCTGTCTCTTTGTCTCTGTCTCTTTCACACACACACACATACACACACGATGTATGGTCCCCTCCTGTGCTATAGCACCATTTGTCTTTGTTGCACCTCCTAGTCTGTATTGTAATTAACCTTTTACTTTTTTTTCTCCCCTGCTTAACTGTAAGGTGCTTGCAGGCAGCCCTGTGAGGCTGTGTCCCCAGCTCCTTAGTACATCTCAAGATACTGAGCTCAGTAGATGGCTTGATCAATGTTAACTGAATGAACGGAGCTGAAAGTATTTCAGATTTGAAAGGACTACTGTCCACTCCGTAAACATGACTTCTACAAATGAAGGGGAGAGGGTGAGATCCTTTCTGCCTTTTTTTTCAAGGCAAATCCCCACATATATATAGCTCCTCCAATTCTAGCCATCCATTTATAAATAGGCTATTCTAAAGACAAGGGACCATGGACTGAATGGACCATTCTGTACATACATTGTCTTTAGAGTTGCAGTTAATCACTTTGGAGAAACACATTTACTAGTGATATTAGGAAATCAGAGTTAAACTGTTCAACCTTGTAATCTTTATGCCTCTTGTGAATCTCACCGAGAACACTGGAAATTCACATTTCTTTTCATAAGTGGTAGAAATGTGGCTGGGCGTCTTTGTTCCTCCTTTAACAAAGCATTCCCAAGTAAGGGACACGTGTAATTGGTAAGTGATTAGTAAATAAATTGGGGAGGATCTGCCCAGGGAGGTTTTATAAAAGCACTTTGTCTAGGATTCATAAATGTATCAAATTCTAACAATTAGAGCTACATACATTATCAGCACCTGGTGTGATAATAAAGGCTGCTCCAGAGCGAATGGGCTCAGCAGCATTTTGTTGTGGGCTTGCATTTTTTCTGGCTGCCCACAAATCATCTATGAATAGGTATTAAAACTGGGAAAGGTGCTGCTAGCCCGGGGACAGTATGAAATATGAGCTGTCTGTGAGGAATTATAAGTGCAATCCCTTTATCCTGAGATCAGTTCAACCAGGTGCAAGCGGAAAGGTGCACACCTTTAGCTGAAAGCCTGGAGAAGGCACTGTGCTGTGCCTTCTTCCTGTGTGTCTGATGGTGTGGCCTTGACCTCATTCTGCCAGTGCTTCCTGGAGGAGACAGCCCCCAGGGCTGAGGTGCCTTCCCCGACAGGGGGGTCAGTGCGTGTCTGGGGTCACTCATTCCACAAAAATTTATGTGGAATTTAGTGTATTTTCAACGTATCTTCCCAGATGCACATCCTCTAGAGTGCCAAATGCTGTGCATTTCTCTCCCCACTATTTAAATGAGTTTTGTTTTAAAGTTTGCAGTCTCCCAAAACACTGGGTTAGAGCTAGGGAATGCCTGGGATGAGTCATTTAATTAAGGGGACACTTTCCCTTACTCTGAACCCATTCTAGAATTAAAATAAAAAATGTTACCCGTGGTTGAAGTTAGGGACCTTTGGCGGTCCCCAGCAGTAAATAGACCATTGCAGGAATTTAACAAAAGCTGGAGGAATTTTAAAAAATGCTTGGAGCATTTGAATAAACTATTTCCGTGCTCCATTTACATATGCTTAAGATCATGGAACCACTTGGGAGTAAAGAAAGAAGAACCTAAGTGTGGATTTCCTCTCACCCACGGAAATAGCTTTAAATCGCTTTCATAGTCAAGTTAAGTGGATTTTAATGATTTCATGTGTGCTGGCTATTAGCAGTTGTCATGCTGCTGACTGTGGCACTCAGACAGTTCCTTCTGGTGACCCCTCCTCCGCCGGAGGCTATGGGTACATCTCCACATCATCAGCACAGACTCACATCTGTCCCTGGATTCACACACCAGGCAAAGGAAGCTTTTAAAGTAAGAAAACTACGGGTAGAAGTCAGGGTTAGGCACCAGAGCATCAGGGCATGGCTGTTATTTAAAGTGATGTATTCAGATTTGAATATCTGTTTAAATTATTTCATTTTTCTTAATGACCTTAGATCCCTACACACCCCCAAGCCCTTTTAATTTTCCTTATGAGTCATGCATGCTATGCCAGCTTAATAAGGCTTTCTATGCCAGTGGGTTTCTTGGCGCTTTTTAATTATGTTGTTGTCCCAGACATGGCTTTTGATAACTGGATGTGGTTAAAAGATTCTGTTACTGTGTTTTGGAAATCTGGTGCCAGCCAGGAAGGCCTACCCCTGCGACAAACCAACCCACCAACAATTGTTGAACCTTTCAGGAAACTCACAATCCTTGGATATTGGAACTCGTCTCAGATGGATTCCAGGCTGTGTGGGGAGGCAAATTTGGCCTGTGCTTTTAGTAATGGGTTTGGTGTTTTGCTTATTTATTGGTTTGGTTTTCTTTTCTTTGTTCTCCCCCCCTCCGCCCCCAAATGCTTTAGACTCCTTGAGAAGATTTACTCTCAGGCAGTAAGCCTCAAAGTAAACACAATTTTGTGGCTTCCTAGAAACTAGTGATGAATAATATGGATCTAACAGGAAGTCCTGCATTTACCTTTCATGAATATCTGAAGTAATTCAAAGTTGTAACTTTGAAGCCCTCTTAGTGAATTACTATTAAACATTCAGTTTGAACAGCAAAAAAATGTATTTAAAAAAATTTTTTTTGGACGTTTATTTTTGAGAGAGGAAGAGAGACAGAGTGCGAGCAGGGGAGGGGCAGACAGAGAGGGAGGCACAGAGTCTGAAATAGGCTCCAGGCTCTGAGCTGTCAGCACAGAGCCTGACGCGGGGCTAGAACCCACGAACCGTTAGATCATGACCTGAGCCAAAGTCAGATGCTTAACTGACTGAGCCACCCAGACACCCCCAAATAATTTATTCTTTTTTTTGTTTTGTTTTTTTTTTTTGGAGGCAAAGCCTTCTCCCAGGAAGACTAGCGTCCTGCAGGGTGATGTGAATTGTGCCTGCCGCCCTCCCTGCCAAGGGAAAGATGGAGATGTGGCCATGCAGTGATTGGGAGAATTCCTTGTCCAAACAGTGGCTGAATGCAGGGATGTCCCAGGTGACTGTCTGTACAGAGCTGGCTCTCCCTGTGCTCCCCTCCCTGGCCGTTTTGCGGATGGGCTCCCTAGCAGTCACCACAGACACATCACATCGGCCACACCAGGTGAAGTGGAACGTGGCTCAACACAGAGGGGGTCAGCTCGATTATAGTCTTCACAAATAAATAACTAAAGGATAATCTTTCTCCCAGGGTTAAAGGTCAGGTGCCTTCCAGGATGGGCCCTCTGTTCAGTCCTGCTTTGAATCAGGAAGGGGTGAGGCGCAGGTGTAAGGGGGAGCTGGGACCCCCTTGGAGCTGGGAGAGGGGGCTTCAGCCCCAAATCCCCACATGGCTGGGCATGCAAGTGAGGCCTCAGCTTTCAGTCAAATTAATGAGAAAGGCTTAAAAGCAAACAAATCCTTTCTTCCCTCCCCAGGGTTCTTCAGCTTTCTGGAAGGATCTGACTGACAGCTTTGAAGGCCCTGCTCCTGCCCAGAGAGCTTAAGTGGCCAGAGGGGGCTTCTGTACTGCGTAAACTGTCAGTCTTTCCCCTCCCTGACCTAGAAAACAGGCAGGAAAGGGGTCCCTTGGGCCCCATCTCAGGCAGGCTTCCTAGGACAGGAGCAGTTCCCATTGAGTTCAAAGGGCAGCTGTTGTTTTGGGGCTTCTAGAGGACAAGGTGAAAAGATGAGGCGAAATATGTTTTCTGTTTGCTGAAGGAAATTAACAGAGTTGCCTGGCTTTGGTATTTCCTGGAATATCTGCATGGAAGAGGTAAGCTCTGTATGCAAGGGAAGCTGCCAGAGACCCAGATGGCTTCCCCTCACTCCCTGGCTGCACCTGCCTGAGGGGAGCCCTTGCAGTCCCTGATTCTAGTGAGTCATGACTCCCTCTCTAGGACTTTCACAGTGCGGCTTGTATCTCCTGGCCTGGCTGTCCTGGACTCCTGGGAATTCTGGTCACCACCCACAGATCTTCTCCACCCTTTGCCAACCCCAGAATTCTTAAATATGGGATCTTCTCTCACCTTCCATAGACAGTTGTTGAATAAAAGAAGCTGCTTCCATGCTGGACACAGCGATCTTACTACTAACTTAGCATGGAATGTGATGGCACTCCTTCCACAAATAACGTATTTAATCATTTTTTTTTTCTATTGCACTTTCTGATTCGTGCTCTTCAGCCATAATAAACAGAAGTGGGAACAGAAATTTGTAGAAGGTACCTTCTGAGATTAGAAATTTCCTTCTTAAAAAGAGGAACACATAGGCTTGTATTGTCTCTTAAGCTCCCCGGCCCCAACACCGATGGTAGATGGTTGACAGTTTTTCGTCAACCCCCACCTTTCTTCAGTTTCTGGTCTCCCGTCTCTTTGGTGTGACACATGATGTCAGGACTTCAGCATTAACAGCAAGCACTATTGAACCACTGCTGGAGGTTTTCAGGACCGTTATCTTTGCTTTGGGACTTGTACACAGATATTTCGTTTATTATGGCAGGTTCTAAAAATTTATGACCTGTGAAAAGTTTATTTTCGGTGTAACTGAGGTCAGAATTGAACATTTAATCCAAAATCCATATGGCACTGAGTCGCACAGTGTATGAAAGCGCTTTGTAAGCCATGGAGGGGCTGCCTGAGGAGAGAGGCCTGGACTCAACAGACCCAGTCTCAGATTCCAGGGCCTCCACTTCGGGGTGATTTGTGTGTGAGTTTTTCTCTTCTCCTTTTATTTCTACATCTTTTAGCATTAAGACTTTCAGAGTAGCTTTAGGATTGTGGCAAAAATTGAGCAGAACACAGAGATTACCCACAGGCCCCTGCCCTCACAGGTGCACAGCCTCCCCCACCATCAGCACCGCCCTCCCTCCCCCCAGAGCGGTACATTTGTTACAGCCAGTGAACCTATCCTGACACATCACTGTCACCCAGAGTCCGCAGTTCACATTGGGGTGCACTCCTGGGGTTGTACGTGCTGTGGGTTTGGACAAATGTTCACATGTATCCACCACTAGAGTGTCATACAGAGTATTTTCACTGCCTTAAAGATCCTCTGTGCTCAGTCTGTTCACCACCACCTCCTCCCCCCGCCACCAGCTCCCACAACCACTGAACTCTTACTGTTTCTATAGTTTTGCCTTTTCCAGAATGTCATATAATTGGAATCACAAAGTTTGTGATTGGCTTTTCAGATTGGCTTCTTTCACTTAGTACATTTTAAGATTCCTCCGTGTGTTTTCATGGCTTGACAGCTTGTTTCTTTTTAGTGCCAAATAATTTTCCATTATCTGGTTGCCACAGCTTATTTATCCGTTCATATTTATCCAATGGATTATGTATCCATTTAGCCAGTTGAGGGATATCTTGGTGGCTTCCAGGTTTTGGCACTTGTGAATAAAGCTGCTGTCAACATCCATGTGCAGGTTTTTATGTGGATGTAAGTTTTCAGTTCCTTTTAACATGACTGGAACATGATGCCAGATCATAGGAGAAGAGGATGTTTAGCTTTCTGAGAAGCCGACAAAGTGGCTGTACCATTTTCTCATTCCCACCAGCTATGAGTGAGTGCTCCTCTTGGCCCACATCCTTGCTGGTGTCAGTGTTCTGGATTTCGGCTACTCTAGCAGGTGTGTAGGGGTATCTCATGGTTGTTTTAACTTGCATTTCCTTGAGGACTTATGATGTGGAGCATCTTTTCATACACTTACTTGCCATTGGTATATGTTCTTTGACACGTTGTCTGTTAAGGTCTTTAACCCATTTTTTAATCATGTTTATTTTCTCACTGTTGAGTTTTAAGAGTTCTTTGTATAATTTTGCTCACAGTTCTTTAGCAGGTGTGTCTTTTGCAAGTATTTTCTCCCAGTCTGTAACTGGTCTTCTCACACTCTTGCGATTGTATTTCAGAGAGCAGAGGTTGTTTATTTCAAGGAAGTTCTGCTTATCAACTCATCCTTTTACAGATAGTGCCTTTGCTGTTGTATTTAACAAGTTCTGCCATACTGAAGGTCATCAAGATTCCCCCCTATATTCTCTTTGAGGCATTTTATAGTTTTCTGTTTGGGGTTTAGGTCTGTGGTTTCTTCTACTTGTTCTTAAGTTTCTCCTTTGTAAAATGAGAGTAAATCCTCTGCGTCTTTTTTATGCTTAAGTACCAACCAGCACTCCTATCCCGGGCTCAAGGGTGGTCATTTGTGGCTGATATTAGTAGAACCACAACACAGTAGTCAAAGGCAATGAACTTGGCTACAGGTCTAGCACATTTTTTTGGCCTTTGCCTCATCAGCCCTCATAAAAGTTTTGGGGTTTTGTTTTGGTGGTGGTGGTTTTGCTATTGCATTGCCTTTTTATAGAATATCTTATTCTTTAAAGTGAGTTTTGGCTGATGTGACTTACAACACAATAAATGATTTGGGGGTCTTAAAGATGCAGACAGTTCCTAGGGTGGAAATTCCCTGACTTTGAGTTCGCTGTGGGACTCAAGCACACAGAATTTTCATCTGCTGCTTCTCACCCACATTTGTTGTTCAACCAAACACACCCATTTAGCAACCAAATGCTCATTTCAGTCCCTCCCTCCTCCGTCTTAACCAGCCCAGTCCCCAGAAGGATTACACCTGCTGTAAAATGCAGCCTCTGGTTATGAAAGTAATTAAGTATTGGGGAAAATAAGCAGAAAGACTTTGAAGTTACATAAAACTCCTCATTTATTTGTTTTTATTAAGGTTCTTAGAAATGACTTTGCCATCTTCGACTCTAACATTCTACACTTTGCTGAGACTCTTATATGTTCCTGGCTCAGAGTGAATACTTACTCAGTGAATAGAGAAAATACAGCCTTAAATGATCCAAAGAAAACAAGAAGAAAACAAGAAAAGCCAAAGGGAATAAACAATTAATTGTGTGCTGTCCAGATTGCTAACAGTGGAATAATGACAAAAATGTTCTGAAGCTGGGAGCACTGTTGCTTTTAACCGGAGGCCGACTAAGATGGTCTGAAAGTAGAGGAAGCTCTGCAGTCAGCCTGGGTTTGGATCCTGACTGCCGCTTACAGGCTGCGTGACACCCAGGGCTGGCTGAAAGACTCCATGCACGATGCGAGGGGGCAGGGGGAACCCTTGTTCAAAAAGCAGGAGGGGATAATGCCCTTAACAGCACCCAAACAAAACACTTTTTCCTTCCCTTTCCCTCCATTTTTTTTTTTTTTTTGCGTGTCATGGTGTTTTTAATGTTCTAAGGAAAGAAGAATTAAAATTTAATTATTAACATCAATTTTACTGGTCATTTTTGTTGTGCAATGCCACTTTTAAATCCACATGTAGGATCATTTAACTCCTCTGCACAATCAGTGAGATTACACAATGTGTACTTCCTGGCGGGCACAGGCTTACATATTTCATTCTTACCAGAACAGTGGAGACATAACTCAAAACTAACTCAGTTCTTTTTATTTCACCTCGTGACACATGCGATTCTACCAACCTCAGCTTTCCCGTAAGGAAGGAATTCCAGGCTTTTCTTCTACATCATTATTTTCAGCATATGTGGACAGTTCATCCAGGGCAATGAGAAAGGACACAATGAGAGCCCTTGGCCTATTGTGTTTCTTAGAACACCATTGCTTCTTTTTGCTTTTGAAGACAGTTCTGGCTCTAACAAAGCATGGCCCCTCGGGGTTGTCAGATCCCCCTACTTAGTCACAGAGGTAACATGCTTACTGTGTCCTCACTTTGAGTCTTGCTAAACTTCCAATGCACCGGATCCACAGGGCGTCAGGCATGCTGTCTGTGAAGGGGCTGGCAAGGAAAGGTGGACACGCATACTGCACACATGTTATACATGTCTGGTCTGCTCATGGGAATGCTTCATTGTCCCATTGCCCCATTTTCCCATTGGATTTTACTTGGAAAACACAAACTCAAAGGTGAAATTATTAATAACTTTAAGACAGTGGCAGGAGAAAATCAAAGCAAGCATGGTCCTTCTGAATGTGGGGTCCTGTGACACGACACAAGTCACATCCCATGAAGGTGGCCCTGCTGACATCTAATGGATTCTTAACTTCAAGGAACCTCTTTCCTCCTCATAAAATTGAGCAATAATATGACCAAACTCATTGGTTGTTTTAAGTTTAAATGAAGCCCTGTTTGTGGTGTATGAAGTACCACACTTGTTACATAGCATGCCTTTACTTAAAGTTCACTCTTTTTTAAAGTTTGTTTATTTATTTACTTAGAGAGCGTGCATGCATGTGTGACTGGGGGAGGGATACAGAGAGGGAGAAAAAGAATCCCAAGCAAGCTCCACGCTGTCAGCGTGGAGCTTGACACGGGGCTCAAACTCGCTAACTGTAAGATCATGACCCGAGCCGTAATCAAAAGTTGGACACTTAACCAACTGAGCCACCCAGGCACCCCATATATTCTGAAACCACTTCGGACTACAGGGTGAGTCTTCAAATAAGATGGTTTTGTTGTTGGAAAGACTACCAAATGTGGAGGCAAGCCAGAGTCATGAAATGCAACTTCTAGAATTGAGCAGGGTGGAAAAAAAAAAAATTATAAGCCACAAATGCATTTTATTATCTCTGTTGAAACAATTCAGTGCCTGTTCAGATGCATAAGCAAATAAAATGTAGTGCCTTGAGGGCTTTGAAGAGCCAACTGGTTTTATAAAAATATGAAACATGGCTTCCAGTTCCACACCTCTTTTTACCTGTGGGCAGCTTGCTTCCTTGTGTCCAGGAGAGTGTCAGATGTCTGACATGGATACTAAAACTCGTTGCATCATGACATAGCATCTAACAACTGGAAGGGGCCTAAGATAAAAAGCAAAGGCTTAACAAATGTATGTTATGAGGACCTGATGGAAAGAAGAGTGGCAAGAAATCAGTTTTATTATTGCCATCATGTTGACTGGGTGCTGGCCGTGAGCTGTGCACTGTAGAAGCTTCCTCCTCTACAGCAAGGGCTTTGCCCGGCAGAGCTAATGCACAGGGAGCACTATCCCAGTACTGCACAGGCGTGTACTGTTCTGTAGCCATATTTCACCCTTGTAGAAACTCGAAGCATATACTTTCTGCATCTGCTTAAAGGGTCCTGCATAAATAAAGCCCCCTATATAGTCTGCAAATCAGAACACCCCAGAATTAATACGCTGTAGTCAGCATTTTCTTGATGAGGTGAGATACAGTGGTGTGCTTAGAGCCGGCCGGTGAATACTCGCTCGGGAATTTTGTGAGCCAGTTGTTAAACTACTTTAAAATAGTTCTTTCTCAACATTCATCATTTCGTAATTATTTCAGTTACATTTTACTATCATCTATGCTCTCGAAGGTGTCCACATCTGCCGTGGCTGATGGTGCAAATACTGTACGACAATAAGCTTCTGTGGATCTCTTCTCTGTGTTCAGTGGCCTCACCTTAGTAGTTTAAAACTGGCCATGACCGAAGGATGTACTCCAGGGAAATGGGGCAGTGCCAAAATCAGCCCTCCACTTCCCACTTCTCTTTCCCAAGAGCCAGTCGTCAAACGTTTATCAGCACATTACTAAGGAGGAATGAAATTGGCATAGAAGTTTCTTTTGGAAGATTTGTTACAAGCTCTATAGGCTCCTGTAGACCATTACAGAGCCAATTAGAAAGTGTACAAAAGGAAAAGGGGAAGGGAACGAACATTCTTGAAGCATTCGTGCCTGGCAGTGCATTAATTGACTTTCATATAGAGGTCAGTTAAAATCCTCTTAAAGGCTGGCTAAGCTGTGTGATGTTACCTCAGTCTTGCAGTTGAAGAAACCGGTCTTTGGTTTAATAACTTACTCACGTTGGTATGGTTAATAAGGGAAGAAACTTACATGGAAAAGTATTTGAATGTAGGTGTTTGTAACTCAACTCA
The DNA here is from genome assembly GCF_027475565.1 of Acinonyx jubatus. Lineage (NCBI taxonomy): Eukaryota > Metazoa > Chordata > Mammalia > Carnivora > Felidae > Acinonyx > Acinonyx jubatus. Next base: position 52,753,614 of record NC_069388.1, read on the forward strand.
TTGTCTTTTCCCTATAGAATGGAAATTTGAACGTCTAGTGGAAATACTGTCGTTAATGCTGTGGTAAGGTTTTTGCAAGTGTAATGAATGCGTTTTTTCCCCCTTTCATTCATGTGCATACAAGCAATGGAAGGCAGGTGCCCATTGGTCATGCAGAGGTTCTGCCCCGAGGGAGGAGGGAGGAGTAGTGTGTACGAAGTCCTGGGGCAGTGCAGGAAATGATAAGGAATGTCTGAGAGGGATGCTGAAGCTGGCTCTTAAAAGGTGACAGGTTATTTCAAAGACATGCAGATGTGTGCCTGGCATCAGTCACATGTGGCCCGGGGGTGACCCCAGGGATTAACATGTTGTGGTGCAGGTTGGTTTTGTTAGCGGTGACAGGATTATGAGATTGTGGTCAGACAGGCGTCAGCGGGTAGTCTGGGGCAGATTCCTGCCCAACCGCCTTGGAGGAGCATTTAGAATGCAGTGGCCCATTCTTACCGGCCTCCCTGGCTTCAGGCTCATTCACTGGCCCTGGCAAGGCCAAGGGCAAGGGCGAATGGCCCAAGGGGGAGTGTCTGCAATGCAGGCTCAGTGGCCCTCCTCCTCTGATTCTGATTCAGGAAGTCACAGTTGGACCCAGGAAGTTTTCTTTTTAACACGCAGCTCTAGAGATTCTGGGATGGTACCAGGCCCTTGTTCTATAACTTCTGTGCTGTCTCCACCAGCAAGAAGAAAGCGCTGGCACCTAATAATGATAATAGCTTTTCCTAGCTTTGGCAGAGGTTTAATCCAGTACCACCAGGCTCCACCATTGGCAAACTGAGGACCCAGACTTCCGAATACTTGCCAGTATATTTCCCTCAGGTGCATGGTTCCCTTAAGGGATGCTGCCCCGGTGCCTGGGATGCCACCTTGTGGTGATCTGCTCTGCAGTCAGCTTCAGAAATACTGTGCCTTAAAGAGGGGACCACCTATGCTCCCCAGAATATTTGGGACTCCATTGGAATGATTCTACAGATGCTACAATGTAGTAATTTTATTCTTCAGATTTCTCCTTCCCAATTCCTGCAGGATTCTCTTGGGCTACAGAACTTTAAAATACTCCGGAAGTAAAATCTGTGATCCGATCTATTTGGTATCATTAGATGACAGGGAATGCATTGTGAGTATCTGCCTCCAGTTACCCTTGCAACACAGGTAACGTGCTTCATTTTCGCACATCGTGGGTTCCTCTTTGGTGGGAAAAAAAAAAAAGTTGGAGTCCTTGAGTCCTTGTAAGGTCTGTCCTGGCTTTTGTGAAAACTCCCTAGTCTCCAGGATAGGGGGAGAAAATACAACCACTGATTTCATGTTCTTTGGCTTTTCTAAGACAAATGGCATTGACATTGTAAGCCATGAACTCATGATTCTATTACTGTATTCACTTATTTTGGGGTTGAGGGAAAACCAAAATGTATTTTATGCGTTGTATTAATTAGACTTACAATAGCTCACTTACTTGTTTTCTTTAGTGTGAAGCCGTGAAGCCAGTTTTCTCAATTACCCTGTCTCCATCTAGAAAATGTGGTTTTCTTATATGACCTGCCTCCGTTTAGCATCCACATCATAAAGCACAGTGAAATTACGTTCCTCCGGGTGCACAATTCTCAGTGGTTTCCACTGAGAGCTGATATTTTGTTTTCTTATAAAATGGGGACTGAAGTTTTTACTAAAATGAGGGGGGCAACCAAGTCAGAATGCTTTTCTAGCACATAATGCAGAGTAAACCCACAGTAGCCCACATGGCTTGACTTGAACTTTATATTCTGAAGACAGCCAGAACATACTTGAGGGTGCATTCTTTTTTAAATTCAAAGTAATAACTCCACACTGTTGAGAGCTGAATTTGAGCTATAGATTTTTATCAAAGTCATCTGACATTTTAAATAAATTTTAGATTGGTGAATTCAGTGTTTCTGTGACAGAGATCATAAACGTTTTCCTTGTTCCAAAAGCAATATGAGGACTGTATATTTGTACTGTAGTTAATGCTGTGTTAAGTCAGTGTAATGTAGCTGCTGCAAACATTTGTAGAGCAGAGGAGAAAAAGCCTTTATTTAAATCTTGCCAAGAGCAGAAATAAAGTGAGCAAATGCACAGTGGAGTGAGAGAAAACATAAATATCCATACGGTTTTATTACCGTGGTGTCCTGGTGGTAGCATCTCCTTTAAGCTGCATGGAATATATGGTGCTGTTGCTGATAATTTTATGTCTGAGTGTGGGCCTCACAAGAGATCTTTGTTGAGTGAATCAATGTTGGATCAGTGCTCTCTTTTTCTATTAACAGAACTTTCACTTACCCAGCATGGAAATTAGGTACAGATAGCCTAAATGTAGTACTACTTGTAAATTTCCATAAGAGTAAGAAATAAAAATAAATGAACATAAATTCTCTTTAATAGTGAAATGTTCGTGGCTGACACAGGTACCATGAAGACAACTTTAGAAGTTATTTTCACCGTAAGTCAGGCAGAGAAAGACAGATACCATATGTTTTCACTCATGTGTGGATCCTGAGAAACTGAACAAAAGACCATGGGGGAGGGGAAGGGGGAACAAAAAAAGTTACAGAGAGGGAGGGAGGCAAACCTTAAGAGACTCTTAAATACAGAGAACAAACTGAGGGTTGATGGGGGGTGGGGGAGAGGGGAAAGTGGGTGATGGGCATTGAGGAGGGCACCTGTTGGGATGAGCACTGGGTGTTGTATGGAAACCAGTTTGATAATAAATTGTATTTAGTAAAAAAAAAAAAAAGAAAAGTTATTTTCACTAAATTATAGACTCGTGAAGGATAAGACAGTGTTGTATTGTCCTTTTGATCCCTACCACGTAGCACAGTGCCTGGCATATAATAAAGGCGTAATGCGTGCATTGTGTGTATATGATGTGGTGTGTGTGTGTGTGTGCACGTGCGTGTGTGTGTCTCCATCAAGGGTAGGTGGGCAGCTTACATGCCATGGCTTATTAACAAATTAGATAAAAGCTTTTTGCAGCCCAGAGAAAAGTTACAGCTGGAAGGAGGAGGGGCTGGGGCGAGTGGGGTTAGATGACCAGAGCATTTGTTTAGCATAGATACTGGACCAGAATTCATCAGAACGATTTATGATGCCTGTTGTCGTCCCAGAGACACAGTCTTCAGACAGCATCTTTCATCTCCTTTGAGGTGCTATTTTCTGGTGTCATCCTGGTTGCTTTAAACTCCTATTCTGATAATTTTGCCATGACTCCGGTCTCACCCTTCCCTCCCTCTGTACTTTTCTGTCCCTGCCATGTTGGGAGTGGGGCTGGTCGGTCCCTCTCCAGGGCAGATCTGGGTTTCCAGCGTCTGGCAGCGATGCCTTGTTTGTAAACTTCTGGTCCTGCTGGAGCCCTGCAGAAGTTTTGTGCCGTCCGTCAAGGCTGGGTGCATGTGGACACAATATTATTTTCACATCTCTCCCTTTTTCCTCATTCCATCTATGACCAAATAAACTTCCAGAAGTCATAGTGCTAAGTTCCCATTTGCCAACTGTGTGTGGTTGACTTTTAGCTAAAACTGTCTACTGACTCTGATGGGGAGGCTGAAACCCACTGCATTTTATTTATGTCATTAGATGTGATAAAGACATTAAAATTATAGTGTTTCTCCCAAGTTCTTGATAGTATATTTCATAGAGGCCAGGGTTACCGTATCATGGTGTGTTTGGGGATTAAGTAACAAGGGGTTTGATCTTTGTGAAGAGGAGATATTGTGTATCTCTGCCCTTACCCAAACCACAATACAGGCGCGCAGATTCCCACCTGCCCTACCCCTCACAGCTCCTATTTTTCCACTTGAAATGCACCCGGCCCCCAACTACCTAATTCTTCCCACCCATTTGTTCTCAGTTTAAATTTTACTGCCACCGTATGATCCGCCCAGGCTCCCCAACCTAAGTTAGTCCCCAAAGTCTTTTGTCTTACAGTCCCTCCTTCATTTCCCCACCTTGTTCCTGGAGTGGCTGAGAACTTCCTATGTGCCAGGCACTGTCTAGGGAGTGAGGAAAGACAGGTCCCCCTCGTAGAGCTTACAGCCTGTTGGAGAAGGATAGCATTAAACAAACAACATAGCAGGTGGTGAGCAGTACCAAAAGTGAAGACAGAGCCGGCTGAGAGAGGTCGGGAGGAGGAGTATTTCAGGGAAAGCCCCTCTGAGTAGAGCAGAGACTTACATAAAAACTGGGAGGAAGGCAGGTCAGCTTCTAGAGGATGGCCCCAGGCAGCAGGAAGGGCCCAGGTAGGGCCCCAGCCCTGCAACAGGTGGGAGCTGAGTGTGCAGGAAGCTGTAGGGGCCAGGAGGATGGAGGAAGGCAAAGGGAGCAGTGGTGTGAAATGAGGACAGCAAGGGGCACCTGTGTCAGTTAAGCCTCTGACTCTTGATTTCGGCTCAGGTGATGATCTCATGGTTTGTGAGTTCGAGTCCCGCATCAGGTCCCATGCTGACAGTGTGCAGCCTGCCTGGGGTTCTCTCTCTCTCCCTCTCTCTCTGCCCTTCCCCCACTTGTGGTTGTGCTCTTTCTCTCCCAAAAATAACTAAACTTAAAAAAAAGTGAGGTCGGGGTGCCTGGGTGGCTCTGTCGGTTGGGTGTCCGACTTCAGCTCAGGTCATGATCTCACAGCTCATGGGTTCGAGCCCCGCATCGGGTTCTGTGCTGACAGCTCAGAGCCTGGAGCCTGCTTCCGATTCTGTGTCTCCTCTCTCTGTCCCTCCCCTGCTCACACTCTGTCTCTCTCTCTCTCTCTCTCTCTCTCTCTCTCTCAAAAATAAATAAATATTTTTAAAAATTTTTAAAAGATGAGGTCAGCAAAAGAAGTGGAGGCATACCACATATGGGAGGTAAGGGGGGAGGGGCGATTGACAGCAGGTAACTGGCTACATTAAATTTCCATCATAAGAGTTTCTTTCTGTGGCCTGGAGCACGCACAGAGGGAAGGCAGGGTGCCAGCCGGGACACCGGTTCCAGGGCTGTTGCACTGGTGCAGGCGAGAGGTGGTGTGGACCACTTTGGGGCGGCAGAGAAGGCAACCAGTTGTGCGAGTGCAGGTATGTTTTAGGATTGGGTCTGTCTAGGTCAGGTCAGGGCTGGTGGTTGGGATTGGACATAGGTTTAAGTGGAAAGAAGAAGCAAGAGTAACACCAAAGTCTTTGACCCAGGCAGCCCGGCGAATGGCTATGCTGGTTACTGGATGGGGAAAGGCTAAGGGAGGAGTAGAGAGTAACAGGTGTTTGGTTTGGACACATGAGGTTCGAGATTGCTAGGAAGCACAGAAGGGGGGTAGTTGGTTATATATAGGTTTGCAGTTCAGAGGAGAAACCAACACGGTGGATATAAATGTGGGCGGCACCAGGAGATAGAAAACGCAGCACAGTTGTATCCGTACACTTACGTAGCAGGTGTGTATGTTGAGTCCACATCCAGAAGTGTTCAAGAAATGCAAACTTATCTCAATGCAACTTAAGCTGTATTTTGAGACCCCATTCCACCCAGTGTTGGAAAATCAAACTACCAATTCAGCCAACCTTTTCTAGTTGAGTAAATTAACCAAAGTTGACATTAACGTGGGTGATTTAGGTTCTTTTTTTTCCCTCTTCTAACTTAGATAGCTTCATGACTTCAGGGAAATTGTCTAGTCCTTAGCATGCAGGTGCATGCATTTTGGGCTGGCTGGGCTTGAACTACCTGCCTGGCCTTCTGCCTTGCAGTACATTATAGTACAGCTCCCTCTACTGTCCCCCTTCCATCCCGTGCCGCGCATCCCCTCTGGGTCTGTGGGTTCTGTCTACTTTGGAGGCCACAGTTGGTTGACATTAGAAACCATCTTCGGGGGCCCTGACCAGTGCCCAGTTGTTCTGTTTCAATTCCCACTCTCCTTTTCCATCAGTTCAGAGATCTTTCCAGTCTCCCTTTGGACAAGAGAAAACAGGCTCAGCAAGTATTCTTCCCAGTTTTTGTCCTGCCCTTTCCCACCCCTTGAAATACAGCTTTTGAACTTTATTTATTTCTTTAACATTTTTTAGTGTTTATTTCTTTTTCAAAGAGAGACAGACAGAGTGTGAGTCAGGGGTGGGGAGGGGAAGCAGAGAGAGAATCTGAAGCAGGCTCCAGGCTCAGAGCTGTCAGCACAGAGCCTGATGCGGGGCTCAGGCTCATGAACCGTGAGTGAGATCATGACCTGAGCTGAAGTTGGATGCTTAACCAACTGAGCCACCCACGTGCCACTATTTATTTATTTTTTAATTTAAATTTTAGGGGGTGGCTCAGTTGGTTTAGCATCCACTTCTTGGTTTCGGCTCAGGTCATGATCTCATGGTTCCTGGGTTTGACCCCCACATTGGGCTCTTGTGCTGACAGTGTGGAGCCTGCTTGGGATTCTCTCTCTTTCCCTCTCTCTGCCCCTCCCCTGATCATGCAAAATAAATATATTAAATTTATTTAATTAATTTATAATTTATTAATTTTAAAATAATAAATTAATACTAAAATAAATTAATTTTTAAAAACTTTAGTTAACATACAGTGCAATTTTGGCTTCAGGAGTAGAATTCATTGATTCATTACTTACATGTAACATGCAGGCTCATCCCAACAAGTGCCCTCCTTAGTACACCTCACCCATCTGTCCCATCCCCCACCCACCTCTCTCCATCTAATCAAAATAAGTCATTTAGCTTTTGGACTTTAAAGGCAAGAATTGACATCACCGCCTTCTGGTGCCTTTGTGACAATTTTCCTTTAGGCACTAGAGGTCTGATGTTAAAATTTTTTTTTAAATGTTATTTATTTTAGAGAGAGACAGAGACAGAGCACAAGTGGGGATGGGGCAGAGAGAGAGGGAGACACAAAATCCAAAGCAGGCTCCAGGCTCTGAGCTGTCAGCACAGAGCTTGACGCGGGGCTTGAACCCACAGACCTCGAGATCATGACCTGAGTTGAAGTTGGACACTTAACCAACTAAGCCACCCAAGCACCCCTGTTTTATGTTTAGCGTCCTCCCTCCCACTCAAAATCTCGGTCCTCCTCCTTTAGCAGTAGCTGCCAAGGTCACCAGGAAGGTCACAGGGTAAAAAGGAATGTGGTAAAAAAAAAAAAAAATCAGTTAAGACTACACAGTATCTTGCAAGATTTGTATACCTGATTTCTGCCTTTTCTGTCCTATAAGCTCAGGGGAGGGGACAGATTATATTTGATTTGCTCCACATGGTAGACACAGGACCCAGTGTGTAGTAGGTGCCCAGTTACCTGTAGAACGAATGAATGAGTGAAGTAATGTTAAGACCAACACTGTGTTCGTAGGTACACGTGTGCTCAGATACAAAAAAACATTCGTGCTGCTGTTCCCAGGGGAACCATAACTCAGTTGACTGGCCATGCCTGGGTGTATTGGCACTTAGAAGATGTTATAAAAGTGAGCTAATCCTTAGAATTAGAAACTTCAGAAATTATTCCATAATCTGGAATTGTTTTACTGGCTTTGGAAATGGAACCTGGAGAAGCATACTAGAGAGGAAACATTTGAATCATACCTAGGTTATTTTTTCTTTAAGTTTATTAATTTTAGATTGAGAGCAAGCAAGCGGAGAAGGGGCAGAGAGAGAGAGAAACAGAGGATCCGAAGCGGACTCTGTGCTGACAGCAGATAGCGCGATGCAGGGCTCGAACTCACAAACCTGGAGATGGTGACCTGAGCTGAAGTTGGATGCTTAACCCAGTGAGCAACCCAGGGGCCCCACCCAAGTTATTCTTAAGTGCACTGGGGACCTTCTTTGTTTGTTTGTTTGTTTATATGTTTGTTTGTTTTTAAGTAGGCTTAACCCAGCATGGAGCCCAACATGGGGCCCAAACTCAGGACCTTGAGATCAAGACAGGAACTGAGACCAAGAGTCAGACACTTCACTTCCTGAGCCACCCAGGTGCCCCTGGGGTCCTTACTCTGGAGTCTCATCCCAGCTTCTCAGACTTTTCCATTAGGGAGAAGAACACTGAGCTCTGGAAGGTCAGAGGGCAGAGTTGAAAGCTCTGTACCGAGAAGTTTCTTTGAAGTCTCATATTTTATGTTAAATTCAAGTTCATTTATATTTGACAACATAATATGCATATGTGTTTTAATATAAGAGTTAATGCATTTCGAAGATATGCTGCCTTCTTCTGCTACTTCTGTGGAAAATATTTCCTATCATAAGAACTTGGTGTTAGGGCATTCACAACTTGCATTTTCTCTTAATGTTTTAATAGTTTCATTCTGAAAACCAAACTTTAGGAGTGTTAAGGCTACATTACTAAAGCCACTAAGTAGCCTTACAAAGCAAACTGTTGTCATTTTTACTTGCCCAGAAAAGTGTTCACCAGTCTACGATTTTCACTGGCAATTCTTCATCTGCCAAGGTGATTTTTATCTTTTTATTTACACATATATTATGGGACCAAAAAATCAGCTAGGATAACTTTGACATAACATTGAAATCTAAGTATTTATGATTCCTTATATCATGGACACTGAATGAATTTGTAGGACATTGAGTTTTAAATGTTCCTACTAACACATTTTTCTTGGGCATTTTCAACAACCCTGGGAGGTAAGGAAAATACACATCATCATTGTCCTCATTTTGGCTGCTTGCAGTTTTACCAGGTACTGTCCTGGCTCCCACACAGGTTAACAATGGGACTTTTAAGTCACTGCCCTGGGACTCATGTTTCTCATCCATAAAATGGGCTTCACCATAGTTCCCAGATGGTAGGATTTGAGAGACACTGAAATAACTGTTCAGCATTTTACAACCTACCACAAATGTCAGACAGATGGAGGTTAAATTATTATATGTGTTACAGATAGTCATGCATAACTTGTGGCCTGGGTGTGGGGAACAAATTGGATTGCCAGTCCCCCACATTGCTTCCCCCAACTGTCAAATCTAGACTTTGGGCCAGCTTAGTTTGGTGCTACCAAGATTCATGCCATTATCCTTGTCCCTCAGTGGACTGGGAACTTCTCTATAGGAGAATTAAGAGGTGGAGTAGAGAACACAGGACTCAGAGACTCCATCTTCTCAGGTAGTTAGGAGTAAACAAGATGGCAGCCATAAGTGCTTAAGGCAGAGCCTGGGGCCACAGGGCATAGCTGTTTTTAGATACTTACAACCTATGGTAGCAACAATAGAAACTTTATTTGCATATTCTCATTAAAATCTGTTATTCTGTATCAGTCTGTTAAAGTCAGGATTATTTTCATCTTCATATGATGAAGCTGAGGCTCCAAGAGCTAAAGTAACTTGCCCCAAATCACATAGCTAGAAAGAGTGAGGGCCAAAATCTCATTGCTTTTGTATGCTTTCATAAATCATTACAGCTGTAAGTTATTCATTGCTGGATTGATGATGTTGTCACATGAGAGTCTTAACCAAAGCTGGAATCCAGGTTGGAATCTAAACGTTAGATTTATACTTTGTGCTAACAGAGGAAGCAGGGGTTATTAGCCAAAGAGATTAGGAAGTAGAGATGTAAATATAAACACAATTAGTGATTTCTCTTATTTTTACAACTCTTATTACAACTTTTATTTTTATAACTTTTGTTATGTGTAAAATTGTTATGTTTAAATATGTTCAAAACACAAAATACATAAGTTAGTTTATATACTCAGATTTAATACCTATTAATATTCTGCCTTACTACTTTGAATCTTTCCTTTATAAGAAAGGACATTTTTAAAAGTTTTTTTTTGTTTATTTTTTAAATTTTTTTTTTTAACGTTTATTTATTTTTTAGACAGAGAGAAACAGAGCATGAACGGGGGAGGGTCAGAGAGAGAGGGAGACACAGAATCCGAAACAGGCTTCAGGCTCTGAGCTGTCAGCACAGAGCCCAGCGCGGGGCTCGAACCCACAAACCACGAGATCATGACCTGAGCTGAAGTCAGACTCTTAACCGACTGAGCCACCCAGGCGCCCCCATTGTTTACTTATTTTTGAGAGAGAGACAGACAGACAGAGAGTTGAGTGGAGGAAGGGCAGAGAGAGAGAGAGAGACACACAGAATCTGAAGCAGGCTCCAGGCTACGAGTTGTCAGCCCAGAGCCCAACGTGGGGCTCGAAGCCATGAACGGTGAGACCATGACCTGAGCCTAAGTCGGACGCTTAACCAACTGAGCCACCCAGGTGCCTCAAGAAAGGACATTTTTGAGCAATGATGCAAGCACCCTCCCTCCCACTCAAAATCTCAGTCCTCCTTCCTCAGCGGTCACTGCTGAGGTTTGTACTGGCATTTTATAACCCTCCAGAAATGATTAAGACTCTTGTGAGTTTGCTTCTGCAGCTTCTGTTTCCCCCCCCCCCCCCTCCAGCATTATTCTTGAGATCCACCTGTGCTGATCTATGGAGACGGATCTAAAGCAGTTAGCTTTTTTTTTATGATCCCTATTTGTTAAGATGTGGCTCTTGCCATAGAAAACACTCTCTTTCCCCTGATAGGCAAAACCAGTGCCCTGGTTTGAAGTTTTCTGAAAGGGAATTCTTCTAAGCACACTCTCTTCCTGGGCTCTGATGACAGCCCAGTGTCTGGACTGAAGAGACATGTTGGAATTTGCACTCTTGGTATTCAAGATTTTAAATCTTAATTTCCCCAAGAACTTCATTCAATTTCCCCAAAGGCAGAGTCTCCTGGGATACATATTCAGCCTGACATTAAGTTTAGTAACTATTTGTTGAATTAGAGTAACATGAGTTACAATAAGCTAACACGGTGAGCCCCAAAGAAGATACTTCTTGGGCATTCAGCCCCTGATGGGTTCTGCTTTTTGTGACGGAGACACCAGAGACAAGCCTTTATTTAGGCAGGGTCTGGGCCATGCTTATTAGCTGGAGTCCCCTGCTTGTGCTGATCTCAATGAGGGCATGTCCTTTTGGGGCCACTGAAAGAGAGGGATGCCTACTGGTGAGCCTTTATGTGTTTACGCATGGGACCAATATTCATACAGTGAAATCCATGCTGGTTATACCACTTTTTTGCTTTTACAGGATTTCAAAACCTGGACTGAAATCATATTTATGTAGCTTTCCCTTTGGGCCAGGCACTGTGCCAGTCAAGTCACACGCAGCGCCTGACTCATTCATCTCACAGAGCAGTGGTGATCAAGGCAGTGTTATGACTCACACTGGATGAAGAAACTGAGGCTCAAAGGATTTATCCAAAATAACAGAGCCGGCAAGGATCTGAACAGCCTGTCTGACCAAAGGGCTTTCCAGTCAACCATACGTTGCCTTTCCTTCTCAGTGTGGAATCATCAATGTCACTGTGCAACACTGTGTAGACCAGAGATGGTGGCCCTGATGTGCCCCTGATTGGTGCCGGCAACCTCTTGCCATCACACATGCATCCACTGCCAGTCCGTATTGATGCTCTGACCCCTGTGGGGACAGGAAGGCATGCTTTTCCTATGAAAGAGTGGCTTCCACTGGTCCAGAGGCCTCCTTGGGAGAGCCACCTGCTGACCACCTACACTTTGACCCAGAAGCCCAGTTACATTGGAGGAAGCAGAGTGTAACCTTCAAGTCTCAGTGGCAGGTATGCAACATTTCATCTTCTTGACTACTAAACATCAGTGCGGAAGCTAATTTACAGCTTCAATCATGAGCCTTGGCATATTATTGGTATAAAGTGTAAATATTTGAATGCTAATTATCGTAAAACAAACAGGCCACTGTGTCCAAAGCAGATGAATGCTGTTTCAGGAAGCCAGCAGACCCTAGCTGGTAGGCAGCTTGTGTTGTCTCTGCACAACCAATAATAGACGTCTGGAATCATTTCCACCTCCCTCTGCCCCAACAGCACCTGCCACCTCATTGCAGAAAGTTCTGAAAGCTAAAAGCTGCCCAGAGTGGCTCACATATGGGAGTCCTTGCCTTTTAAACTATTTCCCATCTGCCCTGCCATTTGAGGAAAAATCTTGTATTGCTGAAATTATTTGCTCAGAAAGAGAATACCATCGTCTTAATAAGATTGGCCACCCTTGTTCAGCCGGAGCCCAACATTCCTGGTCACCTGTCCTTGCACCATGCAAATTCTCATCCCAGGTGCACTTAGCCCAGTTGTTCCACTGGCTGGAGGTGACTGACTCCCTTCCAAACCAATGTGTGCTTCAGTGTCCAAACCTACTCCCCCGCGTCTTTAGTCCATTTCGCTCCTCTCTACATTCACTTATCCTGGGACAGAGACCCAAGCAGTCAGAATTGTGGTCTTCCTACCTAGATAACAAATTCCTTGAGATCTTAGACCTTCCCACCTGTAGCTGGAAATGTTAGTGAACTGGCAGCCTGTTCTGACTGGGCGAAATCCACATGGTTGGCGTGCCCAGGCTAAGCTGTCGCTAGTAATGGCCAAGCAGGTGGATTCTGGGGAGGTGTTGATTCCAAGGCCTATACCTGGGAAGATCAGTTTCTCTAGCAGACAAAAGCGTGTTAGGCAAGACAGGATGTCAGGTGGTCTGGTCAGTGTAGGGAGCTAACCTGAAATTTGGCATAATACTTTCTGGCCGAGAGAAAAAAAATCTCATTAAAATTTCAAGCATGGTGGGGGCGCCTGGGTGGCTCAGTCGGTTGAGTGTCCGACTTCGGCTCAGGTCATAATCTCACACCTCGTGGGCTCGAGTCCCGAGTCAGGCTCTGTGCTGACAGCTCAGAGCCTGGATCTTGCTTCAGATTCTGTGTCTCCTTCTCTGCCCCTCCCTGACGCGCGGGCACGCACTATCTCTCTCTCTAAAAAATAAATACACATTAAAAAATTAAAAAAAAATAAATAAATACAATACATTTTCAGGCATGGTGCAACATCCCCTGGTTTCATTGTACAGTTGGTACAAAAGGGTTTGGAACAGTGTACATGATGGGGACCACTCAGAGCTTCAGTTTCTCCATATGCCGAATGAGAATAACAATGTTGACTGTAGAGTTTGATACGAGGATTACACTGGGAATGAAGCATTTAACTGAGACAGTACAGATGAGGGGCTTTGCACAGGGCCCAGCATGTGGTAGGCGTCTGCTGCATGGCAGCATCTGATACCGTCGCTGCTCGTTCATTCCATCTCCCTGACCACTCCTGTGACTGCTGTTCCTTACATTCTGTTCCTTCCATGCTGTTCTTAAGCCAACCATACGACAACTGGTTAAATGTGTAGAGAGCCACCCACACACTCCCGCTGGCCTGGGAAGGACAGCAAGCGGTGGGGCCCCTCCCGCCTGTCCCACCCAGGAGTCCGCCTCCGGGCGGTCCTGCTTATTTTATTTTATGAATTGCAGTCTTTCATTTCATTTATTTAAAAACATTAATCGGGAACCTTCCATGGGGCCACCTACACTGGTTTCCTGGGAATATAAGACTGAATCTGATACGGTCCCACCCTCAGGCAGCTCCCACTGTCCCCCTCTGAGATTACTCAAGATACCACATTTTAAATCAACCAGAAGCCATGGCACTGGTTTTTTAAACTCAGGCCTTTGCCAAGAGAGCTCATGGGTCGGCTGGCCCTAGCATAACTGCGTCCTTCCTCCCACAGGAGATGGCGACATCTATCGTGGAGTCCAGCGGCTCCTGGTCACAAGGATACTTGGCCTCAGCCAAGCTGCCTCACCCTCAGGGTGCCCAGTGCACCTGCAGGGCTGCCCTTGTAGGACAATGAATCAGCAGTTTGGCTGGGACCCTTAGAAAGGGGGCCAGCCCTCCCACCACCAGGCCCCACTGACCAGGCTGACCTCCTTCTTTCTGCTCTTCTGGGCATTAGCTTCAGAATGGGCTGAGACCTGAGTGAGAAAGAATGAAAGAGCAGGCCCTCCGTGTCGTGCATGTAGCAGTCTGGAGGCTTTCTTACATTTATAGAAAATGAAAAGAAAGAAAAGGGGTTATTTGTGAAAGGAGCCAATGGGGTTGTGAAGAGAGAGAAGGATTCCAGCTGGGGGTGGTACCTCCCTCTTTTCTGCAGACTTGAGTGTTTTCTTGGGTATGTGACAAGAGCTAATTTTGGAAAAACGAATCTTGAAAGCAAATGTCTCCTGACGGCTACTAAGATACATGAGTATCTCACTATAGCTCACATCCTAAATCTTCTTTATTATTTCAATGTTAAAATAAATACTTAGATTTAAGATTCTTCAGACAACTTCGACATACAAAAAAGACAAGAGTGTTTCTCCGACCAACAGAAAACCCGGCCAGATGGCAGTTGTAACAGAGACCCATCCATCAAAGTGTGCTACAAAATACTCTCCATTCAAGGAAACGGGTGATCAAGCCTGTCAACCTGAGGGCTTATGAGAGGGACATCGTTGAAGTGGCAAAGGCCAGAATTAACTTCTCTCTACCCTTGAACAAAATGGGAAGCTAGCCCTCTTAACACTTAGCTGCACTGTAATGTTCATCTGCAGCTTGTGTTTCCTCACGTCATCTGACCACTTGTAATGAATTGTGCCTTTTGGAAAATGTGATTTCTCCCTCAACAATTTGAAGGAGGATTATTAACACTCTTTCGTATTATTTTCAACATCCTCCATGCAGAAGCGTGGCTCATTTCTTTGAGAATTAGTATCTGAGGGGCACCGAAATTCCTGAACAAGTGGAATAATCAAAATAATTTCTAGTAGCCAGTCATTTTGTTTTGTTTGTCTATGATCATTGCTTTAGTGTTACCCTGTTAAGTTTCCCAGAGGCCTGGCTAGAAAGGCAATAGGAATTGGGAGAAAAGTGGGAAGAGAGAAAAGTAGTTCAAGTGGGCAGAGAACGTCTACTTGGAATGTAGACCTTAGCACAGCTAAAGTAGTAGGTCATAATGTTATTACAATCGCTTTGGAGAGGGGGCACCTGGGTGGCCCAGTTGGTTAACCTTCTGACCCTTGATTTCAGCTCAGATCATGATCTCGCCGCTTTGTGGGTTCGAGCCCCACATCGGGCTCTGTGCTGGCAGTGCAGAGCCTACTTGAGATTCTCCCTCCCTCCTTTTCTCTCTCTCTCTCTCTCTCTGTCTCTCTCTCTCTCTCTCTCTCTCCATCTCTCTCTGCCCCTCCCCCACTTGCACTGTCTCTGTCTCTCACAAAATAAATAAATAAACTTAAAAAAAAATCCCTATGGAGAGAGGGCCACGCCACACAAACGATGCTTATAATCTTGCCAGTTCTCTTCCCAGGGGACAACTGGCAGGGACTGAACTGCCGCAGTCACTAAAATCACCCCCGACAAAGCACACGTGAACGTATGATTAGGTAGCACTTTGTCATTGGCACCTGGGAACGGATGATTTGCCTGATGTAGCTCTTATATCTCCCCGATGTGATTTATATCACACCAGCTAATGATGGGAAATAGCAATGAGTATACGTTACTTTGTTTAAGCTACGTTATTATATTTTAAATATACCACGTTAGAGGAAAAAAAATGTGTTGTTTTTTTCTTCTTCTGTTGCTTAGCTGAACATTTCTTCCTCTGGCTGAATGGTCATTTTGAGGAGAAGAATGAGCAATGGACAGAACATTGGTGATGTCCTCCACCTGTCTCTGACCTGGATTTTTATAAAGATGCTGGGGACTGGGCCCCATGATCCGTAAAATGATGTGTGTAGCGTTTTGCTGGCGGAGGATTTGCTGTTGCCTTGAGATTTAATCATTTTGGAGAATGTTCCCTTAATTGGCAGCAGAAGGTTTGCAGCGACAGAGGTTGTGGGGAAGCTTTTGGATTATTAAAAGTTCAGCCTAATCATGAGTTGAGACCTTGATCCCCCTCCTTTCTATTATTACTGTGCATCCGAAGCCACGAAATCTTACCTAATGAAAAATCATCATTATTGCATTGGGCTTCCCAGTGCTTGCATGGTGCCCAGAGGGCTTCACAAATCCCACCTTTCTGCTTCCTGACAAAGTGGGCAGAGACAACAAGAGCTGCCCCAGGGTCCTGGCCCCATGGCAGTGCCTTCTCTCCTGCTTTTTCCTTTTAGGCTTGCCTTCTGACCAGAGAGCTCCTGTCATGATTCTGCCTCTCTTCCATGTCTGTCAGCTCCCCAAAGTTAAAAAACAAAATGTCTTGGCCTGCTTTGGTTGGGAACGAGGCGTTTTCTAAATAAGGAAGTCTGTATGCCTAATACCCCCACTCTGCTGCTCTGAAGCAGCTCAGGGTCACCTGGCATGGGGGTGGGGCCCTCAGCTCCAAACCCCAGAGGGCCAGAGGTTTCTAGGCCCTCCCCAAAGGATCAAGGCTTCCTCCTCATCATTTTACACACAGCAACCCTGTGCACAGCCCTCCCCTTCTGACTTGCTATTTTAAAAACAGTCTCTCAAGCAAATGCTGGACAAAGACATCTCCACTTCCCCATTCTTCAGCAAGCCACCGACTGTGTGCCCAGAGCTGTTGCTCAACGAGAGGCAACCACGTAATGAGGACTTCTACAGCCTTGCTGTGGCAGAATAATCTCTCTGGTCTTTGTCTGGGGGTTCCTGGCATGGGGCTGCCAAAAGCCTTGCAATTTCCTGAGTGGCAGGAATATCTTTGTTATGTTCATGAGGTGACTCTTGGTGGGTCCCTGCCGAGCTTCAGGATGGAGGCTGGTCACCAGAAAGATGAACTGTGTGTTCAGACAGTAGGGGGAAATCTCTGGATACCAGGGCTGGGTGAAACTTCATGTTCATGAACATAGTGGTGTCCGAGAGTGATGTTCTCTGACACCACAGAGAGAGGGATCCACCCTGCAAGACCTCGAACCACGTGTGTACCTTACAAAACCTCGGTAATCGTTGGTACAGGGCTCTCGTAGTTCGTTCTGGCAAATTATGGAACCCGAGGGGGTGCCATGGGAACCTCCCAGATTGCTAGCCAAAGAAAGGGTCCTAAGTGCATGTGGCCTGGGGTTCCCACTTCAGGCTGGTGTCCGAGGTGGAGGCAGTCTTGTGGGACTGAGTCCCTAACTGGCGCAGACTGTGCTAACTCCAGAGCTTAGTGTCAGAATGGTATTGCAGTGTGCTCATCTGGGGTAAGGGCAGAATAACCGGCATTAAGGGTGATTTTCTGATTTCCTAATAGAAATGTTGAAATACTGGAAATAGCATCTAGATCCTCAGCTTGGGCAGCACAGTTTGAAGCACAGGCTCCCGAGAAAACAGGTTTAGAGAGATCATGTGGTAGACGCTACTCAAAGTGTGGTCCCCAGACTGCGTGTGCACATCTGCAAACTGTCCGTTACAAGCTCCTGATGAGATGTGTACAAAACTTGACAGTAAGCATTTAGAGTCTTTTACGGTAATTGGGCATTGCCAAGACATGCAGGAGTGGAAATATAAGAGCATCAGATTGTGATAGTTTGGAGAAAAAAAAGCGATCCTTCACCAGAGAGAGCTTAAAAAGCCTTCTTTAGAAGATATAGCTTCAGTCTGTATGATCAAATGGAGTCAGAACTTACTGCTAAATGTGTGAGCCCTGGAGTCACGCAGATGGGTTTTGTATGCAGTCGCTGCTGCTAGCTATCTCCCCGGCTTTGGGCAAGTTACTTAACCCCTCCGGGCTTTAGTTTCCTCATTTATAAAGTGTATTTCCTACCTTATAAGGTGCTGGGAAGACCAGATGAACTAATCCGGGGGAAAGAGTAAGCCTAGGGTGTGGCACATAGGTTAACCATTAGTATTGTTTCTTCTGTGTTAATTTATTGGCATCAACGTTCCCAGCTTGGTGAAAGCATGTTCTGTACGCGTGTGTTTGAATTATGACCGTAAATGAAACCTGCAGCCTTGCCTTTAGGTGAATACAAGGTAAAGCAAACACGTTTTTAAAAGCCACAGCCCCTCCATTGAAATGAATATTGCTTTTCATATAATCTCTGAGAGGCTGGGCTCTCCTTTCAAGGATGCCATGATGTTGGAAGCGTTTGGGGCACTTCTCATTTCACATTTCTGTTAGCACCGGCCCCCGTGATCTATTCTGAGGTAACAAAGTCCTCAAAACCTGTGTGGCTTATTCCCACAACCTGTCATCATCACTGTGGCGGTAGGTAGACTGGGCTTTGGCTGGGTTCTCACTTGGGGTCGTCCATACAGTTGCAGTGAGAGGTTGGCCAGGGATGGA
This sequence comes from Acinonyx jubatus, assembly GCF_027475565.1. Classification (NCBI taxonomy): domain Eukaryota; kingdom Metazoa; phylum Chordata; class Mammalia; order Carnivora; family Felidae; genus Acinonyx; species Acinonyx jubatus. Next base: position 52,771,747 of record NC_069388.1, read on the forward strand.
TCATCTGAAAGCTCAACTTGGCTGGACGCACCACCACGTGTCTTCGCTGTTCATGTTTGATGCTGGGGCTGGGACAGCCGGAAGAGCTTGGGGTTGGCGGGGCATCTTGCAGTCCATGTGGCCTTTCTACATGGCTAGCTTGGGCTTCCTGACTGCAGGGTGGACTGAGGTTAGAGAGACAGCCTTGTTGGTGGCTAGCTTCCTCCGGATGAGCGTTTTAAGAAGTAGAAAATGGAAGCAGGGAGTGGAAACGGATCAGAGCAGTTACAGAATCCTCCTCTGAATGCAAGGACAGGATTAGACCCCCACCTCTCAATGGGAAGGGGGTCAATGAATCTGTGTCCATATTTAGTCGGCTACAGAGCCACAAAGAAAACGTGGTTTTCTTACATTGGCATATCATTTTTTACCACCAAAGACAGAGGACAGCTTCCACAGTAACTGCGTTTATGTAGGTATCAGTCATTTTGATATGAGTTATCTAAGTAAAAACCCAGCCATTGCATTATGGCCCCACCTCACATGCCTTTGAGTTTTAGTCACATGGATCAGCCTATGCTAGGGAGGGAAGTCCCCCTCTGAGTTCTTCATACTCTACTTTCTGAGTGTCTGATTTCTACCAATGACCCCCTCGAGCCCTGTATTGCCTCCTTACACCTCTCCTCCCTGTCGCCCCTACCTGCTATAGAGAAATCTGAAAGCAACCAGCATGGTACCCTCGCTCAGAGAACTTCACTTCTCCCCGTTTCTCACAGAGCCTGTGGCTCAAACATCCAAATACACCCTCCGGGTCCCCCATGGCTGGATGGGAGTCACTTTCCAGTTCAGTTTTCCCTACTTCTTCCAACCCCATCACCCAAACACACAACCCCCACCCCCAACACGCACACGTAGGCTCACGCCATTCGTTCAGCCAATATGTATTCAGTGTCTGCCTGTGTTGGACACTGTGCTCATTGGTAGGCTCCAGAAAGCTCCAGTATTATTACACGTGCCTTGTATTTTTCCCTTTTGGGGGCTTTGCTTACATTCCCGAACATTAAGGGCGTTTCTTGTTACTGTTTTATTAGTACCAGGCACTGTACCTACACAGCAATGTAGCAGTAAACAGGGGCTCGAGTACTGTGTGAAGGAGAGGTTCCTTCTCCCTTACCTTTTATCTTGTCCATTTCATCTCTGCCTTCTTCATCACCTTTCTCTGTTGGAGGCTCATCTAGAATCAGGCAGCTTTTCCTTCATCTCCTCCCGTGTTTGACATGTGAACATACTACCTTCCTGTTCCATGAGAGACTCATGATGGGGGTGAAGTCGGAGGCTACTTATTTGAGTGTATTTTTGAAGTCCACAGATACCCTGGCATCACATTCGCCCACAGTGGCTAACTGCAGACCTGGCTGAAGCATTGGTTATTCAGGACCCTAGCGGACTTCTGGTATATTTCAGGCAGCCCCCAGGGCCTGGGGGAGACCAGGAAGAATCTGACACGGTTGTCACCCATTAAAAGCACACAGTACTACAGCTGTACAATATAGGAGCCTTTGTTGTCTGATAAAGCAGGGAAGAGAGGGCGGACGGACTCTGCTTCTTAACTCAGCTGCTTTGCTTTTCCAATGGAATTCTGTAAACCCAGTTTCAGGGAGAGGCTTTTGGGATGGGCCCCAATTCAGTGGCTGTCAGGGTGGGGGAAGTGGTTATACCTGCAGAGGTTTTCCATATATACAGCCACTCCTCCAGCTGTCTCCCAAGACTCTAGGCAGGACCTCTTGTCTGGCACGGATCAAGTGGAGGAAAGTGGGGTGGGGCTGGGGGGATATGATGCTTAAATTTAGTCAAACTTCCCAAATGAACCTGGTTTCTGATGCCCCTTCTAACCCTCCCCTGCAGAAACACTGCTCAAGCCAGATTGTCCCCAGGGACCTCTGAGCAGGTGTCTTCCTGTGGCTAACTGCAGACCTGGCTGTTTTTCAGGTTCATTCGGCCTCCTACCGACACAAGGTGCTGACCCCAGAGACCTGCCATGAAACCCCACTTGAAGCAATGGAGACAACGAATGCTTTGCGGGATCTTCGCCTGGGGGCTCCTCTTCGTGGTGATTTTCATTTACTTCACCGACAGCAACCCAGCTGAGCCTGCGCCCAGCTCCTTCTCCTTCCTGGAGACCAGGAGGCTCCTGCCCATGCAGGGGAAGCAGAGAGCCATCATGGGTGCCATGCAGGAGCCCTCCTTGCCTGAGAGCGTGGGTGCGAACAAGCGGCTGCTGGGCGGACGCCCGTCTGTCCCCTTCCGCGCTGGTCCAGGCGACCTGCCGCAATGGACCCAGGTGCAGGCTGGGTTTGAAAATGACGAAGAGTTCTTTTCATCCCAGATCGGGAGAAAATCGCAAAGTGCTTTCTACCCGGAGGACGACGACTACTTCTTTGCCGCCGGGCAGCCAGGGTTGCACAGCCACACTCTGGGCACGCCGGGGGCCCTCTCCCCCAGGGACCCAGGCCGGCGGGAGGGGGCTGCACCGGCTCGCCTGGCTCAGAGAAGGCGGTCGAGGAAGCGGCAGCGGAAACCCGGCGGGAGCCCGGCGCTGGAGGACGGCGACGACGGGGACAGGCTATACTCGTCCATGTCCAGGGCCTTCCTCCACCGGCTCTGGAAGGGAAACGTCTCGTCCAAGATGCTCAACCCGCGGCTGCAGAAGGCCATGCAGGACTACCTGAGCGCCAACAAGCACGGCGTGCGCTTCCGCGGGCGGCGGGCGGCCGGGCTGAGCCGCGCCGAGCTGCTGTGTGCGCTGCGGAGCCGGGTGCGGGTGCGCACGCTAGACGGCAAGGAGGCGCCCTTCTCCGCGCTCGGTTGGCAGAAGCTGGTCCCCGCCGTGCCGCTGAGCCAGCTGCACCCGCGCGGCCTGCGGAGCTGCGCCGTGGTCATGTCTGCCGGCGCCATCCTCAACTCCTCCCTGGGCGAGGAGATAGGTGGGTCCCGCACGGTCGCCCACGGTGCGCACTCGGCCTTGTTCTTTGCGTCTGGCTGGCTGGGCAGAACGGGGGTTCTGCGCTGGATGTCTCTGACGCCAGCCGGAGAGTCTCCCGTGCTTCTCCCTCACTGGCGCAGAACGAGCCTGTTGGAGGTAGCAGCAAAGGTCTTTTTGGGGGTCGATTTGAAAGCGGTGGTGTTGCCCCTCTCCTGGCTGGCAGGGGAGTGGAAGGTCTGTGTCCTGCCCCTGGCAGCCGCTCCGAGTTCTTCTCCCAAAGAGACTGTGTTCTACGTGGCCAGGCTCCTGGCCTAGCCCGCAGGGACCTGATGAACCCCTAAGTTGTAGGCTCATGGGAGAGGAGCAAGAGGACCAGAAAAGAAAGCAGAACTGTCTGCAGGGCAGCGACAGTTAGAGAGGGCGCAACTGCAAAGAGAAGTATGCATGGTGGTAATTTTAGTTAGCCCAGGGACTAAATGGATGTTGTGGCTCAGAGAAGAGCCCTTCCTGTCCGCACAATGAGCTCTGACCTCACGCCAGCTGGTGCATGTCCAACCTTTGAGTCGTGGCCAGGACACCCATCAGGGACCTTCTCCAAGATGGTAAATAACATGACCACACCTTGGGTATCCATCTTTCCTTCTGAACTCTGCCTTCAGAGCCCTGTCAAGAGCCCAGGAGCACATCTGGGTCATAGTTCCTGTATTAGGCCTGTCCAGAGAAACAGATTGATGTAGAGAGAGAGGAGATTTTTTTAAGGACTTGCTCCTGCAGTTGTGGGGATGGACAAGTCTGAAATTTGTAGGGCAGGTGAGTAGGCTGGAAGTTTGGATAAGAGTTGAGATTGCTGTCTGGAGGCTGGAGTCTGCAGGGCAGGCAAGCAGGTGGGAAGTTGAGGCAGGGTTTCTCTTTTGCATCTGGAGGCAGAATTCCTTCTTTCTCAGCAAACTTCAGGCTTAGCTGTAAAGCCTTAGCCTTCCCTCTGTGCCCATGCTCATTCCATTGCCACACGGGCAAACAAGCAGTTTGAGTCTATAGAATCATTCATTCATTTAATAAACATGTGTTTAGTCCTTACTATGTTCAGACTTCTGTACTAGGTGCCAAGAAAAAAATGTGAATCGGACACAGCCTTGGCCTGAAGTCAAGTTGTAAAACAACTGTGTCTAATACATCTCACAGTAGACAGTGTTGTAGCTCATAGCTAATCTGGAAGTTTCAGTCAAGGGGCTTTTGCTCACTTGGTAAAAAGGAATAACCTTGTTTCTTGGGTCTGTCAGTGTTCTGTATTCCTGAGGAGGGGCTGACATGCCAGAGCTGCCTTGAAATGGGGCGATGCCGTTGTAATTGGGTCCCACCACCCAGACCTCCTATCAGACATTCTTGGGAATGGAGCTGAATGTGAATTTTTAAAAAGTTGAAAAAAGTAAGCACGAGCACGGGCTTGAGGTGTAGGGTCCCAGTGTCCCAGTGCTGACATTACAGCAGGCTCATAATAACACTGTCCACGTGTCATATGCAGCCAAAGCCGGAGCAGAGTAGTCTGCAATTGATTATGGAAGAACAGTGGTTTAAAGCTCCCTGGGGTGAAGTTCCTTCTCATTCCCGAGGACCATTATTAATAATGTAAGAAGGAATTTAAGTATTATGCTTTAAAGCAGGCAGTAACTTGCTTCCGGTTTTGTTTTGCTTTAAACACCTCTGCATAGTAGCTGCATATAGGGATTGCTCTTGTGTGTCAGGGAGATTTCTCTTGCTCTTTATTCTGGCAAAAATATCCTTGACCAGAGTCTTATAAATTCTACTTGATTCAGAGTTTGGAAGAGAGTGTGAAAGACACTGGGAATTACACATTTCTGGGGAACGTGAAATGTCACTTACATCTTTGTTAGTTGCTAGCATCCAAATTTAATTTCTATTGTCTGCCCTTAGGTGAAGCTTCATGATTAGAACTATAGACTTCCAATTATGATATTGAAGAACGCAACTCAGAAATTTTAAGAAATTGTCTTTATTGTATTGCCCAGGTTCCTTTGAACCCAGTTTTTTACTACCATTTTAAGAATGTGGAATCAGCACAGTTCCGTGTGTAAAAGCAAAAAGTTTCATTTTTATAAGCAAGGGTGTCTCTTAGTCTCAGCACTTGTGCATGCCAGGTGCTTCTATGTCTCCTTCCTGCTCCCCTAACGTATATGTGCTTATAACACATATTTGTTAATGTCTCTCTTGATAAAAACAGATTCACTCAGCAGATTCCTTCAGGTAACTTTGAATGCTGGGGCGTGCCATGCTGGTTAGCTAAAATCATCTTGGCCCCTACATTTCTACTTGTGTAATTGGCTAAATGAAGATCAAAGAACTTACAGAAAGGTCATGGTCTCATGAAAGACTGAGGAAGAAGCTAAGAAAGTACCTACCTCCATGTCACCCCTGCCAGGAGGCCCCTCCAGGCTGTACTGGCCGAGAATGCTCCATCAATCTCCCCTCTCTGAGTGGGAGACCCCATGCGCCTCAGGTTTGCTTATCGGCCGCCCTGTAGCTCCCTCTGCTGGTTGCTCCTCTGACAACTCAGTCTTGCTTCTCCCTCTTCTGTTAGGCTTGAGTCATGCCATGTAATTGTTTTTGAGAACAGTATAGCAGTTGTAAACACCTCCACTTTGAATATGTTATTGCAAAGCAAACTGAACTGTTTTGGAAACATGGAACATTCTTTCCTAGAACTAAGAGATTATTTTTTTTTTCAGCCATACACATAAACAATAATAATTTGGTAGTGAAATCAGCTCCCAGCAGTCCTGTGCAAACACACTACAGAGGAGAAATGTCTTAACAGCCCTAGCCCCGATGTGGGAAATCAGGGACTGTGTGTTTGCAACTCAAATTCTGGGAAGGGTCTGGGGAAGTGGGAGGGTGTGGAGGGCTTTGTGTAGGAAGCAGGGCATATGGTACTTGGTGGTAATAGCTTAGGATTTGGCAGATCCTGATGCCTCAAAAGGGGAGAAAGAAGATCCTGTAGTTATTTAACAGGAATTGATTATTTATTGAGTCCCCAACCCACCGAGGCCTAATGCTATGCTAGGCACTAGCGATGCAAAGATAAATAAGGCTGAGGGATAAACCTCAAGTCCTATGCAGTCCATTGGAGAAGACCAACTGAACAGACATTTTCAGTATTGTGGTTAGAAGGACAGAGAGATATGCTTACTGACGGGGAAGAAATGACAGCAGAATCCTAACCCACCATGAGGGCTGATGACTGGGTAGAGAGAGGTTAGCAAGGAGTGCCCAAAGAGGGAAATCCAGGCTGAAGTCTAGGGTAAGAGGTAGGTGAGACACAGCATGAGAAGTGCTTGGCCGGGGGGGTGGGGGGGGGTGGGAGGCACACAGAAGGGCACAGGGGTAGGGAGATGGGGGAGGTGGGTGGCATGAGATCTACAGGGAGCACGAGGGGCTGAGAGTGGGGAGAGACTTACATTGATAGGCAGGCAGGCCGCTTGCACATCATTCTCCAGAAATTAGATTTCACTTAATACTTGTAATAAAAGGTGCCACTTATAGGGTGTCTACTGCAAAGTCCTGTTCTAAATGCTCTTGTGTAAACTGTTGCAAAGCCAAGAAAAGGAATCTTCCTGTTTTATGGGGGCACCTACAGGCACAGTGGGTGGAGCCTGGACTCCATTAAACCCCACTCTGGGTCTCCAGAAAGTCTAGCTCTGACCCCTGGGTCCATGGGGCCAAGAGAGGCATTACGATCTTTGAAGCAGGGAAGTGATGGGTCAGCTTTGCATTTCAGAGAGAGTTCCAGAGCCTGGAGTGGAGGGCACAAAGGAAGTCACACTGCAGCATGCTGTCCCAGGGAGAGGCGAGGCACACAGGGGCGGCGGAGTCTTGAGAGGGATGAATCATCTCTTTGGCAGGCCATTCCCTATAGATTGGAGGCTTTTGCTCCCTTGCTGTTTCAGATTTTGTTTTCTGGAGGAGTGCGGGAAGGGAGGAGGGGGATGTGGGGCCCAGTGCCCAAGGCAAGGCACTGACTTAGTGCTGGTACGCCTCCTGGCTGGCTGATTCTTGAAGGGTTTTTTAATCTTCCTTAGTGAATGCATGTAGCCTGGCCCTGTTCTCAAGGTCAACACGAAATGGCTCTACCCTGGAAATGCCTTCTCCAGAAATGAGGCTTTACTTTATTCCCCATGTGCTTGCTGTCTGATCCATTCCTTCTTTTCTAAATATGAATGGACAGCTTAGTTTTTCAAGAGCGTTATCAAGAAGATGCACAGCCAGGAATATGTTTACAAAACATGTCTGCATGATAGACACGCTCTCAGCTCATCCTCCCCAAAACGCTCCCCCCTCCCATCCTGATCCCACTGACAGCTTTAAGGAGGTTCCTTCTCCATAGCAGCCTCCTGCACAAAAATTGGCCTTTTAACTCTTTAGACTCCTACCACTTCCAAAGGAATTAAGCTAGTTTATGTTTTTGTGCCCTGTGCCTTGTGTGGTCGCTTGAAGGCTTAACACACACCTCAGTGTAGAATACTGGCATTTAAAAGCTATGACATTTTCAAGGGTGATACCGTTAATTTGGAATTTCTACCTAATTAATTTGAAAGCACCCACTGCTTGGAAGCCTTGGCTTGTTCACCTCTCCTTTAGACAGAGGCTGCGTCCAAGGGCAGCATGGTTTAGCAGGAGAACTAAGGTTCAGCAGCACTGGCCTCACACTTCTTGCCCTCATAGTGCCCTGATTACGTCTGCTCCTAAAGGTCACCTCACTGCCTGGAGCCTGCTCTCACTCTGGCTTGGGAGTGGGTTGCCCCAGATCAGCAGTTCACATCGTTGTGATGTGCTTACATTTGGGGTCCCAAGACCCCTTCAGGGGCTCATGAGGGGAAAACGTTTTATGAAAACACACAGGGGTCTTTTTAACCATTGACATTTGCACTGGTGGTGCAGAGGCAGTGGTAGGTAAAACTGTTGCTTAGTGTAAATGAAGGCGGTGTTGCCCAATGGTACTAGTTGCGATTTCTGCAGCCAAGCTCTGCAGGAGAAGAAAAGAGTGGCAGTTTTACTTATGGATGTCCTTGAGGAAGCAGGAAAACATTTAAAAATGTTGGCTTTATTAAATATCAGTCTTTGAGTACACATGTTTTCAAGACCAAGAAGGCAATGACGTGAAAACGCTTCTGCACACCAGCACATAGTGGAAAAGCCCTTGTGTGGCTGAGTAGTGAGCAGAACTAGCCACTTGTATCATGCGACGCCATGTTTACTTGAAACAAATGACTGATAGACATACTTTATTCAGTCACTGGATATTTGGTAGATATTTTCTCAAAGAGGAATTGAGTGAGCCTGTCCCTTTTAGGAAAATAGCGGACAGTATTTTTTTTTGCCAGTAATAAAATTCAAGCTTTCAACCAGGAACTTGTAACTGAACCCAAGTTCGTCTGCCCTGTGTGCAACAGCAAAGCCAATCACCGAGACATCAGGTATGCATCAAGGAAAGGGTTCATTTATGCAGCCAAACCTGAAGAAGGGAGGATAAGCCTCAAATCTGCTTCCTCCAAGGGGGAGGGAATGAGTTTTTTACAATCATAGAGGTTGAGAATGCATACATATTGATGCAAAGCGCAAGGAAACTTAACAACTACTCATAAGGAAAGATAGCATGTTCATTGAGCAAACATTTATTGTAACATATACCCCATGTTCCCTTGAGGTGGAGACTTAACTCTTGAAGGAGGCAGAATTCAGCCCCTGATGTCAGGAGGTTATCTTCAGATGAGGAGAGGGGTTATGGGCTTGCTCTGAGAGCCAGTATAAACTGGAGGGGGTCTTGGGCTTGTAATCTCGAGTAAGGAATGCCAGGCCTTGCTTGTTCCTAGGCTGGAACCATATCAGTTGACCTTGAGTCCAGGCTTCTGCAGAAATAGCCAAGTGAGTCTGTTAGTGGGGTCTGAAAAGACACAGCAGCTGATTAGGGGGGAACAGTTCTCAGAAAAACAAGCTTTAAACTTTCTGCTAGTTTCAACCTCATTAACCCCATGAGGCACTCTTTCAAACTTAGAAGTGTCCCAGCCTTAAAAACTGATGAGATGCATGGTAATATTAACTGCTGTGACTTGGGGGGGATACCTTATAATGAAGTGCATCAATATTTGGAAGATCTGCATAACTTATTAAATTGGTAGTTCCAAATGACCGTTGCACAATGCTGCAAAATCATGTGTGGGTGAATCATCCATTTTAAGAGCAAGATGAACTATTTGAATGGATTTTAATGTAACAGAGCATGGCAAGTTCATTGATACGGTTTCACATTCCACATTAGGAAAGCTTTTTTAAGAAACTAGCACTTGTCAAGTTTTGATGAAGTATCAAAGAAGAATATTCTCAGTAATGTGGAAAGACTTTAAGTACTCCTTACATTTTCAAAGATATATCGGAGGGTTCATATACTTCAACTAAAGCAATATGTTGCAACAGAATGCAGAAGCAGTTAAGAGAAACCAACTGTCTTCTGAAAAGCCAGGCGTTAAAGAGATTTGCAGACATTTAAACCAGTGCAAGTCCTCTATTTTTTGAAAATATGGTTATTTTTCATAAAAATATTTTAAAATAAATTAGTAAGTAAGGGTGCCTGGGTGGCTTGGTCCGTTAAGCATCTGACTCTGGATCTCAGCTCAAGTGTTGGTCTCAGGGTGGTCAGTTCAAGGCCCACCTTGGGCTCCATGCTGGGCATGAAGCCTACTTTAAGAAAATAATAATCAGTTAATTAATAAACATCTTTTTCTTTTTTTTTTAATTTTTTTAACGTTTATTTATTTTTGAGACAGAGAGAGACAGAGCATGAACGGGGGAGGGTCAGAGAGAGAGGGAGACACAGAATCTGAAACAGGCTCCAGGCTCTGAGCAGTCAGCACAGAGCCCGACGCGGGGCTCCAACTCACGGACCGTGAGATCGTGACCTAAGCCGAAGTTGGATGCTTAACCGACTGAGCCACCCAGGCACCCCAAAACATCTTTAAGTTTTCTATTTTGCTTCCAAAGTAGGCATATGTTGACAGATATAATCCAAATAAACAAAAGAACTTTGGGTTGTCAATAATTTTCAAGAGTGTAAGAGGGTTCTAAGACCAAAACGTGAGAACCACTGCTTTGGGTAATCAAATTTTTCTGACTCCAATAGCATTTGAATTTGTATGAGAAAATACTATCCAATAAAAATAAATAACCAAACAGCTCATTACAAAAAAAAAATGTATGAACAAGTGCCTATATTGTAAAGAAAATAGAAAGTGTTCAGGTTGTTAGGCATCATTTATTCAAAGCATGGATCACCTAGAATGTAAACATTGGCAAACCTCTTTATTTATTTCTTTAAGAACCAAGTAGTAAATATTTTAGTTTTTGTGAGCCATGGGGGTCACTGTCACAACTCACCTCTGCTATTACAGACAATAGATAAACAAATGACTATGTCCGTGTTGTGGTCCAGCTTTATTTACTAAAACAGGTGGTCACAGCTTGCTCCCCCCCTGCACCATTTCCCCTAAAAGAACACTGTAGAATTTTTTTAATGCTTATTTGTTTATTTTTGAGAGAGAAAGAGAGAACGAGCTGGGGAGAGGCAGAGAAAGAGGGAACAGAGGATCTGAAGTGGGCTCTGTGATAACAGCAGAGAGCCTGGCATGTGGCTCGAACTCACAAACCTCGAGATCATGAGCTGAGTTGAAGTCAGATGCTTAACCCCCTGAGCCACCCAAGGCTCCCCTTTAGAATTTTTTCAATTACGTAGTCAAGTACCCGTTATTCCTTCTTTGTGTTCTGTTTAATTTTGGTGCTCAAAACTGGAATACAAATTCTTCTGAGTTCAGGGCCCGTCAAGAAAGGCACCTAAGATAACTGTGTTTTGTTTGTTTTTCTTTTTAATGTTTGTTTATTTTTGAGAGAGAGACAGAGTGTGAGCAGGGGAGGGACAGAGAGAGAGGGAGACACAGAATCTGAAGCAGGCTCCAGGCTCTGAGCTGTCAGCACAGAGCCGGACACAGGGCTCAAATCCACAGGGTTCAAATCCACGTGAGATCATGACCTGAGCTGAAGTCAGATGCTTAACTGACTGAGACACCCAGGCGCCCCCTAAGGTAACGTTGTTTCAATGGTGGCATGTGTGCCCAGTCTCTGATACTTAGGGAGTAGGAAAGTGTCTCCTAGGAAGACTGCTCAGGAGGGAGCAGCACACTCAAGGAGGTGGCCTGCTTTAAGGACTTGTGTGGGGTATGGTCACGGTAAACATAGGGCACATCTACAGGCTCTTTGGTGAATCAGAAATACATAACCTTACCTCTCTCTCACGCAGACAGAGGCATTGTCGTTGCTCCAAGGTAAGCTTGAAATGTGCATAGAATTTTTGAAGCTAAAGATAGCCTGTAGCGATTCCCTTATTGCTGATTAACTCTGGTTTCTGGGCAACACAGTAGCTGGCTTGGGAGATTTCAAGACACATGCATGCATCTAGACTGCTTTGTGGAAAGGGAATGTGTCCCCATTCCCATCTAGCCTACCTCTAGCTCTTCGTGTCCTCGTCAGCCTCCAGGATGTGGGAGGTGTGTTTTCATCCGGGACCCCTGAGAACTCGAGGAAGTCTGTCAAGTTGAATGAAGAGAGACACAGATTTATGTTGTAGTTGAGGCTCGGTGAACCAAGGTGTGCCCTTAAAGAGTGTAAAGAGCCTCGGCAGCCAGTACCACTGGTGGTGTCTCCCGTCCTCCAGTCCTGTGGCAGTTGGTCATACCGTTGCTGGAAATGCAGAATGCTCTCGATTGCTCTCACATGGGCCTTCTGGGAATCAGCAGCAATTTGTAAAGCACAGAAATCAGCTGGTTTTCTTTCTTTCTTTCTTTTTCAACTTTTAAATTTCAATTCCAGTATAGTTAACGTACAGTGTTCTATAGGGCTGGTGTTCTTTTTAAGCACAAACCAGTACCCCAAGGTATAAAAGTTGCACTGAAGGCTGTGGCTCTCACTGTGTGGGAGATGTCCTTGTCCTGGCACAAGTGGCCTCTTTAGCGACACCATGAGCAGCCTTCATGCTCTAAAGCAATAAGAGGCCACAAACAAGCAGCCTCTGTCTGCAGCCTTTGTCTGCTCCCATGGATTCCATCTTGGAAATACCCTGGAATCTCTGAGAATGCCCACATAAAGCATGCCCCTTTAGAGAATATGAACACATAACAAGTACCTACATATATCTGAGATGACATTGGACCACATGTAATGGATTCATATGTTCCCATGTTGATTTGTCCCCTAGCGAAGACCTCATTCGAAATAAACACTACAGACACTGAAAATGACATGTATGGGTATCTTAACTATATTGGTTGTTTCCAGTTAGCTTCAGGTATTAAAAAATTTGCTTTAAAACTTTTTCTAAATTATGTTGATTCTACAGCAAAAAATTAAGTAACTTTGTCACTCATGTGTTCTTAGATTCTCATGATGCAGTTTTGAGATTTAACTCGGCACCTACACGTGGCTATGAGAAAGATGTTGGAAATAAAACCACCGTGCGCATCATTAATTCCCAGGTAAGATGGATGGAGTGTTTTCATGCATGTACATTTTATAGGTAAATAGTTTAACTGGGTGAATGAAGAGAAATTACCCAGTTGTACATGACCATGGTCTTGCTTATTTGTAGGTTCTTGTAATCATAAAAGAATTGATGAGAAAAAATGCAGATAAATAGGCATTTATGTGTGACATGACTAGGAAGAAATGAGTAAATAAGATTAAAAGGAAAAATCAGAGAAGATATAGAAACATGTATGGATATCCATATATGCATATGTATGTGTATATATATAATCATAGTGTGTTGTATATTACAGATGGAGCAAAGGACAGTTAAATTTAGAAAAAAATCATGGTGGTGTGAAAGGCAAGGGATGAAGGGGAGAAAAAGCAAAGGCTACAAAATCCAAGGGTCAGTAGGGTGGCTTGGAAACTTTAGTCCATTATCTGAAAATTTTAAAAATGAAATTGTTGAAAATGGAAGTATTTCTCTTTTTGGTGTTTTTCATACAAATGTTTTCCAAATTCAAAGCAAAATTATTCTCAAAACCATGGCAGTTTCTAGAGTTTCAAACTATATAGAAAGAACATGAGGTGATGGATGATTTATGACAAGTTGCTTGCAGAAGAAAAGATTAGCTTTCTGCCTGGGACCCTGAGCCAGGCAGCCTGCAGCAAGGGAAGAAACAATCGCCATGTTTCCTTGCTTCATAGACAGCATGGATTGTAAGAGTCGCCATTCATTTATTAACACTTCCAGCTTTTTAGCTAATCATCCCCACAAATTAAAATACATGCCACCTGTAAAATATGTCCTGACTTGAGAAATCTGTATGAAGAAAGAGAGTGCATCTTAAAAACTGTGAAAAGTTGCACCTCAACACTGAGGAAAACCAAATTTTTTTTTCTCCTCCAAAGCTGTAGTTTAAAAAAGATGATTGGCAGGTGAGATCGAAGGACTCCTCTAGGACCACAAAGGGAGGAAGTCGCATGTGGGCTGTCACCAGTCTGCTGGCTGTCCCTGTTCCATTTGTCCTGAGGCTGGCACTCTGAAGGCACCTTAATAACGTGGGTCATTCATATCTGTGCCTCCTTCTCCAGTTGTCTGTGAAGGCAATTAGAGAGGAGGTCGGGGGTGCCAAATTAGCTAAGGCATCGCATCTTTCAGGAGCTGATTCGATACCACCGGCTATGGGTATAATGCTGATGAAAATGTAAGAACTCGTGAATTTTATTTTATTTTGTTTTTTAAATTTTTTTAATGTTTATTTATATTTGAGAGAGAGAGAGAGAGAGAGACAGAACAAGAATGGGGGAGGGGCAGAGAGACAGAGGGAGACACATAATCCCAGGGAGACTCCAGGCTTTGGGCTGTGAACACAGAGCCTGACTGGGGACTGGAACTCATGAACCATGAGATCATGCCCTGAGCTGAGGTCAAGACGGGTAACTGACAGAGCCACCCACGCACCCCTCCTAAATTTTATTTTTAACCCTAGTTTCCCCAGACATTTCTTCAGGTTCATTAGCGTGCAATGCCTGCCTCTCTCACTCCCCCAGAGGAAAATAGTAAAGTCTGAGTAATTTTGTTTTTCTTGCTCTGATTCATTTTTTTAAACTGTCCTCTTTTTAAAAATATAATTTTGAAGAGCCACTCGCTTTGAAATGATTTCTGTGTGTATTTGCAGATTCTGACCAACCCCAATCATCACTTCATTGACAGTTCATTGTATAAAAACGTCATTTTGGTGGCCTGGGACCCTGCTCCTTACTCTGCAAATCTTAACCTGGTAAGTGTTCCCTTTGGTGCCCTTACCCTACTGATCAGACAGTGCCTTTGACTGATTAATAATGGGAGCAAGTCAAGGATTAAGCTTTTACAGAATGAAACCAATCATGGGCACTACTGAAATACATGGGCGTTCATACCATTTTGATACCCAGTTCCGGTAGCGTACTTGGTGAACGTGACCTACCTAATGAAAAAAGGGCTTTTGCTCTGGAAGGTTTAAAAACAAAAACAAATCACAGTGCCCTAAATGTTCAGAAATTCCTAGTTACACTGGAAGTTGAGCCAAGTAAACTCAGAGTTTTCCATTGTGATAGGGTTACATCACCTTCCACGTAGTTACGAGACCTTCTGAAATAAATTCAAAGTGCTTGATAAGAGAATCTAAACTTTGTGAATCAACAGCTCACTGCCCTTTAAGTGGAACCTGTTACAGACTCTTCTTGAGTGTGCAACTCTGGCTTTTTCCTCTAAACCTTTCTTACCTTATGTGATACAGTGTAAACAAGATTACTGCTAGCCATCAAAATATAAGCAAGTTACATTCATGGCATTCTGGCAAATCATTGCCTATCTAAACAAGCAGCTAGTTACTTCTGGTGAGAACTTGGATGAAAAGCCGATGCACTTGTCTTTTAAGGAGGGCTGGGAAAGAAGTGTGATAGTTTTAGCCTCATGAAAGATAATGTCTGCTGTGCCACTGAGCGTCTTTCAACTTGTTCTGTCATGACCCAAGAGAATGCATCCTTCTTAAGATGATGGAAATGAGGGAACAGGCCTTGGCTTTACCAAGAGGACTTCACAAGAGAGCAGCGGCCCAAGGTCAGATGGGTCCTTCTGGGGCTGTTGTGTCACTGTTCATCTTGAGACCAAGGCTGGACATTTAACTAGCATGATTCCTAACTGGTTCTTTTTTAAAAAAATTTTAAAAATTGCACTTAAATCCAAGTTAGTTAACATATAGTGTAGTAATGATTTCAGGAGTAGAAGACCCAACAAGTGCCCTCCTTAATGCCCCTCACCGACTTAGCCCCTCCCCCCACCATCACCCCTCTGGCAACCCTCAGTTTGTTCTCTGCATTTGAGTCTTTTATGGTTTGCCTCCCTCTCTCTTTTAATCCTAACTGGTTCTTAACCAGGAGCGCAAACCAGAATCACCTGGAGAGTATTTTTTCAAATGTATCTGTCAGAGCCCCATTTCCTGACATATCACTTACAGCCCCAGTGTGTAGTTTCTGAGAAAGCTCTCTGGCTGATTTTCACAGGTACCGTCTACCGAGAATCCGGCACGAAATGCATGTTGGAACTCTTCAGCTTCCTTTCCGGTCTGAAGTTCTCTGGTTTTAAGTTCTGACAGCTTTCTCACTATCTGTGGAGAGACTGAGAGCTCTAGCTATTGGACCTTGTTTCTTCCTCCTTGGGAAGCATCCAAGCCCGGGGCACAGAGCTGTCCAACCCGATGGAGGGGATAGCAACAGTGCTGAAACCCAGGCAACCGGGCTGCTTTCTGGGTGGCCTGCGCTCTGGGGAGCAGGAGGAGGGGTGAAGAAACTGAGGCCCACACTCCTCTTGCTTCCCTTCTGCTGCCTCTTGGCTTGGGGGCAAAGTTTACACAAGATGATTGGCCCCGGTCCTTCTCAAAATTGTTAAAGCCACAGAACCCATTCAACCATGGAATATTACTTGGGATCTCAGTGCGTATCTACTGTTTCCCGAAGGTGTCTGTTTGAAGGGATAACAGGGCCCTCAGAGCCTTATGAACTAAGTCTCTCCCCCACATACCTCCAAATCCCATTTTTTCATGGTGGCACCTCAGATGTTCTGAAGACATTTAAAAGTAAACCTAGGGGCGCCTGGGTGGCTCAGTCGGTTGGGCGACTAACTTCACTCAGGTCATGATCTCACAGATTGTGAGTTCGAGTCCCATGTCTGGCTCTGTGCTGATAGCTCAGAGCCTGGAGCCTGCTTCGGATTCTGTGTCTCCCTCTCTCTCTGCCCCTCTCCTGCTCACGTTCTGTCTCTCTCCTTCAAAAATAAACATCAAAAAAATTTTTTAAGTAAATCAACCTTATTGTACATTTTTTCATACAGTAACATGTACAGTCAGTGGAAGGATACATGTTGATGAGTATTAGCAAATTTATATAGTCATGTATCCACCACCACAGTTAAGAAATGGAATATTTTCAGCACTCCCAAGAGTTCCTTGTGCCCCACCTATCAGTCTGCCCAGCACTGCCCCAGACCTAGGCAATAACTGATATGCTTTCTGTCACTGTGTATTACATATGAAAAATATGTTTTGAAATACACTGATTGAAGCCCCAGGGTCAGCACACTGTAGCCGTGGACCAGATCTGGCCCCATTTCGTAAATAAAGTTTTATTGGAGCACAGCCATGCTCATTCATGATGTATCTTCTGTGACTTTCTCAGTACAATAGAAGCATCAACTAGTTGCAGCAGAGACTGTCTGGCCCACAAAGCCTCAAGGGTTTGCTACCTGGCCCTTTACAGAAAAGTCTGGGGCCCCTGCCCTAGCTCATCTCCCATATTTCACTAAAGAACAAATCCTTGTCCCTCAGGGCTGGGACCCTATCTCTTTTTGTTCTGGTTCCCTCATCCATGAGGCAGTGCCTATACTTCACCTCCTTCTCCCGGGCCCTTAGCCTCTAAATAGTCTCCAACCCCACCCCGGTGCTGCCCTGTTTCCTTTTCACAGTGTGGTTCTCTGTACTTGATTGCGTTGATTTTTTTGTTTGTTTGTTTCTTAGTGGTACAAGAAGCCAGACTACAACCTGTTCACTCCATATGTTCAGCACCGGCAGAGAAACCCAAATCAGCCATTTTACATTCTTCATCCTAAATTTATATGGCAGCTTTGGGACATTATCCAGGAGAACACCAAGGAGAAGATTCAGCCCAACCCACCATCTTCTGGCTTCATTGGTAGGTATATATAAAAATGGATGATCAGGCAGGCACTCAGGGTTAGGGTTAGGCTTAGTATTTAGCAAATGTACAGTTATGTTATTTAATCAGAACAATTAAAAGGTGGTTTTAGAGGAAGCATAGATAAGCTGAAGATAGTAGAAACACTCTGTTTTTTCCAGTTTTCTATTGGTATGTGATAACTGCCCCCAGAATTGCAAGATGTACAGCAAAAACTGTTTTATTTTCTGTCGGTTTTGTGGGTCAGGACAGGCTTGGCTGGGTTATTCTTCTGTTCCACAGGCTTCAGTGGGAATCACTTCATGGTATTCACCTGCTTCATGCGATGGCTACACTCCCGTGGTTGGCCCCTTTGGCGGGGATGGCTGGGAGGGCGGGCTCAGCCAGAACTATTGACTTTGTGCCTGCACGTGGTCTCTTGCATGGTGGTCTCAGGGTACTCGGGCTTCTTACATGGGAGCTCATGGCCCCTGGCAAGTGTGCCAAAAGGCAGGAAATAGAAGCTGCCTGTTTCTTAAGGTTGAGGCCTAGAGACCTGCACAATGTCACTTGCACTCTTCTGCGGGTCAGAGTAGTCAAGGCCCCACTGGATTCAAGGGGGAAGACACACAGACCCCACCTGGGTCATCTGTGATCCACTAGCCACTCACCCATTCACATTGTTTACGTGATACCAGATTGAGGAGCTGAATTTGTGACCGTAGGATAGTGTCATGTGCTGCAAGATAGCAAGTGCAGGCTTTGATGAGACTAATTCTAAGACCTTGTACAGCTCTTGCTGCCAGAGTCCACTAGCTCTAATCTAAAAAATGGATTTTTTTCATATAACAGAATCATCACACTTAGCTTATTTTATATATATATATTTTGCAGCCAGGCTTTGATCCTCCAAAATTTGTGGTTTTACTCTACTTCTTTACCCATGATTCAGCTAATCATCCCATTATCTCTTTGATTTTACCCGAGTAGGGTAATATTAAGGAATATCCTCGATCCCCTTGGCAATATGAAAGCTGTAGTGGAACCAAAGGATGTTAGTTGTGTCCACAAAAAACTGTGATGTTCTCCCCGCCTAATTTCAACAAATTAGCCACCCTGCGTCTTAATTTGGGCTGCAAACTGGGTCCCTCTGAATAAAGGAGAGATTTATGGAGATAGCACTGTTTTCATTATGGATACGGGACACACAAGTATCTGAATGGAGGCCTGTGGATTTTGGAGTGAGTTTGTGGCATTGCAATAATGTGAACTATTTTACCTAGAGTTCAAGACAGAATTTACGATATGACTCTGTAGATTAGCTGCCTTCAGTATAGCTAACCCCCTTTTAAAGTCATACCTTTGACACTCTGTGTCCAAATCAGTTTTTTGAAATCGTAGTGTCTTTATCTTTTGCACAGTTTCGTGAGATCCTGTTGCTTTAGGAAAGAAAGTATAATCCAGTTTGTCAGCAAAGGGTAAGTAGGAGAGTATAATGCTTAGACAGCGTAATGGGATGTGGCGGAAGTTTAATAAAATCGTTTTCATATTGTTGCCTTCTCACGAATTCATGGGGCTTCTGCTTCCTTGGAGCAGAAGTTTTAGAGCACAGTGGGGGCTGTCAGATATACTTACAGCAATGTGCAGTTGAAAGACTCACATAGATAGTCATAGCTGGAGAGAAATATTTTCCCATGTGTTTTTGTTGGAAGGAATCCTGCCACACATGGCCAGCTTCCTTTCATAGCTATTTACTGAGAATTTGGAGTTTTCAGAGGCTGATACTTGCCTTAGAGGCTGCTTTTACACGAATATGGAGGAATGCAGTTTGACGTCATTGCAGGAGTGGAGGCTGGGTCTGGCAGGTTAAGTGTAAATTCTTCTCTGCCCTTTACCAGCTTTTTGATCATGGGCATGTCACTTACCCCCGTGAGCCTTAAATATGCTCATATGAGAAATGAGACTCATAAAATCTTTCTAAAGATGAGTTGGTGTGCCGATGGGCAATGGTTCCTGTTTTCTACCACTGTCCTGCCCAGAGTGACAACTATTAGCCACATGTGGCTATGCAAATTTAAATTAATTAGGATTAAAGGAGAGAAAAGCTTCAGTTCCTCTTGCACTTGCTTTATTTCAGGTTCTTAGTATCCACGTGCACTGGCGGCCACTGTCTTGACAGACAGTGCAGGAGAACATCTCCATCATCACACAAAGTTGCATAGGACAGTGCTGTTAAGTTTTGCTAATCACAGAAGAATGAAAAAAGAGCAAGCAGATAAGGAAGCCTTAAGTTCCCAGTGGGCGGGCTGTGCTCTGTGACTGGGGATACAGATGTCACAGAAGACATGGCCTGCCGTCCCTGGCCGGATTTAAGAGTGAGCTCTCACTAAGGATGGACGGGAGATGCAGTCGGGGTGGGCTGTGCCCAGCAGAGCCCCAGTCGCCCTCTGAATACTCTGCTGATTTTGCAGTCTGTCTGCCTCCTCTTTGATCCTGCTCAGAAATATGCTGAGAGCCAGTCTGTTTTATAACTTATCTGATGTTCCTAAATATTAGCAGAATGATGTCGCTCACATCTCAATCTGTCGGCCATAAGAATTTCTAAAAATCAGTGAGTTATTTTCTGTTATTGAGAAGTGTTCTCCAAATACGTGTTCTAAGGTCACGTAGAAAAAAAAAAAAACTATTGACTTCTTGTCTCACCACCTCATCATGTCCAGACACTAACCTCTCATGTTCATTACTGGACAAAAAGAACCCATTGCAGAGCTGGTCGGTGAGATCAGGATGTTTCTGTGTGCACAGCGCTGGGCTCTGCCCAGGTACAGCAATCAGCAGGGTGCTTTCTATCAGAGGAGAGCAGTATTCTGACGCCCTGCTTTCCTCATTAGCACAGGGCTCCACCTGTGGGGAAGACGTTGCAGGTGAAGCAAGATGAGGCCCTTTGCTTTATGGATGTGCTCTTCTGGAAAGGAAAATGGTGTCACATTTAATTACTGATGTTTCTAAACCCGCTGCATACGTTTTCCTTATACGTGTTGTGAATCTGCACGTGTGAAATAGAGGGACTCTAAAAGTTGACTGTTTTGAACACAAAAGACATGTCTTTCTATGGAAATAAATGGTAGTTAGATTCCCAGGGGAACACACCTTGAACCCTTTAAATGTCATGTCATTGGTGGTATTAGGAGACTTGTTCCTGGTGCCTGAATTCATCATACAGGAGAAAGGTGGAGAAAATGGAAGGGGAAAGTCATCCAATAAGTAGGTATTAATTAAGCCCCTCTATGTGCCAAGCATGATGCTGAGCCCAGGCTCAGCCCAGTGGTGAGGAAACCAGGCAAAGAACTCATGGTGCACCGAGTGACAGACATTACATAGGTGTGCCTTCCCTAAATAAAATAAAATTACAAACTGGGCAATGAAGGAAGAGAACAGGATGCATCAAGGGCTGGGAAGTGTGTGCTTTTCCCATTGTGTTCCTGCTCTTAGCCTAGCGCATAGGAGGTACAAGAAGTAATTATTTGGAGAATGAATGTTTTAGCTTAGAACTTGAGAAGTTCTCAAGTTTAACATGTGTCAGAATCACCCAGAGAGGGCTTATGTATTAGATATCTAATGATGTGAGGCAAATTACCCCAAAACTTAGCTACTGGACAGAACAATAAGCATTTGTTATCTTGTACAGTTTCTGTGGTCAGTATTGTAGGAGCAGATTGGCTGGCTGGCTTACCTTGGTATCTTTCATGAGATTGCATTGAGCTGTCTGGACTTGGCTTGGCTGATCTGTTTTCTAGATGGTTCACTCACAAGATGGCTGTTGACTGGAGGCCTCAGTTCCTTACCACACCTCTCTATAGGTCTACTTGAATGCTCTTACAACATGGCAGCCAGCTTCCCTATAGCAGGCAATCCAAGGAAGAGAGCAAGAAGGAGGTCTCAGTACTTTTTATGGTGTCATAAACTATCTATCCCCTTGGCTACATTCTATTTGTTACACAAGTCAGTCCCATTGTTGTGGGATGGAACTACCCAAAGATGGGGATACCAGGTAGGGATCATTGGGGGCCATGCTGGAGGCTGGCTACCATACCTTTCTAAAACACAGACAAGTGGGCCCACCCCTAGAGTTTCTGGGAAGGTGGAAGGGGCAAGAATTTGCATTTCTAACAGGTTTTTAAGTGATGCTTCTGCTGTGGTCCTTTTTCTGTACTTTGAGAACCACCCTTCTGGCATTTTAGAATCCTGAAGTTAGAAGGAAATTCAGAAATCAAGTCTGTGGGTCCTGTATTGATAGACATGCCATCAAGGTGATAAGCATTTAGCTCAGCAGGAGAACACAGGATGCTACCAATAATACATTATTCCTTTGTTTCTTTGAAGACATAGCTAAAAAATTTACTCTTATTATTACTGATGGACTTCTTTCATGCCCTAAAACTTGTGAAATGATATACATAACAGCTACCTGTCAACGTCCTTCTTAAAAGTAGATTTTTGTTCGTTTGGTTGGTTGGTTTATCATCTTCGGACCCAGATTCTCGGATGTACTGATTAGTCAGGTATAAGTTGGGGCACCAATAAGCAACGTCCCAACTCTCATTGATTTCAGGAAACCGCCCTCAGTAATATTCAGGCAGATAGTTCAGCCAACATCTCCCATTCCAGAAGCATTTGCACCTTCATTAGCAACCCCTAGTCCTGCACCAGCAGTCTCCTTGATGGCACACAAATCATGTGGGCTTGCCTGGTAGATAGGAGCTGTGGTAGGTATGTGTGTGTTCTTCTGGGTTATAACAATATATTATGATAAAAGTTATGTGAATACAGTCTTTCTCTCAAACTGGTATTGCAATGTGCTTACCCTTCTTCTGATGGTGTGAGGTGATAAAATGCCCATTTGATGAGATGACATAAGGTGAATGACATGGGCATTGGGATGTGGCATTTGGCCACCACTGACCTTCTGATGACCTATCAGAAGGAGAATCATCTGCTTTCTGACTGCAGGTGACCGTGGGTAACTGAACCTAAGGATAAAGGGAAAACTACCATATTGAAGGGAAGAAGGGTCTAGAAGTAACTTCTGTCCACTGCACCATTCTGAATGTTCCTTAGAACAGGGTTGGAAATATTGCTGCATCAATGTCAACTCTGATCACAATACCCAAATAGGCACTGTACTTTTTCCTGGGTTCTGTGGGATCTGTGTATTATCAGCTCCTATGGAGAAGTTTCCTTTTGGGCAAGATGTCCTAGTAACATCAGATTCAGTCACAAATATTTAACTTGCATCTGAATAAATTCTTCTTGTTCTGTCTACAGTAATAGGAACTGCCTTTTCTGATTATAAAGAAAGAGCAGGGAGTTATAGGATTTAAGGAACACATTGACCTAGCATTGAAGCAAACAAACTCTGAGAGCCTCTTCACTGGAAAAACATTCCAGAAGTTTCTCTTTAAAATTTTTTTTTAATATTTATTTATTTTTGAGAGACGGAGCACGAGCAGGGGAGGGGCAGAGGAGACACAGGTCTGAACTGTCAGCACAGGGCCTGAATCAGGGCTCAAACCCATGAAACATGACATCACTACCTGAGCCGAGGTTGGACGCTTAACCAACTGAGCCACCCAGGCGCCCCCAAAACATTCCAGAAGTTTCTAACTCACATACATAAAGGACTTATCAAAGCTAATAACTTCAGTTTGCTTTCTTTGTAATAAAACTGACTTAAAGAACATATGTGAACAATTTTTATAATATTGACAAAATGTAAATGCATACTAATATCAAGTGAATTAAACTATACTTTCATTACAAGCTTTAATATTACTAAGATACTTATTAAAGATTTAATATCTATAATGTGTACTGAAGGTGGTCTTCTCAGATTTCTAAATGAACATTTTTGAACTATGTTTTCTCCCTTTTTTTATAACAATCGAACCCATGTTATTACCAAACTACTCTACCAACCAAAATATTTTGAAGAATCACTCCTAAAGAGATGAATATTCACTGCAATTAAATATGAAACCTAATTCAAAGTTGTACGTTGATTAGTGATAATTGTCTTTCAAAATATTTTTAAAATTTTTTTAATTTTTTTATTTATTTTTGAGAGAGAGAGAGACAGAGAGACAGAGTGCAAGCGGGGGAAGGGCAGAGAGAGAGGGAGACACAGAATCCAAAACAGGCTCCAGGCTCTGAGCTGTCAGCACAGAGCCCGACGTGGGGCTCGAACTCACAAACCATGAGGTCATGACCTGAGCCGAAGCCAGACGCTCAACCGACTGAGCCATCCAGGTGCCCCTATCTTTCAAAATATTGTAATATAACTGTGCGAATATATTCTGACTTTTGTTAACAAGGTCATTTGGTGAAAATTAATGAAAACCTGACTTTTTAAGAGAGCTCATTATTAACATATGTAAGTCAAAGGAGATTGAGAGATTATTTATCCCAACTTAGATACTGGTCCAAAGCTTTGACCAAACCTTAAGGGAGAGACTGATTCTATTGCTTTATAAGATTTTTCTTTGTAACATTTTTTTTTGAGTTTCAATAATTAAAACATGGTTTAATGGTTATTAGAATAGCTAGTTGGATTAATAAAGTAAATAAGTACATTCAGAAAAAGTCAGGAGAATATTTCTAAAAATTAACTTCAAATAATAAATAATAAAAATAAGATTTTTCAAGAATAAGAATAATGTCTATTTCATTATTTTTTTTAACTTCTTGGTTTCTTTTTTTTTTAATTATTTTTTTTAACTTACATCCAAATTAGTTAACATATAGTGCAACAGTGGTTTCAGGAGTAGATTCCTTAATGCCCCTTATCCATTTAGCCCATCTCCCCTCCCACAACCCCTCCGGTAACCCTTTGTTTGTTGTCCATATTTAAGAGTCTCTTATGTTTTGTCCCCTTCCCTGTTTTTATATTATTTTTGCTTCCCTTCCCTTATGTTTATCTGTTTTGTCTCTTAAAGTCCTCATGAGTGAAGTCATATGATATTTGTCTTTTTCTGACTGATTAACTACACTTAGCATAATACCCTCCAGTTCCATCCACATAGTTGCAAAGGGCAAGATTTCGTTCTTTTTGATTGCCAAGTAATATTCCATTGTGTGTATATGTGTGTGTGTGTGTGTGTCTGTGTGTATGTGTGTATATATATATACACATATACACATATATACATATATACATATATACATATATACATATATACATATACACACATATATATACACACACACACACGCATATATATACATATATACCACATCTTCTTTATCCATTCATCTATTGATGGACATTTGGGCTCTTTCCATACTTTGGCTATTGTTGATAGTGCTGCTATAAACATGGGGGTGCATGTGTCCCTTCGAAACAGCACACCTGTATCCCTTGGATAAATGCCTAGTAGTGCAGTTGCTGGGTCATAGGGTAGTTCTATTTTTAGTTTTTTGAGGAACCTCCATACTGTTTTCCAGAGTGGCTGCACCAGCTTGCATTGCCACCAACAATGCAAAAGAGATCCTCTTTCTCGGCATCCTTGCCAACACCTGTTGTTGCCTGAGTTGTTAATGTTAGCCATTCTGACAGGTGTAAGGTGGTATCTCATTGTGGCTTTGATTTGTATTTCCCTGATGATGAGTGCTGTTGAGCATTCTTTCATGTGTCAGTTGGCCGTCTGGATGTCTTCTTTGGAGAAGTGTCTATTCATGTCTTTTGCCCATTTCTTCACTGGATTATTTGTTTTTTGGGTGTTGAGTTTGATAAGTTCTTTATAGATTTTGGATACTAACCCTTTATCTGATATGTCATTTGCAAATATCTTCTCCCATTCTGTCGGCTGCCTTTTAGTTTTGCTGATTGTTCCCTTCACTGTGCAGAAGCTTTTTATTTTGATGAGGTCCCAGTAGTTCATTTTTGCTTTTGTTTCCTTTGCCTCCGGGGACATGTTGAGTAAGAAGCTGCTGCAGCCAAGATCAAGGAGATTTTTGCCTGCTTTCTCCTCAGGAATTTGATGACTTTCTGTCTTATGTTTAGGTCTTTCATCCATTTTGAGTTTATTTTTGTGTATGGTGTAAGAAAGTGGTCCAGGTTCATTCTTCTGCATGTTGCTGTCCAGTTTTCCCAGCACCACTTGCTGAAGAGACTGTCTTTATTCCATTGGATATTCTTTCCTGCTTTGTCAAAGATTAGTTGGCCATAAGTTTGTGGGTCCATTTCTGGGTTCGCTATTCTGTTCCATTGATCTGAGTGTCTGTTCTTGTGCCAGTACCATACTGTCTTGATTATCAGTCTTGATGATCAGAGCTTTGTAGTATAGCTTGAAGTCCAGGATTGTGATGCCTCCTGCTTTGGTTTTCTTTTTCAAAATTGCTTTGGCTATTCGGGGTCTTTTCTGGCTCCATACAAATTTTAGGATTATTTGTTCTAGCTCTGTGAAGAATGCTGGTGTTATTTTGATAGGGATTGCATTGAATATGTAGATTGCTTTGGGTAGTATCAACATTTTAACAATATTTGTTCTTCCTATCCAGGAGCATGGAATCTTTTTCCATTTTTTGTGTATTCTTCAATTTCTTTCATAAGCTTTCTATAGTTTTCAGCGTATAGATTTTTCACCTCTTTAGTTAGATTTATTCCTAGGTATTTTATGGATTTTGGTGCAGTTGTAAATGGGATCGATTCCTTGATTTCTCTTTCTGTTGCTTCATTGTTGGTGTATAGGAATGCAGCTGATTTCTGTGCATTGATTTTACATCCTGTGACTGCTGAATTCATGAATCAGTTCTAGCTGTTTTTTGGTGGAATCTTTTGGGTTTTCCATATAGAGTATCATGTCATCTGCGAAGAGTGAAAGTTTGACCTCCTCCTGGCCAATTTGGATGCCTTTTATTTCTTTGATTGCAGAGGCTAAGACTTCCAGTACTATGTTGAATAACAGTGGCGAGAGTGGACATCCCTGCCTTATTCCTGACCTTAGGGGGAAAGCTCTCAGTTTTTCCCCACTGAGGATGATATTAGTGTTGGGTCTTTCGTATATGGCTTTTATGATCTTGAGGTATGATCCTTTTATCCTGACTTTCTTGAGGGTTTTTATCAAGAAAGGATGCTGTATTTTGTTAAATGCTTTCTCTGCATCTATTGAGAGGATCATATGGTTCTTGTCCTTTCTTTATTGATGTGATGGATCACATTGATTGTTTTCTGGATATTGAAGCAGCCCTGCATCCCAGGTATAAATCTCACTTGGTCATGGTGAATAATTTTTTTAATGTATTGCTGGAGCCAGTTGGTTTATATCTTGTTGAGGATTTTTGCATCCATGTTTATCAGGGAAATTGGTCTATAGTTCTCCTTTTTAGTGGGGTCTCTGTCTAGTTTTGGAATCAAGGTAATGCTGGCTTCATAGAAAGGGTTTGGAAGTTTTCCTTCCATTTCTATTTTTTGGAACAGCTTCAGGAGAATAGGTGGTAACTCTTCCTTAAATGTTTGGTACAATTCCTCTGGAAAGCCATCTGGCCCTGGACTCTTGTTTTTGGGGAGATTTTTGATTACTTATTCGATATCTTTATTGGTTATGGGTCTGTTCAAATCTTCTATTTCTTCTTGTTTCAGTTTTGGTAGTGTATATGTGTCTAGGAATTAGTCCATTTCTTCCAGATTGCCCATTTTATTGACATATAATTGCTCATAATATTCTCTTATTATTGTTTTTATTTCTGCTGTGTTGGTTGTGGTCTCTCCTCTTTCATTCTTGATCTTCTTTATTTGGGTCCTTTTTTTTTTTCTTTTTGATCAATCTGGCTAGTGGTTTATCAATTTTGTTAATTCTTTCGAAGAAACAGCTTCTGGTTTCATTGATCTATTCTACTGTTTTTTTGTTTTGTTTTGTTTTTTGTTTTTTGTTTTGGTTCCAACAGCATTAATTTCAGCTCTAATCTTTATTGTTTCTTGTCTTCTGCTGGTTTGGAATTTTATTTGCTGTTCTTTTTCCAGCTCTTTAAGGTGTAAGGTTAGGTTGTGTATCTGAGATCTTTCTTCCTTCTTTAGGAAGGCTTAGATTTCTATTTACTTTCCTCTTATGACTGCCTTTCCTATGTCCCAGAGGTTTTGGGTTATGGTGTTACCACTTTCATTGGCTTCCATGAACTTTTTAATTTCCTCTTTAACTTCTTGGTTAGCCCATTCATTCTTTAGTAGGATGTTCTTTAGTCTCCAAGTATTTGTTACCTTTCCAAATGTTTTCTTGTGGCTGATTTCAAGTTTCATGGCATTGAAAATATGCACAATAGGATCTCGATCTTTTTGTATTTGTTGAGGGCTCCTTGTAGCATTTTTGAAGAGTCTCCTTTGCAAAGGGGAAAATAACATGATAACCAAATATTTAAACATTTTTTAAAGCACCCAGTAACCCCACCACCACCTCGCATACTGCCATTTGATTGTTTTAGTCTGTGCTCTTCCAAATGGCAACCACATCTAGGGTTGGGTTTTCTTAACGTGGTTGTAATGAAGAGGCTTCCCTCAATGTATGGCACCACACAACAGGTGCATGGTAAATGTTTGCTGAATGAGTGAAGGCATGAAAAAATGAATTGGAAGTTCTGATTCTTGTCTCCTTATAGACTCTCCCCTCTGATAGAGCTGCTCTCACATCTAGAAGGATGCCCACTTCCTCCCATAACACAGTATATGTGTGTGCTGTGGTCAAGACCTTGGGTTTTGCAGAGACCAGAATCAAACTTTGGTTCTCCTTGTCAACTAGATATGTGATCTTGAGAGCAAGTTACTCTAAACCTCCAAACCTCAGTTCTTTAAACTGGAAACTGAAGATACCAGTACTACCATAATGTTTGAATCATCATATGCTTAGCACAATAGCCAATATTTGCTCTTTACTATTATTGTGATGTTTCCATCTAAAACTTTATGCTTAGTCAAATAAGACCATATTGGCAAATATAAAAACATAATAAAAAATAGACTTGTTCCCTTTGATATTACAGAGGCCATATCAGTCCATCAAATAGGAATATCATAACTTAGGCCTTTCTTTAGCTGTTGAGTATTTAAGTTGTTTCAAAGTATTTGATATCATCAATTTATTGATGAGTCATTACTATCTCTGTATGAATAGTACTATAGTTTATTCTGTATGTGCATACATAAACTTTTCTTTCTTGTAAACCATTTCCTTAAGTTAAATTCCCAAGGGTATTAGTGCCAGGCAAAGGCTGTGTATGACATGTCATGTAGGTGACTGTTGGTAAGTGTTGACATAATGCTTTTTCTTTGAATTTCTAATCAGACCATATTTGTCCTTACAGTTCCCAGAAAGAGGCACACTAGTAGATACACTGGAAATGTATTACATGTACCATCCCCTTCTCCAGAGAAGCAGTAAAGGGATTCCTACACCTCTTGGATGGCACATGCATTTTTTAAGTTAAAAGAAAGTAACGTGGATCAAGGTAATTTTGATGATCCATAAAGACTTGTTTCTTTGGAGGAACTTTTTTATTTTATTAGGTTCCTTACCCTGAGCCCACTGGGGAGTGATTTGTGCACATATGAGTAGCATTTCTCTCTTTCATCACTAGTTGGATACTAGAGATTTATCTTGTTATTTGGTACTTTGAAGTCGTTTTGACTGTACCATAGCCTGACTGAGGATAAGGAATAATTTACTTGGAGTCTCACGGCTTCCATTTTGTTCTCATAAAGACCGATATTTTTATACAAGGTCAGTGAACTCACCTGGGGTCATAAAGCATGTCTGGATTGGTTTGTCATCTACATGCAGTAGGGCATCCAGCCAGGCCGGGAGGCACCAACTTCGCCATCCGTGGCGCATAGCCTAAGTACCAGCAGGCAGACAGGCCTGGTAGCACACATCCCAACCAGCAGCACAGAGATAAGACTCTCTACTTTAATCCGGAATTGAGCAACTGATGGTATTTTTATTGTAGAAACCAGCAACACCTCCTGCCATTTTTTAAAAGGCAGTAGCCAGTACTGATTGTATTATAACTAATATTTCTGGAATTCATAAATGCAGACACTATAATTTCAGGCAGTTTAACTATGCACAAGAATAATAGGCTTAAAAACAAGTCATAACTTTCTTTTCCATGTTGTATTGCTTTTGAGGGGGGAGGATTCTAATTTTCCAATACATCATCCAAACTCAGATGTTTAACACAAAATAAGAAGCCACTTAGCATCCATATTTATGATTATGTAAAACATGTCAGAATTATATTGATTAGGAATACCTTTGCATTTCCCTGTAAATAATGAATTCTGAATGTGTGTTACCATGAAATAAATATAATAGAAATCAGCTAATAATTGGCCTTTCTGGTATCATTCTTGCATTATATGATTTTATCTAATGAGGTGGATGCTTCTTAAACTATTATTTTACTACATCAAGTTCAGATCTCCAAACCACCTTTTAATTACAAATATTTTCTGGAAGTCTTACTTGAAGACTTACTTTTGCTCCCAAATAATCTTAAGCATAGGGGCACCTGGATGGCTCAGTCGGTTAAGCATCCAACTTCAGCTCAGGTCGTAATCCCATGGTTTGTGAGTTCGAGCCCCGTGTTGGGCCCTGTGCTGATAGCTCAGAGGCTGGAACCTGCTTCAGATTCTGTGCCATCCTCTCTCTCTGCACCTTCCCTGCTTGCGTGCCCCCCCCCCTCAAGAATAAATAAACATTAATTTTTTTAAATAATCTTAAGTATGATTTTCATAATTTTCTCTTTTATGATGAATTTATGGGGAAACCTGACAGGGGTGCTAGATTCCTATGAGACTGGCCTATTCCATACACTTAGATTTTCTTGCACTCAGACCACTTATTCAGAAATCTGGTTTGCAGTGTTGTGGTGGTCATGCTCAGAAATTCCTAATTTACCTCACATATGAATTATGTTCAAGTGTTAACTGGAATTGATGTAAGCCAGCGTTTTTTTCTGTCACTTGCATTGTGTTGTTTATATCCATAGTTTATTTTGCCATGTGTTAAAAGGATCCATTCAGCAAGGAGAAAATTCTGTCATCCTGAACAATTTTGGACGTTACTTTGAATACTTCAGGTGAAAGCAAGATAATTTTAATCACAATTAAAATATACAAACACACTATACCTGATCTGAAAACACATCAACTACAGCTAGACACACAAAGTAGAATTTTACAGAGGAAGCCTCACTGATTTAGAATTTGTGGTACTCTGAACATGGGTTGTACTTTGCTCTGTATCCTGGCTTTGGAGCAAATAAATAAGTGTATCTACTGTTAGTATGCTGAGTCAGATAATGTGACATTTTATTAAGACCAGTTGAAATGATTTTTAATTGGTTTGATAATTACATTGCATTATACAGTACTTAAAGACATGTAATTTGGCAAATGAATGCTTCTTGAGTCATGATTGCCCAGAAAAATGTGCACTTTTTTTTCCCCTTTAAATGAATCCCTAGTATGGACTCGTTTGTAAAAACTGGCCAAAGAAACTGAATGTTAATTGAATTATATTTACAGATTTTAAAAAGCTGGCCACGTGCCCATCTGATTGGCTTAGGAAAATACATTAAAATGTGTCTAAATATTGACACATTCGTGTCAGGAGCAGGAAATTTTCATTGAGGCTTAATGGATGTACAATATTATATTAGTTTCAGATGTACAGCATGATGATTTGATATTTGTGTCTGTTGCCAAATGATCACCACAATAAGTTTAATTAACATCTGTCACCATATGTGGTTTACAGAGTTTTCTTTCTTGTGATGAGAACTTTTAAGATGGACTCTCTTAGCAACTTTCCAATATGCAATACAGTGTTGTTAACTATAGTCTCAATGCCATATGTTATATCGCATGACATACTTATTTTATAGCTGGAAGTTTGTACCTTTTGAACCCCTTCACCTGTTTTGCCCACCCCTCACCACTGGCAGCCACCAATCTGTTTTCTGTATCTATAAGGGTATTTTTTTGTTCCTGGGCTTTTTTTTATCCCACATATAAATGATATCATAAGGCATTTGTCTTTCTCTGTCTAACTTACTTCACTTAGCATAACACCTTCTAACTTACTTCACTTATCAATGCCTTCAAGGATTCTTTGTTAAGAGAAACAGAGTCCAGCAATGGACTCAGGTTGTATCTGTATCTTAGCTATTGTGAACATTGTGCTTCAGTAACATAAGGGTGCAGATATCTTTCCAGGTGGCTTTGTTTTCTTTGGATAAATACTGAGAAGTGGTATTACTGAGTGATACGGTAATTTCTATTTTTAATTTTCTGAGGAACCTCCATACTGTTTTCCACAGTGGCTGTACCAATTTACAATACCGCCAACACTGTACTAGAGTTTCTTTTCCTCCACATCCTTGCCAAAACTTGTTATTTCTTATTGTTCTCATGATAGCCATCCTGACAGGTGTGATGTAATATCTCCTTGTGGTTTTGATTTCCATTTCCCTGATAATTAGTGATTTTGTGCATCTTTTCATTTACCTGTTGGTCATCTTTATGTTTTCTTTGGAAATCTATCCATTCAGTCTTCCGCCCATTTTTTAAATTGGATTGTTGGGTTTTTTGTTGTTGTTGTTGTCTTGTTTTGGGGTTTTTTTTTGCCTGTGTTCTTTATATGTTTTGGATATTCACCCTTTTTCAGATATATGATTTGCAAATATTTTCTATTCAGTAGGCTATCTTTTCATTTTGTTGATGGTTTCTTTTGCTTTGAAGTTTTTAGTTTGACGTAGTCCTACTTGTTTCTTTTTGTGTTCTTTTTTTTCTTTTCGTTTTTCTTTTTGCTTTTGTGTTTGTGGCAAATCCAAAAACTCATTGCCAAGATCCATGTTTAGGAGCTTAATATCTATGTGTTCTTCTAGGAGTTTCATGGTTACAGTTCAAGTATTTAATCTATTTTGAGTTATTTTTTGTGTATGGTATAAGATAGCACTCCGATTTCATTTTTTGTGTGTTGCTGTCCAGTTTTCCCAGTGCCATTTATTGAAGAGACTGTCCTTTCCCCATTGTATGCTCTTGGCTCTTTTGTTGGAAATTAATTGACCATATATGTGTGTGGGTTTATTTCTGGGCTCTGTATTCTGTTCCATTGAGCTATGTGTCTGTTTTTATGCCAGTACCATACTGTCCTGATTACTGTACCTTTGTAACATAGTTTGAAATCAGGGATGGTAATGCCTTCAGCTCTGTTCTTTTTCAAGATTGCTTTGACTATTTGGGGTTTTTTTGTGGTTACATACAGATTTTAAAATCGTTTGTTCTATTTCTGTGGGGGAAAAATGCCATTGGGATTCTGATAGGGACTGCAATGAATTTGTAGATTGCTGTGGATAATATGGATATTTTAACAATATTAATTCTTCCAGTCCATGAGCATGGAATATCTTTCCATTTATTTGTATTTTCTTCAGTTTCTTTCATCAGTATCCTACAGTTTTCAGTGTGCAGATCTTTCACCTCCTTAGTTAAGTTTATTCCTAGATATTTTATTCTTTATAGTGCAATTGTAAATGGGATTGTTACCTTAATTTTTCTTTCTGATAGTTTGTTATTAGTGTAGAAAAGCAAAACAGATTTTTGTACATTGATTTTCTATCCTTCAGCTTTGCTGAATCCATTTATTAGTTCTAATAGCTTTTGGGCTAGTTTTCAGAGTTTTCTATATATAGCGTCATGTCATCTGTAGAGTGACAGTTTTACTTCTTCCTTTTCTCTCCTTCTATCCTTCTAACTTTGAATGCTTTTTTTTTCTTTGTCTTGCCTAATTGTTCTGGCTAGGAATTTCAATACTATGTTGGATAAAGTGGCACAAGTGGATATCCTTGTCTTGTTCTTGATCTGAGAGGGAAAACTTTCAGCTTTTCATCATTGGGTATGATGTTAGCTGAGGGCTGTTCAGGTATGGCCTTTATTATGTTGGGGTACAGTTCCTCTAAACCCACTTTGTCGAGAACTTTTATCATAAATGAGTGTTGAGTTTTGTCAAATGCTTTTCTGCATCTGCTGATATGATCATATGATTTTTCTCATTTTGTTAATGTGGGTCTATCACATTGATTGATTTACAGAAGCTGGACCATCCTTACATTCCTGGAACAGATCCCACTTGATTGTGGTGTATGATCCTTTTAATGTGTTGCTGAATTTGGTTTGTTGATATTTTGTTGAGTATGTTTGCATCTGTGCTCATCAGGGATATTGGCTGGTAATTTTCTTTTTTTATGGTGTCCTTTTCTGTTTTTGGTATCTGTGTAATGCTGGCCTCATAAAATGAATTTGGAAATGTTCCCATCTCCTCTGTGTTTTTTGAAGAGTTTGAGAAGGATTGGTATTAATTCTTCTTTGAATGCTGGGTGAAAGCAGTAAAATTTTATTAGTGATGAAAGCAGTTACTTTTTGGTAGTCCATAAACAAAATACTTGACATAAAAGTTTAAGTGATTTGTTAAAAATTCTTTACTGAATAGCCTAGTATTAAATTATTTGTATCCTTTTTGATTTTTAGGTGATCCTGAGCAGTCCTAAGAAAGGAAATGAAAAAAATACTAAAAACTAAAAACATTTTTAGCATAACCAGATGTGAATTTGTCATGTGAATTCTGGCATGGGGAATTGATTATGAAGCAACATGATACTGTGAATTTATCCATGTATGATATCTTTGCAGAAAAGATTTAACCTGACAGGCCTGACTGCTGATATTTAGGAAGGCATGCCTGCAAAGCTGGCCCTTGGCTGGCATCTGGGATCTTTGATTTGGGAAGGTTCCCAACCTCGAAACTAATAAGAGTAATTCACCTTGCCTAGACTGTTCACACAAGCACTATGGTTTATGCTGAACACCTGCTTTCATTCTGGGAGTCTGGAATTTTGCTATGTGCCAGGCAGAGACTGCCTGCATGACCAGTTCCCAGTTAAAACCTTGAGCACCAACTCTCTCAATAGCTTCCCTGATTGGCAGCATTTCACATGTGTTGCTAGGGGTATGAAGCAAACCCTGTGTGACTCCACTGGGAGTGGAAACTTGGCCTTAGTTTTTCCTGGAGTTTGGCCCACATAAATTCTACTTTTTCTGTTTTTACCTTGTATCCTTTTGCTTTAATACATCATAGCAGAGTAGCACTATATACTGGGTCCTGTGGGTCCTCCTAGTGAATCAGCAAACCTGGGGAGGGGGTGAGTTGGGGGCTCTCAATGTGGCACTTTATTGGTGGTAATTCAGAGGAGAACCACATGTTGTTGGTATTTACATTATTTGTGAACAGTAGGGCTCAGCATCACAACACTTGAGAAGCAATGCTGGTGGTATACTCAAACATTCTTTCTCAGTGCATCACGTAAGACTCTTTCTCCAAGTCATCCAAAGAATTGCCAGTTATGGGCTTGCTACCTGTTTTTATATTTAAAGGTTAGTTCTTTAACTTTCTTTTATTAAAGAAACTTTCTCTTAATCCCCAATGATTAGCACTGTGCCCAGTTTAATAAATGTTGGATTTAACTGAAGAGGCCTCCGGCAGAATGTGAAGCCTTTGATCTTTCCTAGCCCCGTCCCAGCCCTGCCTCCCTGCAGTGTCTACACCCACATCCCACAGTTCCCTAACACGCGTACTGAGAACTGTGCCAGGGCTATTATATAACTCCAAATATTGATGTCTACCTAGCTCCTTTTTGCAAAACAAGAAGAAATTTCATCTTTAGGATTTTATTTATGGCTAAGTACTCTTAACTGTTAGCATAACTATTGTATATATTTGACCACATTTAACAGTAATGATTTTTAGTATTTATTATATGAGAGAGTCAGAATCTAAACTCCCATCTGTGTGTAATCATGGCCCTAATAAATCGAAAAGTGGAGTATGCATATGCCAAATGAATTGACCATGCTGTCTGA
Organism: Acinonyx jubatus; assembly: GCF_027475565.1. Lineage (NCBI taxonomy): Eukaryota > Metazoa > Chordata > Mammalia > Carnivora > Felidae > Acinonyx > Acinonyx jubatus. The sequence continues at coordinate 52,806,969 of NC_069388.1, forward strand.
AAAAAACTTTTGAATAATAAAAATATTCTCCAGCTTTGGTGCCATAAATCTTGTCCACCTTTCACGTGTAGCCAACAAATTGTAAATTGCTTTTCCCCTTCCTTTTGAAGGTGTTGCCATACCAGTTGTGATGTCAGTGCTATAGCTGGCTGACATTTAAACACTTAGGGCAGATTCTGCTATTGTTTAAGTTTTACGATGCTCTCAGCTCATGGTTCTAGAAAGCCACAAGTTCGTATGAGTACACATTGGGCTAGATAATTGCTCCTGTAAGTCTGTATCAGGTAAGGAAAGATCAGGAGGAATTGTGCAGGTAACTCAAGGCAAGAACCCACACTTTCTTAACCTCCACTCGCCTTCATTTTGTCTAAAATGAAGAACCAAGTTTCTGCATTTCTGAAGCTCTAGAAGTCATGTAATTATTTTTAATTTTTTTTAAGTTTATTTTTGAGAGGGGTGGGATGGGCAGAAAGAGAGGGAGACAGAGGATCCAAAGTGGGCTCTGGGCTTACAACAGAGAACCCATGTGGGGCTCAAACTCATGAACCATGAGATCATGACCTGAGCTGAAACTGAACACTTAACTGACTGAGCCATCCAGGTACCCCTAGAAGTTATTTTTAAATATAAAGTATTTTTATATGAAAGTGCTAAAACGTACCTATTTACTTGCAGGGAAACCAAAACTTCTTGCCCAGTCTTCTGACAAAATCTATATTGTATACCTAGCAAATGCATGACTTAAAATGTACTAACTAGCAGCAAGAGTAAAAATTTTCTCTGGGAAACTTCCTAGAGAAAAAAAATAATCTGATTCAAACATGTTAGTAGATGCTCTTTGAGCTGAAGACAATAGGAAGTACTTGAGAAACCACCCAAGGATCTTCTTACTTGGGTGTGGGTAGCAAACTCAACTCTAGATTTAATCTAATATGTGGAATGTCTAACTACTAATGAGACAGGATGGGCATCCCTGACAGCAGACCTTTTCAAAGAATATGTGTGTTAGACGAACATAATCCTCAAAGAATGGCCATCAATGCATTGTAGGCAGACCGGCATTGGTCCAGAAACATTAGTCATTGGTCTACAAGTAGATCATCGTAGAAATTGACAGTATTTAGAAACTTCTGTAGTAACTTGACATAGCATGGCATCCAAATATGTGATAATTTTTCTAGTAAATCATTGTACTGTATTTTGTAGAAGTAATGGTCTGTGATAGATTGGACTTTTTTTAACAGCCTTTTGCCACACATAGTTTAGGAATGTTTATTAAAAATTCAGTTTCCTGGAGCTCCTGGGTGGCTCAGTTGGTTAAGTGTCTGACTTCATCTCAGGTCATGATCTTACAGTTCATGAGTTTGAACCCCACGTCAGACTCTCTACTGTCAGTGCAGAGCCTGCTTCAGATCCTCTGTCTCCCTCTCTCTGCCCCTCCACGTGTTCCCGCCCCCGCTCTCAAAAATAAATGAACTTTAAAGAAATTTTTTTAATTTAATTTTATTTTAATTTGCATCCAAATTAGTTAGCATATAGTGCAACAGTGGTTTCAGGAGTAGATTCCTTAATGCCCGTTACCCATTTAGCCCATTCCCCCCTCCCACAACCCCTCTATTTGTTCTCCATACTTAAGAGTCTTTTATGTTTTGTCCCCCTCCCTGTTTTTATATTATTTTTCTTTCCCTTCCCTTATGTTCATCTGTTTTGCCTCTTAAAGTCCTCATATGAGTAAAGTCATATGATATTTGTCTTTCTCTGACTAATTTTGCTTAGCATAATACCTTTCAGTTCCATCCACATAATTGCAAATGGCAAGATTTCATTCTTTTTTGATTGCTCAGTATACTCCATTGTGTGTGTGTGTGTGTGTGTGTGTGTTTGTGTGTGTGTGTGTGTGTGTGTGTATGTGTATATATACACATCTTCTTTATCCATTCATCCATCAATGGACATTTGGGCTCTTTCCATACTTTGGCTGTTGTTGATAGTGCTGCTATAAACATGGGGGTGCATGTGTCCCTTCGAAACAGCACACCTGTATCCCTTGGATAAATACCAAGTAGTGCAATTACTGGGTCGTAGGGTAGTTCTATTTTTAGTTTTTTGAGGAACCTCCATACCGTTTTCCAGAGTGGCTGCACCAGCTCGCATTGCTACCAACAATGCAAAAGAGATCCTCTTTCTCGGCATCCTTGCCAACACCTGTTGTTGCCTGAGTTGTTAATGTTAGCCATTCTGACAGGTGTAAGGTGGTATCTCATTGTGGCTTTGATTTGTATTTCCCTGATGATGAGTGCTGTTGAGCATTCTTTCATGTGTCAGTTGGCCGTCTGGATGTCTTCTTTGGAGAAGTGTCTATTCATGTCTTTTGCCCATTTCTTCACTGGATTATTTGTTTTTTGGGTGTTGAGTTTGATAAGTTCTTTATAGATTTTGGATACTAACCCTTTATCTGATATGTCATTTGCAAATATCTTCTCCCATTCTGTCGGCTGCCTTTTAGTTTTGCTGATTGTTCCCTTCACTGTGCAGAAGCTTTTTATTTTGATGAGGTCCCAGTAGTTCATTTTTGCTTTTGTTTCCTTTGCCTCCGGGGACATGTTGAGTAAGAAGCTGCTGCAGCCAAGATCAAGGAGATTTTTGCCTGCTTTCTCCTCAGGAATTTGATGACTTTCTGTCTTATGTTTAGGTCTTTCATCCATTTTGAGTTTATTTTTGTGTATGGTGTAAGAAAGTGGTCCAGGTTCATTCTTCTGCATGTTGCTGTCCAGTTTTCCCAGCACCACTTGCTGAAGAGACTGTCTTTATTCCATTGGATATTCTTTCCTGCTTTGTCAAAGATTAGTTGGCCATAAGTTTGTGGGTCCATTTCTGGGTTCGCTATTCTGTTCCATTGATCTGAGTGTCTGTTCTTGTGCCATGAGGAAATTTTTTTAAAAATGCAGTTTCCTGGATCCCAACATACACTAGTGGCACCCAGATCTCTGGAAATGAGAACAAGTCTCAGGAACTGACATTTAGCATGCTGCCTGGTCATTCTTTTTCATGCTGAAGCTTGAGAACTGCTTTAGGAGAAGAGCCAATAACGTGGCTAAGACATTTGACTATGAGATTAACTTCTGAAAGCCATCCACTCTAACACTCTAATGACCAGAGTTGCAAAAGTGGCAACTCGTACACATTTGACTACAGCCCTCAGGGAAGAGTTTCTTTTACTGGCTGACAACACAACCCAGGTAAACGGAGACTGGTCCAGTTCCATTGCTAGTTTTCGAGATGCCTTTGTGCAAGACACCCTCAAAGGCTCTTCACTGCCATCTGCAGGAAAGTAGTTGTCATAATTGTATTAATGAAAGGCATCTAGGTATGTGAGGGATGCCAGGACCCTTCAATGCGGTTCCTTGGGCAAAGCTGGCATAGCCACGTACCATGCCCAGGGGAGGGAGAGCAGCCAGCTTCCAGGTGTTGCGGTTCAAGAACTTGTTCCATAGCTCCTGATTAAAACACTGAAGCTGGAGCACCTGGGTGGTCAGTCAGTTAAGCATCTAACTTCTGCTCAGGTCACGGTCTTGTGGTTCATGAGTTTGAGCCCCACATCTGACTCTGTGCTCTCAGTGTAGAGCCCACTTTGGATCCTGTCTCTCTCTCTCTCTCTCTCTCTCTCTCTCTCTCTCTCTCTCTCTCTCTTCTCTCTCTCTCTCACACACACAAAAGTAAACATTAAAAAAATATATATTTTTGAAAAATGAAAACACTGAAGCCATTCTTAACTCCATAGACACAGGTCCTGTGACACTCCCTGATGAAGAACATACACATTGTTTGTTGCAGGTGTAAAGTAACCAGAAAAAAGGTGGGGGATTTAGTTCGCCCTGGGCACATGGCTTTCTCATTTGCAATGTGAGTTCCTTACAGATGATTTTATGAGGAGGGGAACAAAATGTTCCTAGAGCAGTAATTATCAGAAGGAGGGAGACTCCATTACGGCCTGTGCTGTATCTTCAGGTACTGATACCCGCTCTCCTTGGTGACTTCAGGAGGAAGGTTCTTGCCCTTAGCTCCACCTGAATCACTGTCACCTTCGGCCTTCCCGAGGAAGGGGTCACAACCCAGCAGCAAGTCAGCCATGGAAGAGGAGGAAGAAGAAGTGGGTTGTGGGAGGAAAGGGGGAGGAACAGACCAGTAGCTTGAAGTTTTGACATAGCTCTTGAGAACAGTTTTGCTTTTGAGACTTTGAACAGAAGCACCTTCTTCTCTCTGTTAGGAATATCTTTTACTCTCAGCCACACTACTACGTCATGGCTCTCAAGTCATACCTTTACCGGCTTCTAAATAGGATGCCATTGTCATCTCTGGACCAGCATCCCTTTCTCCTGCTTCCCTGTCTCCCCTTGTCTGCCAGGCTGCCCCATAGGTGCAGGCCTCACCTCCCTGAGCAACTCCTCTGAACCCCCAGACAACATTTGGCCCCTTCTCGCTTCTCTCCCAGTGGCCCTTATGCGTGAATTTCTCTGGCTTTAAGGGTTTTCATGGTTGATTAATTAGAAATATAACTGTCCTCTGCAGATAGATATTGCCTCTAACAGGAGCTAACTGTTGCCACCATCTTTTTTTCATAAAGGATACCTCTTTCCTAAAAGGCATAAGCATATATATTTGCTTAAAGTTTAAAGGATGGGAACAAAGGTGGTGGTGGTGCTGGGAAAAGAAAGCCCCCTAGCCTAGGATGAGGTTTGATAGCACTCTATTTGCAACATAGGGAGATAATTTTGATATCATGAATCTTAAACTCTCTTTCCCAATTCCATCTCTTTCCATTCATATATTTTATAATCAAGAAGCTATTTTATAGCCCTTTTTTTTTTAAACATGTGTTTGTTTGGAACGTAAGAGCCCTACTCTTGCAAATGAGAACAGAACCTGTCTGTGGACTGCAACACGTGAACTTGGAGAATGCAAACCTCACTCACTAGATTATGTCTTGTTAAGTACAGTAACTGCGCCTCCCACAATAATCCTATGAATCCTATGAATGTATAACAGTACCACATCTCAGGCCCCCACAGCCCCTGAGCCACAGACAGGCCACTTGCTGGAGGTTCTGACACTGCCACGGTAAAAGTAACAGGAAAACGAGCCCAGGGCAAGTGCCTGTTGCTACAGTCATTCCGTCCACCACGGCTCCAGAACATTCTCGCTCCCGCTCGGAGTTGTTCATTGGCTTCTAACTTTCTTTCCACGGCAGGAATCCTCATCATGATGTCCATGTGCAGCGAAGTGCACGTGTATGAATACATCCCGTCCATCCGGCAGACGGAGCTGTGCCACTACCATGAGCTGTACTACGACGCGGCCTGCACGCTCGGCGCGTACCACCCGCTGCTCTACGAGAAGCTGCTGGTGCAGAGGCTGAACACGGGCGCCCAGGGGGACCTGCACCGCAAGGGGAAGGTGGTCCTGCCGGGGCTCCGGGCCGTGCGCTGCCCTGCGCCCAGGCGCGTCGGTCCGCACTCTTGAAGAGCGGCTCTTGAGAGCCCATGTGCAATAAGGTACTACTGTCGTACTCTGAGTCCCAGAAGAATACTTGAAGATATATTTTAGGCAATGTAGTCTTCAGTCTTTAGACTGTAATTTAGTGGTGGCCGCGAGAATTCCTCTTTTTCTAAGCCATTGAATATGTATTACTACTTTGAATACAGAAACGGAGTTTAAAAGGAAAAAGCTCAAGAAAGATGCAAAAAAAAAAGAAAAAAGCAAATGTGTGACGAATGGGTACTATACCTCCAGAAATGTTAGCCTTTTCTTATGCCGTGGGCACCCCTTATCAGGGTTGGTTTCAGCTACAGGTTTCTTTCTATGATATACCTGATACTATGAAATGGTTTATACACCCTTGTCAAGGTACGGTATCTATAGCACCTAATGTGTCCCTTGTACATTCATTCGTTATTAAATACCCTAGAGATTATGACGACCATCTGAATTATCACTCAGATGTGTTTAACAGCAGAATCCCCAGTATATGTTGAGAGGTGCACATGTTCCCCAACTGTTGCATATTCCCCAGCTCCATTTCCCATTGCCCACTGAATTTTTGCTTTGTTTCTAAAACCATAAAGCATCCATCTCAAGCAGTCCAAGAAAAAGCCACTCCTGGAATAGCACTGCAAAGGAGACACTTTGTTTTCCTGCAGTATTTTCTTACTCTGGCAAGTAGACACAGAATCACTGGGCTGGCTGCAGGGTGGCCCGGGACCAGGATGTTCCCAGCTCCAGCCTTTGCGCACTGTACCTCCTCGGCTGCCAGTTCTCACAGCCCTTACGCTGTTACACTCAAGACACTCGTGACCCCCTTGTCCGTGAGGAAGGGCTCCTTCCAATCTAGAAGGAGAATTTCGGAGCCTTCATTCTTTGCTTCTGGGGATGCACACCTGTCTCTTTCATGGGGATTTCTTTCAGGTCAATATCAGCTGCTGGAAACCTAGCAGTGATGTTCTGGATTTTCACTAATTCTCCCTACAGACAGACAGTGAGGAACCCTGCCCCTGTTTTCATAGATATATTTTATCTCAGCAACACACAAGCCACATAATTAAGTAAAATTGTGTGAAAAGGTTGCTCTTTAACAAGAAGGAAAATACCTACATGCTTGAGAGGCAACAGCTCATAGAGGGGAGGAAGGTGTCACCCCAGTGCATTAACTGTATTCGGTTCTGTTTTCTTTTGGTTTTAATCTCAGCTTTTGTCACTGATACATTGAAAAACAGGTTTTTTTGCTATGAATGTAGTGAAACAGAAACATTTTGGAATACCTTAATTAAACATGCTATCTCTCTATATAACCGAAACATTTTTCAGCAGTACACATAAGACTTCTTTTCATTAAAAATCTGTTCTTCCTTGCAAGCGTGTAGATGTCAAGAGAGTTTTGTGGGAAAGTTTTTTTTTTTCTTTTTTCTTTTTTGTTCCAGGATTGGTTTTTTCCTGAGTGCTTTCAAAACTACTTTCTTGAGCAAGAATGGTTTATAGAAATTGACAGCTTCTGTTTGGTTAGGCTAACTCCCCAGAAATCAGGTTAGGTAATAGACATCTCCTATGGCTTATTATGATAGTGAAGTGTAGGAATAACTGAAAAGTTTTAATCATGACAGTATCCACTAAAAGCCTATTTTTAGAACTTTCTTTCTTGAACTATGAAAATAGATTCATAATTTTATCCTACACATTAGCTTATGTGTGAGCAGACATGGTCAAGCCACTTTTCTCTCTGGTTTCCTAAAAGAGCTTAGTTTTGTCCCCATGTGGAATAAGGAGTTCAGTGACTGGATGCTGGTGAGGTAACTCTGATCACGGTGAGTGAGCAGTCCTCCTGTGGCCTTGGTTCTCCCTGGACCTTCCAGGCTCTGCCTTCAAATGCCCATGACATTGAAGTTCCTTTGATAGCCTTCCTGGTGGATTTCCTTCTGACCTTCTTTTTATACAGGACAACCCCCTTCAGTGACATAAGAGCTTAGCTAAAGGAAAATTTATCGGGGTCAATATAAATATTCAAGTTCAGAAGCCCCAGAAAACACTTCAAAGATTTTTAAATAGCATTTTGTTGTAACGCGTGTACTTTAAAAAGTCCTTTCAGTCTCACTGAGGTTACAAGAAAGACTGAAGAGCATAAAGGAAATTTAATTAAAATTTTTGAATTTATTATGGCCTTAAAGACTCTTGGGAATCAGGGTCTGTTAAACATTCAGAAAATGTGGTACACATATTAATATAGCATGGCTGGGCATTCTTCTGTTTGAAAGTTTAAATTGTTTAGCCTCTCAAAAATATCAGGCAGTTACAGTTAACATGATGACTGCATCTGGTATTAGCTAAATTGGTCCTAAGTGGTAGTATTTTGCCAGACATTGATTAAGTCCTTCTAGGCTACATTTACTGAACTGCAATAAACACACAGCTCTTCTGTGGAGTAGTTAACAATAAATGCTGTCCTATTACATTTCTCCCAGGCTCTGTCCCTTCTAAAATGCTCCATCCACTTCTGGAAGGGACACTGATAAAATCCTTAAGGTGCAACCTGAAGCCATTATCTTCAATTGAAGATAATTTCAGGAGATCTTTGGTGGTGGTGGTTGTTATCACAAAGAAACAAATGTTGACCAAGAATGACAAGGCACCTTTATCTAGATTTTCCCTGACTAGTTTCCCCAGTTCCTCTACCAGGTATGAGGATGGGGTTTAATAGGTGTTGAAAGCTCACTGTCCCCAGGGAATACCAGTGCCAGCCCTGCGTACCTGACCTTCCTTCCAGCCCAAGTCCTTAACAAGGCTGCTTTTATTGGGAACTTTGTGCATAGGCCAAGAGGTGGTCAATTAAAAGTTGCATATATGCACCATGCAACATCAAGGGCATGTATTAAAATGAATAGAAAATGTATTAAAAGTGAGGGACTTTTGCACATCTTCCAATTATTGGGTCTTTCCTTGTCTGCCTGTATGTAGAACTCCAGGAGCCCTGCGTCAGTCACAACTCTTCCAGTGTGTCCTGCCCTAGGTCTCTGAGCCAGACATTTAATCAATCCTGAACTCACCAGTAATAATTTGTCATTGTAGCCATAGTGTCTGGACAACGCAATGCTGAAATAATCGTTAGCATTTTCAAAATTGGGAAATAAAAGTAACAGTTTGAAACTACCATAGGATTGCTCTGTTACGTGTTTATGAGCCAGTTCCTTCCAGTAGAACAGATTAATACCTTATGTTGTTAGCTGACCCTTCCGGGCAGGAACACGTACATCCACTGAATTAATTAGGTCTAGGTCCTGTTCGGCTGCATTAAGTGGGATCAGTCTCACGTGAGTAATGGCATATGATGGAAGCATTTTTTATGCACAAGTGGCATGATTCAAGTTCTCTCTCCAGCCTGTCTTAGAGATCAACACACAGTGCATGTTCAAGGCTGATAGGTAGAGTGACCTGGTCTCATTTCTGCTCAACTATGAGAAGAGGCAGAGAGGGAGGTAGGGAATTATCGAGAAATCCATGACAGGCCAAATAGTCTCTGAATATATTCTGATACTCTGTCACATTATCCGATTCGACTTCCCACTTTCTGATAGGTTAGAACTCTTTCTCAGTTGTGACAGCCGACAAAGGCAGCTACATTTAGAAGTTAACTGCTTAGGTAAAATGTGCTTGCGTTCAAACTTGTTTCTTTTTATACTCTGGACATTTCCATTGTGAAAATATTCTGCATGTTCTTGTCACTTGGGCATTATTTACACAATTGGTAAATGAAAGGTATCTCTCTGTGAATTCAAGGATAAAATGTAAGTTCTGATTCTTGTTTTCTTAAATAAATGAAGCCTTTTAGTAAGACGTAATAATCCAGCATACTCCTCTACAAGCTTGGAATGATAGAATTTAAAGAATTAAAGACATTGCTATAGTTCTTACTTTTGTTACAAAAGTGTGCATGTAGATATAGTTATATAATTGTATATATACGTATCTACACACATGTTGGTTTTATATTGTCTTTTTTCATCAAACTTTTCCTAAAACCTTTACAACCAATTTTATTTTAATTATGCAAACGCCAGTGTTTTAATAGAAAAACGTAAATGTTATATGTCCTTCTATTAAAAAAAAAAAATTCGGTCTTCCCACACACTGATATTTTACACACCCTGGGTATGTTAAAAAGTATGGCAGAAATATTTAAAAGGCACTATGCAGGTAGAACCCTGAACACTGTGGCCTCATCAGAATGTGACGCTGAACATTGATGAGAAGGTTATTTATTATATAGCTCATGGCTTTTACAAGGTTAGGGGCAAAAGTGAATATTGGCTTCGTGGAAAATAGTCTTTTTACCAGGTAGGTTTCACACAAATTAACTGCACTGATAGTGCTAACACCTAACATTTCTGATGCCGCACATCTTGTTCTACTCCAGATAAAACACGTATGACATTTTTCCGGTGGGAACCAGTGAACTTTTTTAACAGCTTTGGGAATTTTTTTGTATGATAATTTTTAAACTGGAATGTGTACCCTTCAAACTAATGAAGGCCTGAGGTTTTTCCAGGAGTCACATTTTAAAAGTGTTTGTATACATTTTAACACCTTTGATATTTTCTATTTTGGTTTTGTATATTTTTATGTATACACAGTGTACAGACTTTTTTCTTGTAAATAAAACATGTTTTCATTTGTCTAGAAGTTTCTGTGTTTTAATTTGTAAAAGTCACGGATACAAATGAGCCACCGGCAGAATCCCGAGCCATCCCTAGGAGAGGGCGGCAAAAACCGGAAATCTCATTAGAAATTTGTACACAAGGTAACAACAGCATGCCCTGGAACTGAGAGTAGGGCCACCCCTGGGGCCTCAGACCGGAAGCAGGGGCCGTCTTCATCCGAGGGGTAATTGTCAAATGCAAAGAACCACAGTGGCAAAAACAAGCAGGAAAGGCGTATTAGGCTCACGTATCTTTAGGTGGAGTTAGTAGCTCAGCATTTGGGTTAATTTATCGCCTTGGGAGACTCTTCCTTAGCTTGACAGGGTTTCGGGTCTTAGAAAAAATATGTAAGTTATTAGTTATATATATGTAAAATACATGTAAGTTATTAGAGGGAAGGCCTAGGGACAGTGAAGTCACCTTAACCCTCTGCAATGTCAGATCAGCCTTGGTATTTTTGTGCTTGCTGTGTGAAGGGAAAATCGGTTAATCAGGCTCCTAGAAAGAAATTCCCAGTCCTTTGTGCTTTCTGGGTGGAATGTAAAGGAAGCCTTGAAGGGAGGCATTCGGGGTGTTTGATGTGAGGACTGACATGAGCAGCTGGGGAATTCGGGAGACATAAATCACCTCTGACGGTTGTGCTGAATCAGAGAGGGCTCCCACTACCTTTGTGTTACTGTCATTTTTCTTTTGCCACAACATGACTGCCTGCTTCCAGATCATTAAAACGCAGGCCTTGCCCCGAGGGCCCTGATTAGAAAGATGCTCAGAGAGCAGCCAGTGATGAGCCGGCCCCTCCCTGGACGTGGAGGTGCCTCCTCAGGGGACTGGCTGGTGGTCTCTGCCATCTGGATGCTCTTGGGAGGACTGAGCGGGGAGAACAGGACCAACTTCGGGTAGGCTGCACAGAGATGAGGGAGGAACAAGGGGAAGGAGACGGGGATGAAGAACAGGGTAGGGAAAGGGAAGGCTGAAGTGAGGGGGAGTGAACTACAAGTGCCAGGGATCTTTGACACCACTTGCATAGCAAAGGCATCCGCTCAGAGACAAAACTGCCTCCTGGCTAAAAGCTCAGCGGGCTGACTGAGCTCTGTGCACTTAAATGTTGTGTTCAAGAGACCCTGGAGCACAGAGCCCTGCAGGCCAAACGCCCTCCTGCACTAAACCTCTACTGGCACCTCATTGCCTGGAACAGGGGTTGGCAAACGGCAGCCCACAGCCTATTTTTGTAAATAAAGTTTTATTGGCACACAGCCCTGTTCACTTGTTTACATGCTTTCTATGCTGCCGCATACAAAGAGCTTAGTTGCGACAGAGACCTCACAGTCCACCTGCCAAACCTAAAACATTAATTATCTGGCCCTTTACAAAAAGGTTTGCCACCTCCCACTACAAATACAGAGGTCCCCCTCTTATTCATGGTTTTGCCTACCATGGTTCAGTTACCCAAGGTCAGCTGTGGTCCAGAATCAGATGATCTTCCTGACCTATCACCAGGAGGTCAGCAGCAGTCTAACGCTATGTCACAATGCCTACATCGTTCACCTCACTTCATCTCATCATGTAGGCATATTATCATTTCACATCATCACAAGAAGGATGAGTGTGGCACAATCATATACTTAAAGACCACATTCATATAACTTTTATTGCAATGTATTGTTACAATTGTTCTATTTTATTATTTGTTATTGTTCATCTCTTACCATGCCTAATTTGTAAATTAAGCTTTATCATAGGTACATATGTATTAAAAATATATAATATGTATAGCACTGAGTACTATCTTTGGTTTCAGGAATCAATCAGGGTCTTTGAATATATCCCCTAGAGATAAGGTCGGGGGTTGGGGGCACTGTACAATTTACCAAGAACTATTTAAGCAAGACTTGTAGTAGATGGTTGCACATAGATCTCACAAAATCACCTTCTAAGGTAGATATTATATTAGCCCCAGGAAAGTTGGGACTCAGAGAGGTTAATTCATCAGTGTATAATCACACAGCCAGGAAATGACAGAGGTTGGCTTGCAACCCTTGTCTGACTTCAGAGCCCACAGTTAGAACCATTATGTTAGGCTTCTTAAAGCAGTCTCTAGTACCTAGAGGTACTGCCTTAATATTCAAGTATCCCATACCCCAATAGTCCAAGGGCTCAGCTTTTCAGGATAATTATATTTTGAATATTTTGAGAAACCATGCTATGAAATGTATGCAGATTAACAAAGGATTCAGGCTTTTCAAGTTCTCTGAATATCCAGAACAGTAAAATGCATCTAAACTGCATGTGTCAGGCAAGTATAACTTTCATTTTGTTATTAGAAGCCAGTGTCTATGTTCGTCACACCTAGTGAGTAGAGTACCTCTTATGTGGAGTAGAGAAAGCACATGCATGGAGGCCTGGCATTCCATCAACTGTATTCCCAGCTACTGTCCTAACTAAATTGCATCATGCTGGAGAAACAAGCAGTACTTAACCTGAAAACAATGAGATGCCAGCTGAGAAACTGATCACAAAAATAAAAGAAAAATCAATGACTTTGAGAAATGTCTTCCTGTCATTACTGACTTCCTGATCCTCACAAGGAGGGAGAAGAAAAGAGGATTAGAACAACAGCATGCCCCATGGCTGTCTTAAAAACAATGCTGGCCTAAAGTCACTGCAGAAGGTACTTTGGAACTGCTCTTCTCCTCTATGAAACCTGTTTGAGTGAGGTCTGGCACAGAGCATCTAGGGGAAGACACACAGCCACCTTGGAAGCCATACTGGGTGGCAGTAAACGAAGAACCAGCGGCCATGGTACTGTGGCTGCCTCACCATAGGCACTCCAAGAGGCTGACTCAGAGCTGACCTAGGAATCCTGAGCAAGCAATGGTGTTCTGGACAGCTGTCATCTACACAGCGGGTGTGTATGAGAAGCATAGCTAGTTTTGTTCATAACTAAACATTTCTATCTTAATTCCCTTTCCCAACACAAGGTAAAAGCTACCATATTTCATCTCATCTAAGACATCACTAAGTATGAGATACATCTTTCTTTTGTGTACCACTAGGGGAGAAAATGCTGTAATTAGTGAGAATTTGTGTGCTGTCAAACACAGTAGCTACAAGCCACACAAGTCTATTGAACAGCTGAAGTGTGGCTCATCAGATTTGAGATGTGAAATGTAAAATACACCCTGAATTTCCAAGACTATGAAAAACGAATGTAAAATATCCTAATCATTGTGTTACACTGATGACATTGAAGTGGCATTTTAGACATTTTGGGTTAAATAAAAATACATGAAAATTAATTTTACTTGTTCCTTTTTACATTTTTAACATGTTTACCAGAAGATCTGCAGTAGCTACACTCACATTATATCTCCAGTAAACAGTAGTTACTTTGAACTTGTATATTTGCTGAAAAGACTTTTAGGCTTATTGACAAATTTTTATTACATTAGCATGCTTGTATATATAGAAAAGCAAAATACAAGTGAAACACGTTACTTGAGGTATTCTTAAAACATTTGTATTCACAGTCTCTCTCTTCTGAATCACTTTTTGGATAAGAGTCATTAATTTTCCATGATTTTTCAACCCACAGTTGTCCTCTACACCATCAGAAGCAATGATGATACACCACTTTCTAAAGGGTGTACTACTATCATCTTCAGGATTTTCTTCGGAGCTACTGATATAGTCTGCAATTTTAATGTCCACAAGGAGATAAGAACAAATTCTTAAGACTGCTGACTGGCAAATAGTGATGGCAAATTGCATTTCAACTTCATGGATGTTAAAATATGAGGGAAAAAAATCTTGGTGTTAATGAAAAAACATATTTCTAATCTAGCTTGGATTTAATCCCATTCTTTCCCAGAGTTGTATTTAAATTCTGGACTGCAAAAAAGTACTTCTGAGGTGGCAGGGTAAGGTCTTCCAGAAATCCCCTCTCTCCATAAAAGCAACAAGAACACTGGAAGAAATTGTTGCAATCAAAATGTTCAGACATTAGGACATTAACTAAGGGATTAAAACAATCCAAGGAGAGTGTATTCAAGAAAAGTGGCTAAATCACAGTAAGACAAGTGAGCTTTGTAGCATTTTTAACTTGCCTTGTTCTCTTCCCTTTCTCTCCAGTTCCGTGAGAATCTTGATAGCTATCAACCATAGCAGCCACTGCAGGGCCAGAACAGCTTCTGAGCTTCCTGAAAGTCTCAGAGAACCATCCTTGTTTGACGTTTCTTGCAGCTCACTGCAAAAAGCATTTCTCAGAGAGTGTAGGTCTTTTACCTAACTCAGAGCCATCTGGGGCTAACAGCCTTATCACTAGGATGTTTTTTGAAAACAACAAGCAGCAATTCTTTAACATCACAGCTGTCTGACAGCTGAATGCTAACCAGTTGAAGCTAATGAGAGGCTGACCAAAAACCTTAGAACAAAATAAACTGGGAAAGAGATGTCTGTTGCAGGCTTTGAAAAAGCTTTGATGTCTTCCTGTGAATCTGGAAGGCTATGCACATATGCAGGGATGTGTGCATGCCCAGAAAAGACCCAATATTCAAATGTTGAAGACATGCTTCAATACACGTTAGACCCCTAGGCAAAGGCTAGGTGGCTTAATGGCTCAAGGCATTGAAAAAAAACCAATCACTAGTTGAACACTAAAGTAACTGAGCAGAGACCACAATGGCTGCAAACACAAGGAATACAGACAGTATTTACATAAGTACTTCGAAGAAATCACTAAATAGACAAATAGCAAAAAAAAAAAATAAAATAACCATTGAGAAGGGAGGAGAATCTGATTTCCAGAATTATCATATAATTTTAAATGTCTAGTTTTTAACAAAAAATTTATGAGACATAAGACAAATAAGAAAGTACAGTCCAAAGACAGGAAAAAAAAATCTATAAGGAAGACAGATGTTGGACTTACTGGACAAAGACTTTAAATCAGCTATTATAAATATGTTCAAAGAACTAAAGATAACCACGTCTAAATAATTAAAGAAAAGTGTAAGACCAATGATTCACAAAATTAAATATCAGTAAATATATAGATATAGATATTATAAAAGTAATGAAATAGAAATTTTAGAGTTGTAAAAGATGATACCTGAAATTCAAATTTAGCTAAAGAGGCCCAAAGCAGATTTTAACAGGCAGAAGAAATAATTAATGTATTTGAAGATATATAAACTGGACTTCACGAAAGTAAAAACCTTTATGTTTCAAAGGACACCATCAAAAAAGTGAAAAGGCAAGTCATAAAATGGGAGAAAATATTTGCAAATCACACATCTTATAAAGGTCTAGTATCTAGAATATACAAAGAACTTTTACAAATGTATGATAAAAAACATAGAAGCCCAATTTAAATGAAGTGATAATTCTATGCATAAGATGTACAAATGGCCTTGAATCCCATGAAAAAATGCTCAACATCATGAGTCATTAGGGAAATGTAAATCACAATCACATAATACACTTGGCACACACAAGAATGTCGATAATCAAAAACCAGACATGACAAGTATTGCTGAGAATGTGAAGAAATTTGAACACTCTTACTCTGGGGTGTAAAATGGTATGTCTGCTTAGGAAAACAGTTTGGTGGTTCATCAAAAAATTAGATATGATGACCAAATGCCCCAGCAATTCCATCCTAATCTCTGGAACCTGTGATTATAATATGTTACATGACAAAGGTATTGTGGTGCCTGGCTGGCTCAGTCAGTAGAACATGTAACTCTTAATCTCAGGGTTGTGAGTTCAAGCCCCACATTGGGCATAGAGCTTATTAATTAATTAATGAATTAATTAATCATTAATTAAAGCAACGAATTCGCACATCGCAAAGGATAGTAAGATTGCAGATAAGATTAATCAGCTGACCTCAAAATAAGTAGATCTATTCTAGATGATGAAGGTGGGCCCAATGTAATCTTTAAAGTAATAAAAGAATTAGAGAAAGATACAAATAAGGAGATCCAGAGAGGTGGCAATGTGTAAAGATCATTTCCCAGAGTTTCTGTCTTTGGTGATGAAAGAAGAAAACTATGAGCCAAAGACTATGGGCAGCCTCTCCAAGCTGGGAAGGGCAAGGAAGGGAGAGCCTCTGGAAGGGAATGAAGCTCTGCTGGCACCTTGATTTTAGTACAGTGAAATGAATTTCAGACTTCTAAAATACGGAACTATAGGATAAGAAATTTTTGTCATAAGCCAGTATTTATGGTAATTTGTTACAGTGACCATAGAAAATGAATACAATGCTCAAAATAATTCTAAACATATCCACAGAAAAATTCATACCTGAATATCCATAGAAGCCTATTCATAACAGCCAAAAAGTAGAAATAACTCAAACATCCATACTGATGAATGGATAAGGAAAATGTGGTATATGCATTCAATGGAATTTTTTTCGCCATAAAAAAGAATGAAGTAGTGATATATGCTACAATGTGGATTAACCCGAAAACATTATATTTAGTGAACAAAGTCACAGAACAAGTATTTTATGTTTCCATTTGTATTGAAATGTCTGAAATAGGCAAATCCATAGAGACCTAAAGTAGATTAGTGGTTCCTGGAGACTGGGGCAAGGGGGGGAATAGGGAATGACTACAGATGGGTATGGGGTTTCTTTTTGGGGTGATGGAATGTTCTGGAAATAGACAGTGGTGATAGTTGCATGAGCCTTTGAATATGCTCAAAAGTACTGAATTGTACCCTTTAAAGGGTGAACTGTGCGGTATGTTAATTTTATCTTAACAAAGGAAAAATAAATAAGTCTTATTTATTTATACTCAAATGTATTTGTACTTAAAATAAAACTAAAGTTTCATTGAAGTAAAATTCATGACCACATGAGGGAGCAGCTTTCATGGTCTGAGGCCCTACAGGAAGTGTCTGGTCTCTAGCCACCATTCATCCATGAATGCTGAAATGTCCTCATTGCTGTCTAATGTCCAACCACAGGCCCATCCAAGATCTGCCACCACACCCCTCCCTGCAGTCTCAAAGTCTCTGAAGTCTGGTCCTCTTGCCAGCTATTTTTTTCCACCTTTCAGGCAGGCTCACAAGTCACAGCTGTGTCTTGCTGGAGTGAGGGGGCAGCCTGGAGTCTCTCTGGTTCATGGCTTGTACAGTTCCATTTGCTACTTTACACCTCCCTGGATGTGGGGTACTACGTATCTCGCTGCCTCCCATGGTTCCCCAGGAAAAGCAAGTCATGTGTTCTCTCTTTTTGGGGAGAGAATCCCACCCTGGGATTGTTTCAATACCTTGACCTTGGAGTCAGCCTAGGGTGGGGAGAGCGGGGGAAATGGCTCCTAGTTCTGGGCCACCAGTGTCTCCTTCTCTTGGTTCCACTCTAGATTTTTTCTCCCACCTATGGTTTGGAGAATCTTTAGCCAGCCTGGATATAGATGAAACTAGCTCTTCATAATGTCACAGTCTTCCAAATTTTCTGTCTTAAAACCCACTGTAGCTAAAGAAAATCAGAAGCTAAATATCTGACTCTTTATTTCTCTTTATTTTATAGATACATTCCTTATTTGAGGATTGATGGCAACATGCCTTCACCCCCTGAGCTGGAGAAAGAGCCAGGAGTACTAGAGATTACCAGGAAAGAACCTTAAATTACTGTTTCATGCTATTATCACCATATACCAAAGTTGCAAAATGGCAAAATTCTGAATGAAACACAAATCAGAAACAGTCATGGTTCAGGGATGTGGTCCCTATTCATGGCATGCTTTAACTGAATGATTCTACAACACCTGAAGATGTTCATGAAGCTTTCAAATATCAATATGCTGCATTCGTTTTATATACTAGAAATAGTATATACTGATATACTAGAAATAGCTTTCTTTCTGTGAAATATCTGTCTCTCCTATGTGGTCAATACAAAATTATAACCGTGGACATACCTGAAGAACAATAAAACAAATTGCTGAGCTGCAAATTAAAATGTATTCCTTAAGTTTACAATGTATCTTCCTTTGCTACTTGTTCATTTGTTTGCTTATCTGCTGGCATCATTAGCTGATAAGCAATGCTCCATGCCAAAGATTCAAGAGAAGAATGTGGATGACGCAATTTTGTACAGGAAAGTACCAACAATGATAGTTTCCCCCTGTAAATTAGGGATGACTGCTGTATTTGGTGCTGAAATCAATCCCAACATCAGATGTGAATTTTGCTTAGGTGGCAGGCAGTTCAATAGGGTGTTTGGCTGACACCCTTCCTTGTGGTGAAAGGGACACAGGCTCCTCTGACCTGAGGCTCTTCCAATCCCCTGATGGCTTTGGAGCCCTCCACACATTCTCTCCATGTCCCCACAGGATGAGAGAAGAGGCAGGATGCCATGGGACATTTTAGGGGCCTTGATGCGGTATGTACTACTTCTACCCACAGTCCCCATGCCTGAATCAGTCACGTACCCCTTGCCTGACTGTCATTGGGGATGTAGTCTAGCCATGGGCCAGCAGGAAGAGAGCAACCTTGTAATATTGCTGGCTCAACAGCTGTTAATTTAAACTGGTATCAGTATTTGGGGGAATGTTACTCGAGAAACTATGTATACCAAAAATGCTAACCAGACCAGACAGAAAAGAAACTATGAAGACCCATTGGACCTATGGGAGCCGGCTAAATGGACACCAAGTAGGAACTTCTGAATCAAAGGAAGATTCTGGAAACACCTTAAGTGGAGATACTGTATACTGGCATTGAAAATGCAGCAACATGAGCTAGCCAAACACAGGTCAATGAATGGTTGTCATGGTGACCAACACCACGGCTGTGGGGGCCTAAGGGCAGTATTTCTTACACTTTTCACACAGAGAAGGTACAAAGCACTCATAAGAAAAAAAAATTTCTCCTGGTCCCCCACAGTCGACTCAATTTATCTTTAGTATAATAATGCTGTGATGTGTTTCAATATAAAACTAGGTAAAAGTTCTGTATGTTTGTAGTTTTCACACAACTATACATCAAAACCATTTTCAAATTAAACAGGAATTAGCAACCAAATAAATTAAATCTCCATTAGCAACACGGATGTGACCTAATATTGCTTTGTTAAAGCTGAATCACACAAATTGGGTATGGACTGCAATAGGGCAACTCCCTTTAAATTCCTTTATCTATCCTATCATAGACCAAGTCTCCTGACACTTTCTCTTATGTAAAATGTATTTACAGTGTGTTTTTACATCATTCAGCATTAAATTTGCATTCCTGTCTCAATAACCCACATTTAAAGTAGTACTACATGAGGCCAACTTGAATATTAAAAGGAAAAAAAAAAGCAAATACCAAAATATGACAGTGCTTGGCCAGCAAACCATCTTCTGCAGCTAAATCCAGCTTGCTGTCCATTTTTGTAAATAAAGTTTTATTGATAATAGCCAGGCTCATTCATTACACATTGTCTATGGCTGCTTTAATGATACAACAGCAGAATTGAATAATTGTGTCAGATGCTGTCTCTATGTCTCTCAAAGTCTAAAATATTTACTATCTTGTTGCTTACCAAAAACGTTTGTAGATCCAGATTGAGATGCTTTGGAATAGATGTACATTATTGGACTAGTTGTCTATCGCTGCCTAAGAATTAACTTTCAGAGAGCTAAATAGCAGCCATTTTATTAAATCTTGTAATTGCATCATTCACATATTCATGCAGCACTTGGCTGATGATTCTTCTGCCCTGTATACTCAGCTTGTGGATGGGGTGCTCCAAGGGCTCCAAGGTGGCTTTATTCACACATGTGGCATTTTGCAGGGATGGTTAGAAGGCTTAGCACAGCGGGGACCATTGGCCGGAGGTGTCTCCAGTATAGCAGTCTCAAGATTGTCAGACTTCATCAGAGGCCGCCTATAGTCCCCAGCGAGAATACACCAAGATGGCAGGGTTAGAAGATGGAGACCTCTTATGCTCTATCTTCAGAAGACTTTTAATGTCATTTCTACTACATTCTACTGGTCAAGCAAGTCACCGAAGTCAGCCCAGGTTCAAGGGGAGGAGAAATAGACACCACCTCTTAAAGGCAGGAACAGTAAAGGATTTGCAACCACTTTCTATCTACCCCACCTGTTTCTTGACTATACAACTTAAAATACACATACAGCAAACACAAAACCCTGAAAATACATCTGAGGATGCTGATGGATCTGTGATCCCAGTGTGAGAAAAACTGCACAAGAAAGTTACAGGCAAGAGACAAGAACATAAGCAATTGCTTTAATTTTCAATCCAGGGGGTCTGTACATGCATTATGTGTATATCTGTATATACGTGTGTATAGGTATACATATGTATGCATATATATATATATATATATATATATATTACACTGTGTGTGTGTGCGTTTGTGTGTGTGTGTGTGTATGTTCTAGCAGAAAGAGCATAGGTTTTGATGATATGGGTAGTCAGAGAGGAAAATCTACATCCTGCTTTTTGCTTATTCATTTATATGATCCAAGTGTGATGGAAATCAGAGCCCCCAAATATCCTCAGCCACACAGGCTAGGATAGTACCCAGCTCTGCAGCAATGTAACCAGCAACAACAACCATGCCTTATGGCAAGCACCTGGAATCACATTATTGCTTAGAAAGGCAAGGTTCAGTCCCTGCCTCTTACACTAGGTAGATGACCTTGTGTAAATTACTTACTCTCTTTCAAGTTTAGTTCCCTCACATGTAAAATAAAGTTAATAACAGTACCTACTCATTGAATTATTGCAGTTATTAATTTAGACAGTGCATGTAAATTATTTAGCACAGAGCCTAACACCTAGTGAATATGAATTGTTGGTGGTGGTATTATTATTATCATATTTTGATCTCTTCAGTCTAATACATCTAAATAATTAATAGAAGAGAACACTGATGGATGCTAGACTTTGAAGATGGATGCTTTTTCAGAGAGGTTTCATCTGTTTACATTTGAAAAGTAAAATAAAACTAGGTCTTTGTGATGATGATTTGTTTTCAAGGTGATCTAAACAAAACTCTGCAGGAATACTCTTTCACAAAATGAGAAAACACAGAGAAATATGTTTTTGAACTGTTTTCATTGTTTCTGTCTTCTTGGTGGCCAACTAGCCACCTGGTTGGATGCATTGGACCCCACCTTCATCATGTAGAAGAAAGGGATGTAGAATTCTTCATTGAGATCCTCACTTACACTGAATATGGATTTGGATTCCCTATTGCCATAGTTATGCCACAGCCTCTGTCAGTGAACTTTTAAAGACCTCATCTGCTGTCATACTGATATAGGCTTACTGGGTGTGAGAACCCAGAAGGGTATCCCAAAGGATGAGCCAAGAGTGTCCTTGGCTTCTTGCAGGATAGAAATCAAACACTAGTGGGGAAGAAGTGAAAACAGAATTTATAAAAGATACAGAGAAGAGTGTAGGTATGGACTGAGCATCCCGAGAAGACTCGGAAAGGAAAGGAGAGTGAGTCTCCTTTTTGGGGCCTGGGTTTTTACTGAGGATGATGGTTTGGTGCACATGTCTTCTCAGTAATCTGCGAACAAAGATGAGTTTTTAGGTGTTCTCTGTAAGTCCCTTCTGCCGCGGAACCAGGGGTCTTGATGAGTCAGCAGTCTTGAAAAATATTCATGATGACCCCACCCGATCACTCCTGAGATGTTATCTATTGTGCTGGAAGACTCCAAAGAAATCATTAAATCCACCTTTACAAGGAGGACATACATTATCTATTCTATAAGGTGTGTGTAAGGCAGGGATGCGGATTCTAGCAAGAACAGAAGCAAGGAAAGGAGCAAAAAAGTTTTTTCATGGGTCCTTTTAGTTTCCCTGTCTCAATACCACTTCACAGGGCAAGGCTTCTGACCAGGTAACTAATTTTATGTGCAGAAAGTGTGGTGACAGCTTACGCTCAGAATCTACTGGTTTCACTGGATTCCCTGTGGCTACAGAAGGCAGCATCAGCAAGGTAACAACAACATGGCATATCTGACCCATAACTACCACACATGGGTCGAGGAACCTTTCATAAACTACTACAAAATACTGGTTCCCCTTTCCATCTCACTAACTGTGGGCTTTGGTCATGCAACTCAGATCAATGGAACATGAATGAATGTATATGCACCTGCCCAAGATATGCATTTTCCCAACCTCATTTCTTTGGTGATGAAAGCAATTCTGCTTTTAAAGGACAGGCCAGAACTTAAATTCTTATTACTGAAAAGTAACTCTTCTATCTAAAAGAAGCCTACATGCTTTACCAGCATGCATTTGGATTTGATGTTCTCTCCTTAGATTAGGCTCTTGGCAATGGTCCTAGCACATCACTGAGGAATGTCTGCAAATCCTTCAAGGCTGGTGACCACAACTTGTGCCTTGTCCATGTTCCTTCCCTTCCCAGATGTCTTCCAGGAGTCCCCGAGTGCATAGTCTGCCCTGATTCAGTGCTAAAACATTTATTGTACTCCATTAAATGCTTATCAAGAATGATGGAGATGTTAATGGGATATGCATGCAGGATAAAACCTTGACATTTTGATTTATCTCTTGCTGGCTTGGGGCAATGGAGGAGAACTCTAGAGAAGTTTAAGTGTTCAGTGTGCTACCACAGCACCCAGTGAGGTCAATGGGACAGTGACATTCCAACTGACCAAGAAGTTTCTAAAAGGCAGCACTTGGGATTTAAAGAGTTTTTGAACCCAAATGTCAAGTGTATCATTCCTTTCCCAATGGAGAGGGTCGATAGTTTATGAAGTCCCCCCCAGGTGGGGTGCAGGTAGGGCAGAGGCATGTGAGGAGCTTTTGGCAGGGAAAAAAAAAAACAACTCCTCTTCCTAGCCCTCATCCTTCAAGACCAAAACCAATAACAACACCAAAACTCTAGGGAGATGAATCATGTCGATCTGATGACTTGAAGCCTGTCTAAAGGTGGTGAGAACAAGCTTCTTTTTCCGAGTTGTAGCAGACTTCGTTAGATGTTCTCCAAAAGCCACATTCTTCTCTTCTTCAGGCATTTAGGAAATGTACTCTGAGATGAAAACATGAGTTTCAGTCTTCATTTGTCAGGTGCTGCATCCTAGAGACAGGAGCTACTCTCGTCTCTGCAGTGCAGAGGGGAATACACAGAACCCAGGCACTCAGGGCTGGGGAAGGCAGAGCCAGCAGGCAGTTTCCCACGTCTGTGGCCACCACTCCATCATATACCCATTAGGGAGAGGCAACGTTGGTCGGACTTCTGCACCAGAACATAGATGTGCTCCTGAGGCTAAAAGGTGGCCAGAGTCAGACTTATTGGAGTGAGTGGGAAGTCACTGGCCATGAATCATTTTCCAGGGGACTTGATACAGAGTGCTCAGCTACCCTTCATCATCCAGCCTCCCTGGCAGTTGTGTGTGGCCACAGGAATGAATGTAACCAATAGCCAATGGGGTGTGAGTGGTGGCAGTGCTCACCACATTCCAGCCTCCTCCCCTCTTTACAACTAGATGGAGAAGGCCTGTGATCTTGGGAAGCTACATGTTGAAAACAGCTCCACAATGATACAGATCCTGTTAGGTCAAAAGAAAACATGTGGTAAAATTATTGCCTAGCATGACTTGGTAAGCTGGCTGAGGACTTCTAGAGCCTGTGACCTTATAGAAAGTGGTGGAAGAGAGCTAGAAACACTTGAATATGCTGCTTTCCCTTCACTGCATTTAGCAATGTGTTGTAAGAAAGAGAATAATTTAGAAAAGTTTGACCAGTTTGTAAGCAAAAATAAAAGAGAGCAGAAAATGTGAATAAATATAGGGTCTCACAGGGTTAAAAACAGCAGATAACATCTAGACTCCAAACTTTTAGAAGAAGGACTGAGGAAAGGTTTGAGCAGTAAGAATTCATCAGGCCTTAGTTAAATAAAGTGGCCCATCCCTGTGGCAAATATCAGATCAAGGATGTGGCCTTGCCCCAAGCAATTGCTTCAGTGGCCTTGCCATTACATGAAGGAAGCATGCCATTACATGAAGGAGTCCAGGAAGAAAACAGAAACAATGCAGTCTTGAGAGTTAATCTAGAAAATGTCCTTGGGTTCCTGACATGTGGAATAGAGAGTGGGCTCACACAGATCATAAGGATTGGAGGAATTACCCTGCCAACAAGAATAGACAGAATAACAAACCTCCCCAGCCAAAAGCCTTTGAATCTTAAGGAAACCTTAGCCTTCCAACCTGTATAAAGTGGCCATGGAAGCTCACAGCCCTACTGAAAGGGACCAGAACATGTCACCCCAAGATATGCCATTGTGACATAAGAAATGTTTGAGCTGAAGGCAATTAAGAAGCAGTGAAAGCAGGGGCATCTGGGTGACCCTCAGACCAGTTGAGTGTCTGACTTTTGAGTTTGGCTCAGGTCATGATTCCAGGGTGGTGGCAGCAAGCCCTGTGTCATGCTCTGCGCTGAATGTGGAGCCTGCTTCAGATTCTCTTTCTTAAATAAATAAATAAATAAATAAATAAATAAATATTTTAAAAAAACCAGCTTATACAGAAAAAAAGTCTCTGTCTTCTGTCTACTTAAAAGCAGGGCATAAATTTTCATTCCCCTCCCCTCTCCCATACCAGGAGGCAAATAACCACCATTCCAGAAAAATGGGCACCAAGTTGGATCTGCATAGCCAACTTTCCTAAAATAATCTTCATCTTCCATTAGTTTTACCCATGTATCCACCTTCCCACAGTTTTAAGCCCAAACCTCTTCCTTTTGTCTTGTCACTTTTCCAGAATTTATCACTCTTTGTTAGAATGGCATATAAACCCCTGGGTCTAACCGCTTCTTTGAGTCTACACTCTTTTTCTACGAAAGCCTCCATATGCGTGCATAGTATACCTTTTCTCCTGTTAATTGGCTCTTGTCGGTTTAATGTGTGGGCCCCAGTCACTGGTAGATAAGAGAGGAGAGGAGAAATGGTTGTTTTCCTCCCCTTCACTGTCAAATGTCCTGCAGTTCCCTTCCATAGTGAACACATGAAATAAGGAACCAGAAAGAACCTTCCGGAGGCAGACTCACAGGACTAAGTGGGCAGGGCACTTCCTTCTAGACTGGAGAGGAGAAATGGCGTTGAATCAAGGAACTTTGCCCCATGCGAGGGCAGAGGGACCTTGCAAATTCTGTCCGACAGGATTTATCTCATTGCAGCAATTGCTGTATGTGTCACATTCTTCCCTTTTCCACATGGGACGTTTTTATTGTGGTTATCTTGTCCCTCCTTCAGAGTTAGGAATGAGTGTGGTGGCAGTGAGGAGGGGTAGAAAAACAAATTTAACTTGTCTTTAAGTTTGTTAAAGCGCATGGAACTACATTCAGATCAGCCAGAGGGGCTGCATGCACCCTGAGAACTTGGACTTTAAGCTTGACACACTGGCAGGATAAGACTTAGATTGTCTCCATCAGAGAAGGGAGCTGGTGCATTCTATAGAAGGATGAGCCATGTATGAATGCTCTCTGGAGGGTAGGAAGAGGCACCAGGCCAGGGACAGCTGGCTTCACACCAACCGGTTCTGTCCTGCCTTTTGGATATTCGGTCAGACAACCTTGGCCAGTTTCCTTTACAATTAGGTAGGGCAACTTGCTGAGTTCCAGCCAATGAAAGGGGACCACAGGTGGTGGACCCACTTCCTGGCCAGGCCCAACACTTCTCTTGTGTG
Organism: Acinonyx jubatus; assembly: GCF_027475565.1. Classification (NCBI taxonomy): domain Eukaryota; kingdom Metazoa; phylum Chordata; class Mammalia; order Carnivora; family Felidae; genus Acinonyx; species Acinonyx jubatus. Next base: position 52,832,897 of record NC_069388.1, read on the forward strand.
ATGCTCCAGATTCTCTCCTCTTCCCACAACTGGATAAAGGTGACCAGAGCAATTGTGAAAGTTGAGGGCAGCAGAACCTCGCTCAGCCTGGGCCTCTGAGAGGCTGCTTAGAGCCAAACTCTCCGGTGACCAGAACTACTTAGAACTGGAGCATGAGCAAGAAATAAACACAAGTTGTTATGTATCTGGGGGGTTGACTTTTTATCCCAGCTAACGCTACCTGAAATAATACACTGATTGTCTCCTTACATTTTCCTGATGTCCTGGGCCACTTGATCAAGGTTGTACTTACGGTTATGAGTGAGCTGTCAGTGACAGTTTTGTAGACACTTGGAAAGTTTCCTCTGCCTCTGGATAGTGCCCTTGTGTTCCAGTGCCTAAAACTGCTCTGCTAGAGATACTTTCTTCAGTTGGCTCCCTCCTTGACGTTGGACAAAGCAACAAAAATCTCTGAGCCCCAGAGCCCTCAACTGTAATGTGGGGACAGCAACAGACCTACTTCACGTGGCCGTGTGAAGAAGGAACAAGGTGACGTCACAGTGCCTAACACATAGTGCATCTTCAGTAAATGCTCACACTAATGTTGTTATATATTTGTGGTATTAGATGATGATGATGATGATTATCTTAAAAAGACCCATGTTCATGTGAAAATCTTTTTGATCTGAATTCTTCAAATACCTTCCAAAGGAGAAACGAGAGTGTGATCCCCCTGGCCTTAATGGAGTGGCTTAGTACTACCTGAGACGCTGGGTGGGTTGGGAGCTTTGGGTGAGGGAATAGGCCAGGAGCCGAAACTGTGACCCCCAAGGGGGCCAGGGGACACATTAAATGAGGGCATCTGTGTCAGGAATCTGGGCCAGCTGTGAGGCTGTGGTCACTCCCGACAGCTTGGTTTCACATAATGCCAACTGCTGGCAGCGGAGGGAATGAGGAAACTAGGTTTTGAAATAAAAGGAGTCTTACAGGAGTAGGGAAGGAGCACCAGTTTGAGAAGTAGAAATCGAAAGCTGAGGGCACCTCAAGAATCAGGAGCCAGTCTCTTGGGACAAAGCCAGAGTCAGTTCAGTTAATGGCTGTAGAGGGACAAAGTGTTTTTCATAATGTTTTAAGGGCACTCAATCTCAGCCCAGCTTTCTGGGCCTCCTGAGTCACAATCTCTGGTGGCAGAGCCCAAGAATATGCATTGTTTAAAAGTCTGTATGTGATCCTTATCACTAACATTTGTGAGCTAGTAGTTCCTCAATAAATGTTGGTTTTCTTTCTCTATGCTGATAAAGGGTGTTGAAAATATCCTTGCATCTGAAAAATTATCTCCCAGCTCCAACAAAGCTGCATATCAGAAAGAAATTAAAATTGATTCTTTTATTTGCATAGAAATACTTCTGCACTGGTTGTGTTTCAAAAGATAAAACAGTTCAAACAATACGTTCAAACAGTTACTTCTTTTCTTTTATGTAACCCTGATTATAGATAATTTTGGAAAGTGTCAGGTCTAGGCATCCTGAGGGTTTTAGTCATGTATGTGTATTATTGACCAGATCTTCAGTGCCCAGCATACAAAAGGTCTATAATGAGTACTTATTATGGTGTATTGAGTTTTAAAATAAGACTCAAACCAGAATCTCGGCTTTGTTTATTGGTAAAATTCTATACACATCATTTATCAGAAATTCCACAGAGAAAGTTAAGCAGATTTATTCTCTATTATGAAATGGTATTGTTCTTGGTGTTCTTTCCATGAATTTCATTAATCATGATGACTCAGTAATATGTAATTATAAGGCCAAGCTTTGTATTCATAAAAGCACTAACTACATATATGCATACCTATTAAGAAATACTAAAATTTATAACAATAAGTGATAAAATATTAAAATCATTGGGGAGACATTACTGTTGTTTATGAAATGTGTCCCAATTAAAACCACTGGTCTTGAGTTCATTTTTGATCCTTTTATTCTTATTACATTCTTTAAAAAATTTCTTGAATAGAATACTGGCTTTCATGACTCCCCATGGAGAGGGAACATACCAGAAAAGAAAAAGAAAAGAATCATCAGCATTGAACAGACCAAAAAATTTCAAGTGCATTTTTGTGTGATGTATTCGTACAAAAAAAAAAAAAGTATTAAGCAGGTACTGGGGACCAGGTATTATTCTAGCTGATGGGGCATTCAAAGAAGAGAAACATAAAGTCTTGTTTGGAGATCTTACAGGAGAGGTATACATGTGTGTACACAAAAAGTTATTCAGCAGACGCCATCTCTCATTTTCTCACCCTCTCCAGTGAACCCTGCATTAGTCAATAAGTGAATCCAGGACGGGTAAGAGGACGTTGTACATACAGCACTCTGCAGAGTGACTTACTCTGTTAGCTACACTGGGCAGTTAGGAGAAGAGGCATGCTGGTAGATAGAAAGCTATATAGATCCTGTTCTCGGGGAACATACTCTCTAGAAGGGCAGGGATAGCAGCACCATAAAAGTTTCCATAGGAAAGTAGAGTCCATGCATGTTGCAATGCCAAGAGGCCACAGGGCAAGATGCCTGGCCAATGCCTGCTCAACATCTTGCTGTCTGGCTCAGCTTTCACAGAGGTGGCTTCCCCCAACCCCAGAATGAGTGCTGTGAAGAGGTCCCTGACCTCTAGAAGCTTACCGTCCAATTGAACAACAAAACAAATAAAATATCCAATTAGAGAGCATGAGGGCACCAACCTGCTGTGATTCTGAGTTTATGTCTGGATCCTGCAGCCCTGTCTTCTCCCGCACTAACACTAGCAGCCCATCAGCTGGCAAATTGCTTAAGCCCTCTCCCTCTCTTTTTCTGCAGTCAGGCTATACCATAGTAATGACTTTTTGGCTTGCTGTGTTCAATGATCGCCTCTGGGTAGGGTGCTCAGAAGGTGCTCAGCACACAGTACATGCTCAACAAGCAAGAGCTGTCCTGGCCAGAGCCCGTGGCGAATCTGCCCTGGCCAACATGAAGCAAAAAGTTTTCTGAACAGGGTTCACTTCACATTGCATAAGAGAGATGATGGTTTTCGGGAGGAAACAGAAGTGAGTGGTGACTGTACACAGAAGCATCCTCACCTTTCTCCTGGAAGCAGGGTGGTAAGGTGGGAGGGCTGTCCCCCCACCCCCTGACAGGTGCAGGCTGGCCAACACTATGCCATCCTTGTTGAGATCAGTGACAAAGCTATAACCCCCAAGAAGGTTTATTTTTTCTCAGATGAAAGACTCCCAGTTCATTCCCCTGAAGGCTGCACTTTAGTAGCAGCCCAGTTGAATTAAGGGCATTGCAGGGCTTGATTTAAAGAGAAAATAAGGTTTGCCACAGTAATTAACCAAAAAAGAGACAAGACATCTTAGAAGGAGATTCAAATTATTCCACTGCTGAAGTTAATAGGAATGCTTTTTTGCTTTTCTCCCTAGAGGTTATGTTGATCTGGCAATTAGCAGCGTGCCTCAGCTCATTGGTATTCCTCGCCGTGAACTGCAGCTGCAAAATAAAAGGTGACTATAGAAATAAGAGCCTACAGTGCTGCTTCCCCAGAGCTGTTCTGGGGGTTCTCTGGCTTATTCACCCTTCTCTCTCTCAGCCTGGTGATTCCTGAGCGTTCATCCATGAGTTCCTATTATGAGAGGAAAGAAGACAGTAGGGTTAATTTTCACACCATGAATTAGACAGGGATTTCACATCCTAAGACTTGGTCGTAAATAGCTAAGAAAAAAGGTAGTAGGGAAGTGTGAGGCACCTGAAACTAATATAACATTGTATGTCAACTATACTTCAATAATAAAATAAAATAAAATAAAATAAAATAAAATAAATAAAATAAAATTAAATTAAATTAAAAAGTGTAAGACCCAGGGACACCCAAGCCCTACAATCATGGTTTCCTGTCTCTGGGAAGCCTGACTGCCTCTCCATCAAGCTTCATTCATTGATCCATCCATTCACTTATCAGATATTGAATGGGCGTCATCTATATTTTAGGTGCTCTGTGACACTTTGGGGACAGGCATAAATGATACAATCGCTGTGTGTCTTTGGGGTTACGTAGTTTTCAGATCCAGTCTTCTACGGATCTGTCCACCTCTCTCAGGAGACCAATTATAAGTTCTATCTTTGATTCCTTGGATAATGATTTTTTAAGTTAATATGTCCTTTCATTTTAATTGGATCTACTTAACAGCTATTTCAAATACTAAGCTGAGTAACTTTTTAGGGCATCTTATCCAGTCTCACAGCTTGAAATACTATTTAAATAACAACAACCCCCAAAGTGATCCTTCAGCACTTGGGTTCTAGACTTGTATCCCCAAATGCTTTCTTGACACCTCTATTTAGATGTCTAAAGGAGTTGTCAAAGTTCACATGTTCAAAATGAGCTCTCCATTTTTTCCCCAGTACCTCCCACAGACCCTCCATCTTGATAAATACAATCTCCTTTCTTCTATGTGCCCACCATAAGAACAGCAGATTCCTCCTTGACTCCTCTTCTCCCATACGCCATATCCATTCCATGAGCAAATGCTGAAGTTCTCCCTTTGTGAGACCCTGAACGTCATTCTCTTCTGAGGAATATTTCGGGAGACTTCTACCTGGTCTTCCTGCTGCTTGCTTTCTTGCCTCCCTTCTGTTTAACAACTTGGACAAAAAAATATCCTAAATCTGGCACAAGATAAGTATGCAATCAATGTTGGTTTATGGAATAAAGAATGTTGGAAATCTCTCATAATTCAGCAGGGAAGATGCACTTCACGTGGCTTGCATACGCTAGTGCTACATCAACTGGGTGGTTTCTTCCCTGGACTTCAATATATGATAGTTGAGCAACAAACATCACAGCATGGTTTGTACTTAAATTTTGCAGAGGTCCACTACGACATCTATTAACTCTATCTACAGTGTTCCTTCCTTAAATGAGTGGGACCACTCCCTCAAAAGGAGACTGTACCAAGTAGTGACAGCACCCACTTCCCAGAATGGAGGCTGCTCCATCCTGTTTCATCTGTCACTCACTCACTCTGGCACAGACATCTGCCCAGCTGAGACCCCTACTCCGTGGATGCTCATTCCTGCTGCTGCTACAGACTGTCAAGCAGCCTCCCCTGTCTGTTTTCTGGCTCATTGGTTCCATCTAATTTTAAATCCCAATTGAACGTCTTGTATGTCTTTCCTGGGATTCTCTTGCCTCCCGCCTGCATGCTGTATGTTTTTGATTGCTATCATTATCAGCTGATCCAGTGGAGGAACTTCAGAAGAGACTGAAGACAAAACAAACAATTCGTAATGATGCTATAATGTGTATTTTTATTGCTACCATTACCTTCAGATCAAGAGGGAACTGTTTTTAAGGGATTAGCAAGCGATGTTAAGAATTCAGGAAAGTTAGGGGCGCCTGGGTGGCTCAGTAGGTTGGGCGGCCAACGACAGCTCAGGTCATGATCTCATGGTCTGTGAGTTCAAGTCCCGCATCGGACTCTGTCCTGAGCGCTCAGAGCCTGGAGCCTGCTTCTGATTCTGTGTCTCCCTCTCTCTCTGCCCCTTCCCTGCTTGCTTTCTGTCTCTGTCTCTCTCAAAAATAATAAACAGTAAAAAAGCTAAAAAAAAAAAAAGAATTCAAGAAAGTTAATAAATACATGTGATTTGGCTTCTGTTAGAATTGATAGCTTATAGGAATAATGCTTGGCTACTTTATGGAAGGACACAAAAGAAAAAGAAAGAAGGAAATTGTTTACAAACTTCCCAGGAGCCAGTCCACAAGATTTTTTTTTTTACAATATTCTTTCTTCAACTAAGGGATTGAAGTTTAGTAAAGGCTTTGGTACCTTTGGTAAAATGTATATCCTTAAAATCTACTGCATTCCATTGTTTTTTTGATGAGGCTTCTAGAGTGAGAAAAAGCATTATAGATCTCTAAGAAGGCATATTTTCAATATATGCATAAGTTACTGCTCATCCATATTTATTCACATTCAGATTAGCGGCTCGTGGATGTGGAAAATAGCATTTTTTTTATTTTTGCAAAGTCATTTAATAAATACACTCCCAATATGTTCCAAGAGCAATATTAAGAATTGGGAATCAATGACCACCAAACCAGAGTGGCAAAGAATTTTGGCAGCCAAAAACTCAGTGGACTGATTCATGCCATGTGGTCAACTGTGAGCTAAGTGCTTGCCCCCCAGTTCTGCAACTGTGGGAGCCGACTTCTGGAAGCCTGATGGATGCTTGCATTGACTACCTAACTTTGATCATCCTCAACCCTGCTTGATGCCTCTTCTCAGGAAGACTAAGTGAAGGCCCTTGCTTTACATTTTCATAGCATCTGAACTATTCTTGCATAGCTTCTTGCTCACTTAAAATCAATCAATCAAGATTTACTTAGGCAGGGACCATATCTGTCTTATTCACCAGTTCCATAATACGTTAATCATAGGAGGCCCATGATAAGTAACCATTAACTGATTGCCATATTAATTAAAAACACGACAAAACTTTAGCAAATCTGAAATACGTCCATTCTGAAAGATGGAAGCTGAGACAGGATAATGGACCTACATCACACATATAGCTTGGGAGGATTTGGGCAAAGTATATTTCCAGTTTGAGAATATTAGATGAAGGGGCAGCTTTTGAAAAAGTTCTACTCAGTGTAGAGGGTAGCAAGCTTCTGACATGATATAAAGATATGATAAAAATTGAAATACATAGATTAAAGAAGTATTACAGTATGTTTATGGTTGATGAATTTTTAAGTATGTCCTCAACAGGAATATATGATGTTTGGGTATTCTTATATTTTATGTACCTTTTGAAGTGAGATTATTGAGGACACAGATATTTCTTAGAACTGTACAGCACAAAACCTCTTCTCTCAGGTTCTGTGGCTGGCCTAAGACTCACAGTGACAAAAGACAGGTAAGCAGGAGAAAAGCACACAGTTCATATTTGATGTTAATATTTTTACAGGAACATGGAGGCCTCCATATATAAAAAACAAAAAACCAAAAAGAGCAGGTAGTCTTGAGAGTTCATATACCTTTTCACAAAGAGTGAGAACTTATGCAAACGTGCCAGGACAGAGGGAAAAAGGGTCTGAGGTAGGGTGGCTACTTATGGGAAAGGGACTAGGAAGTATACAGAGAAACAATGGAAGATACTGTTGTTTTTAGTAAGTTTGTTTGTATAGATTCCCCTCCATGTTGACTTCTAGTACCCAGTGTTAAGGATGTTCTCCTTTACCTAGTGTGGAGAGGGCACTTTTTTCCAGATAAAACGTATGCTCTGCTTTTAGATCAAAAGGAGAAGTTCTGAGGGCCATCCCTGTAATCTGCTTTTTCTTAATTTCCTTCAGCTTAAATTAGTATTATGCCAAAGTAGTGTATTTTGGGGTGTAGCTACTATTATCAACATCAGGAGCATAATATTGGATGTGAAGGACTATGGTGATGTCCATGTCTTTATGTTAAATTCCAGAGTGTATGCTTAGTCTGGTAGAAATAAAATTGTTTGGGCTCATTTTAGAGTGACAGAAGATGCTTTAGAATGTTGTGTTTAATAACAATATGGAAGAATGTCAAAAAAAATTGCTGGGTAAAAGAAGTCTTACCCAAATAGTATGCACTGTATGATTCCATTTACAAGAAGTCCCAGAAAGGACAAAACTAATCTATGGTCAGGAAAAATCTGAAAGGTAGTTGCTTCTAGCAGATGGAGGTGAGGATTGAGGGAAAGGGCATAAGGGACATTCTGGGGGGATGAAATTTGCCATATATTGACAGGGCTTTGTGTTACACAGGTATATACTTTCATCAAAACTACACACCCATTGTACGTAAGTTTTACCTTATATATTGAACTCCAATTAATGATATTTGTGAAGGAGGAAAAACTTTTCTTCTACCCTCTTATGTTTGAGGACTGGAGCCAGAAAATTAAACTGACAAAAGACACATTAACAGGGGGAAAAATACACATTTTATTAACATGTTACACATAAGAGCTCACAAAAAATAAGTGAAACTCGAAGAAGCACTCCGGGACATCTATACCTTTTTAAAAAAGAAAGAGAGTTTAGGTTTGAGAGATCATAGATTGTAAGAAAGTGATTAGGAAATGCTTGGAAGAAACTAATGAAAATTAAGGAATTTTTTAGTAAGGTCTGTTTACACAGATTCATCTCCGTGCTGACTCTTCATCTCCAATGGTAAACATTATTCTTTTCTTCTTGGTATAGAAGAGAGGGTCACCTTGCAAAAAGGAAATTTATGCCCTGTTTTTAGGCAGAAAAATTCTTCACACATTTCTTGATTCTCAATTGCCTTCCGCTCAAAATAATCCTTATTCCAAAGTGGCTGGGGTGCCTGGGTGGCTCAGTGGGTTCAGCGACTGACTTCGGCTCAGGTCATGATCTCACGGTTTGTGAGTTCGAGCCCCATGTCAGTCTCTGTGCTGACAGCTCAGAGCCTGGAGCCTGCTTCAGATTCTCTGTCTCCCTCTCTCTCTGCCCCTCACCCCACTCATGCTCTGACTCTCACTGTCCCAGAAATAAATAACCATTAAAAAAATTTAAAAAAACAAACAAACAAACAAAAAACCAAAGTGGCATATTTGGGGATGGCATATCCTGATGCTAAAGTTTATAAAGGGAAGTATACCGATAAGTGAAATTTACTTTGAAATGCATCAAAAATGAATGCACTATTCAGAAAGTGACATCTGACTGGGCCCCCTTTGTAAGGCTGCACTGCTGGTGAGACCCACAAGCCCATCCCATGACTTCTCCGAGTCCAGTCGTCTCTCCAGGGATTATGCATTTTTCTGGACACTCACATGGTCCTTCCTTGGTGCTCTCCGACTTGGATTTGCTGCTTCTCGGTTCCCATCTCTATTTTATAACCTGTGGCTTTGTACCTTCACGTCACACCCACGGATTGCCCTTGATTTTCCTTGAAAACACTCTGATCGGAAACTTTACCGAAAGTCAGGAGGGTCAGAGAAAGTTTGCATCGCTAACTTGCAAACAGCATCACTGAATATTCGGAATTCCTGCTCTTAAAATTTTCCTCTGCTCTTTCTGCCCTGTCAGTCCCCTGTGCCCAGCCCTGCTGTTTGCTCACCCTGTCCCTCTTCAGACCTGTCATCTCACTGCCATGGGTCATCAAAATAATTTGATTAACAAAAAACCTGTTCGTTCCCCAGAGTAGCTCTGTCCAGTGGAAAGAGTATGTGAGCCACATCTGTAATTCTAAATTTTCTGTTGGCCACATGCCAAAACGTAAAGGGAAACTCTGCCATTTGTGACAACATGGATGAAGTTGGAGGACATTGTGCTGAGGGAGATAAGCAGACACAGAAGAACCAGTACTACCTGATCCCACCTGCTTGAGGAAAGGAACATGAGTAGAAGCAGAGTAGGAAGGCAGTTATCAGAGGCTGGGGAAGGGGGAAATGGGGCAGTGCTATCAAAGGGTACCAAGTTCTGGTTATGGAAGACGAACAAGTCCTGGAATCCACTGTTGAGTGCTGTGCCTGGATTTATAGTAACCCCCCTTAGCAGTCATCTTTCTTCCCACATTACCTGCAGTCAGCTGCCGTCTGGAAGCAAACGATCCTCTTTCTGGGGTGTTGACAGGTCAGTAGTAGCCTAATACTACATCACAATGCCTACATCATTCACCTCACTTCATCTCATCACGTGGACATCTTATCACTCATCATCACAATAAGAAAGATGAAAACAGCACAATAAAGTATTTTGTGAGAGAGACCATATTTGCATAACGTTGACTACAGGGTAATGTTAAAATTGTTCTACTTTATTATTAGTTATTGTTGTGAATCTCTTACTGTGGATAATTTGAAAATTAAACCTTATTACATGTATGTATGTCTTAGAAAAAAACACAGTATGTATAAGGTTTGGTATTATCCATGGTTTCTGTCACCCACTGGGGGGCTTGGAACGTATCCCAGAAAAGGGGTGGCTGATGCATACTTAAAAATTTGCTAGAAGGTAGTTATGTTAAGTGTTATCATCATTACATAAATAAATAAATAAAATAGGAAGAAACTTTTGGAGCTGAAGGGTATGTTTATGACATTGATTATGGTAATGGTTTCACGGGTGTATACTTGTCTACAGATTCATCAAATTGTGCATATAATATATGTACAGCTTTTTTCATGTTGATCAAATGTCACCTCAATAAAGTAGTTTTATTTTTTAAACTTAAAAAAATTTTTAATGTTTATTTGTTTTTGAGAGAGAGTTGTGAGTAGGGGAGGGGCAGAGAGCGAGGGAGACACAGAATCCAAAGCAGGCTCCAGACTCCCAGCTGTCAGCACAGAGCCCAATGCAGGGCTTGAACTCATGAACTGCAAGATCATGACTTAAGCTGAAGTCAGATGCTTAACTAACTGAGCCACCCAGGTGCCCCTATTTTTTTAATGTTTATTTATTCATTTTGCAAGAGAGAGAGAGAAAGGGAGAGAAAGTGCGTGAGTGGAAGGAGGGACAGAGAGAGAGAGAGAGAGAGAGAGAATCCCGGGCAGGCTTCATGCTGTCAGCAGAGAGCCCCACAAGGGGCTCAGTCCCATGAACTGTGAGATCATGACCTGAGCCAAGATAAAGAGTCAAACACTTAACTGACAGAGCCACCCAGGTACCCCAATAAAGTGGTTTTAAATTTAAAAATAGAGAAATAGGGGAAATAATATTTCATAATATTTTATTTAACCTGAAGTATCAGAAATTTCCACATGTAAACAATAAATAATATAAACGTTATTAATAAGGTATTCCACAATGTTTTAAAAATTCTTTTTACTGTCTTAATAAGTCTTTAAACCGGCATGGATTTTACAGTTACAGTTCATCTCAATTCCAAGTGGCCACATTTCAAGTGCTTGTTAGCACATGACAGCAGCTACCGAATTATACAACACAAATCTAGGGGAATTCTGCCTCTGGCTCTTAGAGAGAGAAACAGAAAGAAAGCATCTGCTTCCTGTGACATTACTTATAGAATAAGTTGACACCTATTGTCCGGGGGAAAAAGTAATCAGGCTTCCTTTCAGTTTTAGGAAGGATTCCGTTCTTCATGCTTCAGTTCACAGCCTCCTGGGAGGGGCAGACAAATCCACACAGAAGCCTCCTTGAGGGGGGCCAATATTTAAGGTTCAAGATTATCATCAGGCATCTGATGAATTGAGATGAATTGGTGTAAGAAATCTGGCTTACAAGGACACCAGGAACCCTCAAAGTCTCCTATAGCACAGGAGAAAGAAAAATCTAGAATGAAGGATGGACAGGATAGAGAGTGAAAAGTGGAAGGAGGTGAAGCATGGAGGTGAAGAGAGGAAAGACCGAAGGTCCTGGGTTACAGAGAGGGCCTTCAGCTGACTGCAGCCACCTGCCCCGAGGACTCTGTGTCTGTCCCTATGGACACCCTGGAACCTGTACCTTCTGAAGGATGAGCTGTTGGAGGCAAAGGAAGCATCAGGCATTGGTTCACACAAAAGGGAAATAGAAATGCCTCCACTCAGTTCTCCATTCAAAACACGTGTATTCAGGACCTACTGTGAGCAGAGAGCAGGGAGATGCATTGGCTGGGCGAGCAGCAGCTGGTAAGTGCTAGACCCCATCTGTCCTGTGTGAGCTCGCAACCAAGTGCTGAGGTCAAACTAAAGGAAAAGCAACACTGAAACAAGTGTGAAAGGGCCCGCATCCGTGATGGAGGTACTGCCCCGGTATTCCGGAAGGTTTCCGGAGAGATCCACAAGGCACATCATTAGAATCGAGACCCACCTTCTATATCCAAGAAAAAAAGAAATGTAATCGTCTTTATTCATATATTCAGTGTTTCTTCCTCAGGCATGCCATTACCCATGCTAGCAGATGCGTGATTATCATTGCTATCAACACTGAGCACATATTAAATGTCAAGTGCAGATTGATTAAGAAAAAGGATCACAAGTCTGTCAAACTGTGTCTCTCTCAAAAGACAGAAATGAAAGCAATCTCTCCCTTTTGGTTCTCTTTCCTTGAGAAGCCTGTCACCAGCAGTGCGGCTTGGCAGTTTGACCCAGAGTGGACTCTAAAACTGGCATGGTCATCCTAAGCCCGGGTTCCAGGTCAAGCCCACGTACCATGTTTAGGAAGAAAGGTTTATCAGTAGCACACTACCAAGTGGTGTCATTTTGTCTAATATCCTGTCAAAGTTTCCACCTTAAGTGATTTCAGTGACCAGTAGTTTAGATACCAAAACCCTCAGAAGGGAGCTGGTGACCAGAGTTGATTCTCAGGTCAGAGTTCTCTCTTTTAGCTTAACATGTCTCTGGACATGGGACAAGGCTGCACTCTCCATAGGCAAGGGGACATTTTCATTGTCGCCCACCCAAGCTTGGGAGCCCCTATCCTCCCAGGAAGGGAGACTAAGCCCCTTGGTCACAGGACCAGTGCAGCTCTGCCCAGGTTACTTTGTGCTGTTCTGTGCGTGTGTGGAAGCATCATATCTACCCATACTTCCTCTCACCTCCCTGCCAGCCACATCCCAAGGAAGTTCTTGTGCTTCCTTCCTCCCACAGAAATCACATGAGCTCAGGATGCAGACAGGGGTCGCCATTACCCAAATGTGCTGCTATGTTTTTTTAATATAATTTATTGTCAAGTTAGCTAACACACAGTATATACAGTGTGCTCTTGGTTTCGGGGGTAGATTCCCATGATTCATGACTTACATACAACACCCAGTGCTCATCCCAACAACTGCCGTCCCCAATGCCCATCAGCCATTTTCCCCTCTCTCCCCCCATCAACCCTCAGTTTGTTCTTTGTATTTAAGAGTCTCTTATAGGTTTACCTCCCTCTCTGTTTGAAACTATTTTTTCCCCTTCCCTTCCCCCATGGTCTACAAGATTTGCTTTATACCCAAGAAGCCAAATCTATGTGAAATGTTATGTTTTTATAAATACAACTATAAAAACCCATGTATGCTTTTGATCATGCCACCATAGACACCCCTCAATTGTCTAAAGGTTTAATGCTCCTTAAATGAGGACCATTCCTTTATATTCTTTTGGGCCATGGGATTACAAACAAATCAGAGATAACATTTAAATCAGGCCAGAATGATGATGGCAGAGGGATGGATATATAAGAAGGGGCAGAATAAATTTAAAAGACAAACATGGCAATAGCAGTACCTAGGTGATGGCCATATGGTTTGTCTGAATTTCCTAGGGCTGCCATCACTAAGTACCACAAACTGGGTGGCTTTAAAAGAACAGAAATTTGTTCTCTCACAGTTCTGGAGACTAAAAGTCCAAGATGAAGGTGTCAGGAGGGTTTACTGCCTCTAAGGGCTGGGGAAAGAAGAATCCATTCCAGACCTCTTTCCTTGGCTTATAAATGGCTGTCTTCTCCTGAATCTTCCCTCTGTCCCCACCTATGTCCAGACTTCCTCTTCTTATAAGGACCCCAGTTAGACTGGATTAGGGCCCATGCTCATGACCTCATTTTAATGTTGTTAACATTTCACTCTTTAAAGACCCTCTTTCCAAATATAGCCACATTCTGTGGTTACTGAGGGTTATATGTTCATCATACGAATTTCGTGGAGACACATTCAGTCCATAACATGGGTGTTCCCTCTAAAATTCTTCCAACTTCACTATGTATTTCCACTTTTTCATAATAAAATGTTGAAAAACATTTACATTGGGCAAATATATTTCTTGTTTACAACTCTTCTGAGCATTCTGGCCGAGGAGGAGACCATAATCCTTAAGTCAAGAGAAGTTTGCCATTCATAGATTAACACACTGCATGTCAACCCTTCTCTCTCCTGCCAGGCTCCATGGGCAGAGCTAAGAAGATAGGCTGCAACATTTCATTTACAATGGCTGCTAAAGATTTCATAACGCTTGTCTAAGTGTCTTAATATCTCTAGATGGTAGACACAGGCAATAGCAATTGCCATCATAGTTTAGGACCTCAGTGCCTTAATCCATAGTGAAAATTCTTCAGTACGGCTCAGCTCCCTCTCTAACCTCCAGCAATATCTTCCAAGAGTCCAGGACAGGAAGAAGGTTGCAAATGGGAAAAACTGCAGGGAGGAGTGCTTTGCTAAGGGATAACAATTCATCTGCAGCACCCACTGAAGCATATGAGGGGTGGGGAGAGCACACATCTCCTGAGGATCAGCTGGTGGGACTTCTGTCCTGCATCGCCTCTGCAGAAACAGAAGCAAGCCTCAAGTTATCCCAAGGACTAGAGATAAACAGGTTTTAGCAAAATTACATAGGTACAGGTTAGGATCCAATTAGTATGCAGAGCAATTTACAAGTAATGAAATTGGCACTTATGAATTTTAAGTGGAAATTTTACATTTACAGAAATTCTACAATTATGGTGGGGGTAGAGAATGTGGGGCAGGGGAGAGAAGAGCTGCCTGAAATGTCTCAGCAGGCTGTTCAGTGCTCCCTCCGACTTTCAACATTTGCATGTACAGTAAGCACGGAGTTAGGTCTCCTTTGATCTGTTTCCACTCCTCAATAAAGAGTGATGGAAATGGAATTGTAATTGTTTTCCTTTTCCATATAGCTCATCCCAAAGACTAATCACACTGGGCACAGAATGGACACACCCCATAGTTACTGCAGAAATCTCAGAAAGTGATGGGAAATGCAGAGAATCAGAGCTTGACTGTCACCCTGGTCATCAACTGGTAGTGACCTTGAGAAAGTAGCTCTTTCTGCTGTAGCTGGCTTCTCTGCTAATTGAAGATGACAGTTTTAATCTACATTCCAGGAGAGCTGAGAGGGAGGAAGAGCTCCAAACATCCTGCATGTCACTGTTTATGACCTCCCAGGCAATGAGGTCCATGTGCTATACAGGGCATGGGCAACCTTTTTAAACAAACATAGGGGGAGAGCTTTTAACACATGGCAGTTTAGCATACCATCTGGAGGACTTTGAGACAATATGGCATTGCTTTAGTCCCACACTCAGCCATTTGATTTGATTTGGATAAAGTTCATTGAAAACATACACAGGGGCACCCGGGTAGTTCAGTTGGTTAAGCAGCCTATTCTTGATTTAGGCTCAGGTCATGACCTTACAGCTCGTGAGACTGAACCCCGTGTCAGGATCTGTGCTGATAGCACAGAGCCTGCTTGGGATTCTCTCTCTCCCTCTCTCTCTAGCCTCCCCCACTTATTCTTTCTCTCTCTCCAAAAAAAAAATAATAATAATTAATTAAATGCGCGCGCACGCGCGCACACACACACACACACACACACACACACACAAGCACCTCTGGATGATGGGTGTGCAGACTTTTTCCCATCGGGTCCTAGCAGGAAACAGATGTCACACTCAAATTGTGTCATTGAGGAAGTTTAATAAAATGATTATTTGTAAAGATGTGTCACAGTGTTGAGAATCATAAGGGATAGAATGGCACTTGGGGGCATCTCTGGGACTGAAGGAACAAGAAAAGAGAAGGTGGCTCATAGCAGGGGCCACCAGAGAGAAATTGTGGCATGGTCCCAGGTCACAGTCCAGCCAGAGATGACACCAGATGGAGGGAGCGGGAAGAACAAATGTCCCAACCTCCTCTGTCTCTTATCCTATCTCCTACTGCTGATCCACAGTGGCCCAAATCTACAGGAGGTAGAAGGTCAGGAAACCCAAGGATATCATCTGTGCAGGCCAGCCTCGTGGGCAAGGAGGGAGGGCTCCACGGTCATCACCAACTGTGAAGTCCACTGTGTGGTTAAACACACAAGCTCTGCAGTCAGACTGTGTACGACTAATCCTGGCTCCTCCACTTATATGAGTTTTGTAAGTTATAAGAGTTACTCAAGCGTTCTGTAAACTGCCGATCATAACATTACAGAGGGAGCCAAAAATAACTGAACATTTCCAAAAATTGTTCTCGGCAACTAGGAGAGAGGAAGAAGTTGAAGCTCCTGGACTGGGATCCATTCATTCATTTTACTGAGAGATGCCCTGGCCAAGCTTCTTGTCAGCTAAACAAATGGGTGAAAAGACTAATGGTATCTGCTAGAAGGGAGGGACTTTATTTAGTGAATGCCATTAGCAGGCTGTCCTGACTAATGAATAACTCTTAGTCAATAAACCCAGAATCTATGAAGCAAGGCTTCCTGGAGAGAATGTCACATAAGCTCAACTCTCGGGGGCACAGCACAGGATGTTTCTACATTGAGACCCTCCCTGCTGTGTGGATCTCCACAGAACTTCACTTCGAGCCCATCTATTATTCTCCACCAGACAGTGTGGGTCTGACAAGAGAAGAAAGCCCCTGGGAGTTACGTGGGATGTCCCAGATTTCTCTCTGCTTCATCTGAAATGCTGAATTGTCTGTAGCCAAGAAATTACTGGTAAACTTGGCACTAAGGTAAGATATCTCATTCAGGTATGTGGCTGATCTGATAAGAAAATCAGAGCCGGGGATGAGAGGGAAAGAGGTTAAGCAAGGTGACAGGGGAGGGCTGAAGGAGGCACTCACCCATAGCATCGTGCAAAATGTAGGTCAGCACCTGGAGCAAGGACCTTTTTCAGTTTTGAATCCTGGCACCAGTCCTGTCTCTACCTTATGCTGCCCTAGTCCAGCTTCAAGGTTAGTCCATCAGTCCTGCAATCCTGCAAATGCTCATAGATGTCTCTCGTGAGCAGGGCTCACATCAAGCCTGTTGTCTGGTTCCATGATGGTAAATGTGTGCTTGAAGGAAGAGCAGGTCCAGCCCTACTTGCAAATTCCCAGGCTCCACCTCAGACCCACTGACTCATTATCTGCATTTTAACAACATCACCAGGTGAGTTGGATGGATATTAAAGTCTGAGACTCTCTGCTCTGATACCCTGTGAACTTTCATGACACATAACACTTTGTGGTTGAAATGGCAGCCACATCTTGGTTCCTTGTCTGAATGCTGGGCGGGAGGTGACATACAGTGCAAGGTACATATTCAGTGACTTTTGACAATTTTCATATATGAGATGGTTTCCAGGAACTATGGTTTTTAAAGTACTCAATTTCTTTTGTATTTTTTTTGCACCTAACTCATTGGACTGTTAAGGGTATCTGAGAGAACAGATGTAGAACATCTGGAATGGTACCTGGTGCTTGGAAAACAGTCAATAAGTGTCAGCCCTTAATATCCTATGTGAGTTCTGCACAGGAAGAAAGAAAGAAAGACAGAAAGAAAGACAGAAAGAAAGAAAGAAAGAAAGAAAGAAAGAAAGAAAGAAGAGAAAAGAGAAGAGAAGAAAAGAAAAGAAAAGAAAAGAAAAGAAAAGAAAAGAAAAGAAAAGAAAAGAAAAGAAAAAACCCTGGGTTACATGTTCCATTTATTTCAGGGAATGAATGGAGAAAATTTAACTACTGAGTGTTCCTGACCTTAGACTCCAAACTCCAAAGCTTCTGGTCCTATTTCCAAATTGACGTGCAGATCAGTATACTTCAAGAACCATGAGGGAGGCAAATAAAGCAAACACAGTTAAGGAAGATGGACCACAAATGGGCACACCTCATATTTGTTTACACTGGATTTGAGGATTATTGATCCACAAAGGGGATCATTTGCCCATTAGTATGTACCAGAATGAAAATTGACAAGGGGTGATTTCATGCCGGTTCTTGGTTTATGAAAGTTCTTCTAGGCAGTAAAAGAGAGAATTTTCTGGCTCTTTCTAGAGAAAAGACATCTACGACCCATGAAAAGACAGAATTCTCCAAGTCTGGCCAAAGCCAAGCAAAATAAAGTAGACTTTTAAAATTAAAGTCTACATGTGTGTATTTTACTGTGAATGTGTTGCATCTGGTCTTTTACGACTGTGGAGTTAACAGAAGGTTATAGCTGTCATGTCTAATTCATTTATAATTGTGTTCAACAAGTTGAGTCAGGGTAGAGAGAATGTTGGTGAGCACAATATTTTACAGTTCTTCACAAACTTTTAACCCAAGTCCCTGGCAACTCAGATGAATTCTGCTGCTGATGTTTTAGAAGGTCCTCCTCAAAGAATTCTGAGGTTCAGTTGGGATGATGTGTGTGTTTAGTGCCTTGTGATTAGAAGACCCACTGGGTCCTCAAACCATGTCAGCAGCTTCATAATGTCAATGTTGAAGCTGATAAATACTCTTCAAACTGTGAATTGCTGGGAGAATGAACAATACCTCAAATACCAGTTGGTGACCTTTAACCTTGATGTTAATTGCATGTGAAAACAAGAAAACCCTTGATTTTCAAGGAAACTGGCTTGAAAAATCACACAGTAGATTTCCATTTAATTCTTTTCCCTTCTTCAAGGGGTCACAGGGCTGCTGGAAACCAAGGACTCCCTCTCTGCATAAGAAAAGGGGTAACTGACATGACTAAGGGGCATTTTAGACAGGAAGGCCTTTGCAAGGAAGGGGACTCTGATATCAACTGAGATCTGTTAGTCGACCATGTTAATGTGATATTATGAAGAAGATTTTCTGAGAAAGGCATGGGAGAGTCTCAATAACTGAAAAAGAGGAGCCCAGAGAGACATTGGGGAAAGGTGCAAGACCAGAGCCAGTTCCTGGGAAAATTTCACTAGTTTACACAAACTTAAAAAAAAAAAAAAGATTGGGAATTAGTCTCGCTGTTGTTCAGGGCTGGCATTCCATAAGAGGAGAGGAGAGGAGAGAAGAGGAGAGGAGAGGAGAGGAGAGGAGAGGAGAGGAGAGGAGAGGAGAGGAGAGGAGAGGAGCGGAGCGGAGCGGAGCGGAGAGGAGAGGAGAGGAGAGGAGAGAAGATGATGTGGAAGCTCTGAGGGCTAAGATGGAATGAAGAAATCATCTCAAGCTTCAATCCTCTACCTAAGGCTGTGGGTGCCTTCAGAGCACCACAGGAATCTTAGCCTAAGCTCTACCTGCCCCAACCGAAAGGACAAGTGATGCTAGCCCTTGCCTTTCTTGGTTGCCTCTTTTCTATAAATTTTTTAAAAAATATTTATTTATTTAGAGAGAGAGTGAGCATGACAGGGGAGGGGAATAGAGAAAGGGAGAGAGAATCAGAAGCAGGCTCTGTGCACTGTCAGCACAGAGCCCAATGCGGGGCTTGATTTCACAAACCACAAGATCATGACTTGGCTGAAATCAAGAGTCTACCACTCAACTGACTGAGCCACTCAGGCACCCTCTTAGTTCTCTTTTATCTGCGTATGCTCATTTGACTTTCACATCAGTGCCAAGGGTCAGCTGTTACATCCTCAGTTTCCAGAGAAGGAAACAAGCCCAGAGCTGTTCGATACCCTAGACAAAGTTGTGTGACTGACCAGTAGCCAGTATGAGGAGCTACTGCATTCCTTTGACCCCAGAGACCACACTTCTCCCATGGTGCCATCTTGGTTGGCGGCCAGGGGATAAACTGCAGAGTTCAGTAACCATGGCAAATTAAATACATCACCTGAAGTCAAAAAAGGATTCCATTATTCACAAATTAAAACCAGTTTAGTGGAAAACTTCTCCCTTCATGCAGAGATTGATGTGACCACTGTAGTATCAATATTTTTCCTATTTGTAAGTTAGATGGAAGTCAAGAATTACATCTAAGACAGTTCATAGGAGGCCATGTAACACACTCTTGGAATTTCCAGAAGAATGTGCCAGTGAGGTGGCTGTTTGGCCATCCATGGTCCTTGCCCATTATTTAATAGTGATGCATACATACACACATAGGCATTGACCTCCCTCTCCACTGCTCACTCATTCAGCCATTTCTTCTCATTGCGGTGACTGCCGCCATGTCAACTTCATATACAAACAAAACAAAGCAGCATGAGGAAGCCCAGCTTTACATAACATACCAAAGGTACCAAAGTGTTCCGATGGAGTCCTGGGCAAGGATACTCTAGAGGAGCATGAACTTCAAGTTGTTTCACTTCTAACCCAACAATGGGCTCAATTTGGAACTGAGTTGCAAAGTTGCTAACTCTTGTACCAGTGATTTTCCCACATCCCAAGGTTTTACTTCCAAAGAAGCGAGCGCTCAGCATCTTCCATAAATAAAATCTGTCTCTCCTGTACTACATTGAGATTTTATACCACCTGGAAAATGAGCTTGGGTCTGATATTACTGGTGCCAGAGCTAAGGGCTTTCAGGATTTAATGCAAAATAAGATTTCATTTTCTTCAATTAAGATGTCAGTCCACCAGCATTTTTTCTCATCAGTGAGCAGTGAGTGTTATGTTCAGCACTTACTTATTTCCCTGGTTCATCTAAAGGATACACATGTCATTTCAACACTAAAGATTTAATAAAAATGCATCTTTTGAGGGGGATATTACTCTTTTGAACATCACCAGTAAAAGTAGACATAGTTTCAAGATTATGATTTTCATTTCCAAAAGCAATATGTATTACTTTGCACAGATAAAAAAAGTAATCATTCCAAAATAAATGGACACTTTATTTCTATTTTTAAAAATTCTTTCAGTTATTTAAAAAGTTTCCTATTATTTATCTCATCTGTTTCCCCCCCCCCCTTTTTTTTTGTGAGTGAGAACTATTTTTCCCTCAAATGTCAGACTTGGTCTTTGAATTATATTAAGCATTCTATAAGATCTTGTCTCCATAATATCAATTCAATCATTATTGTCCTTTCCTTGAGGGCCAATTCATTTATTCTCACTTTTCTCAATAACAAATGTGGAGAAAAAAAATCAGGGAATAAATTCGCTTGTCCTCAATTTTTTCCTGTTCTCTTAGGTTGTTGGCATTATGTGATTTTCTCCAAATCTTCGTTCATAATTTGTCCTATTAACCACACAGTTCTATGATGGTTGTTGTAGACAGAGGCAACATATACACAAGCGATTCCTCCTCCAGCAGCCACTCTGTGGTGCTCTCATACCTTCTCCCTTCCAGAAGTCTGTGCTTCCTGATCCAATCTCTTCTGGATTCTTTGTTGACAACCCCCTGAACTTCAGGGCTTTGTACGTCCTCAATTCCACACTCCCAACAGGGCTCTGCCTATTCTCTCCCCATGCAGGTATTGTGTTCAAGTGCTCATGGGATTTTTGTTTTGTTTCGTTTTGTTTTTTAAGTAAGCTCCATACCCACCACGGAGCCCAACGCGGGGCCAGAACTCACGACCCTGAGATCAAGATCTGAGCTGAGATCAAGAGTTGGACGCTTAATCGACTGAGCCATACAGGTGCCCCAAGAGCTCATCATTTTATATTTAATGTCCACAAATGTGATCTTTTCCATTAGTGTAAAATAATAAAGACTTGTCAAAATGGGTAAAAGAACTTTGACCAGCTCTCTTTCAACAAAATGTCACTGAAAATTCTCTCAGACATTGTTGCTACTAGTCAGAGAACACCTATTCATGTCAGGAATGGCCTTCCAGCTCAGTGCTTTGTTACAAAGTCCTCCATTAGGCCCTGGATTCTTATTCTGAATGACACCAGCTACATTCTATGAGGGGAAGAAACTCTAACTTTCTTTGCTTCTTGTTCATCTCAGATAAACTCTCTCTAAATTCTAATGCTTCTTCTTGCTGTTTTCATTAATTAATTTATTTTTAACTAGGGCCTCCATTTTTTGCTACATTTCTGGATCCTTTGGCATTTTTTCTGCCCATAGACAAAGAGAAGGGCTCCAAACTTCAGAAGGGGACACTGTCCAGGAGAGCCTGTAAGACCATTTCCAAATGCTGGAGACCATGAACCTCAAGTATGTTTGGCGTCTATGGTAGATAGACTGGTGGTCCCCCAATGATTCAATGATGTCCACATCCTAAACCCTAGAACCAGTGAATATGTCACTTTACATGGCAAAGGGGATTCTGCAGATGGATTAAGTTACAGGCCATGAGATGGAGAGACTATTCTGGATTATCTGGGTGAGCCCAATGTAATCATAAGGTTCTTATAAGAGGGAGGCAGGGGAGTCAGAGTCAGAGGAGATGTGAAGACAGAAGGAGAGGTGGAAGTGATACAGAGCCACAGCCGAGAATGGCTGTTTCTAGAAGATGGAAAGGAAGGGAAAAGATCCTCCTCCAGAGCCTGCGAAGGAATATAAGCCTGCTGACACCTTGATTTCAGCCCAATGAGACCCTTTTGGACTTCTGACTCCAGAAATGTAAGATTGTAGATTTGTGTTAGGTTAAGCCACCAAGTTACAGCAGCCATAGGAAATGAATGCAGGGTCTTTAATTTCTTCACATACCCCCTAAATTCTTTTCACACTATTATCATTTGCCCTTTAATGTCTGGTATTTGTTAACATTCTTTCTTCCCTCTGTTTTCTGCCTGCACTTCAACGAAAATCTCTAAGTTCTGTGCCATGACGTCATCCCCTAAGTGGCCTAGCCTGGCCTCCTCTCTTAACAGACCTTCCCTGTGTCTTTGTCCCCACACCCTCTTCTGCCTGCAATATACACTCTGGAGGCAGCCGCCTGCTCTTATACAGGGGCTCAACATCACCTTTGCCTCCTTGTCCTCTCTAGGACTCCCTCTCAAGACATGTTCTGTCCTGTTGAAGTTAATCCTTTTTTTTCCAAGGGCATCTAACAAAAGTGTATCCCTACCTTACATCCCACTTTTCATATTAGTGCCACTAATAGATCTTGTCTCTCCTTAGCTTTCTTAAAATCGATCTCTTTGGTATATGTTTCCTTAGTTCTAAGGTGTGTGTGTGTGTGTGTGTGTGTGTGTGTGTGTATAATATAAACCTGTTATCTTTTATTCTAAGAATAAATCTTTATCTGATTAACTTCAAATAAGAAACACTCCATCTTGGGGTGCCTGAGTAGCTCAGTTGGTTAAGTGTCTGACTCTTGGTTCTGGCTCAGGTCATGATCTCATGGTTCGTGAGTTTGAGCCCCATATCAGGCTCAACACTGACAATGTGGAGGCTGCTCGGGATTCTCTCTCCTTCGCTCTCTTCCCCTCCCCCACTCATGTACATGCATGCTCTCTCTCTCTGTCTCTCTGTCTCAAAATAAATAAACTTTAAAAAAAAAGAAAAGAAAAAGGAACACTCTGTCTTCTATGTCTGAACACCTCTGCCTCCCAAATTTATTTCTCCTGAAGGAGCTCTAACTCAGTTGATCCACTTTTTACTCTCAGAAAAATATTAACTGATCCTGTCTTCTCTGTTCCCCCAATCAGTCATGCTTTCATTTAAAATGTTAAGGCATGCACATTTTCTCAGATAATACTTCTAAAAGCCCATTTTTTTTCTCCAAGATTCCAATTCCCCTGAGACTGAGTATCTATCTTCTGTTTAGAAAGTTTGATCTCCCATAAGTGGGCAGGGAGTTTCCCCTCAAACTGTCTGTAGTGTGAACATAAGTTGATAACTTTTTCAGGAAAGCAATGTGGCAACAAATTTCAAGGCCCTTAAAATCACAGATCTTCCTTCGACACAGAAATCCATGGAATAAGTTTCATAAAATTAAAATTTTATAGAAATTCATGACAAATTTATTTGTGAAATAACTGGAGACACAAAAATATTTATACAAATATATTTATGATGGAATAATTTATAGAAAAATATAGAAAACCAAATAACTACTCAATAATTTATCATGTTATTTATTTTTTAATCTTGGTATATGTGTTAAAAACTACATGAGTTCAGCCTGATGCCCCTTGGTATCATAGGGTTTATTTTAGTTTTTAATTTCCTTATTTGTGTTGATCCTTTATTAACAACAAGTAAGTATAACCTTGTAAAATCAAACATTCTATAGGTGCTGGAAAAAAGAGATTTCTAAAGTTTATTTAGTGACATAGGAAAGTTCTCATAATACAAATATAAACAAAACAAACCCCCCCAAAAAACAAGTTATAAGGTGAATATATAAAATGGACTCAACTGTGGAAAACACACACAAAAATAGAAAATACTGAAAAGGAAATACTCAAATACATTAACAGTATTTATCTCTGTATAACAATGCTACAGGTGTTTTACTGTATCCTTTGTGTTTTCTATATTTTCCAATTTCTTCAGAATAAACATCTATAACTTTATAATCAGAAAAAAAAATAGTTCTTTAACAGATGGACAACATAGCTAGTGATTAGCGTGAAAACTGGAATGACAATGTGTGGGGTCATCATCATGACTCTAAATGACACAGACAAGTACAGTGCTTATAACAGTGCCTGCCCTATAGTCAGTCCTGTATGAGAGAAGGTCCTCAATACATGCTATGGTACATGGATTGTCAAGCCAGCTCTTCCACATACATAGGTAACAGTTACAGGAGCTGCAGTGACCGTGTGGCCAAAGTTGACCAGTCCAGGCAGCAGCAAACATCTGAGCCAAGCTGACCAATCACCACTTTTTCCTAGGAATCATGGAAGAGACCTAAGAAAAGAATCAGTCTCTCTGTAATGCCTGGTCTGTAATATGTAAAAGGAGGAAATATTAGATTTTTTCCCTATTAGCTCTTAACTCACCCACTGCCTGAATCATATGACCTAGGTAAGTCATTTTACCCAGTCTTCTTATGTAGGGTGGTCATAGTGTCTGGAAACATAGATGCCATTATTTTGGTGCACATTGTAATGTAATATTAATAAATCATTTATTTTCTATTATAAAAGATACATACCATAAAAGCATGTATATTACATAAATATGCATGAGTTCATATTTCTAGACTTGGTAGCCAATCTGTAGAATAAACTAGAGAAAAGCAGAGACAGGAACTCACAATAGCATTTGAGTTCCTGGATCCACGTGGTACAGATGGTCAACTATCCTTCTTGCCTTTGTGTTACCCTGTCCTTCTTGTAAACTGATTTAGGATTTTGCAGTCATAAGAATCCTAACCAGTGTAAACCTTTTTAAAACCACTGCTTTTAGCATCCATCAGTGGTTCTTGCCCACAGCAGTTATTGCAATGTTCTAATGGTAATTATTGATTTCCCTCATTCCTGTGACATGTATTAACTGGAATTGTTCTGTAATGAAGAGTTTGTCTCTTCTTTTATTCAATAATTTCTATAATGTGGACTCATGGATATTTATTGTATTCATTGGATGATAATTCAATGATATCATTTTTTATTTTGTTGTTAAATTGTTCCAGTTTTACCTACTAAGAGATCAAATCCTGTGTCTTCTTGACATTTTCTTTCTTTCTTTCTTTCTTTCTTTCTTTCTTTCTTTCTTCCCTTCTTTCTTTCTCTTTCTCTCCCTCTCTCTCTCTCTCTCCCCTTCCTTCCTTCCTTCCTTCCTTCCTTCCTTCCTTCCTTCCTTCCTTCCTTTATCTTTAATAATTCCTTACTTTCTGGCATTGAGCTCCAGGCTCATTTTGTATCATCCCTGCCCCAGCCCTAGAATCAACCTCTTCTCCAAGGAGCCCTGGCTTATTTGATTAGAGAATGGCATTTAGAAACCATGATCTGGGCATTAGGTGTGCCTATTGTTTTCAGGGTGTCATTGGTCTATGCTCTATCAGCAGTCAGAGCTAGGAAATATATGCATGCATACTAATCCATGTGTATACACACCTTTCTTTTTAATAATAATTTAAAATGATTTAGCATGTTATTTTTTTTAAATCTTGGTATATATACTAAAAACTGCATGAGTTCAGACTGATGCCCCTGATCTCATAGGGTTTATTCTAGCCTTTAATTTGTTTATTTGTGTTGATCCTTTATTAAAAAGCAATAGGAAGGCAGTGGACCCTTAGGCCCAGAACCTCAGTGAAGTCCAAGGAGGTCAGTCTACAGAACACAGTGATGTCAGGTGTGGTGCTGGGGACTGAATTCCCCAGACCCTCAGAAGTAGCCTGGGTAAAACCACATCAGACCTGTTTTGACCCAGAAAATCCATGAAAGTCCTTTAAAGTCCTAGAAAAGCAAATACTGTTGTTTCCCCTCTTCTATCAGAAGAGAGTAAACCAAGGCCCTTATACAATAGTGAAAATTGAATGGAATCATTCAACACTGCGAATTTGTTGCCATGAATGCAAAACCATTTACTGTCTTGTTCTGAATTTGCTAGAATATAGAAAAGCATGGGAAAAGTGCCTATTGAAATAATAAATGTCATTTAAAATTTCTTTTGCTATGGATTTGTTTCTTTCACCTTGAAGATTTGTCAAAGCTATCCACTTGAGGGTGGTGGTGGGAAACTGTTGTGAACTGAGGGTCTGAAATTCAGCCTTGGTGTTTCCTTGACTCACAGTGAGAAGCTGAAGTGTGTTTTCCCAGCTTTACTAATGTGAGGGCCCTGATGAGTGATGAATGTCATCACAGAGTGCCTCTGCTGGCCCAGGTATGTCCAGGTTGCTCTCAAAGCAGCTCTGGTTAGAGTCCCTCCAGCCTTGTCTTCTAAAAATAGAATACTAGATACACAAAAAAAGTAAAGAAAGAAATCAAAGCTGCCCATTCTGGCCCAGACTTTAGATCCTTTATGCGGCTTTTTGCTTTAACATTTTAGGAACATTCAGGTGTTAAATTTTTAACAGGCAGTTTCTAAGGAATTGAGTTCCTGGCAGCAGAGGAACTGGCGCAGAGGGAAGCTCCCCGAACTGCCTGGCATACGCTTTAGGGCCTATGGGGATAGACTGCCCCTTCTTTATCACAGTAGGTGTTGGCTATCTTCAAAAATAATTGTTCTCCTGACATTTTTTTGCCAACCACAGAGTTGGAAAAAGCCCTTCCACGGTGTTTATCCTTCATTCAGACTGTTATAGTTTTTGTAATTTTTGGATCCCACTTTTAGAAATCCATCCTAGGTGTATATTAAGAAATGTACACACATATTTGCAGATTGTGATGTTCATTATATCATTGTGTATATCATCACAAAATGTTAGGAATCTAAATGTTAAGCATGGTTTAATAAGTGATGGTCATTCATCAACAAGATGGAATATAATGCAATTGTTTTAAAACATTTTCAAAGTCTATTTGATGATATTTTCATCACTCCAGTAAGATCTCTCTTCCCTGTGTGCCAGAGAGACGTTACAGGGGTGATGAAAATGTTCTAAAGCTGATTTATGGTGATGGTTGCACAACTTGGCAAATTTACTAAAAGTCACCGAATAGTACTCTTGAAATGTGTGAATTATATGATGCATAAAATATGTCTCAATAAAGTGAAAAAACTGCCAGTTCCCCAGGAACCTAGAACATCACTGTCATCCGTTGGTCAGAGCGAGGCATCATGGAGGATATAAGTAAATGGAGGGTAGATCTGAGTTCCTTTTGCAGCTGTCATAATGGGTCCCCAGCCCTCCTATGATTATTCTCCTAGTTCCTCAGGAGAATATGTGTCCTTGGAGAGTTATCCTCAGTACCTGAAATGATTCCCATACTGGCATATTGGCTCCTGGACCCATTGAACAAGTTATGGTAATAAAATCACATTCTGGACCTGCCAATGGGAAGCAGCAGATACTCTAAAAGACCTGGGGAAACAGCTATGCCAGAGGGTGGGAGACAATTGCCACAAACATACACAGTGTTGCCCCAGTAAAACACTAGAGTCTAGTGTTCTGGGGCATGCTGGGATACACCTCCCTGGTGAAAGGCAAGCGGCCAGACCTAGCTTCCCTGCCCCCTCTGCCACCACCACAAAGTAGGCACATTTGAACTTTGGAAGCAACATATTCCATAATTTTGAGCAGCCCACTCTGACTCATTTACTGTTCTCCCTAATTGCTTCCAGTTTTGAGAGGTGCCCAGAGGAAAAGACAAGTTTTCAAGTGATCAGCTGCAGTGCAAGCAGCTGGGTCAATCAACGTCTACAAACTGGCAGAGCCAATATGAGGGCAAAGTCTCTGCAGCAGATTGGGCGGCTTTCTGAAGCCCGAGGCGAGTCCCAGTGGAAAAAGAGAGGCTCTGAGTCCTCGTCACTAGTAATTACTTTCCTTCTGAGAAACAGCTCTTGGTTTGTTATGAGGCCCTGTGGAAACGGAATGCCTGATTGTCATCACCAAGTGCACTAAACACTTGGCTGCCAAACCAATCCCCATGCTCACAACTCATACTCCCATCTCTGTGCCATTACCAAGACTGAAAAAGCTACATTTTCAAATTCCCAGTCACTTTTACTACTAAGAATGGGGGTATGTGTGGTCTCTGTCACAGTTCTAGCCGGTGAGGCCAAAGCAGAAGTCTTTGGAGGCATCTGGTGGAGATTTTCCTCTCCTGACACAATAGAACTAGGGACAAAAAGTTTGGAAAGAAGAATGTGGATTGTCTTTACAGAATAGTTCAAGAGTGTCAGAATACCTGTACTGTATGTGGTTGCTCGCCAGCTGGATGAGATGTCTTACTCAATGGCTATTGGTCAGCGCCCTTCTCCAGCCACTCCATTGCTTACTCAATGTGACCCTAGTGAGTGACGAAAGTGCCAGGGAGGGAGGTTATGCACTGATTCAAAGACAGTTCACCAAGTGCCAAGTTGTTGACATTATTAACCAAACTGAGATTCTAATAGTTATGATGCCTTGGGGAACAGCCAGCTTCCCAGCGGCAAACTGACTACTTGAAACACCTTCCATCATGGAACACGGCCATTTTCCTGCACTGGAATTATTACTTATTTTGTGTTTTAGTTTTCTTTCATGATTCTTTTAGCATCTCCATCCCTGGGCTTTAGAAATACCTTTTACGTTGTCATACTGATTCATCTTGTATTGCTTCTGACAAATAAACTAATTTTATAAACAAAAGATAGTAAGGTAATACATTGATGTTCATGTGATTCCCTTGTTTTTACCAGGTGTCTTATTGTCCAGATATAGACATTATATATACATTAGTAAAATACATATTAAAGACTAGTTTTGACCCCAGCTGGGAGAAAACATTTTGCAAGTTTGGGATGCTGTCCTGTGGGTATAATATATGCACTGAACCAGAATTCAATATGTGGTGCTTTGTTAACTTTGGCCAAAAAACGTAGATTTCAGGGTGAGAATATGGGTGGCCCATCTCATGATGATTTAAAGTCTGAAGGGTGGGGAATAGGCCACTCAAAATATGCCACTTTGGCATAAGGATTATTTTGAGCTAAAAGCATTTGAAAACAGCAGGTGCAAGAAGAATGCTCTGATCTGTTTTCTTCCTGAAAGCAGGAGATGTACTCCCATGTGATAGACGTTCTCCCTGTGCCAGGAGGAAAGCAACATTCCCATCACCAGATGGGGAGCTGAGGCCATGGGAAATCTATTCAAACAGACTTTGTTAAAATACCTCTTATCTTCCTTTAGGGTCCCCATATATCTTTACTTTTCCACGGTTGCTTCTCTTTGTTCAGTATAGTACAGAAATACTTAGGCCCAGCACCCCTCTGGGTCTTCATTTTCCTATGGAGGCTCCCACAAATGTGCAAGAAATCTGCATGCTTTTCTCCTGTTAATCTACCTTATGTCAATTTAATCCTCAGCTGGAGACCCTGAGAAGGTAGAGGTAAAATTTTTTTCCTCCCCTATAGTCCCAATGAAATATTTGTATTTCTGGTTGCTGCGATATAGTGCTCCTCTTGCTTGGAGGCTTACTAACTTACTAACTTACAACCTTTGGTGAACTGACCTACGTGCAGGTCAAGCATGCAGGAATGCTTGCTTCTGGCAGGGGACACAGCAACGTGCCCAAGTTCTTGGCCATTTCTGCATCTCATGCCATTCGGCAGAAACAGGAAAGACAGCAGAGGAGGAAACGTTGTAGTGTTGGCTGGGAGAAATATTGGGATGCTGTTACACAATGGGAATAAGGAGGGGGCTGAACTGAACCCAGATGATCCCCCGGGGCCTCATACAACCATGCCCTATGCTCTGCCTGCATGTAGTCCAGCCCACCAAGGGTCGAGGTTCCTTGATGATGAAAAGTTGATTTATCCCAATGAGTGAACAGTAAATAGCTGAGGTACGGGTTGAAGACAGACAAAGCATGTAATAGGTTGCAGAGAATGTAGTTACTTCTATTTCCTTCCCCGCATGGTCATGTTTATGTTTATACTTTTTAAAATGATCCCCTTTACTGCCATATTGTAAGTAAAGTGTTCTGGTGATAGTAATGTTGAAACTGAGACCACAGTTGTAGAATATTGAGAGTGCATTACAGTGGACATAGAAGACTATCACACAAGAAACTTGGTGTTGTAAAGGAAATGATAATTTAGATTATATCCCAACAGAAACTGCTGTATTTTAGTTATATAAGGAATGGCTGTATTATTTTAGGTGGGACAACTTACTTTAAAAGTGCAAGGATAGAAGAAAGCTATATATGGTTGAGTACTCAAAGGCATGAGTTGTAGTAAATATTTCTTTTCTGTGTGAGGGAAGTGCTACCCTGATTCAAAGACTCTTCCATTCTTGAAACAATGCTTCATTATGAGTCTTTAAGGAAGACAGAGCCCTCTCTTCTGTCTCTCTCCAGACAGAAGCTGGAAATACCAGAATCTTCTTCTCATCACTGGTTCCCTGCAACTTGGAGCATGAATGCATGGCCTATGTTTGCCCAATTGTACATTCTCCCCAGACTCTGACCCTGCATGTGTGGCACAAGGTCTCTGAGATTTTTAAGATATGGGCCCCGATGGCATCCTAGCCAGACTTGCCTTGGAAGTGAGCTTGGCTTTGTTTGGTTTCCCAGATTCTGCTTCTCTTAAGACAGGTTCTTCAGTCTTCTTGCTGTTGCTTTATTATTTTTTTTTCAACGTTTATTTATTTTTTTGGGACAGAGAGAGACAGAGCATGAACGGGGGAGGGGCAGAGAGAGAGGGAGACACAGAATCGGAAACAGGCTCCAGGCTCTGAGCCATCAGCCCAGAGCCTGACGCAGGGCTCGAACTCCCAGACCGCGAGATCGAGACCTGGCTGAAGTCGGACACTTAACAGACTGCGCCACCCAGGCGCCCCTTTATTATTTTTTTTAATATGAAATGTATTGTCAAATTGGTTTCCATACAACACCCAATGCTCATCCCAACATGTGCCCTCCTCAATGCCCATCACCCACCCTCCCCTCCCTCCCACCCCCCATCAACCCTCAGTTTATTCTCAGTTTTTAAGAGTCTCTTATGGTTTGTCTCTCTCCCTCTCTAACTTTTGTTTTTCCTTCCCCTACCCCATGGTCTTCTGTTAAGTTTCTCAGGATCCACATAAGAGTGAAAACATATGGTATCTGTCTTTCCCTGTATGACTTATTTCACTTAGCATAACACTCTCCAGTTCCATCCACGTTGCTACAAAAGGCCATATCTCATCCTTGTTGTTGCTTTAAATCACTCAACATCCTTCCTCTTCTCCTTACCTTATCTAACTCAGTTTCTCTCTCTTGCACCCAAGAATCCCTGGCAATACACCATGAAATTTGTCTTTATACAGAGTATTTTTCAAAAACAACACACTTCTTCTAGTAACAATTTGGTTTTGTTTAACCACAACTATTTGAGGTAGCTTGATAACATCATTGGGGCTTATGATTGAATGAATAGTTGATACTTTTTCTCAAATGCAATCAAATGAGTCCTGACTTAAGGATTTTAGAAAAATTGGCAAAAAAACAAAATGTAAGTTTTTTTCACAATCTATGTACTATGCATGTAATACTACAAACATTTATTAATCATTGCATAGATTTCAAGAACAGAAGTGTTGAATAGAACACACTAGTTGTTTTTTAAGAGTCCATGCTTCAAAATTATTAAAGTACTATGTGTACATGCAAGGTTTAAGGATAGTTCAGAAGAAAAAGTTATCAACACCACACTGGGGCCACAGGGAACCCCCACAGAATGGTGAATGCAACCTGAATGGCATCTAGAAAAATAAATAAAAGTATTTCTTCAAGCTGAGGGGACAGCATATACAAAGGCTTAGGGATATTTCACATACTGCATCAGGAACTAGAAGGTGTTTGAAGCAGCTGGAGTACAGGTTAAGAGAAAGGCAATAAAGGAAAATAAAATCAGAGCATTGAGCAAAATCTAACTCATGGATAACCCTATATATTTTGTGAATAGCTAACATTTTTTCCTAAAGGTAAGAGGACTGTATGAGTTCACTGGGACCACCATAACAAAGTACTACAACCTGGTTGGCTTAAACAACAGAAGTTTATTTTCTCACAGTCCTGGAGGCTGAAAGCCATCGAGAGTGTCAGCATGTTGGGTTCCTCTTGAGGCCTCTCTCCTTGGCTTGTAAATGGCTGCCATCTTGCTGTGTCCTCATGTGGTCTTCCTTCCGTGCATGTCTGTGCCCTACCCTTTTATAAGAACACCAGTCATATTGGATTAGAGCCCACCCCAATGACCTCATTTTACCTTGTTATTTCTTTAAAGTTTCTACAACAAATACAGTCACATTCTGAGGTACTGGAGGTGAGGATTTCAACATATGGATTTAGGAGGGAAGGGTGAACAATGGTTCAGATCACATCATTGACAGAAGGGAGAAGTTAAGGGAGAAAATACACCAAGAGCTAATTTTAAAAATCTTTAGTCAGTCTCAGTGAGGCTGTGCTTTATGATCAGTAAATTCTTGCTGAATTTCTCTTTATTTTCACTCTCATATATATAAAATCTAGAATTATCAAATAGTTCCTTGGGTCTATAAGTTCTTTTTTGTTAATTTTTTTAATGTTTATTTATTTTTGAGAGAGAGTGAGAGACAGAGCAAAGTGGGAGAGGGGCAAGAGGGAGGGAGACACAGAATTTGAAGCAGGTTCCAGGCTCCAAGCTGTCAGCACAGAGCCCGACGTGAGACTCAAACTTATGAACTGTGAGATCATGATCTGAGATGAAGATGGACACTTAACTAACTGAGCCACCCAGATGCCCAAGGTCTATAAATTCTAATAATTTATATTCCCCAGAGTGCCTACCATAGTATTCTGGGTGTGATATTTTGTTCAATTATATTTTGATTATTAAAATAAGGCTTATTGACTTGAATTTTTAGCTAAATAAATAAAATATTATGTGAATATATAGCAACATACACATGGCAGGATTTATTTCAAAGCATTTTGAAAACTATAAATAGTTACATCAACAGAAAACATAGCAACAGAATATTTGACTCACAGTTGCCCTCTGATAACATCAAACCATAATTATACCCCAGCAACTCAAAAGACGTCTTTTGGAAATTTTCATATGGAAAGAAGGAACTTGAGAAATCACTTACAAAGACATCACAATTTAACCAAATGTCATAATTTAAACTGAGTAGAGGTGATAAACCTGATTCTGGAGCTCAAGAGGAAGTATAAGGAAATCTGTGTTTGGAAGGAAACAACACACACACACACACACACACACACACACATTTGTATACATACACACATGTATGTATAGTCTATCTTATCCCATTTCTCCTTTTACAACATTCCAGAAGTTTCAGTTGTCTATCAGTCTATCCTAAAATTTTGGAGCAAATTGTATGTTATGTTTTCAATACTAACTTTAATAACGTTTCTAAATACCCCATTTAAGTTAATTGCTAACTTGTAAAAACTTCTTTAATGAACATTTTTAAAACATATATACTTTATGAGACAATATTTTCTGCATCTATTGGAAAGTTTTGAGACAGTTGATTTTTCCCTATAACTTATGTTGACAGTAATCTTATGAGGCTTCTTACATGTGCTTGACATATTGACAGTGTTATTGAACAGGCTGGTTGGCAGGTGAAGATTTGTCATCAGTGTGGTGCTGTATTTATAGAAATATGAAATTAAAAACTCAACTCATTCAATAATTCACACCTTGAAAAAGCTAGTTCCAGAGGCAAAATTCCAAGTCCTCCATAAGGGCATGTGGGCCGTGGGAAGCCCAAGCCCCTCAGAGAAATGAAGGCAACTACATCCTTGTCCTCATTCTTCATGTCTTAAACCATTTCCTTTTAATGGAGTTTTTCTTGTTTTTTCTTGGTAAGGTGTTATTTAAATTCCAGTTAGTTAACATACAATGTAATATTAGTTTCAGGTGTGCAACATAGTGATTCAGCACTTCCATGCATCACCTGGTGCTCATCACAAGCGCACAACTTAATCCCCATCACCTATTTCATCCATTCCCCCACCCACCTCCCCTCTGGTAACCATCAGTTTGTTCTCTATAATTAAGAGCCTGTTTCTTGGTTTGCCTCTCTGTTTCTTTTTTTTTCATTTGCTCATTTGTTGTTTCTTAAATTCTACTATGAGTGAATTCATATAGTATTTGTCTTTCTCTGACTGACTTATTTCGCTTGGCATTATACTCTCTAGCTCCATCCATGTCATTGCAAATGGTAAGATTTCATTCTTTTTTATGGCTGAGTAATATTCTTCAATGGAAGTTTTCTTGACACATGTGCTCCCATAACCACCAAAGAAGGAAATGGGGAATGTGGCAAATTCTCTGTTAAAGCTTTCATCCAAAAGTGGCACACTTTATATTTTAGTGGACAAAGCAAGTTACCTGGCAACCCCTAACTTTTAGGAGGAAGAAAAGTTTAATCCTTCTATGTTCCCATAAGCAGGAAAATAGGAAAATTATGAGTGAACATGACCTCAGATTTGCTGCTGAATTCTTAAATATGACACTAAAAGCATGAGCAACAAAAGAAAAAGTGGATAAATGTGACTGCATCAAAATTAAAAACTTTTGTACATCAAAGAGCATTATCAAAGAAGTAAAAATGACAACCTACAGAATGAGATCAATTATTTGCAAAAAGCTGGTAAGGGTCCAGTATCCAAAATACATAAAGAATACAGACCCCTCAGGAACAAAAGGGCAAACAGCCCTATTAGAAAACAGTGAAAGAATTTAAACAAGCATCTCTCCAAAGATATGCAAATGCCCAAAAAGCACATGAAAAGATGCTCAGTATCATTAATCATTAGGGAAATGTAAATCAGAATACCACTTTGCATGTACTGGGATAGGTATAATAAGAAAGAAAGAAAGAAAGAAAGAAAGAAAGAAAGAAAGAAAGAAGGGAGGGAGGAAGGAAGGGGAAGGGAAAGGAAGAGAAGGGAAGGGGAAGGAAGGAAGGAAGGAAGGAAGGAAGGAAGGAAGGAAGGAAGGAAGGAAGGAAGGAAGGAAGGAAGGAAGGAAGGAAGGAAATAAGGAAAGAAAGAAATCAGGGAAGGAGAAAGAAAATAACAAATGTGAGTAAAGACATGGAGAAACTGAACTGAGACCTTCATACATTCTCATACATTGCTGGTGGGAATACAAAATGGTGCACCTGCTGTGAGATAGTCTGTAAGTTCTTCAAAAAGTTGGTCATAGAATTACCCAGCAATTCCATTCCTAGATATATACACCCCCAAAATGAAATATATATATATATATATATATATATATATATATATATATATGTAAACACTTGTACATCAGTGTTCACAGCAGCACTATTCACAATAGCTAAAAGGTGAAAACAACCCAAAGTTGATTGACAGGTGAATGGGCAAACAAAATGTGTTATAGAACGGTTTAATACGGTTTTCCTTTAGGGTAATGAAAACATTTGGGAACGTGACACAGGTGGTGGTTTCACAATATTGTGAATACACTAAACGCCACAGATTATACACTTCAGTTGTACATTCCAATGGTTCATTTTATGTGAATTTCACCTCAAGTTTTATTTTTTAAATGTTTATTTGTTTTAGTTTATTTATTTTGAGAGGGAGAGAGCACAAGTGGGGAGGAACAGAGAGAAAGGGAGAGAGAGAGAATCTCAAGCAGGCTCCACACTGTCATTGCAGAGCCCGATGTGGGGCTCCAACTCCCAAACCATGAGGTCATGACCTGAGCTGAAATTGAGTCTGGCGCTTAACTGACTGAGACACTCAGGCACCCATAAATGTTTATTTTTTGAAAAAGAGAGAGCACTCATGTGTGTGCACAAGCGGAGGATGGGTAGAAAGAGAGAGAGGGAGAGAGAATGCCAAGCAGACTCTGAACTGTCAGCGCAGAGCCTGACATGGGGCTCAAACCCATGAACTGTGAGATCATGACCTGAGTCAAATTCAGATGCTTAACTGACTGAGCCACCCACCCAGACACCCCACCTCAATTAAAAAAGAAAAAAAAAACTAAGAAAATTGAAAATAAGTTAAATGCAATTTGAGAATATCTCACAATTGTATCCCTCTCAATCACTTGAATTTTGGTAGAAGTTTTTGTTTTGCAGAGTGAATTGACAGCTGGCAGTTTTGAGTTGCCCAAGGGAGGGTGTCACACAGGAGTCTGTCATTTGTCCTCTCTGTGGTTAAGAAGGATGAAACCTTCATCCAAGACTATAGAAACTTGAAAGCCTCCCAGACTCCAATGATGATGGTGGTCTTTTCTCTGGGATGATCTGATTTGCTTACATAATAAAGAAATTCCTCAACCCAAAAGCTTCTAGTAAAGGAGCAATATTATTATAATCTCTATGTTTCCATGTGCACATAAGGAAAACATTAATGTGTCGTTATAGATTCTGAAAAATTCCTTGTTTGAGCCTCAAGTTTTAGGGTTTTGCCTCCTAACTACTGTATTTCTTATCAACAATAATTGATACCTCACACACAAAATGGGATGACCATAAATCAATCATCCTATAACACTGTTCCAGCATTTAGACCTGAGTAAAATGATGTCCCTCATTGTTTAGATACACATTAAATTCCCTGGTGAATCCATGGAATGAAAGGATGATAAAACAAGAGTGTCCATGGAAGGAAGCATTTAATCATACTCCACGAGCTGTTATGGGGAGCTGGGGCGGGGGATGGTCTCCAAGCAGACCACATAATGTTGTCTCATCATTTTGGATAAACACTGCAAATATCTAATGTGTAATCTCTTCAGGATGATGGCACTTTACAGGGAAACTGTAATGGGTGTGAAGAATTCATAGGCATCTGCCACGCACAATTTAACTAAACAATTTGCCAGTCCTGTCTTCTAAAGTGGCATTTTTAACACTTGCATAAAGCAACAACATAAAAGACAGAACAATCTTACATCTATTCAAAAGGACAACCAGTTCTTCTAATAAAAGCACAGCAAGGCATATAGATTCCGTGGAGTTAATATGCTACCGAGCTACACCAGAATCCCTGGAGTCATTAAGACAATTAAGTCACTAAATGACATAGAGAAGAGGTTGGATTCCTTGGTCAAGAAAGAAATAAAAATTATGAACTTGGTACAGGTTTCCTTATTTATAACACCATAGAAAATCACTCTTTTGTTCCTTCCTCTGTTTTTTTTTTTCCTCCAATTTGGAGAATGCCACCCTTAGATATAATTTCAAAACACCAGCTGATGCAGGTCCAGCCTTGAGTGCCCAGTCAGCAGTAAAAAGGGTAGAAGAGAGAAAGAGCTATATTAACAAAGTTCCAAAGTCTCCTACCAGCTGCTCCCCAAGGATCCGAATTACCACCAACAACTGGCTCCAAACCCCGGAGGAATTCAACAAAATGAGTGTAAAAAGGAAGGTTCAGTTAAGTGAGGAGTGTGATTTCTAATATGAAAAAGTATATATTTTGGTATGTGTGTGGAGAATAATAGTTTTCAAAGAGAATTTAAGGGGAGGAGTAACCTAGTCTCAGAAGCTGAGGTAAGCAGAACCACTTCCTGTTGCCTGAAATGAAAAGTCAGCTGACATCATCTTTTTCCCTCCGGAAACTGAGAGTATTTTTAGAAACCACATTGCTATATATTACACAATAAAATTTTAGGTGCCTCTGAACCCACTAAGAAGTTATGGCCATAAAACCGGAACCTTCTGGAGACCCAGAAAGGAAAACAGTGTTAGAAGAAGGTTCTTAAATCAGGAGACTATAGATGCTGGAGAGGATGTGGAGAAACGGGAACCCTCTTGCACTGTTGGTGGGAATGCAAACTGGTGCAGCCATTCTGGAAAACAGTGTGGAAGTTCCTCAAAAAATTAAAAATGACCCAACAATAGCACTGCTAGGAATTTACCCAAGGGATACAGGAGTGCTGATGCATAAGGGCACTTGTACCCCAATGTTTATAGCAGCACTTTCAACAAGAGCCAAATTATGGAAAGAGCCTAAATGTCCATCAACTGATGAATGGATAAAGAAATTGTGGTTTATATACACAATGGAATACTACGTGGCAATGAGAAAGAATGAAATATGGCCTTTTATAGCAACGTGGATGGAACTAGAGAGTGTTATGCTAAGTGAAATAAGTCATACAGAGAAAGACAGATACCATATGTTTTCACTCTTATGTGGATCCTGAGAAACTTAAAAGAAGACCATGGGGGAGGAGAAGGAAAAAAAAGTTAGAGAGGGAGGGAGACAAACCATAAGAGACTCTTAAAAACTGAGAATAAACTGAGGGTTGATGTGGGGGTGGGTGATGGGCATTGAGGAGGGCACCAGTTGGGATGAGCACTGGGTGTTGTATGGAAACCAATTTGACAATAAATTTCATATTTAAAAAAAGAAAAATAAATAAATCATTATGTTGTATACCTTAAAGTAATACAATGTTATATGTCAATTATATCCTAATAAAGCTAGAAAAAAAAAAAGAAAAAGATTCTTGTCCTTTGTGTGGGCTTACCTAGAATGAAGTGTTCTCAGATGGATTTGAGGAACGTCTAGATCATTCTTTTTTGTTGTCTGTTTCTCTGAACTTCCTTAGCTGTGATGATTCGATAATAATTAATGGATAAGTGTAGCAGGATTCTCACACACAGTCGTGACACCGAGGCTTGTCTTTCCAGGAAGCAACTTTACTCCTGTTGGCACCTCTCAGTTGGGTTTGTACCTGAAGAACTGAGCCCCGAATGCTATATGGCATAGTTTTTTTAAAATATATTTTCTACTTTTTTGTCTCCCATATATGGTAACACACAGAAACGTAGTCTGATTAAGTGGTTTCATGTTACCAGGTCATGAGGGATGTTGTCATGTATGAACATAGCCAGGTTACCTTGAGGTTTTTTGTTTTTTGTTTTTTGTTTTCCTTAGGGAGGGGACCCTACCACAATAGAGGTGGAGGATGGGAGATAAGCAAGACCATTTTCAATTTGGAGGGGACCACGATCTCCACTACTCTGTCATTTCTCCAAAAAGTGGTGAAATAAGGACCAATATAAGAATGAGCCCTTTCCTCAGAACATTCTAGATTTAGCTTTGTTAGTTTAGAGCATTCCTGAAAATTCTAGACTACCCAGGCAAGTTGCCAGAGAGTGATGATTACTGTGTCCAGAAGGAAACATGCACTGGGTGGGGGGTACTCCAACACTGTTTTGGGGCACTGTCCAGAGCCACCAGTGGAATGTCAACAGGGTTGGAAAGGTCCCTTTTCCTGAAGCTCCATCTCCATCATAGCCCTGTCTGTAAACCATCCTTCTTCTGCTCTGCCCAGAATGCCTTAAACTGTATAAACTCAGTACTGAAGACTGGGAATGTCACCTGCCAGTGAGTGAAAGGGGACAGGGAAGTGACCCTGGCTTGGGTAGAAAGGACACATGGGAATTATCCAGGGGTAATTCAGAAAAATAGAAGTCACTCTAGATATTTTAAACAGAGGAATTTCATTCTGTGGCTCAGTTACACAAATGATCAAAGAGCTAAGAACATAAAGAGGGGGCAGTAAGGCAAACCAGAGGTTTGTTCCTCCTAGGGCTGGAAGGACAAAGAGATGAAGGGGTACCAGTGGATCCGGGATCTTGGGCCACCTCCCAGAAGCTGGAAGCCAGGTCCACATGTGGATGGGCTTTCCACGGGAGCCCGGGACCACTGAGTGGGTTCAGTCACTACCAAAACAGCAGCCCCAGCTGAGGCCCCGGCCCCCAAGCCTCCATCATGCCCCCTCTGCTGGCCTGCCTTGGCCACGGTCTTGTGATGGCACTGTCCAGGGGGTTTAGAGATGGAATGGGCATGCATTAGAAAAGTGCTTCTGATCCAGTATTCCCCCATGGGTTAGCCATTTTTGCTGTTTGCGATCACTCATAACACAACTGTTAACTAGACCTCGTTCTGAAAGGTTCTGCACATTGAAGAGTCCTGAACTACTTAAGATCTCCCTGTCTCACATCAAAGTAGCAGGACTATTGTAATTAACTGGCTGGTTCTTTCAGAGAAATGAGCTACTCGTGGTCTTTTTGATGTTCTTCCAAGCATAAATTATCCACTCAACCCATATCTCACATCTGAGTCAAACGTGCTTGGGGAAAATGAAATATAAATAGACAAAACTTCATATCCCAAACCACCCACCAAATACTTGGAAGAGGGAGAGGGGAAAATAATTTGTTTGTAGGGGCCATGGTTTAAAAAATTCATGCAGTTCCCTCTTTTTCTACTGTTTTCTGAAGCCTTTATTTTCACTGCCTAGTTCAAGAAAGAAGAGCTGAATAAACAGCTGCTTCATCTCTGGCACTTATAAATTGGAAATGGATTTTTAGTAATGCAGCAAAATTCTGTACCACAAAAATCGATAAACCCCATGGACTGTGGTAGAGGGATCTGACCTAGTTAAGGGATGCACTAAAGGATTAATAAAATATAATGGCAACTCTTAGAATTTAGTGTGCTCCTCTGGCTCACCCTCTTCCTACCTGCCTGCAGGTACATCTCTTCTGCAGCCACATAGCTCAGTGTGCACACATGCTGAGCTCAGTTCCTGGGGGCTCACACTCCACAGTCACTCCGCTCTGATGCCACCATCACTCTATTCATCTGCACAGCCCTGACCCAGCCTACCCATCCCTTGCTCCTCAAAGCCTCCTGCCCAGTCCCAGCCCTTTGTCCCCTGGGCTCACTCTCAGTGCACAGAGAGCAAACCTTTTTCATCTCTTTCTGCCCTCCTCCATCACTGGAGCACTCCTCAAGAATATAGACAACATGAGTGCCAAGCACAGGGAGCAATTCTGAACTAATTATTTTAGTTTACTGTGATTAGCTGTAACAAGCATAGAGCCCCCTTCCCACCTTCATGTTTTGGTCCATTTTATTTCACATCTATGATGCCCTTCTATTGTTCTCCTCTTTGGCTGCTCAAATGCTCACCACTCACTAAGAACAAGTTCAATTCCCTCCTCCTCCATGAAGCCCTCTAGGACTTCCTTTTATTGATTGATTATTCCCCCCTCTAAAATCTTATATGTGTCTTTATACTAACCACAGTTTGGCTCAGAAAAATTCTCTGCTTTGCCTACGTGGGTGTTCTTGTGTCTTTGTCTTTTCCCTCCAAATGTATTAGAAGGTCCTGGAATAGAAATCAATATTACTGAGTGACTGAGTATGCTTTTCAAGGGTAAGAGGTCTTTTTCTGCCCTTTGATTATTCCTGCTTCACTAGGACCAGCCACTGCCTAAGCCCTGGCACACAGCCCACTCTCCTGGTCACTCTATGTGGGTCTCCATGCATTTAGCTGCTGTGCACCAAAGCTTAGCTACCAGCCCTTCTAGCCTCTCCTGCCTTCCTGGCTAACAATGTTTGTATCCCCTAGTTTGAGGATGGGGAGCAGGGGTTAGTAGGAGGAATTTTCCTCAACATTCCTACTTCTATTGCCAGGTGCCAAACATCCCTGGGCTAGATTGACAAAGACAGCAAAATTCATATATCAAATAGCAAGAAAGGTCATACACATCATTAAGACCAACCATTATTTTGTAGTGGGAGGAACTGAGATCCTCCTTCAAGGAATTAACTTCTATGAA
Source organism: Acinonyx jubatus (assembly GCF_027475565.1). Classification (NCBI taxonomy): domain Eukaryota; kingdom Metazoa; phylum Chordata; class Mammalia; order Carnivora; family Felidae; genus Acinonyx; species Acinonyx jubatus. Next base: position 52,874,603 of record NC_069388.1, read on the forward strand.
AGGGCTTTTACCCCAGAGTCTATGAACCTTCAAGGCAGTGGGTACAATGCAGAGGTCTGTGAGCTTGGGTGGCAGAGGAATTTTCTCATTGTTGCCATTACAAGTTCCACAGACTCTGTGGCTTCAAACATCAGTTTGTGATCCTACAGCTCTGGTGATCAGAAGTCTGAAATCAAGATGTCGGTGGAGTTGTCCTTTCTGGAGATTCTACAGCAGTCGTTTCACTGCCTTTCCCCAGCTGCGAAGGACTGCTGGGCATCCTTGGTTCCTGGCTGTGTCTCTCCACTTCTGCTTCTGTCATCACATCACCTCCTCTGACCCGGACTTCTGTTCCTCCTGCAAGGAACCCTGTGTTACACTGGCTCCAGGATCACCTCCCCACCTTGAGATCTTTAACATTGCATCAGTCATGTTTGCGATGATTAGGTTGCAGAGATTAGGGCACGGACATTTTTGGAAGGCTGTTATTCTGCCAACACAAGGATGTTATTCTGGGGGAAAACTACATTTTTATTTTCATGAATCATAACTGAAGTCTGGTATTTCTAATGCAGGCAACAAACCACCATAGTACTAGGAACACGTCGTACAGCTGTTGTACATGTATCGCAATAGCACTTCTATTCACCACCAGGTCAACCTGGTTGTAGTTGTTATTAGACTTGCCACTGAATCTTGTTATTAGTTGTGATAATCAGGAAGCACTCGTGACTTTTTTTTTTAAGTGTGACAACTGTGTTTCCAGCTTCTTTTGTATTTCAGGTTATGTTTCCAGACAAAAAGCCCTTGAGATGAGATGTATGTGTCAGTGGTTTACAAAGGGCGTGCTCCCAGGAGAGACTGGTGAGGGAGTGGGAAAGCCACAAGGGGAAAGGGAAAAAGACAAGTAAAGTTCTGACTTCAGGCGTGATCTCAGCCTTGGCTTCTCCCAGTGGGAGCTCATCAGAATCAGAGTATGACCCAAGGAGAGGCGAAAGGAACTAGGTTTCAAACTGAGACCAGGCAGTCATTAGCTAAGGGAGCTCAGAGGATAGAAACTGTCAGACACTTCAGGTTTCTGTCCATCGGCTAGGAGTCCCCTCTGGCCAAGGGAAGTCCTCTGAAGAATCTCAAAGTTTGTGTCAAGAAGCAGAGCATACAAAGTCCAAGAGATAGACACACAAAAATGGCAAAAAGGATTCCAAGTGGATCTTGGCAGAGCACCAACTCTTATACTTGGTGACTTTACATATTTTATTTTATGTCTTCAAAAAATTCTGAGGATGGTTCTGTCATCTTCACCAGATTGCCAAAAAAGTCAGGTACAAAAAAAAAAAGTCACAGTACAAAAAAAGTTAAGATCTGTTCTATCGCCTAATGTCATAAGTGGTCTCTGAAATGACTGGGAGTTTCCAGTCCCCAAAAGTAGACAGGGAGGATGTATTCAAGCAGGTGATTAAAAACAATGCCTTGTGGAGCCTGGGTGGCTCAGTCAGTTAAGCGGTGGACTCTTCATTTTGTCTCAGGTTATGATCTCAAGGTTCATGGGATAGAGTGCTGCCTCAGGCTCTGCACTGACAGCATGGGGCTGGTTTGGGATTCTTTCTCTCCCCCTCTTTCTGACCACCTCCCTCCTCCCCGCTCTCAAAATAAACTTAAAAAAATTTTAAATAAATAAAAAAACAATGCCTACGGAACCCTCCAACCATTAGCATCCCTCCCACATAAGCCTGCCTGTGTGTTTATTTCAACACAATCACACTGTGTTTGTATGTACCACATCCATTTAAACAATGACAGGAATTCAACTTTTGTAAATACTAAATTGTCTCTTATTTTTAAAAAATGTCATAACAATAGATACTTTTCATTTAAAAAAATTGCCTTTTAAAGGTGGAATCTCTTGAGGTTAATGTGCCACTGAGATTACAAAGGGAAACTGCTTGGCTTATTGTACTAGGCACGCACTCCCCCTTAGAACATCCTCAATTAGAAGAAGCTACGTGACTTTATTTATTTGCTTATGTATTTATTTATGTATTTATTTATTTACTTAGAGAGACAGAGAGTCTCACTGCCAGCTGTGGAGCCTGACATGGGGCTCAAACTCACGAACCATGAGATCAGGACCTGAGCCAAAACCAAGAGTGAGATGCTTAACCGACTGAGCCACATAGGTTCCCCTGAAGCTATATGACTATAAAATAAATTTTAAGGCAGTTCAACAGAAGAATCATCCAAGGAACTAGCAGGAGGAATAATGGTTTTTATTTAAAGATAATGATGGAATTATTTTATATCTATCTATCTATCTATCTATAGATAGATAGATAAACAATTACTTAAAGTATATTTTATCTTTGAAAATTATTTCTTTTTGGTTAAAATACTCTTGAGATTTCATTTAAATTGAAGACAAAAATGTAAAAAAATTTATTTTTATGAATGAAAATGAACAAAAAAGTTGATATTTCTGAAAATAGTATTTCTTGGTTCAAGTGAAATGATAAATTTTATAAAGGGGAGATGAATTTGCATGATCAGGATTATAAGAGTATTCTGAGGTTTTATAAGGGGGAAAAATGATATGTGCAGACACCGATCCTACAGAGATGAGAGTAGGAAACATTATTTTCCACTTCAGTTGGCTTTGTGTATCGTCCTGTTCATTTTCCACACGATGAAGAGTTAAGAGCAAAGTGTGCACTGTATGAAAGAAGGCCTCCTTCACACTAATCCAAGTGGTGGAAATATGAAAAGAAGTATATACACACCAATAGAAGACTTTAAGGAAAAATCACTTTCAGGAAATGTCAGTAGGTGGCAACCTTTCCATAACTAGGATTACAAAAAAACATATTGCAAACATAAAAATCACATGATTATAATAGTACAAATATGAAATTTTAGCTTTCTTTTGCCCTGAATTTGAAACTTGTTAAGATGATTACCATCATATTAGCTGAGAATAGAAAAATGTTTTATGGACAGGACAATATGGCAGAGAGCTACAATCTATTTGCTGACGTGTAAGAAGTCTTCCAAATTTTCGAGTTGGTTCTCCAAATCTCAGAAAACCTGGTAATAAGGATCCCTTCTCCCCCTTTCTACATGTTCCTTACCATCAGTACTCACGGTTAGGAACTGTGAAAGTTCTAGGTTTGAGCCAGCTTGCAGGCAAATACCTTAACACAATCTTATGGCTGATGGAAGAAGACACAAAACTCATGGATCAGAGGCAAATGGTTTATTATTCACAGCACAGCAAGTAGCATAAGCATCAGTCTATTGACCTCTGTCCCTGAGCCCTGATTCTCACAGGACAATGTGAAGAGGGTAAAGTAATAACTGCATTTGTAATGAGATGCAACTCAGGAACCCTGAGCTGAGGGAACTCTGAGTTTTTACAATAGGCACAAAGCCTGTCTGAGCTTCTTCCCAGAGGGAGACATTATCTTGCTTACTTGACAATGAATAAACCTGTTCTTTGCTCAGAGGAAAACATTGTCTCTATCTTGCAAGAATATTCACCACACAATCTTGAAAAGACAGTTCTGAACACAGGCAGTCAATGCCTCTGTTTGCTAGACACAGAAATGTGAGAGACCCATTTAGAATTGTCTCCTAACGCTTAAATCTTTATCATGACTAAAAAAGAAAGCACTTCATTGGCTCCTTTTCTCCTTCAGCTGCTACACCATCACCGTCCTTTCCTCTACAGCTAAGTATCTCAAGGCATTTCTACTTGGTCACGATTCAGTCCCTTGTCATTTGGACTTACGCTGTGACTGCTGACCAAGAGATCCTCTGCCATCCTCACTCAACCTGTCTGTACTCCCAACAATATTCACACTCGTGATACCTTCGTTCTTGAAACCCTCTCTTGCTCTGGTTTTCCAGAAATCACATGGCCACACCTTCCTCTTGCATCTCTTAATGCACCTGCCTTGTCCATTTATCTATTCCTCCTCTCCTCCACATTAAACTTTGGATTTTCTCTAATGCTAGGACTTCTTTTGTGGCTCTACACTCTATCCCTGGGTGTTCTTCCCATGATCACATCATGAGCATTGTCTGCTTGGTATTTTCTTCTTATATCTTCATTCATTTCTAAACAAAATCCCTCTTTTGAGTTGAACATATTTAATTGCCTTCCTGGCCTTGCCACTGTGCAACTTGAACCAGTCAAAAACTGAACCCAAGAGCTTTCTTCTCTAAATGTTTTCTGCCTCCAACGAGCTTCACCTTGGTAAACAGAATCATTCCCCTTCTATGTCCAAAATAGGAAAGAATTATCTCTCTTGTGAGATGCTTTATTTCCATCTACTAGAAAATTTTCACAATATATTAATTTTGTTAGGACAAGACACTATCTCCACCAGCTGGGAAACTGTTGTCATAAAAATAGGAATCCATGCTGTCAGTGGTGTAAATGGCACCTCTTCGAAGCAACACCATCATTCACTCACTGCACAACCTCTAAAGCACCCCAAGTCACCCTGATGGACTGAAATACAGATGATTTCTCTGTTAGCAAATACTGCAATATTGTATCCAGGCATTAGTTCTGAATGTTTACTTGAGGGAATGAAATAATTAACTCCACTATCAGTTATTCTCAGGTTAAAAAAGAAGAAGAAGAAATAAGAAAAGCAGTGCATTGTTAAAATTCTGTCCTTGAAAGCTTCTGGAAGGGAAAAGGAGCAGCCACCGCCATTCTTTTCACTGTGAAATTCATAGTGTAGAAAATGAGAGGTCTCTGAGAAGCAGGTTTTCATTTTCTCTCCTTTCCCTGCCTGACTCTTTAAAATGTAAATCTTGACACAGCAAACACAAAGCTGATTCTGAAAAATAAAATAAAAGGAGAGAGGCCCTGTAATTTTCCAGCTTGAAAGAGCAGTAAGCAAATTGCTACGATGAGGCAGCTGTACAAATGCTGATTAAAAAGACAATTTCAGAGAGAGAGCCGCAATATGCAAAATGATTATTAGCACTAGAGGCCTCTAGATCGTTTGATATATCATAGCTCAAATCAAAGTGTTTTCCTGCAACCCCTAGCTGTATGTACTTGAGTCTTTAAGAAATATTAAAGTGTAAATCTTATCGTGTTTTTCTAGCTTCTGCTTCTGAGACTTAAATATGATGAGACTTATTTTAAGAAATATGGACTTTATCAATTAAGCAATGCCATCTTTCATGAGTTCAAGTTTGTTGTTGTCCCAGAACTTATATTCATATCCCATTCCATCGAAATTTTAATGCCTCACTGATTACCGTCTATAGTAACTTTAGGCATCCAATAGTATTTTATGAACACGTACAGTGGCATTCAAATAATATTACTAGTGTATGTTATGAAATACACTATGAAACAATATGAGTTGTAGTTCATCTGCAGAAATTTGCTGATTTACTCTTGGTTTCGTTCAACTGCCACATTCAAGCTGGCCCCTGGCAGATATAGAAAATTATTTGAGGCACTCTATAATTATTTACCACAGCCATATGCTGACATGTCCATTCTGACATTGACTTAGCCTGCCTACCTCAAAATGAAGAAATAACAGCTCAGGAAAAATAGGAAAGGGCCCCACAATTAACATTTCAACAATATATCTGCAAAGAATCTAACTATGAAATAAAAGTGGAGTAGGGCGCCTGGGTGCCTCAGTCAGTTAAACATCAGACTCTGATTTTGGCTCAGGTCACGATCTCACGGTTCCTGGGATGGAGCCCTGCGTTGGGCTCTGCTCTGACATTGTGGAGCTTATTTGGGATTCTCTCTCTCCCTCTCTCCTTCTGCCACTACCCCACTCCCTCAAAATGAACAAATAAACTTAAATTTTTTTAATGTTTATTTTCAAAAGAAAGAGAGAGAGAGAGAGAGAGAGAGAGAGAGAGAGAGAGAGACCACAAAGGGGAGAAGGGCAGAGAGAGGGAGATGCAGAATCCGAAGCAGGCTCCAGGCTCTGAGCTGTCAGTGCAGAGCCCGATGCAGGTCTGGAACTCACAAACCACGAGATCATGATCTGAACCAAAGTCAGACGTGTAACTGACTGAGACACCCAGGCGCCTCAACAAATAAACTTTTTAAAAAAATAAACTAAAAGAGGGGAAATAAGCTAAGAAGAACCTGTGACCACCATCTTGTGATAAGTTAGCATCTTGTAATAATTCTTTGCTACACAGAGAGAACTAGTGTAAAAACTGTCAAGAACTTCTAATGAGGACCCACACTACCCGACTTCAAGACTTATTATAAAGCTTCAGTAAATCAAGACAGTTTGGTATTAGTGAAACAGGCAGATAGATGAACAGAACAGAAAAAGAGAACCTGGAAATAGGCCCACTGACAAGTAATAGTCATCTGATTTTTGATAGAGGAGCACAGGCAATAGAATGGAGAGAGGATTGTCTTTTCAACAAATGGTGCTGGAACACCTGGCCATCCACAGACCAAAAAGGAAAAACAACCTAGACTCACACCTTACACCTTTCACAATAATTGACTCACAGTGGATCATAGACATAAATAAAAATGCAAAATTATATGACTTACAGAAAATAACATGGGAGACCCTCTAAATGACCTTGGGTTTGGCAGTGACTTTTTAGTTGCAACACTAAAAAGCATGATCCAAGAAAGAAAAAAAGAGATAAACTGGATTTCATTCAAATTAAAAATATATTCTATTTTCTTTAAGAAATAAGAGCAACTTTATTCTCTAAAAATTTACTTAGCCATTGGCATTTCTTGCAGAATCTACCAAAACCCAGTTCCCCCCAAAAAACTGTGCTCATGCTGACTTCCTCCTGCTTGCTGCTAATCAATGCCACCAGCTATGTATTCAAGGTCCTCATAGTCAACTCAGGATATCCTTTACATGGGTAATCTGTTTTTTCATTCTCTTCTTCTCCTGGTTCTCTTTGAAAAGGCTCTGATTTTCTTGTCTGGCCCTCTGAAGCCAGAGCTTCTGGTGAGATTCCCCCTTCCTCACCAGCATGTGCCCATGCATGGGATCTGAGCTGGATGGCCTCCATTTTCCCTGCCCCAACCTTCTCCACTTGGATGTGTGGTCCAAGGAGCTGCCCTGAAGGGAGGGCAGGAGTGGCCTTCCTGGTCTTCTAGCTCCAGCAGTTCTGCCATGTGGAGATGCTGGTAGAAGTCAGAAGAAAGAGTGAGCTTGATGTATTTGTACTCCATATGTGTCCCTCTATTGCAGGCCATCACATCTGTCAGATGGTCCTTTCCATAGAGTTATTCTCCCAGGTTCTGGAAAACCCTCCCCTTCTCTCTGTAACTAATAGCTTTGGGGTACCATACTATTCCTCACTGACTTCCTTTTTTTTTAATTGAGTAAAATACACATAAAATTGACCATCTTAACCCATTATGAATGTACAGGACAGTGGCATTATGTACATTCACACTGTTGTGTGACACCACTGCTGTCCATCGCCAGACTCTTTTCAGCCCACAAAACTGAAACTCTGTACTTAACTAAACAACTCCACAACCTGCTCTGCCCCCAGGCCCTGGCGACCACCATTCTATCTTCTGCATATCTGAATCTGGTGGTCCAGGTATCTCATTTAGGGACAATACCTGTCCATTTGTGTCTGGTGTATCTCACTTAGCATAACATCCTCAAGGTTCATCCATGTAGCCTCAGTCAGAATTTCTTTCCTTTTTAAATCTGAATAATATTCCATAATATGTATACACCACATTTTGTTTACCCATCATCCATCGATGAACACTTGGGTTGCTTCCATCTTTTGGTTGTTGTGAGAAAGAGCCTCGTTGACTTATAAAATCCAGCCTATATCTTTGAGAGAAATTCCTGTATTGTACTCTCCTCATTTACCCAGTGAGTGAGACATCTGTTTTCTGCTGGGACCCTGAGTGACGCAGAAGCCACACTGGCCAAGTCAGTCTGCCTAACTGTCCTGCTAAGGAAGAGAAACAGGAAGAGGGAGTTTATCAGGTACAAGGGAATCACAATTTGGAAACACTTCAATGGGCTGAATGATATATCCAAATTGACAAGATGAAATGTAATATGAGTAAAAGTAAAGCTCTTGCTTCATGTTGTAAAATTAATTACACACCAACAACTCAATATCATTTCACTAAAAAAAAGGCAGAAAATTTCTGTAGGGAACTTGGTCTCAATTGGGGTGATTCTGCCTCCCAGGAGATATTTTGCAACATCTGGAGACATTTTTGCTTGTCATAACCAGGGGGTACTACTAGCATCTAGAGGGTAGAGACTAAAGATGCTGTTAAGCATTCTGAAACACACAGGTCAGTCTCCCACGATAAGGAATTATTTGGCCTCAAATGTGTATAGTGCCAAGGTTGAGAACCCATACCCTGAAATATGAAATAAATTCAGCACTAAGAAGGCAGAAGTTTTCAAATTGATGGTGAGAACCATCTACTTTTATAGATGCTCAGCAAGGGGGCAGAACTCCATCATAAAGCCACACTTGGAAGCAATGGTGAAGAGGCAGGGACCTGCTCCCAGAGATGGGATGGAGAAGGCGCTAGGCTGGGAAGAGACCTGGGGATGGGGGGCGGGGGGGGGGGGGTTAGGGGCCAGCTGCTAAATCTCTTCCAACTCTGGGTTATCCTACTGCTTTCCAGGTGACCAGTCACTATGAAGGCTCCTTGGGTCGAAGATCAGTAATTGTTTGCAAAGCTGTAAGAATAGACAGATTTTTCCAACATCTTATAAATATTTCCAAATGTACAGAAAAGTTGAAGGGAGCCATGGGTGGCTCAGTCGTTAAGCATCTGACTTCAGCTCAGGTTGTGATCTCACAGTTGGTGAGTTCAAGTCCCACTTTGGATGAACTTGAGCCCCACTTCAGGCAAACACAAGTCCCACTTCAAGTAAGCTGCGCTTTCTCTCTGTCTCTCTCTCTCTCTCTCTTCCTCTCTCTCTCTGTCCCTTGTGGGATTCTCTCTTTCTCTCTCTCTCTGTCCCTAGCTCACTTGCACTTCTCCCCCCTCTCTAAAAACAATGGGGCACCTGAGTGGTTCAGTTGGTTAAGCATCTGACTCTTGATTTTGGGTCAGGTCATGATCTCACAGTTCTTGAGTTCAACCCCCACATGAGGCTCTGTGCTGACAGTGCAGAACCTGTTTGGGATTGTGTCTCCCTCTCTCTCTCTCTCTCTCTGCCCCTTCCCTACTTGCTCTGTATCTCTCTCTCTCAAAATAAATAAAAATAAACTAAAAAAAAACCTACAGAAAAGTTGAAAGAGTTTTACAGTGAACACTTGTATACCTATCACCTAGATTCTACATTCAAATATTTTTCAAGATTTTTTTTTATCTTTTTCACATTTTCCTGCTGAAAAAGTGAAGTGTCAATGACTAGGTAGACTTTTAAATTATACAGTTGCTCATATCCCTTCAAGAAAATGGAGTATGACCATTATTCTTGACATGGAAATTTTACTCAGATGATACGTTTGACATACTTGTGCTTACAAAACTCAATTCCTGGATTTTTAAAATGGCATATTTCTGAGGGCCTGTTACTGGCTCTTAATTTTTTAAAAATTCATCAGAGTTAAGTGTATAAAATACAGAATTATCCCTATAAATACATATCTAACACACAGCTCCTTATCAAAAAGGAAACCTAGAGTCAGCAAATTCTGATTCCATGCTTACCACTCACCAACCCCCATCATTGGTCAACCAAGGTTTAATAATAGTAAAGCTACAATCACAATTGGTAGCATTATTCTCTTTGTTCTTTAGCATTTCCATAATATTTTGTGTCTTCAAAGAACAATACAATCAGCATCTCTCCTAGTCATTCAAGAGAATAATCTAGCTGCATTGCATCCTTTCTCTGGAATGTATAGCCAAAATGACTGCTAATTCCTGATCTGAACAGATATTCAGAAAACATTTTTAGTTCTTTCTTCCAAAAGAAAGCAATCTTAAGAAAAAATGTACTTTGCAATTCAAGGTTTCTAAAGGGAAGAACAGTGCACCTACTCTAGGTTATTAGGATGTGTTGTAGAGATAAATTTAAATGTAGCTCCATCCTGTAGGATGCATTTGGATTGGTTCACACACATATATTTTAGAACGAAGTTTTTACATTGGGATTTTCCTCTCCTTTTTTAGACCTAAATCCCCATCTTCAGGAATATTCAACATTCATGTCCAAAAATAAATTTGTATTAGCCAAACTCCTCCTCCTCTTTCCCATGCCCTTTGCCCCCAGCCCACAATTATGTCAGGTGGCCACTTATAGCACTGGCTTTAAAAACACTGACAAACAGTGGATAGATTCCATAAACAAGAACTTCAGATTGAAGGAGCAAATGCAATGGGGTTGATGGCTCAAAGTCAGGTTCAATTTACTGAATGATGCAAAGGTCAACACTTCAAAAACCTGGTATCTCAGGGGATTTCCACACAAAAGAATGATTGAAGAGCCCCCTTAAAGAAGCAGAAGCCAGTGTAACAGTAACCAGAGCTGATGGAGGCAGCTCAGCAAAAGGGCAGAACAATTTCCTCACCTCCAGAGCTCCACTTCCACAGATCAAATGAGAACAGTTCCAGAGAAGAGCTTAGACTCAAGTATATCATTTTATGTGCATGAACTACTATAATCTTAAAGCAATTTCATAAAAACATGTGAAGGCTTATTGACAGATTAATCATATCCCACATTAAAAAAATCAATCTTGTAATGCACAACAGCAGTAACTAAAAGCAAATTATCCACCCCATCTATGGTTGGAAAGAGGAGTAAAGGCAGAGTAATGCAGCTTCTGTTGGCATACGTTCACAGAAGGCTGCTGGGAAGGGGGCAAGGGAAAAACCTCATCATGTCTGAATGGGAATCCGCTGCTATTCAGGCAGCCTCCCATTGAAACTGATGGGTGGTTTGAGTGAAAATAAACAGGAGATACATTGGCCCATCATTAATAACTTCTATTCTCAAAGTAATTTGCATTAGAGAACACTTCACCACTTCTTTGGCATCTGGCATCTTCACTAGATTTTTAAAGATTCATAGACCTTATAGATATTTCAGAAGTTATTTTATGCCCCCTTTCCAATGATGCACAGCTTCTCCAATTTAATGTAGCTATACATAGGTAGGCAGAAAGATTGGGGGGATTTTGTGCACACACATTTGTGTGTGCATGACATATAGGGAACTACAAATGTTTTCCACAGTGGGGTGAATTTGAATTACCTGGGCTTCTTTGGAACATGTTGCCTCTAATTCTTACATTAACATTGATTGTCTATCTTGGGTATACCCCTTTTTAACATATTTTTGAGAAAAAGTCAACACAAATGGAATTTAACTGGGTTGTTTGTCAATTGACATTTACAATTATATACTGGATAAGAGAAAATATTGTGGGGAAATTAAATAATGGAATTTTGTAATGCAGTCAATCCAAGAAGTGTGTGTATCAAATTGAACCATCTGATATGAATTACCACATTTTCAATTTCAGCTCCAAACTCAATTTGATCTTATTTCACCGGTTATGTGAAAAATAAGTATATGGAGACAATGACTTAAAATCAGCTCATAACATGAAACAACAAGCAGTGATCTCCACACTGAGTCAACCTGGGGTTTCATTGTGTTTTGACTTTTTTGGTATCTGTTTTACAGGGAACATGTATGTGTTGGTTTAAATAAAGTACAGATGATAAATGTTTGCCAAGTACTAACATCCCACCTTGCAATATCAAATACAAATTTGACAGTATAAATTTTAGTTCTAAGTGAAAGGCAAAACACAAGGTGTTGTCTATTTTTACATCACATCCCCTAGAAGATCCAGTCATGCAGAGAGTCTTTGATCTCTACTCTGGGCATGCCTCGGACTAGTATGAATCATCATGTGGCCATCAGGCTACTAGCAACCAGAATAAAGTGGCAAAGATGCTGTGTATGGGATGCTGGTGTAAGGCTTAGCTAGTTAGAACAGATCCACACCAACAGATGACAAACAGTGTTGAAATGCCAATCCATGACTCTTCATCAAGTGTAAAGTGTTAAGAAATATGCAATGCATTTATAGGATTTTTGTCTCTGTGACATGGAGCTTCTCTTGCTCTTGTCATTATGGTTTTTAATTAATGTTTTAAACATTTCCTGCAGAATGTGTCACCCATAGATGTTCTTTTTCCTACTACCAGTAGCTTATATTCTTTATAGTTAAGTCTGTTTTCAAATTTCTTTTCCAGATTATGGTGTTCTTTGACATTTGCAAAAGGTGGCATCAGTCCGCCCTTGTAGGGCTAGGGGCCAAGTGCAACCCACTCAGGCTGGACAGTCACAAGTGTAGAAGATATCAAGACCCATGTGGAAAGGAGGAGTGTTGTCTCAGACAGTAAGAAGCAAAAAAAAAAAAAAAAAACAGAGGAAACCACGCAGTGAGCCTGAAGAACACAGCTGTGAAGTTGCTGCTGCTCATCATGTCATAAGTGATCCAAAGGAAAGTCTAAAAGGGAGAGACTTCCCCCAAAAAGCAAGAGGAATAGGGATGAGAACAGGAGGGTTGGTGGTTCTCAGCCAGAAAATGCTAATGTTTCTCTCCTACGTGATGTCTGGTGTGGAACGTAGCTGCTGAGCAGCGGCTTACAGAACCATACCTATCATTCCGTCCAGCTCTATGCCACAAGCTGCCCTTGCAAAATGGTTCCAAATTGCCATCAATTGGTGTAACTGAACAGCATACTTGAGGTGTTGGCGGCTCTGTGTCTTGTGCTAGCCATCCTCTGCCAAGGCACTGCAGCCTTTCCAGCTGTCCCTCCTTGACCTTCTCAGAAAACATAACATTGACTCAGTCCAAGTGGGTTCCAGAGGGTTACTCTTCATTTCCAATATATACAACACGGTCCTAACAACCTGAAAAATAACTCAGGAGTTGCCCAAAGCTGTTGGCATGCAAGTGGGAGCTAGTGAACAACAGACAAAAAATACGAGGCTAATTGTCAGCTACCAGGTCCTTGTCCCACCCCTTTCTGTTCTTAGAGACCTGGATTCTGTTGCACTAGGGAAAATACTAGGGCAAAGTGTTACTCAAGTGCAGTGCTGACTTTATCTGGGTCAAGTTCACATGAGGAACTAAGGGGGACACTTTGTTGGGCTGCATGTCACTAACAAAAATATATGCTGACCTCCACACTTACAGAGGGCACAGTCCTCCCTAATTCTAGGTAGAGGTGATTCCATTTGCCAAGGTGAGTCCCACACTCTCTCCTCTTTGTTGTCACTAACTCTCTGAGATGGTCTCCTTATTTGCGTCTGATGGCCTTGTCTATCCCTGGAAAGTTAGAATTCTGGGCCCCACTTGCTGAATTGGTCGTATGTGCTAATCATCACAGGCTGGAGAGGCAGCAGGAGGGATAGGCCCCGAGGGAACTGGTCATAAGCAAAGACATCTTCCCAAAGCCCCCAGCATGCTGCCACGGTGCACAGTGAAACTGTAAGCCCACCCAGGCTTCTCGATCTCTGTAACACCAATGCCTACCCCCATGCCCACCTAGGGAAAAATGCTCAGTAAAGGTAGACTGAAGGAAAGAATGAGTTGGCTTTCTTTCCAAGAAGTCGTCTAATCTTATCTCTTGATGCATAATTTTTTCTGTTTATAAAATGGGAGGATATCACCCAGAAATTTCAAAAGGCAGAGAAAATTTTCATGGTGTTTCTAGACCATCCAGTGAGAAGATGATATAACATGAATACAGAGCACATTTGGACTGCAAACTTTGACCTGTTTCCCCCAATAATCTCTTCCTTTCTTCCCTGATGAGTGTTACCCGAATTGCTGCTCAAGTAAGAAAGAGTTGTACATTTCCACATGCAATTTTCCTTGTTGGTGTTTCCAACAACCAGAATCATATCCTTCCCTCAGCAATGAAAGCCTACAAATAAAAAACTGAGCCCAACTTTTATTTAAAGTTGTCTCAGTGGGTTCTGAATCAACTTGCTGGGTTAGAAGGAGAAAACAAATATTTCTACCTGTTGTGTGCTCTGCCATTTTATGGGTAGCCATTTCCAAAGGGAGCATCCATTTGTATCCATTCAACAACTGAAGCCAGCTGTATTTCAAAACCATTGTTGAGAATATTGGAAAGTAAAAATACAGATGTAATCATTACATCAAAAGTAGCTGGGTAGAGAATCTATAATGAGCTCTGGGGGTGGGGGGGACAAATTACACATAAAAGCAAATACCATATTCCTAGGAGAGGGTATTTATTTATTTTTTTAAAATTTTTTAATATTTTTATTTATTTTTGAGACAGAGAGAGACAGAGCATGAGCAGGGGAGGGGCAGAGAGAGAGGGAGACACAGAATCTGAAGCAGCCTCCAGGCTCTGAATTGTCAGCACAGAGCCCCACGTGGGGCTCGAACTCACAGACTATGAGATCATGACCTGAGGTGAGGTCGGATGCCCAACTGACTGAGCCATCCAGGCACACCAAAAGGTATTTATTTCTATTCTGCAGGAAAATAGAATTTTGTTGAAGAAACAAGAATAGTGAAAGAGGCATTGCAGTGAAATATCTATTCCACAAAAATCAATTCCTCATTAAAATAATAATGGTGTCCCTTGAACATGACTGAATGTCTGACCTAATAAGAATAAACTGATGTGAGATTTGAGTTAACCGTAAATTTGATGTGGATTGTTTTGGAAAGAGCTCATGTCAGAGAAGGAAGAGCCAACTGAGCCTAGGCTTGAAGAACTAATCCCAGCTTCTTTCAGAAAGAGGCTGAGGAGGAAGTTTTACATGCCCTCCACCAGCGTAAATAGGCATCTGTAAACAGGACAAGAAATAAGAAAATGAAGCAGGCTCTCCTTTAAAGATGTCTCAAATATTACTAGAAACAGTTAACAAATTCTTTAAAGTCTGAGAGGCCTGAGTATGTGAAGTAGAATATTCATTACTATTTGTTTAATGCTCAGTTTCATAGATTAATACACTTAATACCATCAGATTTGAAAAACCAATGTTTTGGGGGAATTTAAACATTGATGACAAATTTGATTAATTATGAGTCTAAGAATATTCTGCATGATCATGCTCCATTTAGCAAGGCACATTTGTTCACTCATTCAAACACTAGATGCAACAGGAAAAATAAACATAAATGTAATGTCTACAAAACATGTTTCTTCACTTCTACTCAAAATGATTCCAGCCTGTCAACACCATGGATTTATTTCATTTCTTTACTACTTCTGTTACTATTTTTATATGTTATTAGGGTTATTAATATATTTATTTTGATATTTTCCCAAGAGGTAAGCACGAATATTTTGATCCCTCCCTGGTTGTGCCGCCATCTTACCACATCCCAAGAAGAGAGAACTCCTTCTCAGGCCAGATGCCATTTAGGAAGCTGAGACTTCCAGGCACCAGACACAATTGCTTCTCTTGAGGGCATTCAACTGAGGCTGGGACAATTAAACTTGCACTTGTGTCTTTTTTCTTTTTTAATAATTTTTGAGCTTATTTATTTATTTATTTATTTACTGAGAGAAAGAGAGAGAGCATGAGCAGGGGAGGGACATAGGGAAAAGGAAAGAGAGAATCTCAAGCAGACTCCATGCTCAGTGTGGGGTCTCCATCTTGCAACCCAGGGATCCTGACCTGAGCCAAAATCAAGAGTCAGACGCTAACCAACTGAGACATCTAGGCGCCCCTGCACTTCTTTCTTATACTTAAACCTCAGTAACACTTGTTTCTGTTGTAGTGAGAATATTTAACATGAGACCTACTCTCTTAACAAATTATAAGTATATAATGGTATTGTTATCTGTAAGCACAATACTATACAACTGCGCTCTAGAGTCTGTTCACATCGTGTAACTGAAACTCTACCCACTGAGTAGTGGGTAAATGAGGACCTGCTATTCAGTAAGACCCTTTCTATTCTAGACCTTCTGCCTAGGTTTTAGGGTTTTTGCCAACACTAGTCACAGTCTCTCCTGTAGTGGGTTGAACAGTGGCTCCAAAAAAGACGTGTCCTCAGCCTAACTTCTAGAACCTGTTAATGTGAGTTTATTTAGAAAAAGAGTCTGCGCAGATGTGATTAAGTTAAAGACCTTGAGATGAACAGATCATCCCAGATTACTTGGGTGAGCCCTAAATGCAGCAACAAGTCCATCCCCTGAATGTTGCCCACACCTCTCTCTCTCTTATTAAACCTCTGGAGTGGATTTTCATTTTCCTATTGGAATGGTGAATAAAATTCTAACTTAACACATTATATTCTCATACACCTTAATTTTTTTTTACTTCTTCTCATCAAGTAAAATTTCTACATTGATGGAAACGATGTTTTCATTTTTTGTTCCAAGGTGAAACATAACATTTCTTGGAAGAAATGCTACTTTTGAGTTAGCCATGCAAACACATGAGGAGAACAAATGGGACAAATTAGTGACAAAGTAAATTGATGCCAAGTAAAGCAGTTTCTCTAGTATTAACTGGACCTCAAGTTTGATTGGTTGTTTTTTTGGCTGGATAGTTGGTTTGCACAACCTAAAAGGCAGTTTTTTTATTATGTACAATAATTTATATACTTTATTATATACAGTAAAACTCAGGGGATCTCTTTTCAGGCCACATACACAAAGTATCTGGAATTTTTCTGCATGAGAAATTTGGTCTCCCCAGATTACTTATTTATTCAATCAACTGTTTATATCAGCCTAAACTCATAGATATTATACTCTGGTACATAATCTAATACTACTTTATTTTGTTGCTCACATTGTTCCAGCTTTGACCATTAAGCATTCTTTCAGGGAAGAGCTCCTCTCTTCCCTTAGCATATATCCACAATTTGGGGGTTTTGTGATTCTTTTAGTATTTCCTTACTTTCTGGCACTACAAGATGTTCCAGGCTCATCTTAGTTCCTGACCCAGTTCTGGAGTCTGCCATTTCTCCAAGGTAGGAAGCTGGATTTTATAAAATAACATTTAGTATGGATATACATGAATTCCTCTATTTGTGTCCCCAAAATTTATTGCCCAAATATGAGGGTGTGGAAGAAAAACACCGAAGATCTAAGGAAACAGCCATGTAATGGGACTTCAAGCTGCTCCTTGAAAACTAGTAACTGGATCCCTGCATTTTTTAAGACAGTTGTTTCAAAGTTTCTGTCTAGTAATTCCAATGTATGTACTTCCTCAGGGACAACTTCTGTTGTTTTCTTTTCCTGTGAATGAATCACACTGTCCTGTCTCTTCACATGCCTCATAAATATTTTGTTGTTGTTGAAAACTGAACATTTTGCATATGATGATGGAGTAACTGGATATCAGACTTGCCCTAGGGTTTGTTGTTGTTGTTTCCCGTGGGTTGTAGTGGTGCCCGTGTTTGTTAACCTTTCGAAACTATTTTTGTGAAAGCTCTATTCTTTGTCATGTGTCTCTGAAGTCTTTTCTTATTTAATTGAGTAGTCAGTGGTTGACAGAGATTTCCTTAAATGCCTGGAGTTAAAAAAAGAAGGAAGCAAGGAAGGAGGGAAGGAAGGAAGGGAGGAAGGGAGGAAGGAAGGAAGAGCAGAGCAGGGAAGGAAACGAGAGGAACTGGGTAGAAGGATGAAAGGGGGAGGGGGAGGAGGGGAATAGTAGAGGAGAGGAGAAGAGGAGGAAGGGGGTGGAGGACCTTGAAGACAAGGTCTGCTCTCCAATCCCTGAAACCCGCCAGTTGACGATGGAAATATGGCCTGCCCCAGGGTTTCCAGGGATTGGAGAGCAGACCTTGTCCTCAAGGACAAATGTGGCCTGCCATCTTGAAGGCCAGTGCCAAGCTGGAGAATGGTGTCAGGCAATAAGAAGTTAAAATGCCCCAAAGCTCCCTTGTCCTTTGGTTTCCTTTTTCTTTTTTAAGCATTTGCTTGACTGCTGTAAAGCTTTAGCTATCTTCCAGAGTTCTGACCACTGATAATGAAAGATTTTTCCAGTTTTTCCTGTGTCTCTGGGAAGGAATAAGACTCAGAGTTCCCTACTTCACCATTTCCATTGATGTCAGTCCTCCATTTGAGGCCTGCATTTTGCAGGCAATAATTCGTGAGAGCAAAGTTTTTACTTTCTTTTTGACACTTAGAGCAAACTTGAAACAAATCACATAAATAGAAGTAAGGAATCTTCTTCCAGGGCTCCTGGATGGCTCAGTCGGTTAAGCATCCGACTTTGGCTCAGGTCATGATCTCATGGGTAGTGAGTTCAGCCCCTCCTTAGGCTCTGTGCTGACAGCTCAGAGCCTGGAGCCTGCTTCGGATTCTGTGTCTCCCTCTCCCTCTTTCTCTGCTCATCCCCCCACTTGCACTCTGTCTCTCTCTCTCTCAAAAATAAAAAATAAAACATTTAACAAAAATTTCTAAAAAATCTTCTGTCAAAATTAATGGATGCGCTGCTGTGGTGAGGATATGGCCAAATCAGAAAACATTACTTTAAAATATTCTGTGTTCCGGTTTGAATAGCTTTGGCTCAGTGACTTAAGGATGAGTTTGTGCTAGTCATCAAGATATGAGCACCAGAATGTTCTGTGGTGCCTAGTACTCATCAGTAACTAGTATTTATTAAGTACTTTATATGTACCTAGATCCTCAATAAATGTTTTATGTTATTTATTCCACTTAATGCTTTTGAGATGGGCACTGATTATTTTACCGTGAATAAACTTAGATTTGGTTAGGTCAAAACCTTATGTATATCACACAGTGAATACATAATAATGTCAAGATTCAACTCAGACATTCTAACTCCATAACCATTCATAGGAATCAAGAAGTCTGTAAGAATTAAATACTCCTTTCTCATATACAAGGCTTGATGAAGACACACCTGTGAAATACAGGGACTGCATCTAATGGATGGTAGAGTGTGAAGAAGGACAGCTCTGATCAGCGGCTGGAGATCCTGCACTCGGCCATCTCCCTTCCTTCTCTTCTGCTAACGGCCTGAGATCCAACCCAACTCCACTAGCTTTCCAAAACTGCATTCAAGCCATCCAACACCACTCCCCTCACCATCTAAATCTCCATCCCAGCATGGAAGAGGCTGGACCACAGAGAAAAGGATCAGAGGAATCAGGACATTATTTCCCCACCCCCAATACACAAAGTAGGCCAGAAAAGACACAATTTTCTTAGCCATTCACACCATTAAGAGTTTTTGACAGTTTCTTAGAATATGTTGAAAATTAATATTTGTATCATTTACGTTTTGTATGTATAATGACAGTTCCGGGGACCTATCCTAAGTGACAGATACAAACAAAGACTTGTGTATGTATTGTTCATCAGAACAATATTCATAATGGCAGGTAATTAACTACAACTTACATATGCAACACCCCAGGGAATTCTAAATAAAGTCGGTGAGTGTGTCTGTGTGTGTGTGTGTGTGTGTGTGTGTGTGTGTGTGTGTATACCATGTAAGCTCCACGGGGGCAGGGGTTGATTTGTTTCATTTCCTGTGTTTCCCAAGGATTGACCACCATGCCTGCCAGACAGAACTAGTATGTGTTGAACAGATGAATGAAAATAATAGAATACTTGGCTGTCTATAAAAAAAAAAAATTTAAAGCATAGATAATTGCTCAGAATATAATTTTAAACACAACAAATAGCAAAATACAAATTGTAAGCTTAACTGCAGTTCTAATTTTAAAAATCAGTTGGATGGAAAAGAGGGCTATTGGAAAATTAACTAAATATTAACACTGGCTATTTCTAAGTGATAAAATTATGAATGATCTTTCCTTTCTCCTTTATTGTTTTGAATTTGCAGATTTTAAAAATAGAATGAATTATTTTTAAAAAGGAAAAAAAAAGGATCTAAAAACACTGGTTTTTGATGACTGGCCATCAGTTTCTACATTTCATTTCCAGATGAGGTGATTCTAGAGCATATTAAAAGATCACTTAGCAAAATTAGCAGAGTGTTTGATAGAAAAGCCGATTCTTAATTATTGGTGATTTTGGTTTTTTTCAGTAGGCTTCATGCCCAACACGGGGCCCATTGTGGGGCTTAAACTCACGATGGTGAGATCATGACCTGAGCTGAGATCAAGAGTCGATGCTTAACTGACTGTGCCATTCAGGTGCCCCACATTGTTGACTTTTTAAGACCTACTACCCACCCTTGATTGCCTGTAGAGGTGACAGATATCAAACAGGTTTCTTTAGATTTTTCTTTATAGATTTGGCTTTGGAACTATGCAATTGTTTTATATTATTTATTAAACAAATTTAAATACATTTCAAAAGCACTCCCTAAAAAAAAAATGAATGAGTCAAATAAACCTGTGTATCTAGCTGGCAGCATAACCACTCAGAGAGGAATTATGCTGAGCTTTAAAATACAAACCTTAGGGGTGCCTGGGTGGCTCAATTGGTTAAACATCCAACTCCACCTAAGGTCATGATCTTGCTGTTTGTGGGTTTGAGCCCTGCTTCAGGCTCTGTGCTGACAGCTCAGAGCCTAGAGCCTGCTTGGGATTCTGTGTCCCCTTCTCTCTCTGCTCTTCCTATGCTCATGCTCTGTCTCTCTCTCTCTCTCAAAAATAAATAAACATTTAAAAAAATGTTTAGGGTTGCCTAGGTGGCTTCGTCAGTTAAGCATCCAACTCTCGATTTCAGCTCAGGTGGTGATTTCACCTTTCATGTGACTGAGCCCTACACTGGGCTCCACGCTTACACCACAGAGCTGGTTGGGATTCTCCTTCTCCCTCTTTTTCTGTTCCTCCCCCACTTGTACTCTTTCTGTCTCTCTATCTCAAAATAAGCAAACTTAAAAAAAAATAAAACACAAAAATTTAACTATCCGTTCATAGTAGGATATACCTGAAGGACAAAAACAAAAACCTAAAAGCATTTTCATGATGGTGGTAATATCAGTGTTGTTGTTATGTTTTGTAGGATATATCTAATACATATTTAGGTTGGCATTGCAAACTGAGATTTTCAACATGGTGGAAAGGAGACTAGATTAATAAGGGTAAGTAAAATCCTGTCATTCAGAGTTCACGATGGAAATTTCAGTGCAAACTTGACTTCTCTTATCTTTGAAAAAAATGCGTATAGTATTTCCTACTTCTGTGCACTGAAAGGGGCTAGAAACAAAGACCAACCTTTGGTATGGATGTAGAATGACATCTCTGCAGCGTGCCAATAACATTTTTTGAAAGTAGAGCTCCTTGAGAAATGGCTGATTCCCATGGACAAATCTGAAACATCTGGTCATACCAGAAGGCAAGGAAGCTGTCAAGCCCAGTAGGGTCTTGTCAAAAAGACTTAAAAATCAACTTAAATAGGTTTCCACTGGCCAAAAATGGAATAATTTGAACATCAACAGATAACTGCAATGGATTGAAACACATTCAATATGATTTAATCTAATTTATAACACTTTAAAAAACCTTAACTCATAAGTTAACCTTGGATATATGGTTAAGAACCAACTGATTATTTTAAAACTGTTTTTTTTTATGATTAAAAAATCACTTTTATTCTAGTTCCTGAGAGATTTCTCTTAATATCTTGAACTTCTGATATTTATCTCCAAGACTGTTTTACCTCTTTGGGAAGATACAATAAGCACAACAGTGTAGACAGTGGGCAGAGAACAAAACACAATGGTAAAATAAAACGAATGATCCAATACTAGGAGGCAACAGAGGATGGTCCCAGGGGCAGAATTAGAATACACCAGTCTGTTGACATCAGTATAGAAAGAATGCCATCATGTGCTTATAGGGACAAGGGCAAAATTAATTTTCCTCTTTCAAGTATAAAGTACATGCAATATTATGTAGAGCAAAGAAATAGATTTTGAAAGATGCCTGGTTAAATGGCATACTATGTCATTTACCTGCACTGACAATGTAGCTCTAACAACTGACTTGGTATATTTCACTCTTATCTGCTGATTCCCTCAGGCCTTTTCACAGTTTTGCATCTGTTGTTCCCAGTTTATTGACAGTTGGTAAATAGCCAAAGTGCTAAACACAACATTGATACTGCTTTTATGTATATGTGTGTGTGTGTGTGTGTGTGTGTGTGTGTGTGTATAATCTATTGTCAAGTTAGCTAACATACAGTGTATACAGTGTGCTTTTGGTTTTGGGAGTAGATTCCCATGATACATCACTTATATACAACACCCAGTGCTCATCCCAACAAGTGCCCTCCTCAATGCCCATCACCCATTTTCCCCACGCCCCTGCTCCTCAACCCCCATGAACCCTCAGCTTGTTCTCTGTATTTAAGAGTCTCTTATGGTTTGCCTCCCTCTATGTTTGTAACTATTTTTTTTTCCTTCCCTTCCCCCATGGCCTTCTGTAAAACTGTTTTTTTAAGAGCAGGGAAAGAGAGTAAAAAATTATTAGGCCTTTTCTATAAATTCTGAACATCAGAATAACCTAATAGTCAACAAGGGAAAGTTTCTCAAATTATCTCAGCTTTATTTTTTTTTAATTTTTTATTTATTTTTGAGAGAGAGACGGAGTTTGAGCTGGGCAGGGGGCAGAGAGAGAGGGAGACAGAATCCACAAAGCAGGCTCCAGGCTCTGAGGTGTCAGCGCAGAGCCCGACACGGGGCTCAAACGTGTGAACCACGAGATCATGACCTGAGCGAAGTTGACGCTTAATCGACTGAGGCACCCAGACACCCCAAATTATCTCAGCTTTAAATAAACAAAGTATGATAGAATTAGGGGCTCCTGGCTGCCTCAGTTGGAAGTGCATGGGACTCTTGCTCTCAGGGTTGTGAGTTTGAGCCCTACATTGGGTATAAAGATTATTTAAATAAATTAATTAAAACTTAGATAAAAAGAATGACAGAATTAGAATATCACATTTCAATATCAATGAATTAATAAATCTAAGCAAAGACTATCAATGGCTGAAAAACATGACCGAAAACAACAACAACCACAAACAACAACACCAAGACAATCAGACAGTATGTGCCTTCCTAATGGAAAACTGCCATTATGAAGTGGCCTAGTCAAAAAGCAAAACAAAATCAAGCATGAATCTTTGTATTTTAAGTTTATTTATTTATTTTGCCAACGCGAGAACACAAATGCCCTTGCCAAGCAGGCTCCACGCTGTCAGCGCAGAGCCTGACACAGGGCTCGAACACAAGAACCATGAGTTCATGACCTGAGCCAAAATCCAGACTCAGATGCTTAACTGATTGAGGCACCCACACTCCCCAAATCAAGCTTGAATCTAATCAAACATCTAGATCTATTTGCCAATCTACAGAAGCTATAGGAAATTTTACACTTCATGGGGCTGAGATAAATGAAATTCAGACTGTGGGAAACCTCTACAAACCATCCAATTTCTTCAACAAGAAAAATTGGTGTAGAGAAAAACAAAAGAAACTCAAGCAATTACTATGTGGACCTCATGTGGATCTCAATTTAAATAAAATTTAAATATCCAATTAGGGAAATGTGAAAACAGATGGACTATATGATGACATCAAATAATTATTGCTGATTTTTTGTGAGAGAATGGTCGTATGGTTAGGAAGCTGGGGTACTTTTGTACATAGAGTTGAAAAGTCCAAAAGTTTTTAAAATTCTCAACATTGCCCCAAATGTTTTGCCTATGGTCGCACAGATAATTGGTGGGGCTTAGGTTGAAACGCTGTGAATTAAGGCACAAATAGACATGAGTCACTCCAAAAAGATGAAAATTACGCTGCATCTGCAAACCTATTTTTTTAAAAGGCAGTTTCTTGATGTTTTCAGTAGTTGAAACTCATAATTTTCAGTCCCCATTGCCATGAAATTATTCCCTAAGTGTTCCTAATTTTCTTTGATATCTGGGAATGAAAGTTGGAATGAATATAAATGTTAATCTTTTATTCAAGTACTTTCATCTTGGGCATCATGCCTGTCAGGTCGTTCCACTGAGCAACTTTGAACTCAGATGTCTGGCAGAATGGCAGAGAATTTTAAATGTTGTTCTTAGCTTTTTCAGTTAGCCTGAATTGACCAGAAATCCCTTTGGGTATGTTGGGAATAACTCAATACAACATTTCATTATAAAAGGCTTTTTAGTGGCATCCATTGTACTTAAAATCTAACAACTGGAGAACCAAAATTGGATCAGCACGGAGGTCTTCCAATGCCCTCAGTGTTTTTTTCTCTTTTTTAAATGTTTATTTATTTTTGAGAGAGTGAGCATGAGTGGGGGAGGAGCAAAGAGAGAGGGAGGCAGAGGATCTGAAGCAGGTTCTGTGCTTATAGCAGAGACCCCGACTGTGAGATCATGACGTGAGCCAAAGTCAGATGCTCAACCGACTGAGCCACCCAGGTTCCCCTGTCCTCAGTGGTTTGGATTCAGAAGACACAGGACTTACACTAACCCCAAAAGTCACACACTGCTTTAATGTTAGACAGCTTTCTTCCCCCAACATTCCTTAAATCAATAATTTTCCTTTGGGATTGTGAAGTATCTTACATCATTGATTGGTAGTTTCAAAGTCCATAGAAAATTGTTAATTCGCCAGGAAAAAAATTAGAAATAATTGTAGGAGCTATGTCAATGCCTAAATACATGGCACACATGTAGATTTTCTTAGTTACCTCTTAAAATTACCTGGACATTACTATCTGCTAGAGGTTTCACTGGGTCTTTACTATGAAAGACTTAGAAATTGACATCAGAATCCCTTTGGATACAATGATAGATTATATGCACACTGTATTTGGGTTTTGCTCTTCAACGGTATCAGCTAATTGCCTCTGCTGTTCCCATAAAAGCATTTCCATCCTTGTTATGGGTGGATATTTAGAACAACTGTGATACTTTTCAAACAGCCTTACAATCTCCTCTGAACATGCAGGGCCATATAAAAAGAAACCCAAGTATCAACATCTCCCCATGGCACCTTGGGGAAACCCCTCAGTTCTCCTTTCCATTTGCCTTCTAGAGCCAACTCACCTGCTCGTTAAGCTCTGTGGTTGGAATTTCACTTGGGGTACAGTTGTGCCTCTCTGTTGAGTTCCATTTTGGCTGGCAGCTCTGGACTGGAGTTTAGTGCTCACCTCTACTGTCAGGTGGTTTTCACCTTTGCTCTCACTGATCACACTGGGTCCCTTGCCTCTGCATCACAGAGCAGAGGAGAAGATTTGCACCACTGTCCTATCCAGCTCCCCAGTAGCCTACCTCCAGCCAGGATAACACCTTATGATACTAAGGGAACGATGCACACAGCATGTATTTAGGAATGTTGACTCAAAAAGAAGCTTATTTCTGATAGGAAGGTTTATAATTCACCTGCTCTCATTTGACTCATACTCATTTAGTTATTAAAACCAAATTGGCCCTTGGATATGGAGAGTTCAGAGTTCAGAGTTCAGAAGCAACAGAGAAAATTACGAAGAATAGCAAAATCTTGAAATAAGTGAAAAGGAAATGACTTCTTTCTTTTTTTCTTCTTTTTTTTTTGTCCTTTTCTTTTCATTTCTTTTTTTCTTTTAGTGTCTGGTGTCCTGACATGAAACCCTGTGCCAAAATGCTTCTTAGGTGACTTTCTTCTTTGCAAAAAGCCTTCATCTTAACATTCAAAAATTCATGATTGATGTATCTAAGCCTCGGGCTTTTTCATTCTATCTGACACATGGTACGTTGTTATGATTTGAGGAGTAGGGCTCTTTCAACTATACAAAAATTTTTGTATTAAGTTTTTGGAAATAATATGTTTGGGGATCCTGGGTGGCTCAGTTGGTTTAAGTGTCCAGCTTTTGATTTTGGCTCAGGTCATGATCTCACGGTTCATGGGTTCAAGCCCCACGTTGGGCTCCACACTGACAGCACTGAGCCTGCTTAGGATTCCTTCTCTTCCCCTCTATCTCCGTCCTTTCCCCGTTCTCTCTCTCTCTCTCAAAATAAATAAGCAAACTTTAAAAATAGTTTTAAAAAAATGTTTTCCTCCTTTTTTTTCTGTTCTCTATCTAGAAATCTTATGAGGATGCTTGATCCTCAGTATTGATCCTTTATATCTTATCTGTCTTCTCAAATTTTTTACTTCCTTATCTTTTGGTCTGGGAGATTTCTCTAATTTTACCTTCCAGGCTTCAACTAAGTTTGGTTGTTCAGACCATCCTATTTTTAAGTTCTAGAAGCTATTTCCTGTTTGTTCCTTCTATAGCATCCAGTTCTTGAAGAATGGATAATGTTGTTGTTTTTTTTTTTAATTTTCCTCGCTTACTAATCATTTCCTTAAAGTCTTATTGGTTCTCTGCTTTTCTTTTCCTGTTTGCTTTTCTCTCATTTTGCAGACCTGCTGCCTATGTCCAGTGATCCATGGTTGCCTGAAGACTATACAATAGGAAGGCTAGTGGGAGGTCCCGGGAGTGAGCAAGGTTATTGACCGGCAGGTTCTGTTCAGATGACCAGGCACGAGGCTGGGACCACAAGCTCCCAGGTGTAAAATATTTAATGTCTTACTTTAGAGTGACATTCTGCAGAGAAGCTGCCCTTGCTTTACCCAAAGAGTGAGTTTAATTTTTTTTAGAAAAAAAAAAAGATCATCTGGCTCTTTCATGTTTGCTTTGCTTTGCTTTGCTTTGCCTTGCTGGGAAGATAGACGCTTAGCTGTTGGATATTCCCCCTGAAGTGGTGGTGTAGGGACTTAGGTTGGGAGACATTCTCTATTAGAAACTTTCTCTTTGTTTCAGGTTCAGCCCTCCATCTGCCTCCAGTAGGGTGGGCTTCTCTGGGCAAATGCAGGGCTGTTGATTTCCCTCATGTTCATGTTGTGGCCTGGTTAGGAAGTATGTGCATGTTGCTACTACACGTGTCAGCTTTAATCACTTTCAAATGTCTTCAAAAAACTTATATTATGATGTGGTTTCAAACAAAAATATTCTGGGTACGCAGGATGGCATGACAACACAGCAAGGGTATACATTTAATATTTAGAGAAGCAAATATCCACTGTAAAGAAGTGTGTACATTTCCAGTTAGTTTGGAAAGCAACCTCCAAATGCTTTATGGACCCTGCAGGACAGTTTCCACATCACTGAAGGTGGGCTACACCTGGTGGCTGTGACGCATACATGAGAATTGCTAAGGACATGTCCAGCAATGCACCTGAAGGCACAAGAAATGGTGAAATCTCACAGAGTGGACAAAAGAGTTTTCCAAGAATCAAGAGGCAGGTTGAAGACCAATGGACTAAACAATATTGTTAATTACTGAGTTATGGCTTTGTAGGCAGCATGATTTTCTATTTATAATGTTATGATACTCACTTTAAAATATGGCTTCCTTTTCTGGTTTCCATCCATCTTCCTGAGCTATAATAGGTAAAGTGCTCAAGTCCTACCCTTAGATGCTCCTCTTTTTCCATTCACACCTATGCCTTAGGGGATCTCACCCAGAATCATGGATTTTTTTAATGTTTGTTTTTATTTATTTTGAGGGGGGAGGGGCACAGAGAGGGAGAACGAGAACCCCAAGCAGGCAAGCAGGCCCAGCACTGTCAGCACAGAGCCTGATGTGAGGCTTGATCCCATGAATCATAAGATCAGGACATGAGCTGAAATCAAAAGTCAGATGCTCAACTGACTGAGCTACCCAGGCATCCCCAGAATCATGGCTTTTAACATGATTGTTCCTAAATACTATTGTTTCCATCCCCAGGTCACTTCCTGATTGTTACAGGGTTGAAGGACTACAGATGGCCAGACAGCTCCTGAACCCTGAGGTGGGGCACTCTGGTGTCATCCCCTCTCCAGAGCCTCCCACGGTATCAGGCTGAGGCTAGATGTCAGCTGAACCCACATTTTTGCCTGGCTTCTTTCTCCGTCCTGTCTTGCTTCTCTCACTTTCTCACAGATGTCCCCTGAGAGGTTTCCCTGACTAAATCACTGATACCTGAACCTCCACATCAGGCTCTGCTTCTAAGAAACCTGACTTTAGGCACCATCTATACACCCAGACCCTCAAATTTCTATATCCTGCCTAGACTTCTCCTCTGATGTCCTTATCAACATGTCCAGTTGGAAGCATCTTATTAAATGTCTGCAGCAGTTCCTGGTTGCTCTTGCTTTACCAAAACTGCTCCTCCTGGGGTTTTTCTCATCTCCCTGCATGGGAGCACATTGTGTCACTTGCTTGATCTAAAAGCCTTGGAGTCATCTTTGATTCCCACCTCCTTTCACACATCATGCTCAACCCATCAGCCAATTCTGCTGGCTCCTCTCAGTGGACACTCATCCACTCAACAGTGCCCCTCTCACTGTGGTAGCCACCAACATCTGATCCAGGCCATCATCATCTTTTGCCGGGATCACTGTAGCAGCCTCCCAACTTTCCCTCCTGCTTCTACCCTTAACCCTCTTCATTTTATTCTCAATAGAGCAGCCAGAGCAAGCCTGTTAAAATATGTCTGATCATGGAACCCTTCTTCTCAGAACCCTCAAAGGCATCCAGCTTTGAGAGAAGCTGTATGTCATGGGCCCTGAGTATCCCTGCATGTCCTTGCTTGCTGTTCCAAACTGCTTGCTCTGCCAAACTTCTCCCTCCTCTGACAGAAAGCATGGTCTGTAGCTGGCTATGTAGACATAGGTCAAGGAGACCATGCCTGAGTATCAAGAAAGGCCCCCTTCCCATGAGGATAGAGATTGACATGCCTGCTGTTTCCTATAATGCTTGCTGCTTGTTCAGAAAATGCTGGACTCTTGGCTCTGGTTCCACTGCAGGGACAGATACCCATGATGGGGCCTGTGTCTTCTCTGTGGGACTCCAGGGGTAGACGAACTAGACACAAACCAATATGAAGACCTGGCAACTGTTTTGCCATGTTTGTCTGTGGTCCAAGAGTCTCATGTCTTCTGCCTTCATCCATGAACCAACAGGCACACTTGTTAGCTTGCAAAAGGGCAAAGTTGCAAGCCCTACACAGTTCCTGACACCCATCGCATTCAGTGTAAAACCAATGACCTCTCAGTGCCCCACCTACCCTCTCAAATCCCATCTGCCAGTCCTGAGTCTCCCCAGTCTCCTCCCCCCAGCATGGGCAGTGTGTGTTGGGGGGTGGGGCGGGGGGAAGCTCCTCCTGGCCCTTGGCACGTGTGCAGCACTCTCCTGCCTCAGGACCTCCACAATTTCTCTTCTCATTGTAGCCTCTTCTCCCAATTGAATACACCAGGGTCTGCCTATCACCTTCCTGGTTTTCCTGAAGTACCACCTCCCTTGAGGCCTGTCCACCCACCCATCGCAGGTTTGTGAGACCCCTCAAGCTTCTGCTTCTCTTTCCCCCAATCCTCTTCATCAGACCTCCATTTTCTCCAGCTATTTTCTCTCTATCCCCCTGAAGACAGCATGCCAGTATTGGAATGGAAGTGTTAATCTATTAAACTTGTAGAGAGTCTACGATGTGTGGGGTGCTGAGCTGGGCAAATGAGGACCATGAGGAAATATCTTACATACCCGTTAGGACTGCTAAAATTAAAAGTGGTGAAAATGCCAAATGCTTGCGATGGTGTGAAGAGACTGAATATCTAATACCTTGCTGGTGTGAATGTGACGTGGTATAGCAACAGTGGGAAATAATTTGACAGCTTCTTTAAAAACCAAAAAACATCTACCATACAGCTCAGCAAATGCACTCCTTGACACTTATGCTGAAGAACTGAAAATGGTATGCCTCCCACAAAACCCTCACAAGAATGTTCATAGCAGCTTTATTGTTAATAGCCAAAAAATGGAAACAACTAAAATGCCCTGTGATGAGTGAAGGCTTCAGCATTATAGTATATTGATATCATGCACCACAATGAGAAAAAAACTTTTGATACATACAACTTGAATGGATCTCAAGGAAAATATGCTGAGTGAAAAAACCAATACCAAAGGTTGCAGACTCTGGTTCCATTTTATTACATTCTTGAAATCAAAATTATAGAGATGGAGAGAAGATTAGTGGTTGACAGTTTTAAGAATGATGAGGCTGGGGGTGATATAAGGACTATGGATGGGTTACACAATAGAGTCATGTGATGGAATAGTTCTGTGTCTTAATTATAATTGAATGAAACTATACATGCAATAAATGATGTCCAATTGCCCATACACCTTGTGCCAATGTCAGTTGCCTGCCTTTAATACTGTGCTCTCAGTATTTGATATTTTGTTGTACAACATGTAACCATTGGGAGAATTGGGGTGAAGGGTACTTAGGACATCTGGTGCTATCTTTGAAACTTCCTGTGAATCTATGATTATTTAAAACTAAAGTTTTCAAAAAGTAAAACAATCAAATAAAGCATGAGAATCAAAAGTATGCATATTGAATACTCCCTGATGTAGAGGGCAGGGAAGAATAGCATGATGCCTTCAGAGCACTGCATTGCCTGTATGTTAGCTTTGCTGGAGTCTAAAAATGTGTGTGGAACCATTGAGTGTGTTATTACACAATAATTGAGTTTTACTTTCTTTTTTTATTCATACTTATACACTAATAGGGATAACTGCTGGCAAAATAATGAATGGCTTGAAGTTACTCACATTAATGGAACCCATTAAATGTTCTGACTAATCAACTGTCATATATATGAATGTATAAATACATATTTTACAGTAATTCTGCTTGCAATGCAAGCCACCGCTATTTGTTTGACAATTTAATTTTGCACTTCAACCTCTCAAGAACCTGACCACTTAATTTTTTTTCAATTAAATTACAAAGTAGAAAAACAGATGTAAAATGTGTCATGTGATCAGTTTTATGATTATTTATTAAATAGAATTTACTAGAACAAAGTTTTCTCTAATTACGTAGAGCAAAGAGCAGTGGACCTCCATGTGTTAAATTTATTTTATGCAACTTTTCTAATTTCTTACAAGTTAGCAAATAGTTGTTGAGTACTATAATATACAAGACACTCCCATAGGCCCTGCCTGAATTAGTTCTTAGAAAGCTTTTTTAAGTAGAATCTAAACCTGTGCATTTAATACAACTTTCTGTGACAATATAAATGTTTTCATTTGTATTATCCAATGAAGTAGCTACATGTGTCTAGTGACTCCTTTGACTAAGATACTTGATTTTAAATTTTATTTAATTTTAATAATCTAAATTTAAATTAAAAAGCTATTTTGGCTAATGGCTACCATACTGGACAGCATAACTCAAGGTATTATCAGAGGTTTCGGATACTGAATTTTGGGATACATTTCCTCCATGAGTCCATACAGAAAAAATTGACAGGACCATTATTATTCATAAGTATAAACAGAAAGATCCTAAATCTTTCCAGCTGCCATTTTCCTGACCTTCCACCTTGCTGACAGAGGCAGCCCCCTTCACCAGTAGTTGGACGTGTTAAATCCAAATTGCCTCAGCCATCCTTGCAATTGGGACAGTTCTGACCAGTGGTACATGAAAGGGACTCTCACAGTTCATTTCCGAGACAATATCTTCCTCCCTGATTAAAAAAACAAAAACAATACTGAAGAGCATACTTTTATCCTCTCTGATATTGGAAGCCACAACAGCTTTTTTGTTGCTGATAGCCATCTTGTGACCATGAGATAAGAGTGAAAAGAAAAAAGCTTACCCTGCTTACCCTGACATCACTGAGAAGCTTAATTCAATGTTGGGTCCACCAGCCTATGGATTCCTTATTTTGTGAAAAAAAAATTCTGTTGTTTTAGCCATGTTTCATCAGTATTCCATTGCTTGAAATCCTCAGCTTCCAAACTAAGATCCCTAAAATTCCCAATGGAAGGCAAGTTTGTGTAATTTCATAGGACTGGGAGAAAATGTGTAAGCATGGGACCAAAGAGGATCAGAGGAGGATACAGACAATATTGGAGATGCTTTAAAGAAAGACCAACAGTCTTCCAACTATGCCAGAGGGGAGCTTTGGGACATGGCCTGGCACCACTCTAAGCTAGGATGGGACAGTATGATGCCAATGAGGATCTCAAAATGGGACCAGCAGAAAGAGGGTGAAGGAGATAAAAGACTGGAGATATCAGCAAAGGTCAGATCATTGGAGATCTGGAGGGACACACTAAGGATTTTAGACTTGTTTCTAAAGGCCACAGGAAGCCACTGTAAGTTTAAACAAAGACACGATCGTGTTGACATTTTCAAGAGAACACTCAGTCTGCAGGTAGAGTGGTTTGGAAAGGGGCAATACTAGAAGTTAACAGATCAGAGAGCACATCCTATCAGAAGGCCATGATGTCAATATGACTTAGTGCTCTCCATGCTGACTTTGATCACTCCAGGTTGGAGTAGTCTGGTCAGGTGTATAAAGTCTAAATATATGACACACGGGGAACTTGCCAAGTTAATTCTAGCAGTTACTCTCAAGCAGCAAAATATGCCATATTTTCCCTCAAACTAAGAGAGTCTGAAGAGCAAGGTGAGAGAACTTGCCAAATATTCAGATTTATTAAGGCAATGATGAAAATGGTGTGGTGTCAGCTTAGAGATGGAAAAACAGATCAGCAGCACACGACAGGTGTCAGAAACAAGCTTTCCATAACTGGACAGGCAACGGGTGGCATTGTAGATGACCGGGGAAAGAAAGCAGCTTCAGTAAAGAGCACTGAGCACTGGTGTCCCTGGTAGGACATGTGGAAGGAATGAAGTCGGATCCAAATCTCACAGCAAGTGCAAAACCCAGTTCCATGTGAACCAAGGATTCAATGTGTAAAGCACTAGTGTGAAGCTTTTAGAAGAGGTTATAGCATAATGCTATTAGAATAATGTAAGAATTATTTAAACAAGAGGTGCCTGGGTGGCTCAGTCATTTAGGCACTCAACTCTTGATTTCTGCTCAGGTCATGATCTCGCGGTTCATGAGTTCGAGCCCCATGTCAGGTTCTGCGCTGACAGTGCAGAGCCTGCTAGGGATTCTGTCTGTCCCTATCTTTCTGACCCTCCCCTGCTTGTGCTCTCTTTCAAAATAAATAAGTAAACTTAAAAAAATTAAGAATTGTTTAAACAAAACTCAAAAGGATTGATAAATCTGTCTTCAAATTTAAAAGTTCTCATGTTGAGAAAGACAGATACATATGTTTTCACTCTTATGTGGATCCTGAGAAACTTAACAGAAGACCATGAGGGAGGGGAAGAACAAAAAAAGAGAGGGAGGGAGGCAAACCATAAGAGTCTCTTAAAAACTGAGAATAAACTGAGGGTTGATGGGGGTGGGAGGGAGGGGAAAGTGGGTGATGGGCATTGAGGAGGGCACCTGTTGGGATGAGCACTGGATGTTGTATGGAAACCAATTTGATGATAAATTTCATATTTAAAAAAAGTTCTCATGTTGAAAGGACATTATAGAAATGTGAAAGGTAAGCTCTTTCTGACACACATAACTGGAGAATGATCAGTACCCAGCATTTATAAAAGAGCTCCTAAAAATCAATAAGGAAAGAAGAAGAAATCCAATAGAAAAATGGACGAAATACATCAAGAGGCCCCTCACTAAAAAAGATCCATCAATGGTGAAAAACATGAAAAGATGCTTCACCTTACTAATAATCAGGAAGTAGAAATTAAAGCCAAATGACACATGATTTTACTTCTAGCACGATTGGCAAGGACATTAAACATCAAAGCTCTCGTACAGTGCTGATGCCAAAAGTAAAGTATTATATTGTAAACCTGTTTTTCTCCTACTTCTATCTGAGAGACCCCCTGCATGGCTGCCAAAGGCTTCACATACAGGAAAGTTCATGGAAAAATTAATTGTAATAGCAAAAAAACAAATACTGTAAATGTCCTGGATGGGAGAATAAAATTGTGATGTAGTCATAAAATGGAATTCTGAACAGAATTTATTTCAGTGAAAGTAAATCCAGTACAGCCATAAACATTGTTAGATGCACCTCAAAACATAAAGTTGAGTACAAAATAGAAGATAAGATACAGAGGTAAATACACAGAATCACATCACTTATGTAGAGCTGGAATACACTCTATGTTTAATGATATATTGTTTAGCGATTCATATATCTCAAGTATAACTAAGGAAAATCAAAGATACAATAAATACACCATTCAGAATGGTGGTTGCCATTGTGGATAAGAAGGAGCACAGTGGTCAAAGAGGGGCATCTAAGGCTGTAGAAACATAATCTACTTCTCACACTGGGTAGTGGGCAAGTATATGGGTGTTAGTTTTCAGTTTTTAAACTTTATATAATTTCATACGGATATGCAAGGAATATTTCATGGAAAAAAACAAAATTAAAAATAAAAAAGTATGGAGGTTTCTCAAAAAAATTAAAAACAGAACTACCATATGATGCACCAATTGCTCTACTAGGCATTTATCCAAAGCATACAGGAGTGGTGATTCAAAGGGGCACAGGTACCCCAATGTTTATGGAAGCACTATTGACAATAGCCAAAGTATGGAAAGAGCCCAAATGTCCATCAATTGATGAATGGATAAAGAAGATATGGTGTATATATATATACACACACACACACACACACACACACACACACACACACAATGGAATATTACTCAGTGATCAAAAAAGATGAAATCATGCCATTTGCATACCGAGCAAAATAATTCAGTCAGAGAAAGACAAATATCAGATGATCTAACTCATACGTGGAATTTAAGAAAAAAAAAAACAGATGAACATAGGGGAGGGGAAGGAAAAATAAGATAAAAACAAAGAGGGAAACAAATTATAAGAGACTCTTAAATACAGAGAACAAATTGAGGGCTGCTGGAGGGGTGTTGGGTGGGAGGGATGGGCTAAATGGGGGATAGGCATTAAGGAGGGCACTTGTTGGGATGAGCACTGTGTATTATATGTAAGTGATGAATCACTAAATTCTATTCTTGAAATCTTTATTATGCTGTTAACTAACTTGGGTTTTAATATACATACATACATAGATATATAATACATAAAAGAAAATGATATTCCCAGGTTTCTGTTCTGAAGGACCAATTGGTGTGACATTGACAATAGCATCCTAACCACCAGGTCCTATGGATCCACTGGTGGTAGACAACATGTGTGTTTCCTTAAGGATAAGTCTTTCAGTCATAAGAACAGCCGCTGAAAGACTGGCTACAAACAAAAAGCCTTGTTTTATGTGGGTCAGATATATTCTCTATTTCCACACTTATTACCATTTCTGGATTTTCTAGGAAAATGATGGTTTAGTGGCACATGCTCTGGGGAGCATTCTTACTCTTTTCAATTTTCAGATGAACTACATGTTCCTTGTGCACAAGGTTTTGTAGGTTTGAACGAAACATTATGGATATGAAAACAGTTGACAGAGGAATGTCCACAGATGGGAAATAGGAGATGCTCTGCTGTCAGGTGCAAACTTCAGAAAGAAAGGTAACATAATGTGAAAACATTTGTATTAAAAACATAATATTGTTATTAGTAATTACATGAGTGAGGAAATCTGCTTTACCCGATACTGTTTCTGAACACTTGTGTTTGTATCTGTAACTGACTTATGAAATGAACTTAACTTTGGAAGGGGCAGGCAGAAAATAAATTTCTTTTTGAAGCAGCACTATATTTCCTCCATCCTGTGTCAAATCTTGCATCTCTGAATGTGATGTTGTCTTCATAGATCCCATAGCTTTTCTGGTCATTCCCAATTATTACAAGTAGTCTGTTTTTCAGGTGCTAAAAAATCCAGACCAATTCAATATTAAAACCTTATCTCTTGTCCAATTCAGAGCTTACTCCTAGCACAGTCCTGCTTCAAACAGGGAAGCCTTCAGTGGAAAGGAGGATTTTGTCACTATTCCCTGTCACTGCTCTTCCCACGGTGGGAAGCTCCTCCAAGGCTGAAGAATTGGAAGGGAGGAACAAGAATGGCCCCAATGGAGTGGGACAACTGTCACAAGCCATTGGTGGCTTCTGGATGTGGCAGATGTCCAAATACTGATTTTTTTTTCTTTTGTGTGGTACTTCACTGGGTCCTTGAGAGATCCCACTCTCCACTCCACCTCCTGGCATCATTACTGGGAATCATTCCTGCATCCCCACTTTGGAAGAAATACCTCTCTGGTTCATTCCTCATCCCTTGGCCCAGCAGTGCACAGCCCTTCTGGACCATAGCATTTAGACAACCCAAGGCTGACACCCTCTCTTGGTGCCACCTAGCTCCAGAAACACGCCCTTTTTCTCTGCCATCCCTGGATGAGAAGCTTCCTCTCATGGCACTTATCTTTCTGCCATGGCAGCCACTCTGGAAAGCCTTTACCTCAGTAGACTTCTAGGTTTGAGGGGGATGGGGAATATGAGTCAGGAATGAGTCACATCATCCCCCAAATTCTAACAGATATATATTAAGCCCTCTTAATGATTTTTTAAAGGAGCCTCATTTGGCTTAAGGGCAGAGGAAAGTACCTCATGGCATGTTAATGATTCTCTCGCAGAATTATTCATTCTATAATCAAAGTTAATGAGCCCCCCTGTGTACACATAGGAGAGGAACACATAGTCCTTAGCAGAATTTCTATCTATACATTTATGTGATCTGGTATTTCTCTGTAGAATGTGTAAGCAGTTAACACTTTTTGATCTCAGTCTCTGGGGCCTTGATCTCAACTGGGCCAATAGGTAAAGTTTATTATTACTGTCCTGTTACACATATGGTAACTAGATAATAATTAACGGTAACTAATATTTCTCAGGTTTTAGCCATAGGCAGTAAGTGAATTACGTGGCCATGGGTTTTCTTTGGCCAATAATGTGTCAGCAGATATGATGCAAGCAGAGAATTATAAAGGCATTTTTCAATTTCCATTTGCTTTTGGGGGCTCGAGCCACTGCCATGAGAAGCACATCCCTTGACCAGCCCTACAAGCACAAGAGATCCACACATAGAGTCCAATTACACTATCACAGCCAAGTCCACCTTACAGCAAAGCCACCAACTGACCTGTAGACACACGAACAACCCAGGTGAGATTAACATCAATAAAATTTGTACAATTCTAGGGAAGTTGAAAGGAAATTTACTTTACAGCCTTCTGCAAATGTCAGCTTTGGATACAAATGCCTTATGATCCATCAATCTCACTCCTGGGTATATGATCTAAGGAAATTGTAGCAATGTTGCTTGGAGACATGTACAAGAATGTTCCAAGGGTACAGCTTATAACAGCCAAAAGCTGGAAATGAGACCAGTGTCTATCCACAAAATAACCAGTAAGTTGTAGTAAATACATACAATGAAATAGTATGTAGTAATGAAATCTAATGAGTCATACTTATATGCAATACATGGGTAAAACTTGCAAATAAAATGTTTAGAAGGAGCAAGATACAAAAGACGCAATCATGAGTCTGCTTAAGTAAAGTTCTCAAAGAAGACAAAAGAAATTATTTGGTTGAGATGTATACATAGCTGATCCAGTTATAAATAAAAGCAAGGGAAGATTGCCACAAAATTCAAGACAGTGGTTACCTCTAGAAGGGCAGGTAGGTGTGTTGACTGCTTGGAAAAAAAAAACATGGCAGATGGAGGGTAGATTTTTGGGGGTGGGACTGAACATACTCTATTTTGTGGTCAGAGGCACTTTTCCTCTGTTCCCCCTACACAAAAGAGTCAGCAAACCCCAAGGCTTTTCTAACTCACACCACAATGTAATAGTGTTAACCCCCAAAAATGTATTAAACATTTAATATGATGCAAAGAAATGTGGCAATTAAACAGATAAAAACAAATTTTTCACCACTGGCATAACCTGATGGGTGTGATACAATAGCTGTTTACCCTCTTTGCAGCCACATAGACAACCCCAACACAGATAGCCACTCATTCATCTTGTACTGGAAGAATGTTCTTGCACTAAAGCTTTTGCACAATTAGAGCCACTTTAAACAAGAAGGAAAAACAAATATATAAACCAAATTAGGAAAATTCTTATGTTAACAGAAAGAAGATTCTGTTTAGAGACAAATAAATTATTGTTTTCTTTCAAGTGTCTATTTACAAATGTCAAAATAAGAATGCTTGGGGGAAAATGTAAAAATAAGCTAGCAGTAGTATTGGATAAATAAAACTTTTTAAAGAACAATATGTAAGAGGATTTCCTTATCCACTAGCTAAAGGTTTGTACCCTTAAATACACTTGCAACTAGTGGATGAGTAAGTCCTGGAGATCT
Source organism: Acinonyx jubatus (assembly GCF_027475565.1). Taxonomy (NCBI): domain Eukaryota; kingdom Metazoa; phylum Chordata; class Mammalia; order Carnivora; family Felidae; genus Acinonyx; species Acinonyx jubatus. The sequence goes on from NC_069388.1 coordinate 52,912,779, forward strand.
AATGCACACAGCATAGTAATTATAGGCAACAATATTGTATTATAGACTTCAAAGTTGCTAAGAGACAGGATCTTAATTGTTCCACCACAACAAAGAAATAATAATTATGTGAGGTGATAGAGGGGTTAGCTAATGCTACAATGCTAATCATATTGCAATATATAAAGGTATCAAATCAACATATTGTACACCTTAAGCCTATATAATGTTATATGTCAATTATATCTCAACTAGAAAGCAAAAGCTAAATTGAAAAGGAACTAGCTATAACACAAGGGACTCCATCTTATTTCAAAATTTTGGAGGCTACTAAATTCTAATGAACTCCTCATCCACCTATGAGATTAAATATATATATATTTATATATTTGTATATATATATATATATAATGGCAATGAATAGTCACATAACTAACACATCAGAAGCACTAAAGTATGTAACAATAGGGCTTGTCAAACATCAACAAATTTTTTACAATTCTGGCAAAGTTGAGGGAAAATGTACCTCACAGCTTTCCCAAATGTCAACTGAAAATAGAAAATTATGTTGTTATTTGATTCGGTTGTTTATTTTCACTTTTATCAAATCCTTGGACTCCTGTGGATAATTACAGTACTGTGCAGCATTGTTGTTTATTTCTGTTTTGGAAGAATGAGATGTAAGATAAGTAGTCCCAACACTTATTACCTAAGCTGATTAGCAGAGTTATTCAAAGCACAGTCTCTTATATGCAGTAGAATGAAGATAATATAAATTCAACATTCCAGTCTCATAACAAAGCATTTGCTTTCTCCCATCTTTTAAATCCATTTCCATGCAGAATCACATATACATATGACTTGGCTTCATTATTAAGCCAATATAGTCGCCATAAAAGGTTGCTAATCATCCAGGAATTAATTTATTTCATTACTTTGCTGGAGGGTCAAATCAACCATATGTTTGGTCCTGTAAGACCTAACATAAAAGAAGTGAAATCTCCAAGCACCTTGGTATTGGTAATTATCTGTGTGGGCTCTGGAAGGAAGCATCTCAAATACAATTATAAAAGCCTATGGATTCATAAGACTTTACACAGCGCATAAAAACTGACAATTACAAGTCCCAATGGTCTTAGACTGATTTAATAAGATTTAATGGCTCCACAACTTGTGCATTCTAAAATAGAAATGGTAATGTGACTCCCATGATCTACTGAATAGACTAATAGGCTCTGGATTCAAATACCTTATTCTGTAGGAGTTACTACAGCCTTGCTTCTGGCAATGTCTACTACCTCATAAGTAAACGAACAGTTGCTTCCAGAAATCCCTTCCATGTCTTCTACTTCTCATACTTTATATTTTAAGCCAATTCGTTGCTTTTCAATTCTTTTGGTGCATCTAATTTCACAATTCTCACAAAAGCTTCCTTCCACAGTCACTCATCCAACAAGAAATGACCACACTGACCTAAAGATGAGCTTCTTTCGTAGTCCAGCAGCCAGAGTTTCAGCCCTCTCCCACACTGAAAATGTCCTGTTAGTTACTTCCTTTCAAAGCAAGAAAATCCCCACCAAAAGGATTTCCCATTAGTTTCACCGGGAACACAATGAGGAGAGAGAAGATGTGTCAGCAGAGATAAATTTCTGGCATGCCCAGGAATTTGCAACACTGCTTTGAAGGGCTATTGGATTCATTGGTGCTTTTCATCTGTATTCCATTGTAGTCTGTGGTTTAATGAATCTTTAGTCCCCAAAACTTAACCACTTAGCTTCTTTCTGCTTGCTCAGGAACCCAGCACCCTTTTATAACATTGTTGTTTTGGAAACGTATATTCTCATATTTGAACAAGAGACTTAAAAACCAAATTTGGAATGTACCAGCTTGTATATACATTAGGGGCTGCTCATTTCATTATTATTTTATTAATTTTTATCATTGTTTTTTATTGTAGTAAAATATACATAACATAAAATTTACTATTTTAACTGTCTTTAAGTTTATAATTTAAGGGTATTAAGTACATTCACAGTGATGTATAACCATTACCACTATCGATTTCTAGAACTTTTTTTTCATAAAGGTAAAAACTTTTTTTTATAAATAAAATTTGGTGACTCATCACTTACATATATCACCCAGTGCTCATCCCAACAAGTGCCCTCCTTAATGCCTATCACCCATTAAACCCATCCCCCCACCCAACACCCCTCCAGCAACCCTCAATTTGTCTCTTATGGTTTGTCTCCCTCTTTGTTTTTATCTTATTTTTCCTTGTTTTCCTATGTTCATCTGTTTTGTTTCTTAAATTCCACATGTGAGTGAAATCATGTAATATTTGTCTTTCTCTGACTCATTTCACTTAGCATAATACACTCTAGTCCCATACATATTGTTGCAAATGGTAAGATTTCATTCATTTTGATCACCAAGTAACATTCCATTATATATATATTTGTATGTGTGTGTATACATATACATATACATATACATATACATATACATATACACACACATACATACACATACATACGTATATACACCACATTTTCTTTATCCACTCATCAGTTGATGAACATTTGAGCCTTTTCCATACTTTGGCTATTGTCGATAGTGCTGCTATACACATTGGGGTGCATGTGCCCCTTCAAATCAGCATTTTTGTATCCTTTGGATAAAGACCTAGTAGTGTAATTGCTGGGTTGTAGGGTAATTCTATTTTTAATTTTTTGAGGAACCTCCACAGTTTTCCAGAGTGGCTGGACCAGTTTGTGTTTCCTCTTTCTCCACATCCTCGCCAACATCTGTTGTTGCCTGAGTTGTTAATGTTAGCCATTCTGACAGGTATGAGGTGATATCTCATTGTGGTTTTGATTTGTATTTCCCTAATGATGAGTGATGTTCAGAATCTTTTCATGTGTCTGTTAGCCATCTGGATGTATTTTTTGGAAAAGTGTCTATTCATGTCTTTTGTCCATTTATTCACTGGGTTATTTGTTTTTTGGGTGTTGAGTTTGATAAGTTCTTTATCAATTTTGGATTCTAACCCTTTATCTGATGTCATTTGCAAATATCTTCACCCATCCCATCAGTGTCCTTTTAGTTTTGCTTATTGTTTCCTTCACTGTGCAGAAGTTTTTATCTTGATGAGGTCCCAATAGTTCATTTTTGGTTTTGTTTCCCTTGCCTCTGGAGAGATGTCAAGCATGAAGTGCTGCAGCTGAGGTCAAAGAGATTGTTGCCTGTTTTCTTCTCTGGGATTTTGATAGCTTCCTGTCTTACATTTAGATCTTTCATCCATTTTGAGTTTATTTTCGTGTATGGTGTAAGAAAGTGGTCCAGGTTTATTCTTCTGCATGTTGTTGTCCAGTTTTCCCTACACCATTTGCTGAACAGACTGTCTTTTTCCATTGGATATTCTGTCCTGCTTTGTCAAAGATTAGTTGGCCATACATTTGTGGGTCTATTTCTGGGTTTCCTATTCTGTTCCATTGATCTGAGTGTCTTTTGTGTGCCAATAACATACTGTCTTGATCGTTACAGCTTTGTTATATACCTTGAAGTCTAGACCTGTGTTGCCTCCAGCTTTGGTTTTCTTGTTCAACATTACTTTGGCTATACAGAGTCTTTTTGGGTTCTATACAAATTTTAGAATTGTTTGTTCTAGCTTTGTAAAGAATGCTGGTGGTATTTTGACAGGGATTACATTGAATATGTAGATTTCCTTGGATAGTATTGACATTTTAACATTATTTGTTCTTCCAATCCATGACCATGGAATGTTTTTCCATTTTTTTGTGTATTCTTCAATTGCCTTCATAAGCTTTCTATAGTTTTCAGAGTACAGATATTTCCCCTCTTTGGTTAGGTTTATTCCTAGGTATTATGGTTTTTGGTGCAATTGTAGGGATCGATTCCTTGATTTCTCTTTCTGCTGCTTCATTATTGGTATATAGAAATGCAACTGATTTCTGTACATTTATTTCATATCCTGTGACTTTGCTGAATCTATGAATCAGTTCTAATAGTTTTTTGGTGGAACTTTTGGATTTTCCACATAGAGTATCACATTATCTGCAAAGAGTGAAATTTTGACTTCTCTCTTGCCAACTTGGATGCTTTGTATTGTCTGATTTCTGAGAGTAGGACTTCCAAAACTATGTTGAATAACAATGGTGAGAGTAGACATCCCTGTTCTGTTCCTCACCTTAGGGGGAAAGCTCTCAGTTTTTCCCCATTCAAGATGATATTAGCTGTGGGTCTTTCATATGGCCTTTATAATGTTGAAGTATGTTCCTCCTATCCTTACATTCTTGAGAGTTTTTATCAAGAAAGAATGCTAAATTTTATCAAATGCTTTTTCTGAATCTATTGAGAAGATCATGTGGTTCTTATCCTTTATTTTTCTGATGTGATGTATCACATTGATCAATTTGTAGATATGGAACCAGCCCTGCATTCCAGGAATAAATCCTACTTGGTTGTGGTGAATAATTCTTTTAGTGTATTGTTGGTTCCAGTTTGCTAGTATCTTGTTGACAATTTCTGCATCCATGTTTATTAGTGAAATTGGTCTACAGTTCTCCCTTTTAGCTGCATCTTTGGAATGAAGGTAGTGGTAGCCTCATAGAATGAATTTGGAAGTTTTCCTTCCATTTCTATTTTTTGAAACAGCTTCAAAAGGATAGCTGTTAACTCCTATTTAAATGTTTGGTAGAATTCGCTGGGGCAGCCATCCAGCCCTGGACTTGTTTGTTGGGAGATCTTTGATTACGGATTCAATTTCTTTACTGGTCTGGGTCTGCTCAAATTTTCTATTTCTTCATGTTTATATTTTATATGTTAGTAGTTTATATGTTTCTAGGAATTTTTCCATTTATTCCAGATTGCCCAATTTGTTGGCATATAATTGCTCCTACTATTCTCTTATTATTGTTTGTATTTCTGTGATGTTGAGTATGAGCTCTCCTTTTTCATTCAAGATTTTATGTACTTGGGTCCTTTCCTTTTTCTTTTTTATCAATCTTGTTAATTCTTTCAAAGAACCAACTCGTGGTTCTGCTGATTTGTTTGTTTGCTTGTTACTGTATCATTGATTTCTACTCTAATCTTTATTATTTCCCTTCTGCTGCTGGTTTTGACCTTTATTTGCTGTTCTTTTTCCAACTTTTTTGGGTATAAGGTTAGGGTGTGTATTTGAAACTTGTCTTTCTCCTTTATGAAGTCCTGGATTACTATATACTTCCTTATGACCACTTTTGCTGCATCCCAGAGGTTTTGGGCTGTCAGTGTTTTCATTTTCATTACCTTCCATGTACTTTTTAATTTTCTCTTTAATTTTTAGGTTAGCCCATTAATTCTTCACTAGGATGTTCTTTAATCTCCAAGTATTCATGCTCTTTCCAGATTTTTTCTTGTGGTTGGTTTCGAGTTTCATAGCATTGTGGTCTGAAAATATGCAAAATATGATTTTTTCATTTGAGAGAGAGAGAGAGAGAGAGAATCTTAATAGGCTCCACACTCAGCACAGAGCCTGATACAGAGCTCAATGCCCCTGGAATCATGACCTGAGCCAAATCAAGAGTCAGACACTCAACAGACTAAGCCACCCAGGTTCCCTGATACAATTCCCATTTTAAATCATTATTCTGTCTGTGTAGTGCTCAACAAAAGAGGAACCAAATTCAGCCATGCCTGCATTAGAAATGATGGTGGCTCAGAACTAGAGTGGCAGTAGTGGATTTTGAGAGTAGAGGAAAATCATTGGATTCTCATGCTTCTGAGGTTATGTTTAGGGGACCTGATAACAGTATGCATGGGAAGGACATGGTGATGCAAATAGGATTAGCAATGACACCTGGTTTTCTTTGAACATTCAGAAGGTTTATGGGGATAGGGGTGGATGCCAATGGAAAATGCCAGTAGGTAGAGAGTGTATGTGTGTCTGTGTGTAGGTGAGGGGAACTTTGAATGAAGGATCTTGTTTTGGACATGTTAGATTTGAAATGTTGACATACAAGAGATGTCAAATAGGCACTTTGACATAGGCCCTTGCTATCCAGGGGGGGAAATAAATGACTAGGGGAATTTGGGACAAGAATACTCAAGAAAACTCTAATACCTGAAACAATTGCAGAATTAGGGATATAGAATAAGAATAAATATAGGATTTCATAAAAAAACACTGATATGTATTTTTGGAAAATGTGAGAATCCAGAAAGGTAAACTTAGCTCTTGAAACCATTTATTTCTCTAATACTATTTGCGAACCCTCTGCCTAATTACTAAAAAACTGAAACACTGAGTCAAAGCACAGACATTCCCAGTGGAGATTCAAAATAACAGCCAGGGACCACTAACATGAACTCTTAAAATATGAAAATTAATGAGGCAGCTCTTGAAACCACAGTTCTTACCATCTGGGTGATCCAGATGACACCAAACTCAAAACCTGGAATCAGGTCATCCACAGACTTATAGTGTCACCAAGTGCCTGACAGAAAAATGTGAATCCTCCTTGGAAGAATGTGTTTTCATCTTTTACATCACATTATTCTTACAAATAATATTTAAAGTGCAATAATCAATGACTACACACCTATTAAAATGCCTAGATGCCAGAACACTGACAACACCAGATGCTGGCAAGAATGTGGAGCAACAGGAACTCTCATTAATTGTTGGTGAGAATAGAAAATGGCACACCCACTTTAGAAGATGGTTGGACAGTTTCTTATAAGGCTAAATATACTCTTAACCATACCATCCATGCTTGATATTTACCCCAAGGAGTTAAAACTTTATGTCCACACAAAAAAATCTGCACACACATTGAAGCTTTATTCATAATTACCAAAACATGGAGGCAACCAACATGTCCTTCAGTAGGTGAATGGATAAACTGGTATATCCAGAAAATGGAATATCATTGAGCCCCCCCCCAAAAAAAAGAAAAGAAAAAGAAAAGAAAAAAGAACTATCAAGATGAACTATCAAGCCATGAATAGGTTTGGAAGAACTTTAAATGCATATTGAAAATTGAAAGGCAATCTGAGAAGACTATATACTATGTGATTCCAACCATATGACATTTTGGAAAAGGCTTCACTATAGAGACAGTCAGGGATAAGGTTGTGTTGGGAGAAATAAACAGACAGAGCACAGACAATTGTTAGGTCAGAGGAAATACTCTGTATAATATAATGATGGAGACATGTCACTATACAGTTGTGCATACCCATAGAATGTACAACATCAAGACTGAACCCTAAAGTAAACTATGGACTTAGGGTGATTATGATTATGAAGTGATTATGATTATGATGTGTGGATGCAGGTCATCCTTAGGGAAATAAGTACCATTTTAGTGAGTGATATTGGTAATGGAGAGGCCTGAATAAGGTAAGCGTATATGTGGGAAATCTGTGTAACTTTCCTCTCAACTTTATTGTCAACCTAAAACTTCTCTTAAGTCTTTAAAAAGAAATACAGAGGAGAGAATCCAAAATGGCAGAGAAGTAGGGGGACCCAAAATACTCTTGTCTCTCAAACAGAGCAGTGTTGAAGCCAGAGGATTTGGAATTCCAAGAGTCCAGGCTGCGGAGTGACAGAGATGTCTTTGGGGGCCCACAGGGACAACCTGGCAGGCCATAGTTGCGTGATTGCAAACTGGGAAAGATAAAATGGGTGGTGTAGACACGGAGAGGAGGGATCCCTTTCTGCAGAGAGACAAAAGGAAAAGAAAGAGAGACTGAGAAAGTGTAGGATTGTACTTGAACAAGAGAAAAACCACGGACTGGGGACTGAGAAAAAACAGAAAGATCCAATCTCTACCTACAAGGCATTCTCCAGACTGGGGCCGGCTGTCCTGTTCATGCATCTGAGGAGGAGGTGAGCCAGCCCAGGCTCAGTAACTAGCTCAGAGGTGCAGTCCACAGTGGGAGAAAGCAATCCCCTCACTTGAGTGCTGTGGGAAGAAAGTATATAGTTCCAAGGACAAAAATCCCTGACTGCACCCACCAGCCACAGGCCCTTTGTGTCGGCTGGGTGGAGTGGCACTTCCCTGGAACTGGCGTGCACAGAGCAGGATCCTTTATGACATCGGGGCTTGAATCCCAGCTGAGTACCAGGAAGGCACAGGAGTCAGCAGAGCAGGACAAACCATCCCATTCACACCAGCATGGCACTGTGAGGAGGCCCTTCATCGATGGGGTGGAGTGACACTTCCCCAGAACCGGGGCGCATAGAGTGGGATCCTTTAAGACATAAGGATTTGAATCCCAGATGAGCCCCAAGAGGCCTGGTAGACTGTGGGGCAGAAAAAAGAAAATAAAACAAACAAACAACAATAACAACAACAAACAGCCCACTTGTGCCCACACAGTATTGTGAGGATGTCCTGAACAGAGTGGTTTGGGACACCTGGTCCGGGGAGAAGAAACTGGGATGTCACCATTTTTCTACCCATCACAAACAAGGTAAGACTTCATGGAAGGGACACTGGGCCCACAGTGGAGGCAGGACCTGCCTACTCCAAACCACACCCCTCCACACTTGGTAACTCTATATCTACCCACACGAGATTGATGCTGACTAACCAGACAGCCCCTCCTCCAGACCAGCACTGCCACTAGTTCCAAGGCACCCAGCAGTTTTGCATTTTCTGATGAATTCTCAGAAAATTTTTACCATATATATATATATATGTATATATATATATATATATATATATATCTTTATATATATATAAAGATATATACACACTCTGGTTGTTCTGGTTGTTGGTTTGTTTAAGCAGATATATTTAATCTATTCTCTTGAGACCTGCTATATACCTCCTTCTTTATTTTACTCTATCTCTGGATTATGCTATATAGTTTCTCTGGTCAGTTTTATTATTTTTTTTATTTTTCCCTTCCCCTCTCATTTCTCTTTTTGTATGGGATAAGGTCGCTTCCATCACCACCACCCCCCTTTTTAAACATTTTTTTCCCAGGGTTCCTTCAATGAACAAATCAAAGCACACCTGGTGGAGAGTCCAGAACATCACTATGAGTAGGGAGATAAAGCAATAAAAGTCACAACAACAGAGAGCAAGTAACACTCTCCAAAAAATACCTCTTGAAGGGCCAGGCCCTGGACAGTGTATGACCCCTCTTTAATATAGTAGTTCTCACAGGTGCAGGACACAAAACACATAAGGGACAGAAAACTAGTCAAAATAAAAAAAAACAGAAGAATTCTCCTCAAAAGAAATTCCAAGAAGAAATGACAGCTAAAGAATTGCTCAAATAAGAAATACAACATATATCTTATCAAGAATTTAGAATAATAGTCATAAGATTAATCACTGGGCTTGAAAAAAGTATAGAAGACAGCAGATAATCTATTGTTGCAGAGATCAAAGAAGTAAAAAATAGTCATGATGGATTAAGAAGTGCTATAAATGAGGTGCAAAATATACTAGATGTAGTGATATGAGGATTGAAGAGGCATAGGGCAGAATAAGTAAAATAGACTATAAAATTATGGGGAAAAAATGAAGCTGAGAAAAAGAGATATAAAAAAAAATTCTAGACCATGAGGGGAGAATTAGAGAACTAAGTGACTCAATGAAATGTAATAATATCCACACCATAGGAGTTTCAGAAGAAGAAGAAGAGAGAGAAAGGGGTGGAAGGTTTACTTGAACAAATCATAGCTAAGAACTTCCCCAATTTGAGGAAGGAAACACACATTGCAATTCAGGAGGCATAGAGAACTCCTTTCAGACATAACAGGAATCAATCTTCTGTACAACTTATCATAGTGAAACTGGCAAAATACAAAGATAAAGAGAGAATTCTGAAAGCAGCTAGGGAAAAATGGGCCTTAACCCTACAAGGGTAGACACATAAGGACAGTAAGAGACCTATCCACTGAACTTGGCAGGCCAAAAGGGAGTGGCAGGAAATACTCAATGTGCTGAATTTCATATTCCAAAATTCCTATTTTTCCAAATATGCAGTGAAAAATCCTTTATCCAATAAGGCTGTCATTCAGAATAGAAAGAGAAATAAAGGTTTTCCCACACAAATAACCTGAAGGAGTTCATTACCACTAAACCAGCCCTACAAGAGATCCTAAGTGAGACTGTACATGGAATATTGCAAAGACCACAAAGGACCAGAGACATCACTACAAGCATGAAACCTACAAATAACACAATGACACTAAATCCATATCTTTCAATAATAATGCTGAATTTAAATGGATTAAATGCTCCAATCAAAAGACATAGGGTATCAGAATGGGTTTAAAAAAAAAAGGTCCATCTATATGCTGTCTACAAGAGACCCATTTTAGACCTGATGACACCTTCAGATTGTAAGTGAGAAGATGGAGAACCATCTATTATGCTACTGGAAATCAAAAGAAAGCTGGAGTAGCCATACTTTTATCAGACAAACTAGATTTTAAATTAAAGGTTGTAACAAGAGATGAAGAAGGGCATTATATCATAATTACAGGGTCTATCCATCAAGAAGAGCTAACAATTATAAATGTTTATGTACCCAATTGGGAGCACCCAAATATACAAAACAATCACAAACATAAGCAATCTTATTGATAATAATACGGCAATTGCAGGTGACTTTAATACTCCACTTACAACAATAGACAGATCATCTGGGCAGAAAATCAATAAAGAAACAATGGCCTTGAATGACACTAGATCAGATGGACTTGACAGATATATTCAGAACTTTTCATCCAAAAGCAGCAGAATACACATTCTCCTTGAGTTCACATGAAACATTCTCCAAGACAGATCACATACTGGGTCACAAAACAGCCCTCAATAAATATAAAAGAACTGAGGTGACACCATGCACATTTTCAGATCACAATGCTATGAAACTTGAAATCAACCACTGGAAAAAGTTTGGAAAACCTCAAATTAATGGAGGTTAAAGAACATCCTATTAAAGAATGAATGGGTCAACCAGGGAATTAAAGCAGAAATTAAAAAATATATGGAAACAAATGAAAATGAAAGCACAACAATCCAAACCCTTTGGGATGCAGCAAAGTCTGTACTAAGAGGAAAATACATTGCAATCCAGGCTTATCTCAAGAAACAAGAAAAATCCCAAATACAAAATCTAACAGCACACCTACAGGAACTAAAAGCAGAAAAACAAAGAAACCCCGAGACGAGCAGAAGAAGAGAAATAATAAAGATTAGAGCGGAAATAAACCATATAGAATCCAAAAACAGCAGAACAGATTAATGAAACTAAGAACTGGCTTTTTGAAGAAAAAAAAAAGAAAAGAAAGAAAAAAACAAAATTGATAAGCTCCTAGCCAGAATTCTCAAAAAGAGGATCCAAATAGATAAAATCATGAAAAATTGGACTTATCACAACCATCCCCTCAGAAATACAAACAATTATCAGAGAATACTATGAAAAAGTATATGCCAACAAACTAGACAACCTGGAAGAAATGGACAAATTCCTAGGTGCCCACACACTACCAAAATTCAAATGGGAAGAAATAGAAAATTTGAACAGACCTATAACCAGTGAAGAAATTGAGTCAGTTATCAAAAATATCCCAAGAAATAAGAGTCCTGGGCCAGATGGCTTCCCAGGGGAATTCTACCAGACATTTAAAGCAGAGTTAAAACCTATCCTTCTCAAGCTGTTCCAAAAAACAGAAACAGAAGGAAAGCTTCCACACTCATTCTATGAAGCCAGCATTACCTTGATTCCCAAACCAGAAAGAGACTCCACACAAAAAAAGACAATTACAGGCCAATATCCCTGATGAACATGGATGCAAAAATTCTCAACAAGATACTATCAAATCGAATTCAACAGCATATAAAAAAAATTATTCACCTTGATCAAGTGGGATTCATTCCTGGACTGCAGGGCTGGTTCAGTATTTGTATATAAATCAATGTGATGCATCACATTAATAAAATAAATGATAAGAACCATATAATCCAGTCAATAGATGCAGAAAAAGCATTTGACAATATACAGTATCCTTTCTTAATAAAAACCCTCAAGAAAGTCAAGATAGAAGGAATATACCTAAACATCATAAAAGCCATATATGAAAACCAACACATCTAATTTCATCTTTAAGGGGGAGAAACTGAGAGCTTTCCCCTGAGATCAGGAACATGACAGGGATGTCCACTCTTACCACTGTTGTTTACCATAGTGTTGGAAGTCCTTTTCAACAATCAGACAACAAAATGAAATAAAAGGCATCCAAGTTGGCAAAGAAGAAGTCAAACTTTCACTTTTCACAGACAACATGATACTCTACATGGGAAACCCAAAAGACTCCACCAAAAGGCTGCTAGAACTGATACATGAGTTCAGCAAAGTTGCAGGGTACAAAATCAATGTATAGAAATCAGTTGCATTTCTATACACCAATAATAAAGCAACAGAAAGAGAAATCAAGGAATCGAGTCCATTTATAATTTCACCAAGAACCATAAAATACCTAGGAATAAACCTAACCAAAGATGTAAAAGATCTGTATGCTGAAAACTACAGAAAACTTATGAAGGAAATTGAAGAAGATGCAAAGAAATGGAAAAACATTCCATGCACATGGATTGTAAGAATAAATATTGTTAAAAGGTCAATACTACTGAAAGCAATCTACACATTCAATGCAATCCTAATCAAAATTGCACTGGCATTCTTCTCAAAGGTAAAACAAACAATCCTAAAATTTGAATGGAATCACAAAAGACCCTGAATATCCAAAGTAATATTGAAAAACAAAACCGAAGTGAGAAGCATCACAATCCCAGACTTTTGCCTCTACTTCAAAGCTGTAAGTATCAAGACAGTGTGGTATTGGGACAAAAAAACAGACATGTAGACCAATGAAATAGGATAGAAAACCCAGAATTAGACCCACAAATATATAGCCAATGAATCTTTGACAAAGCAGGAAAGAGTATCCAATTGAAAAAAAGACAGTCTCTTTAGCAAATGGTGCTGGGAGAACTGGGCAGCATGCAGAAGAATGAAACTAGACCACCATACACAAAAATAAACTCAAAATGGATGAAAGACCTAAATATGAGACAGGAAACCATCAAAACCTGACAGGATAAAACAGGCAACAACCTTTTTGACCTCAACCACAGCAATTTCTCACTCGACACATTTCTGAAGGCAAGGGAATTAAAAGCAAAAATGAACTATTGGTACCTCATCAAGATAAAAAGCTCTTGCACTGCAAAGGAAACAACCAACAAAGCTAAAAGGCAACTTGGAATGGGAAAAGATGTTTGCAAATGACATATCAGATAAAGGGTTAGTATCCACAATCTATAAAGAACTTACCAAACTCAACACCTGAAAGACAAATAACCCAGTGAAGAAATGGGCCAGAGACATGAATCGACACTTTTCCAAAGAAGACATCCAGACGGCAAATAGACATGTGAAAAGATGCTGAACATCATCATCTTCATCAGGGAAATACAAATCAAAATCACACCGAGATACCACCTCACACCAGTCAGGGTAGCTAAAATTAACAACTCAGGAAATAACAGATGCTGGCAAGGATGTGGAGAAATGGGAACCCTCTTGCACTGTTGGTGGGAATGAAAACTGGTGCAGCCACTCTGGAAAACACTGTGGAGGTTCCTCAAAAAGTTAAAAATAGAACTACCCTAGGACCCTGCAATAGCACTACTAGGAATTTATCCAAAGGATACAAGAGTGTTGATGCATAGGGGCACATGTACCCCAATGTTTATAGCAGCGCTTTCAACAATAACCAAATTATGGAAAGAGCCCAAATTCCTATCAACTGATGAATCGATAAAGAAGATGTGGTTTATATACACAATGGAATACTACTTGGCAATGAGAAAGCGTGAAATCCTGCCATTTGTAGCAATGTGGCTGGAATGGAGGGTATTATGCCAAGTGAAAGAAGTCAGTCAGAGAAATGCAGATATCATATGTTTTCACTCATATGTGGAACTTGAGAAATTTAACAGAAGACCATGGGGAAGGGAAGGGGAAAAAAGAGTTACAGACAGGGAGGGAGGCAAACCATTAGAGACTCTTAAATACAGAGAACAAAAGGCGAGTTGATAGGTGGGATGCGGGAGAAAGCAGAAAATGGGTGACGGGCATTGAGGAGGGCCGTTGTTGGGATGAGTGCTGGGTGTTGTATGTAAGTGATGAATCACAGGAATCTACCCAAAAACCAAGAGCACACTGTATACATTGTATGTTAGCCAACTAGACAATAAATTATATTTAACAAAAAAATGTATTTGTTAAGACAATTGAATAAACTGCTGGTTTTATAGTATAAAAAATTTTAAAAACAAATAAAAAGAAATATAGTAACCAGCACACAATGATAACCTGGTATACATGCATACACACACACACACACACACACACACGCACACATGCACCCAACACAATAAAGGAGAAAGAGCAGGGAAGAAAAGCAAACCTTTATATTGGAATTATTTGATACAACTTTTTAAAAAATTATAATTATTATGTAAAAAAATTAAATCAAGCTGAAAGATATCTACAGAGAACAGAAAACTATAGCAAATGATATAAGAAATCTGAAAAAAAAAACCAGAATACCTATAACTAAAAAATACAAAAACCATAAATATGGTCACAAAGTGTGACTGTGATGGCAGATTAGATAAGGATGAAGAAAGAATTAATGGATTGGAAAATAGGTCATAAAAATATCAAATATGCAATACACAGAGACAAAAGAGATAAAATCAAGGGAGCAGAAAAGGGCAGAGAACAATCGGCATCAAAAAAAATAATAATAAGATACTGGAGCAATGGCAATATTTAAAGAAATGATACCTGAATGTTTTCAGAATTGAAAAAGGAACCAACTAGTTTGCTTTTTTGTTTTTTTTCTCACTTCTTGAATTGGCTGCTTAGCTAATTGGTATTTAATATCTTTTTTCTAATACCTTTTTGAAAGCTATAACATTCATTCTGAGAATTAGTTTAACTGATATCCACAGTTTTTAAAATTATGGCACTTTTCTCATTTTCTTAATTTACATCGTGATTTTTTAATAACTCATAGATTATGTTGAAATGTGTTTTATCAAATATTTTTATAAATATTTGAGGGTTTTTTGAGTTCATTCTAATTCTTTATTTTTCTATTTGTGTTGCATTGTAGTCAGAGAAGATGAGTGTATAATATAAATTCTTAGGAATTTGTGGAGACTTTCTTCAATGAAATATATGTATATCTTTTGAAAAGTTCTGTATATACTTGAAATAAATTGTATTTTTTGTCAAGAGCAAAACTTTATGTGAACTCATTAAATTAAGGTTTGCCAAATGTGTTTTTCATTTTTTTCTATAATTATTTTGTAAATTTGAGGTATCATTCTCTGGAAGGTATATGTTAAACCTTCCATTATCATTGTGGCTTTGTCAATTTCTTTTATTTTTCTGTAAATTATTTCCTTAAATGTTTGGAAATTATATTTCATCTGCATTATTTCTATGACTTTTTGGAGAATTTTTCCCCTATATTTCACATGAAATGTTCCCTTTTTTTTCTTTTTCTAACATTTTCTTTTTGCTATTACGAATATTTCTATACCATCTTATTTTAGTGTTTACCTGGTATATATTTTATAGTCCATTGTTTTTCAACATTTTTGTGTCCTTATATAGTAAATATTCTTATAAGCATCAAATAGTTGGATATTAATCCAATCTGTTTATGCCTGCCATTTAATTTGTGTTTAGCCCATTCATTTTATGATTTTGATATATTTGAACTTGTTTCTGCTATCTTATTTTGTGGATTTTTAATATATATTTATATTTACTTATCTTTTCTTCTTTTCTATTTCAAGAGGTTGATCAAACTGTATATATTTCCTATCTTTCCCTCTACTGGTTCAGAGATATGCATTATATATTGTGCATTTATGCTTATGTTTCACATACATACTTAGAATTATATTTTCTAAAAAAGTATAAGATGAATCAATGTCTCTCTCTTCTTCCCAAGCAAGATTAAAGGGCTAGCAATAACTGAAGTTCCCTCCAAATTTCCCACACTCCGAATCCCTAACTCACATAATTAGTATTCTATTATTTATTTCTATGTGGCTTGTAAACTCATACATACCCAGGTTATTTCACTCTTGTTCTCATTACAATTTTACTCTACAGGGAATATGTATTTAAATGTATCATCATGTTCCACACATTTGTTTTTGCTTACTATTACTTCCTGCATCCCACCCCTTCTTTATAAATTCATTATTCTCATTTAAGTATATTATTTTTATATGTCATATATCTGGCCATAATAATCTTTAAATAATAACATTTATAAAACTATATCCAATGTTTCCCCTTCATCCTTAAATATTCATTCATCTAGGCAGCCTTCTACATTCACAATATTGTTCCTCAGGATCTTAAAGATGTTGCTCCATTGTTTTCTGTCTTCTTTTATTTCTGATGAAAAGACTGCCATCTTTAGACCAATGTTTATTTATCAAAACTCTGATTTCTCTCTGGTAGGTTTAGAAATTTTCTCTTCATGCTTTTCAGTTTCTTTACATTTTTTTGTGGGTGTATAAAAATTACTTATTCTATTCTAACTTTTCAACCTGATGGGGTTTTTTTTTTCCACTTCTGGAAAATTCTCAGCCTTATTTTTTTGGACATTGCCTCTACCACTGTCTCCATAACCTGCTAGAACTCCATTACAGCTATATTGGGCCTTTTCATTTTGTCTTAACATTTGTATTTTTCATGTCATTATTTCTCTATGCTTATTTCTGAAGATTTACCTGATATATCTGCTCTGTTACTGATTCTTCCTACAGTTTTGTCTAATGTATCATTAAACCCATTTAGTGATTTTTTTAAATTACCATATTTTTGGTTATTGTGTGTATCTGTTCCACTTCATAACTTCTTGTTCTTACATCATAGTTTCCTTTATCTTTTTTGGCTTTCAAACATATTTAAGTTGTATTCATATTCTTCTCTTATCACTTCTCCTTAGACATGCACATGCCAATTTGGAGTCAGAGTGGGGGTGGTATCGTAGATCAGTGTTCATGGAACCAGCTTTATCAAATATTGTATCATTCTTCTGTACGATTTCATTTCACATCATAGTTCTCCATGAGTATTCTTTCCCTGGGTCTTGGAGACTTCTCTGCCTAGTTGTTTATTTGCCCAAATCCTATTGTGGATCCTGATGTAACTCTGTGAGTTCAACAATTAAGTGTTCCACAGGCCTGAAGTTCTGGTTATGAATAATTCTGCTTACAGCCATGATCAGGAGTGGTCAGTTTGCTCTTTACTCTGACCTTGACCTAGTAGGTAGATAGTCCAGTCCCCATTCAAGAAGAGGTAACAATTCCCCAAGCTCCTGGCTTCAACCTAAGAGCTCAGTTTTCTCCCTGCTTAGTGTGAACCTACATATTTGTTTCCCAATCCCATATAATTGTCAAAAGCTCTGCATGAGGGGTCACTAATCCAGGGGCTGGCTCAGTTCAGCTTTCCTCCATTTTTTGTTTTGTGAACCTTGACAATATTTTAAAATATTTCATCCAGAACTTCTCTGTGTCTGGAGTAGAACAAGATCTGTTATGCTCAATCCATCAATTTGACTGGAAGTCAAGAGCTCTTTTAAAAGAAATATTCCATTTTGTTTTAAATCTTGAAGCATCTCTGCATGTCCCAACTTCATACTTAATACACACATATCTATGAGTGTGTATCTATGAGTGTGAGACACTGTACTCAGGTGTCTGTTTCCACCAATTTACATGGGAAACAAGGAGCCTTCTAGAAAAAGAGTTCAAACTTTGTTCAACAGTGGTATTCAGAGCCTTAAAAAGAAATCTGGAGCAAACAGTGATAGGTACATCAAAAACTAAATTGTAGTGTGGATTTCAGGGACTCCCAACTGGCCAGTCAACTTTGTGGCAGATATAGCACCAGGAAGCAAAATGATGTACAAATCAAAAACCCTTGGGTCAAGCAACCATACAGCAAAGCCCATCTACAAGAGTGAACTTCAGAGGAGGAGATGATATTTCCCTGTAAGCAAAACCAAAGTGAGCCCTAGCAATGGCTTTCCAGGCAGTAGAAATAACAGGGCATGGTGATAGGCAAGTTACTGTGTCACAGACAACAATTCCTACAAAGCAGAAGATATGTCGCCTGGCACTTGGCATATATTAGGTTCTAAGTAGACAGTTTCTGGCCAAGTGAAAAGGTAAAGGGTGTTGGGCTGAGTGGCAATGGACAGGCAATTGGTAACAGAGACACAGAAGTGGCCAAAATGGCCCTTAGGGGGACTGAGAGCTGGTAGAATGTAACTAAGTGACAGAGGAGATAGAGGTCACACCGTGGATAGTCTGGAAGCCCATGGAGATGCTCCCTCACCATGTGCACATTTTCTAGGGAGTCTCATAAAAAAGCTGAAGCCCCATCACTATGTAAACGGGAACATGTTAACAATACAAATTTAATTCCAGATACCAAGATGCTTCAGTTGTACTAGAGACAAAAGGAAGACTTTTATCACTTGTGTTGATGGGGAATTTCAGTAAAATAAAAGAAACATTGCCAGATACATAGGGGAAATAGTGCCCAACAGAAGTTGAAACAATAAAACACCAAGAGAGCCAGCCAGAAAATTAGATCCTTTCACATTATTCTATTTCAATGTCTCAGCAAGTGAGGAAGGCACTGTTGTCCTTTGTATAAACAAGGGAATTGAAACTTGAAGTTGGGTTACCAACCTAATAGGAGCCAGAATCTAAATTTGCCTCCGCCTCATTCCAGAGCCAATGCCCCTTCTCCTATATTGTCTTGTGTCCATTCCACTGAACAGCACACATATTATACTCACATATACATTTTACAGTGATTAGTTTTACCATCTGAAAAACCAATGAGTGGGGAGCATATATGAGCATTTTGTGATCACTTCCATCTTACATTTTTACAACATGGATGGACACGTTCCACAAGATCAGTATTTCCTAGGCAGCAAGTTGTCCTTTAGGGGACATACTTATGTTGTAGCTCTCATTATACTGTGTGGTAATTAGCTTCCGTACCATGTACTTCCCACCCTTTCTCCAGGACCAACCTCCTATGGCTCCTTCAAGGAAGAGAAGTGCATCTTATTTCACTCATATTCCTAGCACCTTGCAACCACCACCCACAGAGTGTGAACTCAAAATATTTTATGAATGAAGGAATGATCAGGGCAATGGTTTGTGTAATGTAATAATTGCTAAAGGGGATTTTTAGGGCGTCTAACTTCTACCCTAGTTATAACTTAAGTTCTGGAAGTTACTGGATTTCTTTGCTTATTACATGCTTTTTCGAATGCTCTATTTAGTGCTTTTGTACATACGCATCTGAAGACAGTGGCAGTCAGTCTATCATTTCACATTTGGCTGATAATTTTCAATCTGGAAGATTTTTAAATGTTTGCTTGTTTGTTCGTTTGTTTGTTTGTTTTGAAAGAGAAAGGGAGAGAGAGAGAAAGAGCCAGAGCACAAGTGGGGGAGGGGCAGAGAGAGAGAGGGAGAGAGAATCCCAATCAGGTTCCATGCTGTCAGTGCAGAGCCCAGTGCAGGGCTCAAACTCATGAACGATGAGATCATGACCTGAGTGAAAATCAAGAGTCGGACGCTCAACCAACTGAGCCACTGATATGCCCCTAGAAGGAGTTTTTTAAGTCACACAGCCAATTTAGTCCTTTTATAATTGATAAAATTTTTACCTAAAAAATGCCCAAGGGCTTAAATGACCTGCTTAGACTTCCTCAGATGGGCAACAAGACTTCAGGTGAGAATTCAGACCTTCCTGGAAACTCCAGTTTCTAGGCTGGAGTTCATTTGCTTCCACAGTCTGTTTTCCAATTCCGAACCACCTGTATTATTCTCCATTCCCCACGGGAAACTCATCTGTCCCTTCCACAGAGCATACATGTTGGTTAGATTCAATTACATTTCCTAGGCACCCACACAGCAGGAAAACCAAGTTATGTTAACCTGAATTTAAATTTCCAAGATGAGGTCAGAACATTTGCACACATGAAAACGCACATACACACACACACACACACACACACACACACACACACACTACACAAGTATTGAACTGTTGAAGGTTTGACACTGTAGAAACATTCCATGACCTGAAGCCTCATTCTTGAGCAACAAAGGATAGTTTTTTGTCCACATATTCCTAGAAATAGAGACAACAGGGCCAACCATGGGGAACATCAGTCTACTTGATGGTCCCCAGAAAGCTCTGAATTCTGGGACAGAGTTCTCAGGACAGATATCCAACAGAACGGGCATTCGGACCTATTCACCACTCAGTGCATCCAGGAAATTTGGCAGCTACCAGTCTCCTTCCCAGTCCCACAGCCACCCCCTGCCCTGTGGGCTCAGAGTTCCATGCACAAGAGAACAAGGAGCTTGGCCTGCAGAATGTACCAGCCTCTGGATTCAGCCCTCATTTCCTCTTGGGTGTAGTGTCAGACCTGATGAGAACAAGTCTGTGCTAACGATGCTCATGAAGAATTGGCCTTTGGAAATAGTGAACATGGCCTTAAATCCACTCACGGACAGGTGACAGCTGGAGAAAGTACTGACAGCTGGAGAAGTACTTACTTCTTGATCATTCTAGAACCTCTCCCTATAATTTCATTATAACTTCACCTTTCACACAAAATTTTAAATAAAATCTCAGTAAGTTTCCATTAAACTCTAATAATGCCATAATATATTTCCATTAACTTTTATTTTATCTGTATTCAGGGTTGCAACTCATTTAGTGTGTGTGTCATTAAGAATGTACAACTAGTAATATCTGCTTTGCCCTTTAGGGTTAACATTTCATAACATTAAAACCAGAAACCGTATTGCTTCCCTGGGGTCAAGACCCATGCTAAGAATATTCCCCACGGTGAAAAGCATGCTAATCAGAAGCATAGAACAATTTTGCTTTCTGCCACCCAAGCATCCCTGAAGAGAATGACATTTCATTGAAGGACTGGAACATAATTTCAATTGAAACAACTTTGATTGCCAAGCAAGTTCAGTCAAGCAGTGGTCATTCTCTGCACTGAGATCAGTGAAGCTGTGTGGAAGAGGTGAGCAGATGGTTGGGAAGTTGCCTGGGTGGGCTCTGTAGGAAGGAAAGCCATAGAAACTGGATTCTTGCCTTGTGTGGGAATCCAAGTCTCTTCAATAAGGAAAGAAGAACAATTCTCTACCTTTGTAAAAAGCAGTGGCAAAGACCAAAAGGTCAGAGAAGCACTTTGTGGATTTCTAAACCAAGGTCAGGGTCAATTCAAACAGTGAACCAGAGTGCAGAATAACTAATAATAATAATGTGTAGAAACACCCTCTGACTCACTGACATTTAGACAGAATTAACACAGAGGGAATGTGCTGGGAGAAAAATCTGCAGGGTGTATGCTAATTGAGCATCTAATCGCATCATCTGTCCACCAGCAACTGCCCCATCATCTCCTCCACCGAGAATAGGTGGCAGAAGGACAAACTGGGAAAGAAGGAAATCAAACAAGGATGTGCTGTTCACAGGGATGAAATACAG
This sequence comes from Acinonyx jubatus, assembly GCF_027475565.1. Classification (NCBI taxonomy): domain Eukaryota; kingdom Metazoa; phylum Chordata; class Mammalia; order Carnivora; family Felidae; genus Acinonyx; species Acinonyx jubatus. The sequence continues at coordinate 52,934,433 of NC_069388.1, forward strand.
TGTCTCAACAGGCACAGAAATTGTATTCAAGGAACAAAGCAAGCACACCATTAGCGTTTATGAGGCAGAACCCTTGAAAAGAAGAGAGGTGAATGAGAAAGTGAGGTGAGGAAAAAAGTGTGTTTGCATAGCCGGACACATTCACTTGAGATCGTACTTTGGAAAAACTGACTTTAAAATCGAAGCTGTTGTTTGAGTATAGATACAGGCATATATTGCTAAGTGAACATGGGTCCTTGGAGAAAAGAGAGCATACAAACCAGGTTGCCAGCAGAGTTCCCAGGGAGTGGAGGAGGAATATGCGTCCACACACAGTCACACCACACACACACACACACACACACACACACACACACTACTCTGAATAAAGTACTAGCTTGCATGGTATGAATTATAGATGTGCATATATATGCATAAAGCAAAGCATGAAGAAACTACCGTGAACCCCTGTTAATGCTGGTGATCTCGGAGGGTAGAATTTCAGATGATTTCATTTTCTTCCTTACATATTCCCTGCATCGCATTCTCTGAATGTCTAATGATGCACCAATGATATGTGAATAATCACCCATGATTTATGTTACCAGGAAAAAACAATAAAGTATTTTCATTGTGAGAAGGTCTTCCCCTGGAGTTTCCATGATTTCAAAGCACTAAGGAACTAGCGGTCAATCTGACATTTGAGCTGGGCCATTCTTTTTACTAACTACTCCCGCCTCAGAATGCAAATCATTTCTACCTATCTCCCTCCCCAAAGAGCTAACCAATTTTCTCAGTATCAAAGGTCATCTATGATCATGAAATTTCTTACATTCTGAAGCAAAATTTTATATCTGAGTAAATATAATTGCACTTCACAACTTCTCTCACTGAGCAAAACATAAGAATCATTTCCAAAAGTTTCCTTTCTCCTGCTCCTTCCTCGGCCCCTCCCCTACCCCTCCTCAGAATGAGAGTGTGTTTGGAGATGGAGCCTTTAAAGAGGTGATGGAGTTAAAATAAGAAGTTAGGGTCGGCCCTAATTCAGTCTGACCGGCGTCTCCCTAGGAAGAGGGAATTTGGACACAGATGAATAGGGGAGACACCAGGGATGCATGAACACAGAGCACAGAGCTCCTGAGGACACAACACAGCAAGATGGCAGCCATGTGCAAGCCAAGGAGAGAGGCCTCAGGAGAAACCAAACCTGCAGACCCATGAACTTGGATTTCCAACTTCGGGGACTGTCCGAAAATGAATGCCTGTTGCATAAGCCCCCCAGCCTAGAGTACTTCGTTAGGACAGCGGGAGCTAACCAACAGAGGTAGTGTTGTGCCCCATCCACAAGCTGGGAGTGATCTTGATTCTCTTCCCCTCTGCACCCCACAAAAGGTTACAGCCAATCTCACAGTCTCCACCTCCCAAGTCTACCCCACAGCTTAATCCAAGTACCATACCTCACTGCCCACCCTACCACTGCCAGCCCTAATGCCTAGAGCTAATCATCGCACTAAAATTTTAGGTCACAAATCAGATGTAGCATTCCAGTGGCTGCTAATTTCATTTAAGATTAAGTCAGAACTCCTTCACATGGCCTGAAGGACCTCTGTGATCTAGTCCCTTGTGATCGTGCACCCCAGTCCCCTTACTACTCTCAGCCACACCAGGGTTTTCTCCTGGTCAGAGGTCTACATTGTTCAGTTTCAGAGCTTTGCACTGACTGTCCCCTCTGCCTGGGGTCCCCACCCCTGCCCCCTGCCTCCTGGTTGCTTCCCTCCTTTCCCTCGCATCTCAGGAAGGACACCTGACTACCCAATGTAAAAGGGCTCCCTGTTCCACCAGTCACCTGGTTACTCTTACTCTGAGCCTTGTTTTATTTTCTTCAAGTGATGATTTCTGTTTACAAGGTGTTCTTTATCTACCTGTACATTTATTTTCTGCCGCCTGCCTCTAAAATGCAAGCTTCATGAGGGCTCAGCCCTTGTTGATCGAAGGCAGTGCCGCAGCCCCAGCACGCCGATGCACCTCACCGTCCGTCTTGAATGAATACATTCACACGTAAGCACAGCACCTGGACCCTAGTAGGTGCTCGGTGTTGTCCACAGAGTACATGGATGAGTAAAACCATGTCTTGACTGTGTGGAAAAAATACACCGTTAGTGGAGATGAATAGGAGTATACTAACTGAACGTTTTCTTAAAGGGATCATTTATCTTTGAATTCCACTCTTGCTTAATCTAAATTCTGAATTACTGATCATATACAATCAGTTTAGATTACTCTCATGAGCACCATTGCAAGAAGGTTTTTTTTTTCCTTAAGACATTGTCAGAAATATTGCCAGCCTCCTCTTTTAATAAAGCAACTTTAGATATTCTCTCAAAAGTTTCTCAAAAATGCCATGCTGGGAAGGATGTTTATAAACTTCTTTTTGTTAGTAAATAACATAAAGAAACTATTTTTATGTACATTGAAAAAGTAGGGTATTCAATGTAGATACAACATGTGCACTATACAAAACCCTTTACCAAGGGTTTTAGTGTAGCAGACACCAAGAGAATCCAGGTTACTCTACTCATAGATTAAAATAAATTTGATTTCTTCCCCCTTGCTGCAAAGGATGCCATGTAATACAGTTTGTTACAGAGATATTAGCGAAGCTTCTGAACATGCTACTTTATTTCTAACAGTGAAAAGATACAGGATCATCTTGTTTTGCCCCTTGAACTTCCTCTTCATCCCACCTGGGGGGTGTGTGGTACGATCGTCTTGCAACTGTGAGTTCAAAAGCCTCAAGCAAAGGGGGTGACTGGGTGGCTCAGTCGGTTAAGCGTCCGACTTTGGCTCAGGTCATGATCTCACTGTTTGTGAGTTCAATCCCCGCTTCGGGCTCTGTGCTGACAGCTTGGAGCTTGGACCCTGCTTCCGATTCTGTGTCTCCCTCTCTTTCTGCTCCTCCCCTGCTCATGCTCTGTCTCTCTCTCTCTCAAAAATGAATAAACATTTTAAAAAATTTAAAAAAAAAGGCTCATGCAAAGAATGGAGCAGGAAAACAGAACAGCTTCTTTGATGACCACCTTGACTGGCTCCATCCCAGGTTACCAGCCTCCAGACTGCACATGAGAAAAAGTAGCTGCCTGCTTAAGCCTTTGCAGTAACAGTCCTGGGACAACAGCTGAAAATAACCCTAGTCGATATAAAACAATGTCCACAAAAATTAAAACATCTGTTTATTTATCCCCCAAGCATTTACCCAGTACGTGTTTTGTGTTCGACATTGTGCCAGGAGTTAGGTAAGCCACAGTGAACAAGGTAGGCACAGCTATCACCCTCCAGAAATTATGGTGAGAGTTAGAGAATCGAGCAATTAACCAGAGAATTCAGAAAGATAATTTCCTGGGGTATTAATTTTTGAATTTTTCTTTCTTTCCCCTAGCTCCTGACGGTTGAGCTCCATCCATCAGAAGCATTGCATTATAGAAGGAATGCAAAGAGCAAGACACAGTTAATGTTCTGTTTTTAAATTTCCAAATATGAATCTCAATCATAGGATAGAGGATGTGATGACTGAATTGATCAAAAATAATCAAAGGGTAAATCCCTGAGTAGAGCAGAGACTATGTGCCATAAAAAATACTGTAAACAGAGCAGAGAACTCGGAGCAACAGCTCCCCTTCCCAGGAAGATTCGATGAGGGCTGCATGGGAGCAATGTGGGTAGCAATGTGGGTAGATGTTCGGGGCTGAAATGAGGGGACAGATCCTGGGGAAGCAGACAGAGACCCACACTGAGCACTGAGCAGAAGGAAACCAAGCCAAGGCCTGCCCATCACCCCTCCATTTGCCTGAATTCATTACTCAAAGGTAGACTTATGTGTTCTTCCCATCACTGCAGGGGAGGAGGGGGCTCCTAGCAACAGATGTCAGCACATCCCCTGTGGATCACCCACCAAGTCCCCAGACATGCTTCCTGATTTTCCTGAGTTCCACCAGAAGGCCCCAGGAGCAGAGTCACAATGTGTGGCTGCATGGTTTGACACAGAACAACTAGATGAGGTCAAATTGCAATGGTGGGGAAATCCATTCTTGTGTTATTCTTTTATTTTTCAATGTTTATTTATTTTGAGAGAGAGAGAAAGAGAGAGCGTGTGCAAGCACATGGGGAGGAGCAGAGAGAGAGGGAGGGAGACAGAGGATGCAAAAGAGGCTCTGTGCTGACAGCAGAGAGCCCAATGCCAGCTTGAACTCAAGAACCTCCAGATCATGACCTGAGCTGATATCCGGACACAAACTGAGCCACCCAGGCACCCCGTTGTGGTATTCTTTTAAATAAAACCCCTGAGGAGCACCTGGGTGGCTCATTCAGTTAAGCTTCCGACTTCAGCTCAGGTCGTGATCTCACCGTTCGTGTCGGGCTCTGTGCAAACAGTTCGGAGCCTGGAGCCTGCTTCAGATTCGGTGTCTCCCGCTCTCTCTGCCCCTCCCCCACTCATGCTCTGTTTCTCTCTGTCTGAAAAATAAATAAACATAAAAAAAATTTTTTTAAACCTCTGAGATGACAAAGTCATCAGTCCTATGGCCTCTCTACTGAATTTTCCGTTCCATGGGCGTTCACCCTATCTTTGGCAACTGGCCACCTCTCCCAATCTGCTGACACCCCATATCCCACCATGCAGTCCAACAACATGCCTACCAGGGGTGTCTAAAGAATCTTAAAGAGTATTGGACTCCTGGTGATATCGTGAAGGTCCTGAATTGGTGCATTGTGGGGAAGATGCCATCTGGAATGGTGATTTGGGAAATTCATATTCGGCACCAGAAATTTGCAACAGTTACAAAAACAGACACTTAGATCAATAGAACACAATAGAGAACCCAGAAATGGACCTAAAAATGTATGGCCAACTAATCTTTGACAAAACAGGAAAGAATATCCAATGGAATAAAGACAGTCTCTTCAGCAAGTGGTGCTGGGAGAACTGGACAGTGAGATGCAGAAGAATGAACCAGGACCACTTTCTTACACCATACACAAAAATAAACTCAAAATGAATGAAAGACATAAACATAAAACAGGAAGCCATCAAAATCCTAGGGAAGAAAGCAGGCAAAAATCTCTTTGGCCTCAGCTGCAGTAACTTCTTACTCAACATGTCTCCAGAAGCAAGGGAAACAAAAGCAAAAATGAACTATTGGGACCTCATTAAGGAAAAAACCTTCTGCACAGTGAAGGAAACAATAAGCAAAACTAAAAGGCAACCAACGGAATGGGAGAAGACATTTGCAAATGACATATCAGATAAAGGATTAGTATCCAAAATCAATAAAGAACTTAGCAAACTCAAGACCCAAAAAACAAATAACCCAGTGAATAAATGGGCAAAAGACATGAATAGACACAACTCCAGAGAAGACATCCAGATAACCAACTGACGCATGAAAAAATGCTCAACATCACTCATCATCAGGGAAATACAAATCAAAGCCACAATGAGATACCACCTCACACCAGTCAGAATGGCTATAATTAACAACTCAGGCAACAACAGATGTTGGCGAAGATGTAGAGAAAGAGGAACCCTCTTGCACTGCTGATGGGAATGGAAACCAGTGCAGCCACTCTGAAAAACAGTATGGAAGTTCCTCAAAAAGTTAAAAATAGAACTATCCTATGACCCAGCAATTGTACCACCAGGTATTTATGCAAGGGATACAAGGTATCCCTTGATATGCAAGGTATGCTATTTCAAAGGGGCACATGCACCCCAATGTTTGTAGCAACACTATTGACAATAGCCAAAGTGTGGAAAGAGCCCAAATGTCTATCAACAGATGAATGGATAAAGAAGATGTTGAATATATATATATAATGGAATATTACTCAGCAATCAAAAAGAATGAAATCTTGCCATTTACAACAATGTGGATGGAACTAGAGGGTATTAGGCTTAGCGAAATTAGTCAGAGAAGGACAAATATCACGTGACTTCACTCATATGAGGACTTTAAGACACAGAACAGATGAACACAAGGGAAGGGAAGCAAAATAATATAAAAACAGAGAGGGGGAGAAAACATAAGAGTCTCTTAAACATAGAGAACAAACTGAGGGTTGCTGGAGGGGGCTGGGGGGATGGGCTAAATGGGTAAGGGACATTAAGGAGGACACTTGGGATGAGCACTGGGTGTTATATGCAGGCGATGAATCACTGGATTCTACTCCTGAAATCATTATTGCAGTATATGTTAACTAAGTTGGATGTAAATAATAACAATAACAATAATAATAAATAAACTTTAAAATACATACATACATACATAAAAATATTGCAAGGTTCATATGTTGAAGAAAAAAAAATATTGCAAGGCAGAAGAATGACGTTTGCAATTCCTTGTCACCATAATAACATTGCTGCAGTAATACTGGCTAGGAGAGGGAATAGTATGTGAAGACTATGGAGTTAAACACTTCCTTTCCGTGAGGGCAAATCTCACTGGAAAAGTAAAAATAATGTCAGAACACAATCACAAACTACAAACTGAGGAAGTGTTGTGGCAGAAGAATACAAAATTGGTATAAATGGTTTTAAATAAGAACCCATAAAAAAAAAAGAAAGAAAAGAAATCTTCAAGAGTTACGTAAGACAATTTGTTGATCTAACACAAGAACACCCTGGCTCCCACCCTCCGTTAGCGAGAGGCCATCTGGGAGAAGGGTGCCTGCTATGCTGTGTCCGTGAAAAGTCACAAGAATATGCCTGCCATGGTTTGGAAGTCCTTCCAGGCTTTCCTTTTCCAAGACCTGTGTAGTTCTCCAACAGTGAATTTCTTGCTTTAGTGCCCATCTTGTTTTATTCTTTTTATCTAAACCCATAGATTTTTGGTTTTGGACCAACTGCCCCAACTCAGGCCTTGCCTCACCTTCAGGGCATCACTTTTTGAATTTTCACATTGGTTCCATACATCAGCTTACTTAAGAAGCCCGTCTCACACCCCAGGCTATTACAGGCAAGGGCTCTCCCTCATGTGACCAAAACCTGACTGGGGAGAAATATTGGATATCATTTACACGGTGGGAATAAGAACAACACAATTATTTTCACCCCATTCATTTTCCATTCTCCAACCAGAGTGTTTTTTTTAAAAAAAGAAAAACTGATTATCGTATGTTCCTGATTAATGTGATGCTTCTTACTGTTCTTAAGATACAGATCTAAATTCCTAACCCCGCTTGCCCCTTCTGCCTTCCCTGCTTGACCTTCCAGCAACTCCCTCATCACTCCCCCAGCAGTCCTGGCCTTCTTGACCTCCCTGACCTTCTCTACCACTCTCTTCTACCTGACACCTCTCTCCCTTCTGCTCCTGGAGACTAGGTTCCTCTCCTTCACAGCACCCAGCCCACTGCGATTTTACACCGATTCAGGTTATGATTTGATTCACAGTTGTCCTTACCTTATGACTATCGGTTCTCTGAAGTCAGTGAATGCATCTTGTAACCCACTAGCCTATCCCCAGAGCCTGCTATGTAGTACCTCGTCAACTGAACATTGTTTAAAAACACACTTCTCTCTTGCTTCATATGCTAGTAAAACACTAATTATTTCAAACAGACTCACTCAGAATGAGAACTTGCATTATATTAGAGCAATCATATAGCACTGGTAATACACAAGGTTTAGTTTGTTCTCTTAAAAAGATGATTGAAATCTTGGGGCGCTTGGGTGGCTCGGTCGGTTAAGCGTCCGACTTGGCTCAGGTCATGATCTCGACATTCATGAGTTTGAGCCCCGCGTTGGGCTCTGTGCTGACAGCTCACACCCTGGAGCCAGCCTCAGCTTCTGTGTCTCCCTCTCTCTCTGCCCTCCCCTGCTCCTGCCCGGTCTCTCACTCTCTCAAAATAAATAAACATTAAACAAAAATTTAAAAGATCATTGAAGACTTCATGATAGACTTCCAAGGCCCTAAAAAGCTATGAGCTTTCATTTCTTGTGGACACATTGATAAAGAGCAAAGAGCACAAACATTCTGTATCCTTTCATTACAGAGTATCCCAAATGCTTACCTGAGACCCAGATACCCCATTATTACCTCACAATATTAACCCATAACATAGGGGTCCAAACTCCACAATAGGGAAGCTCCCTCTAAGCCAGGGTTTCTCCAACCACAGCACCACTGACATTTGGGGCTGGATAATTCTTTGTTGTAGGGCCTGTCCTGTGCACTGTACGTTTTCTACTGTAATATCAGTGAAAGAACTCACCCCCTTCACAAATACTGGTTCTAGGGACAGCTGATTTAGAGGAATATATATAAATTCATTTGTATGTATGAAATAATAATCTCCACAAAATCTAGCAAAGCTAACGAAAATCTAAATCCACAGATATATGAAACAAAGCTTCATTTTTTTCAAATATTTTTGTGAATAATGTCTAGCACAGTCAATTGTGGCATCATTTCAGTCCTTACTTGTCCAATAAGACAAGTTAAGTGGAATTATTTTTGCTTACTTAGACTTCACATCTAAAAATTAAATAAGTCTGGAAAATCAAACCAAAACCAAATTTCAATATTCACACTCATATTTCTATCTTTGGGGAATTTCTGACACTTAAGCCAGAGCAGTTTTAAAAGCACTTATTACATGATTAAGTCACTTGTGGAGTTTGTTGCTTCTCATACTGGGGGTTTTTATTTGTCTGTTTTTGCTTTTTATTTGTGGAAGAGAGGTACATGTGGTTTTAAAAGGGACAGTGGCTTACTTCGAACGTGAAACAACTTGTGGATTTGCTATAAACAGCAAATACGATAGCAAATATGACTATTGTTAAGGTCTGAGTTGGCTTTTGACATCTAAACTTCACTAACACTTTGGCCATTATTTCAGGTCAGGTGACTTTAGTGTTGTTTTGGGCCAACCTTTAGAAGAAAAGGAAAAGAGTAATAACAGCTACTATGTTGTATGCACCGTATTTTATCACTGTTTTTCAGTCATCACTCACTGAATCGTCACAACAATTCTGAGAGATGGGAGCCCCCATTTAACAGAGGAGAAAGTCCAAACCCTGAAAGACTAGTGCCCTACCTATGAAGCTAAGATGGACAGGGCAGAGCCCATTGCCCATGCACGGTTTTAAACAGCATCCCAGAGGCACTCTGCAACTGCAGCTGGGTGTGTATTTGTCAGTGAGGGCTGGTGATATAAATCACTGACTAAATAAGACTAGTACCCCATTATCCGTCTTCCCTCCCCATTCCCCGACTTACCTGATGTCAATATAACAGTACTTGTAGAAAGCCAGTCTCAGATCATCGAACATACAAACAACTTTTCTTCTAAATTGATAGTTTCTACGACCAGTATCTGGGAAGGAGATGAGCCCATGCTCTTCCCTATCATGTAGGAGAAAAATTCTGGGTCTTATGTATCCTTTCTTTCTCGTTTCACTCTCATCGTGGAAAGCAATGGCTTGGCTGATTTTCCTTGTTTGCAAAGAATTACCTCTCAGATAGATTAATGGCTTTCCTTTCTAAAAATTGTATTATGATGATGACCTAAAATGGTTTTTACTTTTTAAAAAAGTTGTTTTTTTTTTTCCTCTGTCTCTCTGAAAATAGATACACCGAAAAAAGGTTAAGATTGGGTTTGGCACTCTTATCCATAGAGAATAAGAATCCTTCTGTCAATCCTCTAAATATTTTCAGAATGAGTTCTAAATTCTCTTTTCAGGGAAAGTTCAAATTCCTTTTATACCATAAGGTACATTTTATTTGATTTTATTTTACTTAGCTGCTGGGATTGTTTTCTTGAAGAACAACAGCAACAAAAAATGTTAATGCCTCTGAGCTTAAGAATTAAGGGTTCTTATCACATTTTAAACAATGAGGAAGTATGATTTCAAGATGAGCTAAAATGGAAAATGTAGTTATATTTAAGTAGTATCTCATCAATAGCGTGGAAAAAGAAAAGTCGTTTTAAAAACACAACATCGCCACCTAGTGTTCTGCATAAAAATAAAAAAAACAGTTAAGAAAGCAAATGGAAGAATTTCCCCTTCAATCCTGTTAAGGGGGTGGTCTAATAAATACATGTATGCATAAATAAGTAGGATGAAATTTACCACACAGCAAGGCCCACTATAGCATAAAGTTGGGGGTAGGATTCAAGAAACCAATAAGTCATTCCATACTGTGAATGGCATTTTTACAGATATTTGTCTGCAAGTGTTTTAAAAATGTACTTGTCTCCCCACTAGGATTCTTGCCCACATTCTCTCCACAAATAGTCCGTGCTGCCTGTGTCCACAGAGTAGAATATAAAAAAGTAATATGTTGGAGTTAAAAGGTCCTTACGGAACATCTCGTCCAGTCTCTGCATGTTATAGATGAGGACACTCAGCTCCAGGGAGATGAAGTGGCAGCCAAGTCCCCACACATCCAGTCATGGTGGAATTGGGACATTAATCCCATCTCAGGAGCGTACATCTATTTAGCCCTCCAGTACTCCCCTATGTTTCAATTTAAGCATGGCTTGTCAATGTCAGTTACTGAATAAGCTCTAAATTCCCTTACCTGGTTTTCAGTGTCCACATCCTTATGCTTCATACCCAGGCTCACAGACTCACACGGTATGACAGACACCACATGGTGGAGCACAGTAGAAAGTGGCGGGGACTGTGTTTAGCTGGCATGGCCTATCAAAACATTTGTCATGGGGTTTACTTCCCTTTCAAACGCTTTAGAAGAGGTAGTACGGTGTTATGTGTATTAGCCCAAGCTAACTAACTGTCCAAATATCAGAACCATAGTCCTCTGGTGACCCACAGTCCTGGGGTGACCCTCAGTTTGGGGGGTGACAGTCCTGGCCAGCCTGCGTGCTAGAGGCCGCTGCTCTAAGTGCTCCTGTTACTCATATCTCAACCAATGCTCTTATCTTTTCTAGTGATCATATACTGAATGTCAGGAAGAAGTTTGCACTGGAGAAAATAGGGGACTGTTGAAGCAGGACAGAAGTCAGAAATGGGCTCTCATTGGTAAAGATAAAGGTATTCAAGATATGTGAAATAGCTCAAATATTCTAGACACCGTCCATCTTTGTGTCAATAGGATACAAGTACCCAGAGAGGCCGGTATCCTTCGTCCTTGCAATAACATCCAAGGCTTTACCTCCAAGGAGCCCTGTGTCTGACCATCCGTCACCCAATGCCAGCCAGCAGCCTAGAGAATCCTGCCCTGCAATGTTCTCTTGCCAATCTTGCATTAACCCTTGATGGAAAGTGACGGCCTGAGCCCCAAAAAGAGTAAGTCAAGTGGTTTCATCAAACTCATAGGAAAAGTTTTTCAGTGGTTTTGTGTCTGCCAGTTAAAGAAAGGTTGTTCAGTTAATGTCGGTATATGTGGCTGAATTTTTTCTGAGGCTTGCTCTTGGTAATGAAGGAAGTAGGAAGGTTTGGAAGAAGCTATCCCTCCTCACACATGTCAACTTCTTCAGTGACTACTTCAATCCACCAAGAAGAGATTAAAAGCTAGTCGGCAGCCAGATTGGCTTAGGTCTTTTCTCAGCAGAATTAAAAATTATATTTATCAAAATCACTGTGTCATTCAAGCAAGTCCCATTCATGAGATTACTTGGCCTCCAGGTTGGCCTTCATTCTCTCTAGACCCACCTTGCTCTTTCAGCCTTGGCTCCCATTGTTCCTCCATGTATATCCACACAAATGCTCACAATAGCCTCCTCATACTATTATAAGAATGGATGCTATTTAAGCACATGCAAGACCAGCTACATAATTTGTGGGGCCAAGTGAAAAATGAAAATTGGGGTCCTCTTGCTCAAAAGTCATGAAGAATTTCAAGATAACATGGAAGCACATTAGCCAAGCATGGGGCCCTTCAAATCATGGGTCCTGTGCAGTTGAACGGGTCACACACCCATGAAGCCAGTCCTGGCCCCACGGAATACTCCTTCATCTCCACTCTAAACTTAGCAATTCCAGAAGCCAACCTCACACTCATTTATTTATTCAACAAACTCTTTGTGAGGTCCAGGCTCTCTGGTAGCCTGAGGATACATAGGTGAAAAGACACTGCTTCAGAGAGACCTCATTTCACCTTCTCCATGAATCCCATTGGCCACACCCACATCTCTCCTTTGGACCCCCACAGCAGTACCAACAGTGAGACACATTTGTGCATTTTATTATGTTATGACCACAGGCTTCCACTCAAGTCTAGTTTCCTTAACTGGATCATAAGCTTCTTGAGGCCAACAAGTATGTAATATTTTTTGTACCCTCTGCAATTAGATGTTTCCTGAATGCTTAAATGAATAATCCCCCAAAGGCCAGGTAGGAAACAACAAGACACATTTCCAGACCAAAAGTTAGCGTTTCACATTTTTCTCACTTGAATAATGGCATCTGCTTTCAACACCTGGTTCTGTTTTGCCAAATGACTAAATTCATTTTCCTAGATAACCAGGCCCTCAGATACTACATATTGTCCACCAACTGTGTGCCAGGTGTGGACTTAGTACAGAGACTACAATAATAATCAGACAAACAAGGTCACTACCTTCACAGACCTCCCATTGTAGCTTTAAGCTAAAGTCAGAACATTGACCAATAACTCTTTGAAGATATGAGCCTTTTCATAGATTTAAATGTCAATATACCTTCTTTTAGCTCTAATTAATATGATTTATAATACATGATAAAGGAAAAGAGGAGTTCATTTTCAGAATTTTTGCCTTTACTTCCTCCAATTGCCTTCTATAACCCCAACACTATTCTTTTTCAAACTTTACTGACCCTTTGGTGTCAACATACAAGTTGTTTCTGGAATAAGAAGGGGATGAAATGCTTACATACATGAAGAACACATAAAAATGTAGAGGGTTCAGAGACACTTGGTGGCATGGTCAGTCAAGCCTCTGACTTTGGTTCAGGTCATGATGTCATGGTTTGTGAGTTTGAGCCTTCATCAGACTCTGCTGTCCGCACAAAGCCTGCTTCAGATCCTCTCTCTCCCTCCCTCTCTCTGTATCTCCCCTGCTTGTGTTCTCTCTCTCTCTCAAAATAAATAAACATTTAAAAATTTTTAATAAAAAAATGTAGAGGATTCTTTGCAAGGGCCACCCTAACACAGTACACAAGCTGTGTGGTTTACAACGGAAATGTATTGTTTCACAATAAATTCTAGTTCTGGAGACTGGAAGTCTGAGATTTCATTGTCAGCAGGACTGGTTCTTTCTAAGGACTGTGGGGAGAATCTGTTCTTGCCTCTCCCCCACCATCTGGTGCTCTGCTGAAAATCTTGGGTGTCACTTGACTTATAGATTCAACACTTCAATCTCTGTCTTCATGCTCACAGGAAGTTCTCGTGTGTGTGTGTGCGTGTGTGTGTGTGTGTGTGTGTGTGTGTGTGTCTAAATTTCCCCTTTTTATAGTGACTCTGGTAATATTGGATTAGGGGCCCACCCTACTCTGGTATGACATCATCTTAACCTAACTAATTATATCTGCAATTACCTTATTTCCAAATAAGGTCATATTCTGAGTGATAAGGGAACTCATCATGGATGAGGGAACTCAACCATACATGTAATGAGATGGAAATGCAAGGAACAGCCACAAAGAGTGGAAGGAGATATATGATTCTTGGATAGGAGAAGAATTCTTTGTAGTTAAGACATCATCTCTGATATGATATAATAAGAACTAACCGCCTGTGTGAGGTATTGATCCCACCTGAGAATCATAGAAAGAAAAGGATAGGGAAGAATAGGAAGGAGAAGAGAGAGAAGAATTAGATTAGAAATAGTACAGAAGAGACACTTCTGTCCAGCAACCAGAGGGGTTGAAGTTCAAATCAGAAAGGCACTGTAGTGAGATTCCAGTTGGGTAACAAGTATACATATATTCATGCACATAGACAACTTATGGTTGTTTAGTAAATGATATATAATTAGCTCCATGGAAACCCACAGTCAATTTAAAGAAGAACCCAAGCCATGTGAAACCAAATGACTCATGTAGTCAAGATCCTGTCACATGGGTAGACCAGATGAGGCCCTCTCCATGGCAAAGTAGGCAGGCATAGGCCTGCCCTGTTCTGCTTGGACACATCTACACACTTTTTAGTTTTACTGTTTTTATTCTGTCGCCAAGAAAATAATACTGCAGCTGCCATGCCTTACCAAATACCACATTTGTTCCTAAAAGCCCACACATACCATTCCAGAGATATGTTACCACATCCTTGTAGGTGCAAGGGTAAAATATAACTTCAGTTCTTTCCCCGCTAAACAGAAAATCTGACCCCCTCAGCACATTCAAAGCATTACCTTCAAGAATCAGGGGTTTGCCCACCTTTTAACCAGCTGTTAACAAGTCTTCAGGAGGGCTTCCTATCATCCCTGGTTGAGGGGTACTAGGCAAGGGGAAGGAAAGTCTTATTTTCTCAAGAAGGGTAGAGTAATGCTGGCAAGAGGCAGCATTATAGTATATTTCCACTGTATCTTCCATGAGGCTTTCTCAGAACCCCATCTTAAATATAAGTTAATGATATTCTGTTTGACCAAAACCAGGGTCGAGATCAGGAGTTGAACCAACCTCTGATCTCATTTCTTTTTCCATACCTCATATCTCATTTCCTTTCTTTATCTCATTGTCCTCTCTGGGGCTCACCTTGTCTGTCTCATTCACCTGAAACTTATTTATCTTCTTGTGTCACCATGTTTTCATGTGTGCATGGTTTGGATCCACAACTGGCTACTCAGACAATCATCCCATATCAGCCCGCTCTATACACTGTAGAATCAATTTTCTTGAAACATGGCTTCCTTATTTCAAAAACATCAACTCTTCATGCCTGAACACAGAGGCAAGTAGCAACGTTTCCCTGCAGAATTAAGGACATTACTGACAGCACTAGCAGGTATTAGGGCTGCTCAGAGCCAGGCACCCCACCACGCTGCTCACACAGCAGGCCACCTTCACAGCAACTCTGTGGGGCAGGTATTGTCACCATGCCCACTTTACAAATCAAAACCAGCTAGGACTCTGAGAGGTGAAGTCACCTGCCTAAGGTCACACAGTGAGGAAGGGTTGGAAGCATGATCCAACTTCTAACAGATTGACCCCGAACTTCACAACTTTATAGACTTGACTGCTACCACAAATAGATTGATGATAGATGATAGCTAGATAATAAGATAGACAGATAGACAAGATAGATAGATGATAGATAGATAGATAGATAGATAGATAAACAGACAGAAGATAAAAAGACAGACAAGTATATACACACACACACACATACACACACACACACACACACCTACCTGAACCTCAGAATTTTTTTAACTATCTCAAGTGTATGAACATACCTTGTCACAGTAAAAAGGTCCACCAAATATAAGCTTGCATGAGACCAAACCCATCTTCTATTTGACTACGAAGTCTAATTTCTAACTATTACAACTTCTAATCCTTCCAGCTTTGGTCTTAATCACCTTTATCAACCTCACTCCTCATAATTCCCTGCTCCCACTCAATTACTTTAGCCACAATGCCACAAATATCCATACCATTGTCGCCATGACTCTCTGGCCTGGACCGAATGTGTCCTCCTTACACTATCTGCTCATCTCCCTTCTCCCACCTCTGTGACCCAGATGAAGCTCCTCTCCCCCAGCCATCCAGGTCCACCCCCCACTCTGGTAATTCTTTCCTTAGGATACTTATGTCTTAAAACTCACCTTTTTAATTCATTAATTCATTCTGCATTCAATTGGCATGCTTTCTAAGGATACGGATAATGAAAACAATCTTTTAGCAACTTCAAGTCTAAAAGGGGAGAGCAAAAAGTCTACCAAAAACCACAATAGACTTAAGTGGTGTCACATAAAAGAATCCACAACCATACTTTCATTTTTAAAAAGTTTTTTTAATGTTTATTATTTTTGAGAGAGAGAGAGAACCAGAGAACAAGAAGGGAAGGGGCAGAGAGAAGGAGATACAGAATCGGAAGCAGGCTCCAGGCTCTGAGCTGTCAGCACAGAGCCTGATGCAGGGCTCAAACTCACAGACCATGAGATCATGACCTGAGCTGAAGTCGGCCGAGCCACCTTAACTGAGCCACCCATGCACTCCCCCCACCATGCTTTCATTTTAGAGACCGGTTGTCCCTGCCCACATAATGCTTCCCTTTAACCTCCCCCAGAACTCAGCTTCTCCTCCCAGGGTCCCTCTCCAAGGGATTTGTCCTCAGCCTTCCTTCCTTGGTCCTGCTGACCCATAGACAGAAGATGCCCTTGGCCCTGACTCTGAAGGAAACCTGAAGGCCTAGACCAGAAGCAGCAGCAGGAAGCATTTTCCCTCCTCCTTTCCTATAAACAGGGTTATTGGAGATACCTTCCTAGCTGGCTGTTTGAGGATTCTTATTTAAAAAAAATTGTTCAAGCCAGTGAAACCTACACTGTACATCCAGTTACAAAGTGCATAGACCCTGGAGCAATCTGAAGGGCACCAGGCAGGCAGAAAGGTCCTTGATGCCCAGGTACAAACCCAGCCCATGCTGTTGCCTGAGATGTCTGGAGCCTGCCCCAGCCCATATGGAGGCACCCTCAGAGGCCAGCCTGGGTCAGGGTTTCAGTTGGTCACAAGCAGATGCAGGAGGGTTCCAACACTCCTACACATGCCAAAGTCCCTTCATTCTGAGGTGTCCAGGAGTCCTGGGCCGGCCTATGAGCCCAGACCACGTGCAGTTCTGCAGACAAGGACAGTAGCATGTGACAAAGACCCAGGCTTGGGAAAGAGGCTTGTGGCGGTACCTGGGAAGGCCACGATAGTGGATGTGATTGGAAAGAGGAAGTCAGTTTATACAGAAGCTGTCACAAGCACGCTCACCTTGGCATGTGAACTTGAGCATAGGTTTTGTTTTAAAAACTATATTCCAAATGAATACCATAAGCACACTGAAGGGAAGGGGAGGGAAGGCTGACCTAAGTGACCATGCTAAACAGCACCTTGTCTAGATATCCTAAGGATTAAGAGAAAAAGAACCATATGTAAATGCTATAATCTAATCAGTAAGAGCATTTCTCACAATATAATGGATAGCAAATCTGAAACTAATTCATGCACATACTAAAATTGAGCAAACAGGGAATATTTTGAAGCTAATGAGAACCAGGTACTTCACTGTACAGAAAAGAGTTACAAACAAGGAAAGGGAGAAAGCTCAAGGGGGCCCCATGTTGGTGGATCAGAATCCGAACTGTCAGTATAAAGTCATGGTTTTCATATATATGTATATATATATATATATATATATATATATATATATATATATATATACAGGTAAGTGATAGATGCAGAAATAGAAATGTGTGTGTATGCATGGGTTAGTATGTGCACAAATTTTTCCCACTCTCTCCTGGGAGGTCTAGAAGCAGTGAAACCCAGAACTGATAAACACACTTAGTGCTCAGATTTTATTTCTAACCATATTTTACCAATTAAAAACAAGCAAACCAAACCAAACAAACAAACCAACAAACAAAAAAACATGTGCCAAAACTCAGGAAATGCTCAAAAATAAAAGGAGGCTTGAAGAAAGATCACAGGAGCGCCAACCTGAAGAAGATCCTAATGATAAGGCTGGAATCATTTGAAGAAAAAAATAGAAAGTGAAGGTATTTGCAGGCACCTGGGTGGCTCAGTCAGTCGACTATCCTACTCTCGATCTCCACTCAGTCATGATCCCAGGGCCGTGGGATCAAGCCCTGAATCAGGCTCTGCTCTGAGTGTAGAGCCTGCTTAAGATTCTCTCTCTGTCTCTCTCTCTCTCTCTCTCTCTCTCTCTCCTCTGCTCCTCTCCCCCATTCATGCTCACTCTCTCTCTCTAAAATAATTAATTAATTAATCAATCATTTTTTGTAAGTGAAGGCATTGGATTATAAACATTCATGAGTTCTCACTGATATGAATTTTTTTAATTGATATAATCAATAAACAAATGGAGGAAACAGGCGAGCTCTCCCTTATAGGAAAACTCCAAACATTAAATATAGAAGGAAAAAGGAAATAGATAATCCCCATTTGGCAACACCACAGTAATAATTGTTCCAGGAAAGATCCAGTGATAGGTGCTAAAATTACGGAGCAAAAGTTTCAGAAGAAACAGGATTTGCACAATCTCTGTGAATCTTCCCCAAAGTATTTACTAACTACAAAAGGAATGGTAGTAACCTTATGGAGAAACCTCAACTGAAACCACCCTCATCAAGTAATCAAGGTCAACATTACCAGTAGACTATATTGACATCTGGAACCTGCTGCTATGATACACTAAGAAGGACCACAGTTTCATTCTCTGGTATTCTTAACAGAAGTGTATAGCCTTAGGCTGTTCAGGAAAAAAATCAGACAAACCCAAATTGAGGGACATCCAACAAAATAACTGAGTGAAATTCTTCAAACACATCAAGGTCCTAAAAAACAAGGGGCAACCTAGAAGTTACAGACTATAGTAGAATAAGGAGAAATAAGAAACAAATGGTCTTTATTGTGTTACCAGTATTCTACTAATGTTAATTTCCCAGTGTTAGTAATTGTTCTATAGTTATGTAAAGTGTTAACATCAGGGGAGGTTGGATGAGGGATATATGGAAACCCTTTGTATTATTTAGACTTTTCTGCAAGTTTAAAGTTTGTTCAAAATAACAAGTTTTTCTTAAAGTAAGTCCAAGTGCTGTTGAGTGGATAGCTGGAAAGAATTAACCTGTGTCCATTCAAGGGTCATTCTTGCCTTGTTCATTTTAAGATCTAGCTCAAATACTTGTCACTGAACCATGTAGTCCCAAAGAAAACAAGTTTCCAGGGCACAGTCAGGGTCCTGAATTAAGTTTGCTGAAATATCTACACTTACAATTTCCTCCTTAACTCTCACACCACTACTATCCACCATTTACTCAATTTACCATATGCTCTGTTATCTTTTACTTCTGGGAAGTGTGTTCTGTCCTCCCTGTTTTATTGGGTCTTTTAATTTTACAATAGGTTGAAGGGATAAATCCCATTTTATGGCTTGCCTAGCAAGGTACTGACGTTTTCTTCTCTGCTGCCTAATTCCAAACAAATAACCACAAAAAAGCAATTTCCTTTCTATAAGCTGAAACAGTGTAAAGGTAATTCTTTGCTAGAATTTCGGAGATGAGAGCAGTTAAGGGGTATGAGCTGTCACGAATCAGACACTCACTGTACAGAACCGAGAACATTCATACCTGCAGTGTTTACTGCAGGGACCTGACTTCTCTAAGCTGCTCTCTGGATAGAAATCACCTTAGCCTGACATTTCTGACAGAATTCCAAGATGCACCTGTGGGGAGGAGGGATCATGAGAAGTCATAGGACAGAGGGAAGAGAAATGTAAGAATTAAGAATATAGCTGCCTACACAGCCAGTTCACATATAGCTTTAATTGGGCAAAGTTCTTCTCCACTTATCTGATTTGATTTGGCAACACCTTGCAATGTGTCCAAATTCTTATCCCTATTGTGCAAATAAAAAAAAAGCTAAGACACCTTGGGAAAACCTAAAGAGAGCTTAAGGGGTCCGCTCAAAGCAAAAAGCAACTTAATATGGATCCAGGACCAACATTAATTCTGACAAAAAGTCCTAAATTATTCTAACATTGTTAGAATTGTTTTCTTTCTTAAGGAAGGAGTCTCCATCTATCATACGATAAGAAAGAGGTGCCCAAGATACTGGCATTCTTTCTAGAGCAAGCCAACCCAACTGCCTGGCCTCCCTGCAGCTCAATAGTTATATCCTCTAGAGCTGAGGTGAATGGGGGTCACATATATGCCCATAGATGCCACACAGCCCAGAGCAGTGTTGAATACAACCAGCTCTGAAACTTGGCAAAGGAGATACAGACTGGCTTTCCAAGTGACAGTAACTAACGTTGCTCTCACATACAAAGGTCAATTCCCAAACCACATGGTTTTTGTCAGTCAAATGTATGCAGTCCCCATGACATGAAAAGTCCTGTTTCTCCATCACCCCTCCTTGTACTTGGATTTTGTCTTTGGGTGAGCACAAAGGAGTCCTTTAGATGAAGGCCATAAACCCATAAAATGTAATGGAACCCATCAAAGTTACAGCAGAACCACCAGCTACCAGGGAAAGATCAGGAGAAGTAAAGTGTTGGCTGTGGACCTTATTTGATTAATGAGGGACAAACATCCTGGTATCAAAAGAACAAGAACTTTGGATTTAACAACTTAACTTGCAACCACATGTCAGAGGTCTGTCCTGGGCTCAGCTCTATCTCCTCCAAGTCTCCTTCTTCCCAAGAGATTGGTGCTAGGGCTTAAAGGAGATGATTTACAAACAAACAAACAAAAATTCATTGATCTTAAGCCATTAGCACATGCTTATTCTTCCTTGAGCTTGTTTCCCTAAATTATATATCTGGTAAAACGTTTAAGTAGATACCAATGCCAAAGCACAGCTGTGTGGGTAAACTCCTAAATACACACAAAAAGAAAAGTTGTTCCTATTTCTTCCTATTGCAGAGTATAAAATGGTGCTTCTCAACCACAAGTCTTATAGGCAAGCCACAGGCTAGAACAATGATTGTCTTACACATATGGCCCTTACTGTTGTCAGAGCTCATTGTAAACTTCTTTCAATTTGAAAGCACAAATTAAAACAGGTGTGCAGGAAGCAGAAACGTATGGTCTTTATGGATCCTTAAAAGCCCTGTGCTGTTAGCTTCTCTAGCAATTGTCTCTGTTTCAGCTCTTCCCTGCAGGTTGGGCAATTTTGCTGGTTCACAATCAAAACGCTGGTTGCTTCCAATATGAATACTAATGACATTTGACTGAATGTTTGTTTATCCTGAGATAATCAGCTAATGATTTCTATTTGAAAATGTGTGTACAAATAATTACATACATCACAGAAAAAGAAACACAAGGGTGTTCGAAAGTTTTTCATTTTAATAACTACTAAACACAGCAAGATGAAAAACATTCCTTCTCCTTGCTGTGATGAAATGCAAGCTTATATATTTGAGGACAAATAGGATGCCATAGAGTTTCAAAACTTTAAATCAGAATATATCAGAAACTTCCCATTAAATTAGCAATATTTTTAGGTAATATTCAATGATAGGAAGTGAAATGAAACAAGCAGGCTTACTTCTTGCTATCAGAACTGAAATTTTGCAGAACCATTCAGGAGAGTAATTTGGCAGTATATCTCAGGACCCTTAAAACTGCTCTTACTTTGCAGCCAGTAATTTCTATTTTTAGGAAATATTCTAGAGAAATACTCCTAAATATACAGAAAGGCTCCACACACAATGGGCCTTACCACAGCATTCTTTATAATAGGGGAATATTAGAAATGATTAAGAGGATATAAGACAGTGAGATCACTAAAATGGCAAAATAAAATTTCCCTACTGTCTTCCCCAAAAAGAAAACCAATTTTAACACACATAGTAGAGGACATTTGTGGAAGTTCAGAAGTACAGAAGAGAAGTTCCAGAACATTGTTGGAGAAAAAAAAATGGACAAAACTAAAATTGGACAAAAAAAGAATTGGAGCAAAAAAAAATTGGACAAATATCCAAGATTGGACACATCAGAGAAGGTTAGAGGAACAGTGTCATTTCACCCATGTTTCTCTTCCCCAAGGTGGCACAGCTTAGTACCAAGAGAGACTTTCTCAATCCACAATCTCTCACAAGGGGGAAAGTGAAGGCAATGAGTGAGCACCTGGCTTCCACGGCTTTGCAGAACACTGCCAAAGAAGCCTATTTCTTCCTTGCCCTATGCAGAATATGATGTGTGCTGCATGACTTGGGGTGGGATGGGCTGGGAGAAGAGCAGCCAGGGCTCTCAGAGGACATCTAACACATGTGGGTCCTACTAACTACTTGAGGAGTCCATCAGGAAGCCTGCTCTTGAGTCACTGGGAACACCTTGCCTGTGGATCACCCCAGCTTGCCCACAAACACCCCAACATTACACATGCCTCACCCACACAAATTCCCACCCTGTGGTTGGCTCCCTGTGTTTGCCCTTAAGGGAGGCAAGTGCAAGTTTTTGCAGATAGCTAGTAAGCAGGCACAGAAAGTCAGCCAGATTCTGCAGGAATGGGAGAAAAATACACAAATCTGACATTTAGCAATGCCCTAGAGAAAGCCCCCAATCTGGTTTTGCAAGATCTAGAAAGGACATACAATTTTAAGAAATATCCCCCAAGAGGGAACAAGAAATGCAGAGCAAGCATATCCAAAGAAACTATTGGAGAAAGCTTCAGAATCCCTAGCAGGGCTGGGAGAAGGTATTTCTTTCCTGAAAGTAGTCAGCAAAGAATGAAGGAGGTAACTGCTTCTACAAATGCAAACACATGAATGCAAGACTTCAAGGAGCATGAAAAAACAAAGAAACATACCACCAAAGAACACAATAATTTTCCAGCAACCAACCCCAAAGACACAAAGATCTGCAAGTTACCTTGATGAAGAATTCAAAATAGTGGTTTTAAGGAGGTTCAGTGAGCTATGAGAAAACACAGAAAGACAATTCAGTGAAATCAGAGAAACAACATATGGAGAAAATGGGAAGTTTAACAGAGAGCTAGAGGTCATGAAAAGGAAGCAAACAGAAATTCTGGAACTAGAAAACCCAGGGAATGAAATGAAAATGCAATAGTGAGCATCAATATCAAGTTTGACCAAGCATTAGAAAGAATCTGTGAAGTCAAAGACAGGTTATTTGAAATTATCCAGATAGAAGCAAACACAGAAAAAAGAATGAACAAGACTGAAAAAAGCCTACAGTAATATGAATACCACACTCTATGGGATACCATTAAGAGAAACAATCTACACATTATTGCAGTCCCAAAAAGAGAAGAGAGGTATAAAAGAAAGAAAGGCGATTTAAAGGAATAATGGCTGAGAACTCCCCAAATCTGAGGAGAGATGTGAACATTCAACTTTGTGAAACTCATAGATTTCCAAAAAGTTTCAATCCAAAGAGTTCTACTCCAAGGCACATAATAAAACTATCTAAAATCAAACAGAAAGGTAGAGTTTTAAAAGCCGCAAAAGAAAAAAAAAAACTTACCTACAGGGAAATCCTTATAATGCTATAAACAGATTTCTAAGCAGACACCTTATAGGTCAGAAGAGAATTGGATACTATATTCAAAGTGCTGAAAAGGAAAAGGGACAACCAAGAATATTTTACTTAGCAAAGTTGTACTTCAGAAATAAAGGAGAAAGAAAAGCTCTCCTTTTAGAAAAAAAAAAAAAAAAGTTGAAGGATTTAATCACCACTAGACCTAAAAAGAGTTCTTCAAGCTGAAATAAGACATTAATTGCTAACATAAAAACATATGAAAATATAAAACACAATGTTAAAGGTAAGTATATAGTTAAATCAAGAATACTACATTACTGTAATATTGTGATGTATTAATCATTTAACCCTAGTATAAAAGTTAAAGAACAAAAGTATTAAAAAGAACTGTAGCTAAAATAATTTGTTAATACATACACAATATAAAAAGATATAAATTGTGGCATCAAAAACACAAATGGGGAGGGATAAAGAGTACAGTTTTTGCATGCAATCAAAGTTAAGCTTTTATCAGCTTAATATAAGTCTAACATTTCTAAGATGTTTTATGTAAGCCTCATGGGAGCCACAGAGCAAAAACCCACAGTAAACAAACAGAAGATAACAAGAAACTTAACACTAAAGAGAATCATACATCCACAAAGAAAGGCAGCAAAAGAGAGGCAAAAAAAACAAGGGAAATGCAAAACAGCCAGAAAGCAATTAATAACATAGCATTAGTAAATCTTTACCTATCAATAAATACTTTAAATATAAATGGACTAAATTCTTCAGTTGAAAGGCATAGACTGGCTGAATGGATGGAAGAGAATTTTTTTTAAAAAAGATACAACTATATACTAACAAGAAACTCACTTTAACTTTAAGGACATGGGCTCAAAGTGAAGACATGGAAAAAGATATCCCATCCAAATGGAAAACACTAGAGAGCAGAGGCAGCTTTACATACATCATTAAAAAAAATAGACTTTAAGTCAAAAGTTGTAACATGCGACAAAAAAGTCATTATATAATGATAAAGGAGTTAATTCATCAAAAGGATATAAAAATTATAAATATATGCACCCAACTTCATAGCCCCTAAATATATTAAGCAAATACTAACAGATCTGGAGGGAAAAATAGACAACAATACAAATATGGTAGGATACTTCAGTGCTCCACTTTCAACAATAAATAGATTATCCAGACAGAAAATTGATAACTTAAATAAAAATATAGACCAAATGGACTTAGCAAACATATATACAATATTCCATACCAAAGCAACAGAATAGATATTCTTCTAAAGTACACACAGAACACTCTCCAGGTAAATCATATATTAGGTCACAAAACAAGTCTTAGCAAATTCAAGAAAAGAGAAATCATATCAAGTATATTTCTTGATGTCAACAGTAGGAAAGTAGGAATTAATAACAATTGGTATATAATAGTATATTAGTTTCAGGTGTACAACATAATAATTTGATATATGTATACACTACAAAGTGATCACTACAGTAATCTAGTTACCATCTGTCACCATACAACTGATCCTCTTCATCCTTTTCCCCCACTCCCTAACCTCCTTTTTCTCTGATAACCACTAATCTGTTCTCTGCATCTATGAGTTTTGTTTTGGTTTGTTTGTTCATTTGTTTTGTTTTTTTAGATTTTACACATAAGCAAAATCAAATGGTATTTGTCTTTGTCTGAATTTATTCACTTAGCATAATACCTTTAAGGACCATCTTGTAATTGCAAATGGCAAGATTTCCTTCTTTTTATGACAGAGTAGAATTTCATTGTGTATATATACCACATCTTCTTTATCCATTCACCCATTCATGCACACTTAGGTTTCTATATCTTGGATATTGTAAATAATGCTGCAATTAACATGGGCATGCATACATCTTTGTGAATTAGTGTCTTTGTTTTCTTTAGATAAATACTCAGAAGTGGAATACCTGGATCTTATGATAGTTCTAGTTTTAATCTTTTTAATAACTGACATATTGTCTTCCATAGTGGCTCACCAATATACATTCCCACCAACAGTGTACAACTATTTTCTTTTCTCCACAACCTCTTCAATGCTTGTTATTCCTTGTCTTTTTAATACTTGCCATTCTGGCAAGTATGAGACAGCTTGTTGTGGTTTTGATTTGCACTCTTCTGATGATTAGTGATATTGAACATCTTTTCATGTGCCTGTTTCCCATCTGTACATCTTCTTTGGGAAAATGTATATTCAGAAACTCTGCTCATTTTGTAATCAGATTATTTGTTTTTTTGTTATTGAGTTATATAAGTTCTTTATATATTTTGGATAATAAGCCCCTTATTAGATATATGATTTGCAAATATCTCCTTCCACTCAGAAGGTGGTCTTTTTATTTTGTTGATAGTTACTTTCACTGTATAGAAACTTTTTTTTTTAATTTTTTTTTCAACGTTTATTTATTTTTGGGACAGAGAGAGACAGAGCATGAATGGGGGAGGGGCAGAGAGAGAGGGAGACACAGAATCGGAAACAGGCTCCAGGCGCTGAGCCATCAGCCCAGAGCCTGACGCGGGGCTCGAACACACGGACCGCGAAATTGTGACCTGGCTGAAGTCAGACGCTTAACCGACTGCGCCACCCATGCGCCCCTGTATAGAAACTTTTTAGCTTGATGTAGTTTCATTTGTTTATTTTTGCTTTTGTTGCCACTGCCTTTGTAGAAAATTCAAAAAAATATGTTGACAAGAGTGATGTCAAGCTTGCCATCTATGTTTTCTTCTAAGAAAAGAAAGAACCCTTCAAACTCAACAAGAAAACAAACAATTCAATTTAAAAAGACACCTCATCAAAGAAGAAATACAGATAGCAAATAAGCATATGAAAAGAAATTCCACAACAAAGGAAATTATAATAATAATGAGATACTACTATTCACCTATGAGAATGGCTAAAATCCAAAACACTGGTAACATCAAATGCTGGCAAGGATGTGGAGCAACAGGAAGTCTCCTATTTATGCTGGTGGGAATGCCAAACGGTACAATTTAGAAGATAATCTGGCAATTTCTTACAATGTTAAATGCAGTCTAATCATCTAATCCAACAATCACACTCCTTAGTATTTATCCAACTGAGTTGAAAACTTAAGTCTCCGCAAAAACCTCCACATGAATATATATTGTAACTTTGTTCATAATTCATCTTGGAAGAAACAAGATGGCCTTCAAAAGTGAATGTGAATTTTGAAAAAATATAGTTTAAATAATTAGTGAGTGGACAAACAAATCATGATCCATACAATGTAATTTTATTCAGTAATAGAAAGAAATGAGCTATGTTATGAAAAGTTATGGGGGAAATTAAAATGCATGTTGCAAATTGAAAGAAGCCAATCTGAAAAAGTTACATACTGTATGTTTCCAGTCTGGACATTCTGGAAAAGACAAAACTATAGAAACAGTTGAAAGATTAGTGTTTACCAGGGATCAGGGTGAGGGAGGAGGTTGATACATAACATAATGCGTTTGTCAAAACAGATAGAACATGCCACAAAGAGTGAAAGAATCCTAATATGAACAATGGATCTTAATAATAATGTATCAGTATTGGTTCATCCATTTCATGAAATTTACCACACCAATACAAGATGTTAATAATAGGGGAAACTGTCCGGGTGGGTAAGGAGTATTTGGGGAGTCTCTGAGCTTTCTGCTCAATTATCTGTAAACCTAAAACTGCTCTAAAACCTAAAGTCTATTAATTAAATATTTAATTTTTTTAACATTTATTCATTTTTGAGAATAAGAGAGACAGAGCATGAGTGGGGGAGGGGCAGAGACAGTGGGAGACACAGAATCAGAAGCAGGCTCCAGGCTCTGAGCTGTCAGCACAGAGCCTGACATAGGGCTCCAACTCACAGGCCAGGAGATCATGACCTGAGCCAAAGTCGGACACTTAATCAACTGAGACACCCAGGCACCCCTAAAGTCTATTAATTAAAAAAAAAACTGGTAAGGTGACAGAGTCACATCTAAAAAGTAATCAAATTGACAAATATAAGTATTTATTTATTTATTTATTTATTCCATTGGTTGGAGCCCAAGGAGATGGTGCCATTACTCCATGTGATCACCAGGTAACTACTGCCCCAGGCAGCCTCCATCCTTCAGGTGACAACCCAAATCTACTACTGAACCCTAAGTGAGCTGCATCTCCATGCCTCACTTTCCTCCACCATAAGGCCCAGAAGCAGTGTGGAATTTTCATGTTCTGGTTTCTTATGAAGTAGAGACTGCAGAGTCAGCCAGTGCAAAGACAATAGCCAGTGCATGCAAGGTGTAGGATCCTGAGAATAGATCTTTAAATGGGCCTTCTGGTAACCCTGCTAGATTCAGTCAACTCATTCTACTATATCCTTTAGTGTTACATGGTTGCCTCACTTTCTTCAAAGGAGAATAACCCATCTTTTCTCAATCCAATGCCTCTCACTTTGTACAGATGATGAATCTTCATTTTACAGACAGAAAGAAACCATTAAGCAGATGAACCCCATCTTCCTAATTCCACACATACAAATCCAGCTTTATCTCACACATCCCAGCTTATTCTCTTGTATTAACAGCAGACATGCTGTCTTTCCTCCTACCTAGGACCAGTAACTACCCCCCCCCCCATTCATTCATTCCATCACCTCCCAGCTTTTCAGGATCCTTATGCAACTATCTAATGAGTATGTGTGATTATAGATAGTAAGTCTCCCTTCTGCACACAGAGGCTTTTCACCTCAATCAGATGCATCCTACTGGCTTTAAAGTAATCATCTCCCACTTCTATAAGATCCTTCCCATTCCTTTTTACTAAGTGTCTGATACTTTAAAAAAAAAAAGGGGGGGGGGCGCCTGGGTGGCGCAGTCGGTTAAGCGTCCGACTTCAGCCAGGTCACGATCTCGCGGTCGGTGAGTTCGAGCCCCGCGTCAGGCTCTGGGCTGATGGCTCAGAGCCTGGAGCCTGCTTCTGATTCTGTGTCTCCCTCTCTCTCTGCCCCTCCCCCGTTCATGCTCTGTCTCTCTCTGTCCCAAAAATGAATAAACGTTGAAAAAAAAAAAAAACACTCCAATGTGACCCTCACTCTACCACTATCATGCTCCTTTGGCCTTTGTAAACATCTTCAAGAGGTATTTAAGAGGGTCTAGAGAGAACAACAAATTCATGTTTAAATTTTTTTTTTCAACGTTTATTTATTTTTGGGACAGAGAGAGACAGAGCATGAAAGGGGGAGGGGCAGAGAGAGAGGGAGACACAGAATCGGAAACAGGCTCCAGGCTCTGAGCCATCAGCCCAGAGCCTGACGCGGGGCTCGAACTCACGGACCGCGAGATCGTGACCTGGCTGAAGTCGGACGCTTAACCGACTGCGCCACCCAGGCGCCCCAACAAATTCATGTTTAATCCACTCCCTCTGCTAACAGCAATGATCAATGAACTATAAAAAGAAAATGAAATAGCTTATCTCAAGTAGCAAAAACAAAAATAACAAACCATTAAGGAAGACATTTGTATGAGTACATTAAAATTAAAAATAGCTGTTCAAAGAAATAAACAAAAAAAAACTGAAGGATAAAGCACAGGTTGAGAAAGTATATTTGTAATGCACATTCCTGACAAAATTAGGGTCCACAACACATGAGGAATTCCTACAAGTTAATAAGTAAAGTAACAAAGATCTCCAGATAGTAATGGGCAAAAGGATGAAATAATTCAGAAGAGGAAGGCAAATTGTCAATAAATAGTATAAAGATGTTGAACCCCAAGAACAGGATAAATAAATTAAACTATAATGAATCACATTTTACAACCATCTGAAAGGCAAATTTAGAAAGTTTGATGATGATTATGGGAAAGAAATGGAAATTCGTATGGTATTGGTAATATTCTGGAAAGCCACTGACACCATCTGGCAAAACTTCAGGCATATGACCTTATACCCCAGCATCTTCATATCTAAGAATATCCTGACACATGCATACAAGAAGATTTACTCCAGAAAGTTCAGTGGAACTCTGTTTGTAATTATAAATACTCATACACTGCTTAAATGTTCATCAATAGAAGTTGCTAAATTAGGACATATTTATAAAAATAAATAAACTTGAGCTGTATCTCTTATGAATAAATGGATGAATCTTTAAAGCATAATACTGGGGTTTTAAGTAAGTTGCTGAAAAGTATGTAACATATGTCATTTGTATACAAATTAAAGACTTAAAAAACAATATCTTGTGTCATGTATATACACATGTAAATGCAGTTATAGGATTATATATGCACAGAAATGAAAGACACCAAATTAATGATAATGGTTACCTCTGGAGAAGAGGGAGAGGGATGGGGAAAGAGTATACCAGGGGGCTCAACTACATCTTTCATTTATTTTAATCAAAAGAAAATATGATGACATGTTAAGATTTAATAAAACTGGTGGCAAGTACATGTGTGCCTATTATATTAATTTCCAAACTCTTCTACAAATTTTATATTTTAAAAATGTAATTATCATTTATGCTCTTTATATCCACCTGTTTGCTTGGCTCCCATCCTCACTACCCTCCAAATTGGCTTCCAGAATCATCATCACCCTACCAAAACTAACAATCCCATTGACTTCCTTATGTGCATTTCAGTGCATATTTTTCAGTCTTACTTGACCTACTAGCCATGATCTCTTAACTTAGATGACACTGGTTTTCTCTCTACTTCTTTGGTCATTCCTTCTTTCCCTTATTGGATTCCTCATCCTCTTCTGCTGCTGCTGAAAGTTAGCTTTCAGACAGGGGCTTCCAGTGTGACACCATGATAAACTCTGCAGACATACTTCCCAGTGAAAACAGTGAAAATTATTTTTAGAGTTTTTTTATAGGTTTATAGGATACTAGCCCTTTATCCAATGTGTCATTTGCAAGTATCTTCTCCCATTCCACCAATTGCCTTTTAGTTTTGCTGATTGTTTCCTTCATTGTGCAGAAGGTTTTTTATCTTAATGAGGTCCCAATAGTTCAGTTTTGTTTTTGTCTCCCTTGCCTCTGGAGACATGTCTAGTAAGAAGTTGCTGTAGCCAAGGCCAAAGAGATTGTTGCCTATTTTCTCCTCTAGGATTTTGATGGTTTCCTGCCTTAGGTTTAGGTCGTTCATCCATTTTGAGTTTATTTCTGTGTATGGTGTAGAAAGTGGTCCGGGTTCATTCTTCTCCATGTTGCTGTCCAGTTTTCCCAACATCATTTGCTGAAGAGACTATCTGTTTTTCCATTAGATATTCTTTCCTAGTTTGCTGAAGATTAGTTAACCATACATTTTTGGGTCCATTTTGGGGTGTTCTATTCTGTTCCATTAATCTATTTGTCTGTTTTTGTGCCAGCACCACACTGTCTTGATGACTACAGCTTTGTAACATACCTTGAAGTCCAGAATGGTGATGTTTCCAGCTTTGGTTTTCTTTTTCAACATGGCTTTGGCTATTAGTCTTTTCTGGTTTCATACAAATTTTAGAATTGTTTGTTCTAGCTCTGTGAAGAATACTGGTGTTATTTTAATAAGGATTGCATTAAATGTGTAGATTGCTTTGGGTACTATGGACATTTTAACAATGTTTGTTATTCCAATACATG
This sequence comes from Acinonyx jubatus, assembly GCF_027475565.1. Classification (NCBI taxonomy): domain Eukaryota; kingdom Metazoa; phylum Chordata; class Mammalia; order Carnivora; family Felidae; genus Acinonyx; species Acinonyx jubatus. The sequence goes on from NC_069388.1 coordinate 52,965,230, forward strand.
AGCATGGAAAGTTTTTTCATTTTTTTGTGTGTTTTATTCAATTTCTCTAATAAACTTTCCATAGTTTTCAGAGTATAGATATTTTCCCTCTTTGGTTAGGTTTAATCTTATGTATTTTATGGGTTTTGGGTGAAATCGTAAATAGGATCGATTCCTTGATTTCTCTTTTTGCTGCTTCATTATTGGTGTATAGAAATGCAACTGATTTCTGTACATCAATTTCATATACTACAACATTGCTGAATTCATGTATCAGTTATAATAGCTTTTTGGTGGAGTCTGTCGGGTTTTCCACATAGAGTATCATGTCGTCTACAAAGAATGAGTTTGACTTCTTCATTGCTGATTTGGATGCCTTTTATTTCTTTGTGTTGTCTGATTGCTGAGACTAGGACTTCTAGTGCTCTGTTGAAAAAATGTGATGAGAGGGGACAGCCCTGTCGTGTTCCTGACCTTAGGGAGAAACTTCTCAGTTTTTTCCCCATTGAGGATAATATTAGCTGTGGGTCTTTCATATATGGTCTTTATGATGTTGAGATATGTTTCTTCTATCCTTACTTTCTTGAAGAGTTTTATCAAGAAAGGATACTGTATTTTGTCAAATGCTTTTTCTGCATCTATTGAGAGGATCATGTGGTTCTTAATCTTTCTTTTATTAATGTTATATATTACGTTGATTGATTTGCAGATTATTGAATGAGCCCTGCAGCTCATGAATAAATCCCACTTGATTATGGTGAATAATTCTTCTAACGTATTATTGGATCAATTTGCTAGTATCTTATTGAGAAATTTTGCATCCATGTTTATTAAGGAAATTGGTCTGTAATTCTCCTTTTTAGTGGGGTCTTTCATTTTGGAATCAAGGTAATGCTGGCCTCATAGAATGAATTTGGAAGTTTTCCTTACATTTTTTATTTTTTTTGGAATCGCTTCAAAAGAATAGGTATTAACTCTTCTTTAAATGTTTGGTAGAATTTCCTTGGGAAGCCATCCAGCCCTGGACTCTTGTTTGTTGGGAGATTTTTGATTACTGATTCAATTTCCCTACTAGTTATGGGTGAAGATTAGTTTTTTAAAAGAATCATTTAATGTCTATGGAAATAGTCCAAAGGGCATATACCAAGGGAAGAAACAAATTTTTTTAAAAACTATGAAAATTTGATAAGAACAGCAAGAGTCTGTGGTATTTGAACTGAGACCCTTCCTCTTGGCTCCCAGCTCAGTAAAATAAAAACCCTACTGGTGCAACCAAGAGCACAGAACTCCTTCTCTCTCCAACAGCTAGCCAGAGGGCTTTCTCCACAGGAGGAGCAGGTGTCAGCATTTTTTATCCTTTCCCCAGATCCCTGCTAATGAAATAAATTCTAGGCAAGTGGTGGCAAGAAATGAGAACTCCATACTTCTTCTCAACCTCCACTCATAAGACAGAGGCTGTACCTTGAATGGCAACCAGAGCCAAATTATGGAAAGAGCCTAAATGTCCATCAATTGATGAATGGATAAAGAAATTGCGGTTTATATACACAATGGAATACTACTTGTCAATGAGAAAGAATGAAATATGGCTTTTTGTAGCCACGTGGATGGAACTGGAGAGTGTTATGTTAAGTGAAATAAGTCATACAGAGAAAGACAGATACCATATATTTTCACTCTTACGTGGATCCTGAGAAACTTAACAGAAGACCATGAAGGAGGGAAAGGAAGAAAAAAAGAGATGGAGGGAGCCAAAATTTAAGAGACTCTTAAAAACTGAGAATAAACTGAGGGTTGATGCGAGGTGGGAGGGAGGGGGGTGGGTGATGGGCATTGAGGAGGCACCTGTTGGGATGAGCACTGGGTGTTGCATGGAAACCAATTTGACAATAAATTTCATATTTTAAAAACATTTTTAAAAATGGTGAAAGTCATGGTGAAGGCAATTGAGGTAGTCTGTCCAAGAGAATTAGGGAAAGAGATACATAAGAGGGCTCCACCTTGAGTCAGAGAAAATATCAATCACTGACCTCAGAAATTATTCCTTTAAAGGAGCCTAATTTTTATGGTTAATTTCTGGAGCAATAAATGCCCAGGGGCATTGCTGAAAACAATGCAACAATCAGCCAGCAGTTAGTGGAGTTTACCATCTAAGTGTGGTCCTGGAAGGAGATAATCAAAACCAGTGCCATCCCAGGGTGAGTGCACACTCAAGACTGAGGAGCAACATCAGAGACTTAACACAGTGAAGGAGGGGGAATAGACTTCACTAAAATAATCTAGCCAGTTACTAAACAAATAAACAACAACAAGCCCAGGGATGAGGAATGGGGAGCCAGTACCCAGAGTTACTAGAATACATTATCTAAAATGTCCAGTTTCAAAAAAAACAAATAAACAAACCAAAAAAACCAGGAAAATGTGACATCAGGGGAAAAGCAAGCAACAGAAATAGCCTGTGAGAGTAACCAGATATTTGAATTTAACTGGCAAATCCTTCAAAGTAGTCATTATAATTATGTTAAAAAATGCAAGAAACTATGATTAAAGCAGTAAAGGGAGGTATGATGACCATATCGCCTTGGACACAGTATTCAATAAAATGATAGAAATTATAAAAATGAACCAAGTGGAAATTTTGGTGTTGTGAAGTACAATAACTGAAACAACAAGCTCACTAGAGGAGCTCAATAGCTGAAATGGGCTTCCAGAAGAAAGAACTGGTGAATTTGAACATTGATAGAGATGATGCAATCTAAAAGAAAAAGAGAAAAAAGAATGAACAAAACCAGCTTCTGAGATGTGGGACACTGTGAAGAACGTCAACATTAACACATAACGGGAGTAACAGGCAAAGAGAGAGACAAAGGAGCAGAAAAACTATTTGAAGAAATAATGGCTGACAAGTCCCCAGATTTATTAAAAATTAGCCTTCCTCAGAGCTCAAGTCTGACCTCTCTCCACTGCTCACTCTGTATTCTCCCTAGGCAACCTGATATATATCTGTGATAGTAGTGACTTACCTATTTTGTCTGCGTTCAGACCTCTTTAAGCTCCAGACCTCTATATCCAACTCTCTACTTCACATCTCTTATGGGCCTGAAAGGCGCATCTCTAAGGTGACCTCAAAGTTACTGTTTCCTCTCCATTTCCCCCTGTGCCATGCTAACCATAAACTGTACACTCGTGAGCCGCACTGGCCTTGCCTCGGGCCTAAGGATCCAGTGTGCTTCCTCCGCCACGAGGGCTCTGCATGCACTACTCCTTCTTCTGGAACACTCCTTCACCTCTCTCTGTGGGACCCAAGGAATTTAACAAAAACCCCCTACCCCTGGACAAGCAGAGCAAGACTAACTCCATTTTGTGCTACACCCACCATCTCATGTATAACCCCCATATGACCTACTTATTGCTTAAGACACTCCCCCACCCTAGTCAAGCCGCTGAGCACACCCTTATTGGAAACCGGCTCACATAGGAATACGGAATCCCTAACCACCAAAGAATGTAAACCCCGCCTTTTGTCCGCCAAACTTGCGCGCCGATTCTGACCAAAGTGATAGGCTAGTTCAAACAGTTACTATAGGGTAAATTGTAATTCAATTGGCCACCTGCGTGTGGACTGACATGACTATGCAACTTTCTGTGTGTGTTACAATCTCATTGGCCACTGGCCCCTATAAAACTGCTACGCCTCTTAACCTAGGGGACCAAGTCCCTGCTCCGCTGTGTTGGGTATATTTGGGCCCAAGCTCGAGCTTGCAAATAAACCCTCGTGCATTTGCATCGGTACCGGCTCCTTGGTGGTCTCTCGGATTCGAAATCAGAGGCATTACATCTCCACCTAGTAACCCCTGCTCTTCCTGGAGCAGACCTAGTGTTGCTTCTTCAGAACAGCCTTCCCTAGTACTCAAACTAGGTAAATCATCCTAAAACACGACTCAAAGCATAACGTGTTTCTTATTCACAATGCTAAACAAAGTTGCAAGTTTAATTTTATTTGTGTGATGAATTGATTCACGTCCACCTCCAATGGTATTCCAGACTTGTGTGATGGCAGGGTCCATGCCTGTTCTGATCATCCCTGTGTGTCCTGTGTCCAGCACACGGTTTGATGAGGATGTTTCAGATGGAATCAATTTACTGAAGGTCTGCTCTGAGTCATTTACAAAAGAAATCAAACCACCATCTTAATTTTTCATTTGTTGGAACAAAATGGAAACTATATAACTAGGTTTAAAATGGCATCTTTAGGGGCACCTGTGTGGCTCAATCAGTAAAGCATCTGACTCCTGATTTCAGCTCAGGTCACGATCTCATAGTTTTATAGGTTTGAGCCTCATGTCAGGCTCCACACTGAGCATGGAGCCTGTTTGGGATTTTCTCTCTCTTCTCTGTCTTCCCCTCCCCTGTTTAAGTACTTTCTCTCAAAATAAAAAAATAAACATTTTTTTAAAAATAAAATTGTGTCTTTATACCAGTAATTATGATTGTGCATGTTCTTCCACATACTTGAAATACACCGGAACGCTATAACTAGAGCTTATTTGAGAAAGGCCTACAATATCAAAATAATTCCAACTACCTCTGTCCCCCACAGAAGCCAACAAAAGGCATTAAGTTTACTAATGTTAAGTTTAATAAGACTGCTTAGGAATCTACATGAGCCTGTTCAATAGGTGCAAAATAAGGGTCTCTACCATAGCATCAGATAGTTTAATAGTGAGATTATTTATTGGAAGCTTTAGCCTAACCTAAACAACAAGTGAACGATTTAAAATTTTTATTCAGCTTGCTTCCTATACCACAAGAGTTCTATCACTTTGTAATACTGCTGTCCTAGCAGCTCACTTAGAAGTTAAAGACAGTGTGACATTATAGACCTTCGAGGCAATGAACACTTTCTGAAAATGCCTTTGGGTTTCCCCCTCCAGTCCTCCTCCAGCCTAAATGAGTTAAGACTGACACTGAGTGGGAGCGCTTGGATGGCTCAGTTGGTTGAGCATCTGACTCTTGATTTCAGCTCAGGTCATGATCTCAAGGTCATGGGATCGAGCCCCACGTTTGGCTCCTCACTGAGTGTGGAGCCTGCTTAAGATTCTCTCTCTCCCTCTTCCCCTCCCCTGCTCATACTCTGTCTGTCTCTGTCTCTCTCTGTTAAATAAACATTAAAAAAAAAGATTGACACTGAGTTAAAATGAAATGTATCAGTCAGCTTTCACTAGGTTTTACTGCAGAAACGAGCAACCCCACATGTGTAGTGTCTTACAACAAAGCTTTGTCCATCAAGTACAAATCAGCAGTACTCTGCTTCTGCTCTTCTTTACCCCCACGCATACAATGAAGGATCAGTGAGCTCTGTAATGTATCTCACTGCAGAGGAAAGAGATCCACTGCACTCTTCAATTGTCTCCACGGATGTGGGGGAGGTCCTGTCTGCTCATAAGACTCAGCTAAGGCCAATGCAAGGAAAGCGCACTTGCCACTGAGGAGGAGGTCACATAGCAACAGGTAAGGATGCAAACTCTTTTCACACAGAAAGCAGGAGCCAGTACAGTTTCACCAGAACACGGCCACCTCCATCCCTTTACTCAATGTCTGTAGCTGATCTACAGATGCAATGCAGAGTTGTAGCAACAGAGAAGCAGAAACCACAAAGCCACATACTTGCCCTCTAGCCTTTACAAGAAAAGTTTGTCAACCCTGGTCTGAAACTTAAATGAAGCCAGAGCGTGGTAATAACAGAAGACAGGTAGGTTATTGTTAGATTTTCTTTTTTTAAAAATCTCTATATACTACAAGCCTCCCCCTTCCTCCTCTGCACCCTCCTTTTACTGACTAAATCTGAGATGGACATTCCTGCCATCCCACTTTTGGTTTGCCACTGTTAATCATCATTAAATTTGGGGGGAAGCATTTGACTTTTTTGGGGTTCTTTTAAGTTTTTATTTTAAAAAAATTTTGTTTTTACATTTATTCATTTTTGAGAGACAGAGAGGGACAGAGCACAAGAGGAGGAGGGACAGAGAGAGAGAGGGAGACATAGAATCTGAAGCAGGCTCCAGGCTCCAAGCTAGAGCCCGACGCGGGGCTCAAACTCACAAACCGCGAGATCAAGACCTGAGCCGACTGGGCCACCCAGGTGCCCTTTAAGTTTTTATTTTAATTCCAATTAGTTCACAGACAGTGTTATATTAGTTTCAGGTGTACAATATAGTAGCCCAACAATTCCATACATCACTCGGTGGTCATCACAAGTGCACTCCTTAATCACCATGACCTACAACCATCCCCTCCCTCCACCTCCCTTCTGATAATCATCAGTTTCTTCTCTATAGGAGTCTGTTTCTTGATTTGTTCAAACTTGGGGGTTTTAGAAAATACAAATACTCTTATATGTTATATATTATTTAAAGAAAATTCTCCTTTGTGTCAAAAGTACATAATTATATAATCTGGACAAAGCCGTTTTATTGCATTTTTAGATTTTCTTTCTGAACTGCAAAATAGATACGTGATTTGGCTTTCTGTCAAGCACCCTAACTTTGATATGTATGTTTCTAAGTAAGAATTTGAGGGAAATGCGCGTTCCCCTTACTGCTACAGAATGACAAAAATTAGCAAGCCATTCGCTTTAGCACTAAACACTTTCCTGATGGATGTCAGGCTACAGTAAATCAAACTATGAAATGGTGAGCAACTGTTGTTGTATCCATAAATAATTTTTTTCTTAGTTTCTCCCATTCATGTCTCCACTGACAATTATGTCACAATGAATCTGACTCTACACATCTGTTCACTCACTTCAGCTTCTTCTGGTTCCCCTGGACCTTCCCCCCAACACCCACACATAATCTTGCCCTTGCTATGGAAACAAGACTGTCCTGGCTTTCCAGGGAGATAGAGGGCAATAAACAATGGAGAACTTTTTATATCATCCATCATAGGCACAGAAATGAAGCCATCAACACCCGATTCTTTAAAAATGAACCCAATGTTTATTTTTTCAAATAAGTCTCAATTATAATAAGATCCTCCACACACACATTTGCTTCTGAAAATTGAAATGGCACATCAAAAAAATTATATTACAATTCCAATTTTTTAAGAGTCATTTTTTATTTTTTGCGGTGATTTTTCCCTTTTGTAAATTTAAATTTTAGTTAACATACGTGCAATATTGGTTTCAGGAGTAGAATTCAGTGATTCATCACTAACATAACAACACCCAGTGCTCATCACGACAAGTGCCCTCCTTAGTACCCATCACCCATCTAGCCCATCTCACACCTCCCTCCCTCCCTCAACCCATAGTTTGTTCTCTATCATTAAAAGTCTCTTGTGGTTTGTTTCCCCCTCTTCATTTTCACCCCACATCCCATATGTTCATCTGTTTTGTGTCTTAAATTCCACATATGAGTGAAATCATATGGTATATTTTTTTCTCTGATTTACTTACTTCACTTAGCATAATACATTCTAGCTCCATCTGCATCATTGCAAATGGCAAGATTTCATTCTTTTTCATAGTTGAGTAATATTCCTATATATACATACACCACATCTTCTTTATCCAATCATCATCATTCAATGGACATCTGAGCTTTCTCCACAGTTTGGCTACTGTTAATATTGGTGCTATAAACATTGGAGTGCATGCACCCCTTCAAATCTGTGTTTTTTGTACCTTTTCAGGAAATACCTAATAGTGCAACTGCTGGGTCATAGGGTAGTTCTATTTTTAGTTTCTTGAGGAACCTCCATACTGTCCTCCAGAGTGGTTCCACCAGTTTGCAGTCACCAACAGTGCAAGAGGGCTTTCCATTTCTCTGCATCTTTGCCAATACCTGTTGTTTCTTGTGTTGTTAATTTTAGCCATTCTGACAGATAGGAAGTGGCATCTCATTGTGGTTTGGGTTTGTATTTCCCAGATGATGAGCGATGCTGAGCATCTTTTCATGTGTCTGTTAGCCATCTGGATGTCTTCTTTGGAAAAGTGGCTATTCATGCCTTATGCCTACTTCTTAACTGGGTTATTTATTTTTTGGGTGTTGGGCTTGATAAGTTCTTTATAGATTTTGGACACTAACCCTTTATCAGATATGTCGTTTGCAAATATTTTCTCCCATTCTGTAGGCTGCATTTTAGTTTCATTGATTATTTCCTTCACTGTACAGAAGCTTTTATCTTGATGAGGTCCCAATAGTTCATCTTTGCTTTTGTTCCCTTTGCCTTTGGCAACCTGACTAGTAAGAAGTTGCTCCAGCTGAGGTCAAAGAGGTTTCTGCTTGTTTTCTCCTCTAGGGTTTTGATGGTTTCCTGTCTCACATTTAGGGTTTTAATCCATTTTTAATTTATTTTGCGGTAGGTGTAAGAAAGTGGTCAGTTTCTTTCTTCTGCATGTCACTGTCTAGTTTTCCCAACACAATTTGCTGAAGAGACTGTCTTCATTCCATTGGATATTCTTTCTTTCTTTGTTGAAGATTAGTTGACCATATAGCTGTGGGTCCATTTCCAGGTTTTCTATTCTGTTCCATTTATCTACGTGTCTGTTCTTGTGCCAGTACTATACTGTCTTGATGATTACAGCTTCGTAATAGAGCTCGAAATCCAGAATCATGTGCTTTCAGTTTAGTTTTTCTTTTTCAGGATTGCTTTGGCTATTTGAGGTCTTCGGGATTCCATATAAATTTTAAAATTGTTTGTTCCAACCCTGCAAAAAATTCTGGTTGCATTTTGATAGGGACTGATAAGATTTTGATATGATTAAATGTGTAGGTTGCTTTGGGTAATGTGGACATTTTAACAATGTTTGTTTTTCCAATACATAAGCATGGAATGTTTTTCTATTTATTTATGTCCTCTTCAATTTATTCCATAGGTATTAATAAACCCAATGTTTAAATATTCACCACTTTCTTACAGTATAACCTTATGAACCAAAATTATCATGCTAAACCATTTTGTTAAAGTTTTTGGTACATACCCTTGTATAACACAAATTAAAATGATATTATCTTATTCAAAGCAGTCAGTTGTTTTTAGGCATTTGTGGATGAATTCTGAAAAACTCTGGTAACAATATTGCAACTAATATGAGACACAGAGTAATCTTCCATACATAAACTTTCTCTTATAGTAGCTAAAAATAGTCATAAATTTAGAGTTCATCTCCTTAAATTATGTGTTTCATCATTCATTGAGCACCTTTGGTCAAACACCTTGAAATCAGTAAGTGATAATCTAAGGAATAGCTTAGCCACAAATGGAGAATATTAATAATTTATGTTAATGTTCTTGTTCTAAGCTTTATGAAAACTCATATATCTATTACAGCATACATTCATATTCTGATATATAATGTGCTTTATTTCAAATTTCAATTTATTATTAGCAAGGATCCAAGGGATTTTATAAATGCAACTGGTTCAATTTGGTGATAATCTACACTTAAAATTTTTTATTATAAAAAATTTCAAACATAAAACAAAAGAGAGAGTGGAAAAATAGCCCCCCTACTTTTCAACATTCTTAATGCTTAAATTATTCCAGTTGAGTCATATGTACCCAAAAAGGCACCCATTCGAGTTTTTTCCTACATTTCTGCAAGTATGATTGCCTGACTATTCCAGACTCCTTTGGATTTCCCAATTCAAAGACTATCTTCCGAAACTGGCAATGAAAGATTGTACAATGAACTGAATTGAGACCCTAAAGTCATAGCCAACTGGCATTAAAGGGAACCAGCATTTTTTTAGAGAATGCATGGGAGTTTATGAAGATCAAGCCACCTTAACTATCACTATCGTAACATGTTGCCTTCCTTTAAAAGAGGAATCTTTCAATTGATTTTTATTAAAACATACCCATTTCATGCTCAAAATACCATGCAAATCTTATCACATCAAATAATTTTTTTCATTCAATCAACACATATGCATTTTGACTTGACTATGTGCTGGGCACTGTTCAAGCCACTGGGCATATAGAGGAAAAGTGAATGGTCTATGTTGTTATGGATCTTACATTCTAGGGGAAGGAGAAGAATGTTAAAGATGTCCAGCAAATATATATATTTCAGGTGCTAAGTTATTAAACTGAAACAGAGATGGGAGAAATATTTGAGTTAAGTGCTACACAATATTTTAAAAGCAGCAATATTCAAATGCTGACATATGGCATATCTACTCTTCAAATATACCCATTCACATAATTGCATTAGTCGTAGGTCTGTTAAGTTATTATTGGCCAATGAGCCCACATTCTTCAATACTTCTGAATTTACTGTCTTATAATTAAATTTAATACTTCTTTTGACATTTTGTTGACTTTTGATATTCCAAAAATCAAGTCCAACCATCAAGGAATGTGCATGGAGTATGTGTATATAACTTTATTTTTAAAACTTTCTCAAAATAACTTTAATCTAAATATATCATTATATAAAATAGACATTATTGAATCATTTCATCAAACATGTTATATCAAAAACAACTGTCACTATCTTAGTAGAATATGCTATACACTTTAGGGGAGATAATAACCATATAATTTAGTATTTAAATGAGGACATTTTTAAGATACAAACAGGGTGCCATTAGGAAATTAAATCAAGAAAATTGGATTAAGTCAGGATTTACCTGGGCACATGATTTCTATGAGTCACTTTAAATCGTCTTATTTCTAAATAGCTCTTTCCCAAGCTTAAACTTCTACCCAAAAACTCTCTTCTAAGCTCCAGGATTTTTTTTTCCAGTTTATTTTTTTATTGAAAGAGAGAAAGAGCAGGGGAGAGACAGAGAGAGAGGGAGAGAGAAAATCCCAAGCAGTCCATGCCCAACACAGAGCCCAGGACAGGGCTCTATCTCATGAACTATGAGATTGTGACCTGAGCAAAAATCAAGAATCAGACACTCAACTGACTGAGCCACAAAATCCAGGTGCTCTTAAGCCCTAGGATGTTGTATCTCATTGTCCACTTATATCTAACTTGGATGCTTAATAGGCATCTCAAACTCAGCACTTCCAAAATCAAACTCTTGATATTGCACCCAAACACGCTTCCACTGAAGGATTTCCCTTCAGCAAATAGCAACACCAACCTTCCAGTTGCCCAGAACAAAAGCACTGGTGTCAGGTTGGTTCTCAGACCTACAATCCCCAGGGAGGGGGTGATGAGCCTTAGCCTCTTACCGGTATATGCAAGCTTAGCATGGAGCCCAACACTGAGCTTCACCCCATAACCTTGGGATCATAACCTGAGCTGAAATCAAGAGTCCGTTGCTCAACCAACTGAGCCACCCAGGCATGCCTGAGATTTCTTTTAAAGCGATGATTGAGCAAGTCCCACCTGGGGGTTGGCGGCAGGAGCAACTCCATGAACCCACTGCCTACCTAGTGGTAAAACCATAACTGATAAAAACGATTTAAAAAATTTAAAAACCTCTAGAAGTTGTCTTACACATACCCAAGGAAGAAACATTTATTCAAGAAAAATGTGCTGGGGCGCCTGGGTGACCGTTAAGTGCCCAACTTCAGCTCAGGTCATGATCTTGTGGTGAGTTCTAGCCCCATGTCAGGCTCTGTGCTGACAGCTCAGAGCCTGGAGCCTGCTTCGGATTCTGTGTCTCCTTCTGCCTCTGCCCCTCCCCTGCTCATGCTCTGTGTCTCTCGCTCTCTCTCAAAAATAAATAAACATTAAAAAAAATTTTTTTAAAGAGAAGAAAAATGTACTAAAACTCAGTTAATGCAGGGAGAGTCTATGGCACTTGAGCCACAAATTGCTATGCCTCCTGCTACACTTCCTGTGAGTATGACTACAGCAGGGACCTTCTTTCTTCTGTCCTCAGTCAAATGCTACTGTATCTACCCAGGAAGCACAGGCTGCCAAAATTTCTCATCCTCACCAACACAAGTTGCAGAGGCTAAATTCCTAGTGAGTGTGTCCAACAGGTTAAAACTTATAGTCTAAAAAACTACCAAACATTGTGAGAGAAACTACAGAAGATGTAAATAAGTAGAAAATCATCCCATGTTCATGGGTCAGAAGACTCAGCGTGGTTAAAACAGTAATTAGTCCTCAAATGGATATACGGATTCAGCATAATCTCTACCGGAATCCCAGGTGACTTCTTTGTAGAAATTAACAAGCTGATATTAAAATTCATGTGCAGAGGCATCTGGGTCAGTTAAGGGCCCAACTCTCAATTTCAGCTCAGGTCATAATCTCACAGATCATGAGTCCAAGCCCCACATCAGGCTCTGCACTCACAGTGAGGAGCCTGCTTGGGATTCTCTCTCTGTCTCTCCCTCTGCCTCTCTCTCTCTCTCTCTCTCTCTCTCTCAAAATAAATAAATAAAACTACAAAAAAATAAAATTCATGTAGAATGTCAAGGCACCCGGAATAGTCTAAACAATCTTGAAAAACAGGAGCAAAAGGAAAGACTCACACTTCATAACTTCAGAATTTACAACAAAGCAACAGTAATCGAATGCAATTCTGGCACAGTAGACACATAAATCAATGGACTAGAATTAAGACTATAAGAAGCAACTCACGTATGTATGGTCAACTGATTTTTGACAATGGTGCCAAGACCAATCCATGGGGAAAGAATAGGCTTTTCAACAAATGGTACCAGGTCAACTGGAGAGACACATACAAAACAGTGAATTTGGAAATTTGCTTCACACCATAAAAAAAAAAATTAACTCAAAATGGATCAAGGACCTAAATGTAAAGGCTAAACCTTTAAACAGTCTTAGAAGAAGACATAGGGAAGAGCCTCGTGACATTAGATATGGTAATGATTTCTTGGCTAAGACACCAAAAGCACAGGCAACAATAACAGCAACAACAAAAAATAGATAAATTGGAATTCATCAAAATTTAAAACTTCTCACTTGAAGGGATACCGTCAAGAAAGTAAAAATACAACCCATGGTTTCCTGGGTGGCTTAGTCAATCGAGCATCCAGTTCTTGATTTTGGCTCAGGTCACAATCTCACAGTGAATTTGAGCCCTACATCAGGCTCTGCAGAGCCTACTTGGGATTCTGTTTCCCTCTCTCTCTGTCCCTCCCCCCATTGCTCTCTATCTTTCTCTCAAAATAAATAAAAATAAACTTAAATAAATAGAACCCACAAAATGGGAGAAAATATTTACAAATCATATATCTGATAAGAGACTTGTACCTGGAGTATATAAAGAGCTCTTACAATTTAATGGTAAACAGACAGAACCCAATTTAAAAGTGGGCACAGGACCCGAATAGGCATTTCTCCAAGGAAGATGTACAAATAACCCATAAACAACATAATTAAACATCAGACAAACATAAACCCAATTACAAGATGCCACTTCACACCCACTAGGAATGCTAAAATAAAAAAGTCAGATGGTAACAGGTGTTGGCAAGAGTATGAAGAAATTGAAACTTCATACACTGCTGGTGGAAATGTAAAATGGTAAAGTGCTTTGGAAAACAGCCTGGCATTCCCCCAAATGATTAAACTCAGAGTTACCATAGGACCCAGCAATTCCACCCCTGGGTATAAACATGTTTCCACACAAAAGCACATATATGATTGTTGATAGCAGCATCATTCATAATATCCAAAAGGTGGAAACACACTTTGTCCATCAACTCATGAGTGGATGAACAAAATGTGGTAAATCATGTAATGGAATACTATTTAGTCATAAAAAGAAAGGAAATAATGACACATGCGACAGCATAAAAGAACCCTGAAAATATTGTGCTAAATTAAAGAATCCAGCCACAAAAGACCACATACTATGGTTTCATTCATATAAAAGTCCCCATTAGGGAAATGTATAGAGACAAATCTATAAGATTAGTGGTGATTGAGGGCTGGGTTGGGCTAAGAAAATAGGGTAAGAATAGCTGAAGAGGATGGAGTGTTTTTTTGAAGCAGTGAAATGTTCTAAAATTGAATGCAGTGACAGGTACATATCTGTGAATATACAAATATCGTTGAACCCTATCATTTACAGGATTGAATCATATAGTATATATTCTATCTTAATTAAGCTCCTAAAGAAGAAATGAAATGGAATATATGGGAACCTTACATCAATAAATTTGGCAAAGTCCTGAAGGTTAAAAACTACCAGATCTCATTCAAAACCTGAATGACCCTGCATCTTTTAAAGAAATTGAATGTGTAGTTCAAATTCATTTGAACTTTGCACAGAGAAACTCCCTGGTCCCGATGGCTTCATTAACTATGTACCAAATTTTTAAGGAGGAAATAAGACCAATTTTACATAAACTTTTTAGCAACTATTAAAAGATGGGATACTTCCCATCATCAGAATAATCCAGCCAGGATTATTCTGATACCAAAATACACATTAATAGGTGGGTGAAAAGAAGAAGAAACTATAGAGTAATCTCCCTCATGAACATAAACAAAAATCCTAGGCCTAATTTCAGCAAGTCAAATATAGCCACAGATGCACTATCATTTTATCACCAAGTGGGTTTTTTCAATGAAATGTAAGTTTATTCCTCAAAAGTTAATTTACCATATTAACCAACAAAAAAAAAGAAAAATTATATGTTAATCTTATACATGCAGAAAAAGCATTTGACAACATTCAACATCTGTTCATGATAAAAAGTCTTAGAAAACTACTAATAAGAAAGGAGCTCCCTCAGCCTTTATAAAAGGTAACTTCAGGGGTGCCTGGGTGGCTCAGTCAATTGAGTGTCTGACTCTTGACTTTGGCTCAGGTCATGGTCTCACAGTTGTGAGATTGAGCTCCACCCCCCCGCCCCCCACCCCCCCACACACACTGGCCAGCTCAGTACTGAGAATGGAGCCTGCTTAGGATTTTCTCTCTCTCTCTTTCTCTCTCTCTGCCACTCTCCCCTGCTCATGTGCTCTCTCTCTCTCTGTCTCTCTCTCTCTAAAATAAAGTGAAAAAAAAAAAAAGGCAACTTCAAAAACCTACAACATCAGACTTACTGTTCATTAATTAATGCTTTTCCTTTAAGATTGGGAACAAAGTAAGGATGTTTATTTTCCCCCTTTTATGAATGTTGTACTAGAAATCCTAATTAGTGCAATAAGCAGAGAGGGGAAGGGAAGGGAAGGGAAGGGGATGGAAGGGAAGGGGAGGGGAGGGGAGGGGAGGGGAGGGGAGGGGAGGGGAAAGAAAAAAGAAAGAAAGAAAGCACATAGATTGGAAAGGAAGAACTAAAACTATTTGCAGATGACATAATTGTTTATGTAGGACATTCTAAAGAATCTACAAAAAATCTAGAAGCTCTAATAATTAAGTTTAAATAGATCATAGAGTACAAGGCCGATACACAAAACAGCAACTACATTTCTGTGTACTAGCAATAAACAGTTGGAAACTGAAGTTGAAAAATGAAAAATATACAATAGCATAAAAAATACTTAGGAATAAACTTAACAAAATATATATGACATTTACACTAAAAAGCACAAAAACATCACTGAAGAAAATGTAAGACCTAAACAAATGGAGAAAGACATTATATTCATGGACCAGGAGACTCAATACTAAGATGTCAGTTTTCTCCAGGGTGACCTACAGCTTTAGTGCGTGTCCAATATATACCAACAAGCTGTTATCTAGAAATTGACAAATTACTTGCAAAATATGTGTAGAAATACAAAAACATTAGAATATCCAAAGCACTCTTTAAAAAACTTAATTTGAGGATTACCTGGGTGGCTCAGTCAGTTGAACATCTGACTTTGACTCAGGTCATGATCTCATGGTTCATAGGTTCAAGCGGCTTGCTGCTGTCAGGATGGAACCCGCTTCGAATCCTTTGTCCAACCCCTCCTCACCCCTCCCCCATTCACACTCTCTCTCAAAAATAAACCTTTAAAAAATAATTAAAATAAGAAATAATACATAAAAACAAATAAGTTAAATAAATTTGAGACATTTGATGTTAAAAACTAAATATGTCTCACTCTGCGGAAACAGATCTTCAATGGGATCCAGGAATACATGTAACTATGTACGCATGCTCTTACAAACATGCATTATACATACCTACGTCAAATATGTGTGTGCAGATACATAAAGATTTACATGTATACACACTTTTATCACACGCATATATAACATCAATACACATGTGCATATATGCATGCACACTCACACACGTGAGCATTTGAGCACAAATATGTGTGCTTACGTTACACACATGCACACATTTGAGCATTTGAGCACAAATATGTGTGCTTACGTTACACACATGCACACATACACTTACATCACACACATTCATGCATGCATGCGCATTTACATTATGTGATACATGATTACACTACATGCTCCTATATGTGCACACTTATATTGTGCATGCCTATATATGCGCATCACATTACGTATATATTCACATACCTACCCATCGCATACAAGCTTCCACACATGCATGCATGCACATATACACACGTACATCACACGTATGCATGAATACATGCAAAACACATACACCCAGCAGCCTGCCCCTTGTCTCATTCCCACAGTGCCCTCCTCTGTCTGGCTACCAATAACTCCCTTGAAGGCAGTGGCTCGTGTGCTATATGAAATTACATTCCCCGATGTATTTAATTTTAACCCAACAGGCACACTGAAGTCCAGGGCAATAAATATGTCATGGTATAATGACAAGTGCTCTTATTTTAGGTTAGAGCATCATATTCTTCCCTTTTCATCCTCAATTTAAACCTGAACTGCTCATAAGCCCAGCCAAAATTGAAAAACAAGTAAGCAAATTAAGTATGTTAGATCTGAAAAAACCTCCAGTGGACAAACTGTCAGCTTATTAACTCTCATTTTCCTTCCCAACGTTTAATTTACTACACTTAAATACCATCAGTCATAGAAAAGGGGAAGCTTCGTAGGTACTTGCAGCTTTAAAGTGTGTGTGAGCTGTTTCTAGACGTCATTGAAGAAGAAATCAGGTCATAAAATAGAAGCATTTAAACCAATTAGGCCACCAGTTCCCTTTCCTCAGCTCAAAGCTACGCTTGAGACAACCGAGCAGAAGGGCTAAGACCAGGAGAACCCACTTCACAAAAAAATAAATCATTCTTCTACTGAGAGATTAATGGTTTTGCTTGGTAGCAACAGTTGGAGGTGGTGCGCAGGAAAATTTGGAATCAGCATGTTTATGACAATTACTGCATGCGTCTAATCATTTACCTCCAGGTAAATGTGTTCTAGAAGACTCTTTAGTTGGTACCTTGTATCAGCCTCTGTGATTGTATAAGATCCGTCATTATTTCCAGGCATTAACAAATGTAATAATTATTTTAATAGATCATTTACTTCCCAAACTTTACAATAAATCTATTGTATGATTTGGCCAAGATCACAATCATGCCTCTTTTTTAGTAGCCAAGAATTTATACTTGTCACCAGTCACGAAGAATCATTTTATCCTTGAGCAAAGATAAAGAGTCCCTATTCTATTTTTTTTTTTTTTTAGTTTATTCATTTGGAGAGGAGGGAAAGGGGGAGGGGCAGAGAGAGGAGAGAGAGAGAATCCCAAGCAGGCTCTGCACTGCCAGCGTGGAGCCCACTGGGGGGCTCAAACTCACAAACTGTGAAATCATGACCTGAGCCAAAATCAAGAGTCAGATGTTTAACAGACTGGGCCATCCAGGCACCCCAAAGAGTCCTTATTCTTAAAAGTCACCTCTAACTCTTTGTATGCTAATTAGTATAGTATCTTGTCCCAAGTAAACATTCAGTACATGTCTATTCATGTTCATCATTGTAGAAATCATTAAGATGATCACAGATATTTAGTTCTCTCTTTTCAGGACATATGGTAGCTAGCCCCGATGAACAAATGGTCATATTACTTGTTTTGGTCAAAATGTGAGCAGGATTGACATCTGTTACTTCCAGGGGGAAGTAAGGGCCAGCGTTCTCTTTTTCTTCCACACTGGTGTCTAACAGTGTTCTGGCAGCGTTCCTCCAACAACCTAGGCCACACAGTGTGGATGATAATAGTGCAGAGCAAAGCCCACCTGACCTATGACGGACAGGTATTGCAAGCGGGAAATAGACACCTGTTATTATAAACCTCTAAGATTCAGAAGTTGCTAACGGCTGCAGCATAAACTGGCTTACCTGAATGATACAATTATTAGCAGATGCAACCAGGTGAACAGCATGCATTGATTTGTATTAAATCAATCCATTTTACTATACAAATATTTATCAAGCATGTGATTTGCACTAAGTATTATCTATACAATGGTCATAATGGCTGTGCACCAGGCATTTTATATGCAGTAACTGACTTGATTTTTAATGTCCCCCCACACAGTAAATACTACTGGCATCATCCCAACTTTTCAAACTATCCAGAGAGATTAGGTACCTTACCGAGACCATACACTCTATCCCAAATTCACAACCATAAGGACAAATTATAGGAAGAGTTAATCAAAAGAATACAGTTGCACGGAAAACTAAGGAAACAAGTCATGGACTAAATGAGAAAAGAAATGCAAAGTAGCAAGAGAAGCAGAACGTATGGGTCTCCTGGCTTCCAGGGTCAGGAGAAGGCTTGACTTTTGCAGGGGAACAAGCACAAAATGTCGTCTCGGGCAGAGGGCAGTCAGGAGCGAGCGCATGAACAGAGACTGAAAAATAGAGCTGACCACCTACTGACTGGGGCTGGCAAGACGCAAATTCTCAAAGAAGGGAAATTAAGCCAAGCTGCCCTAATTTTTCTATACTATTCCAAGTATCATCATGAGACAGGAGTCCAGGGAATCTAGAAGATTTGCTTCTGGACTGAGGGTTCAAGGGATTGAACGGAGGCAACAGAAAAACTAGAAAATTGTCATGTAAGAACTGAGGGAAAAGATAAAGAACAGAACACAAAAATATGAAAGTCTCCAAAAGGAGCCATCCTCCAAAAACCCTAAGATGCTTGAAGAAATCTAATGCTAGGAGAGAAGGTCAGCCTTCTTTTAATTGGATTGTGGATTCACTCTGTGAAACTAATGGTATTGAGCATTGGGTTCAGTAATGTTCAATGATGTTCAATGATGCTTAAAATGGTAAAGAAGTGGCCTCCATTAATAAAAGAAATTATCAAAGACACGAAAAACAAAACAGATAAATATAAAAAAGAAACAATTAAAAATCTGTAAAATAAAAACCTAATCAATATAATAAATTCAATAGATGGGATAAACTTTATACAAAACACTGGGGGGAAAGTCAGTTAACTGGAAGCGGGTACCAAGGTATTCATCCAGAATGCGTCACGCAGAGACAAAGAGAGAGACAATATGCAGCCGCAGTCAGGAACATAGAGGATGGAGAGAGAGATTCCAAAACTTATCTGGTAGACATCTCTGAACTCACACTTGAAGAGATAATAGTGAGGGTGTGATTTGGCCAGCCTCCTGCTGTCACTCTGGCCACCAAGCCTGCCTCACAAATAACGCACTGACTAAAGAGGATAGACTTCCCTGAGGGCAGTTTGTGGGCTTCCCCCGTAGAAGGAATGGAAGAAAAACGGAAGCAATGAGTGATATCTCCATTATAACCTAGGAAAGTACTGACTTCCTGGTCAATTTCACAAGCTCCCAAAGGCAATCCCAGTGGGTCCATCAACTGCTTTCAGAGACAACCTTAGTCCTATAAAATGTAAAATAAATGGTGAGAAGACATCAGAGAGATCAGGCAAGCAGAAGTCTGGAGCAGAGTAAATAAGAACAACCTGAGAAGCAGTTCTGAAAGCCCAGCTCTGCAGACAGGTACTTACTTTAAAGAATAATCGGCACAGCTAAGGTAGCATCAAGATAAATGGTATTGAAGGTGAAATAAAAACAACCAAATTGGAAAAGGAACACATTTTAGATTCTCAATGAGCAGAGCAATGTTTAAATCAAGAATTAATAACTGAACGAGCAACAGACGACCCTCTATGCCATTAAAGATTCACAAGTTTAATTGAGGGGCACCTGGGTGGCTCAGTCGGTTAAGCGTCGACTTCAGCTCAGGTCATGATCTCACGATTCGTGAGTTCAAGCCCCATGTCGGGCTCTGTGCTGACAGCTCAGAGCCTGGAGCCTGCTTTGAATTCTGTGTCTCCCTCTCTCTCTGCCCCTCCCCTGCTTGCGTTCTGTCTCTGCCTGTCTCTCTCTCTCAAAAATAAATAAACAAAAAAAAAAATTTTTTTAAGAAGTTTAGTTGAGAGCCCAGCATGCCAATTGAAGATGTTATGTGAAATCTGTTTTAAAAAAAAATAGTAAAGATTCTTTGAATGTTAAAAACATTTTTCTTCAAGAATGCTTCTCTCTGGAAGCCTGTACTATTAAGAAAAGGCTTGTGTTCTTGAAATCAATTCCAACATGAAAAATGCTTTAGAGTGGATTCAAATGTATCTCTTTTAGAGACTGAGGGGGTGCAGATGGAGGAGGTAAATCATTGCAAGCCACACTTCCATATTAGATTTCAGAAAACTGAATACCAGTTTCAGCCAGGTGAAATTTGTGAGCTTGCGGCTGTTTGCCTGCAGGCACACCGCAGTCTGGGCACGGCTTTGGATGTTAGAAATTACAGTCAGAAGCATATAGAAAATATAGCTCTAGCAAGAGGTGTCAGAAAAAAGAGTTAGGGTCGGGTAGCACAGCTAGAAAAGCATAAGGAAAATCCTAGAAAGAAGAGAACGAGTCCCCACATTTGGATGTAGTTGTCTGCCAAACTTTTGGCTGATAGCTAGGCTTCACGTGTATGGGGAGACTCCAATGGGCTGGGACAAAAAGCAGCAGCTGGAAACTGCAAGAATTGAGGGGAAACTCTCACTGCCCACCACACAGACACAAGGGCTATAACTTCCAGAGAAGAGACAATACAATGTTGAAATTGATTAGTAAGTGATGAGTTTACATACTTGACTAGCTTTGTTTTTAACCCCATTTATTTTAGTTGTAGGTTTATGTAACTTAATGTTAGTAATGGCCATGCTTAACAACTGGCTTCCAAAACTCCTGAACATGTGACAGCTGGCTCCTGTGAGCTGCTTCAAGCTGACATGTCACTGACCACCCCATTCTTGGATAGGACTGGTTTGTATTCATTTAGCTTACCTATCTCCCAGAATTACCTTCCACGTGCCAGACTGGGTTGGCTGCTGGAGAAATCTGCGCAAGAACGGGGAAACCAGGGGCGCCTGGGTGGCTCAGTTGGTTAAGCGTCCGACTTCAGCCCAGGTCATGATCTCATGGTTCATGGGTTCGCGCCCCACATTGGGCTCTGTGTTGACAGCTCAGAGCCTGAAGCCTGCTTCAGATTCTGTCTTTGTGTCTCTGCCCCTCTCCTGCTCACTCTCTGTCTCTCTCCATCTCTGTCTCTGTCTCTCTCTCTCAAATATAAAATAAAAAACAAACAAAAAGAATAGGAAACCAAAGTAAAACAGCAGCCACCACAGCCAGGTTGCTGCGGAGCCCCAGGCACCACGGCAGTTCATGCCCACTGTCACCTCCGCTGGCCTCATCGGAATTGGATTGGCAGCCAGTCTACAGCTCCCCCAGCCACTGCCAGACACTATCCTGATCCCTGGGCCAGGCATGTGTATGCTTCCCAGATAAAGGGCACCAGCTTTTCTGCTGGTCACCAGCATCTTCAAAGTTAGATTCCATGAAAGACAGCCCAGGTTCCAGTCTGTCCTTGTGGATTCCCATTTGTTTCCACTGGCAAAGCTTGGATGATAAGAGGTTCTGGGAGCAAGCAGAGATGGGACAGGCAAGACACAGAGCTGGGGAGGTGGCAATACTCCCAGTTGCAAGTAAGACCTAGAACTCTGAGAGT
Source organism: Acinonyx jubatus (assembly GCF_027475565.1). Classification (NCBI taxonomy): domain Eukaryota; kingdom Metazoa; phylum Chordata; class Mammalia; order Carnivora; family Felidae; genus Acinonyx; species Acinonyx jubatus. Next base: position 52,987,069 of record NC_069388.1, read on the forward strand.
GGATGGCCCCTAAGAATGCTCTTTTTACTATTAAAAATGCCCTAAATCCTCCTAAATAACTTCTTCGGCCTTTCCCATCTTCGGTCTCTGGGTATGTTTAGCCAGATGATGCCACTCCTCTCCTAAGGCACCATGACTGCCATCTTTCTCATTATGAAAGGCAAAGTCTTCACCCAACCATCTCCAAGACCCTGCCAGGCACAGCTTCCAGCTGCCTCTCTGACCTCACTGCCTACAACATCCCTCCCCGCACATGCTCTGTGCCAACCCCACAGACCTCCTGCTGCTTTCAGAACTCACCAGAAACATGCCTGGCTCAGGGCCTTTGCACTTGTTCTTCCCTCTGCCTGGCATGCACTCCTTCACCTCCTTCAGGTTTTTACCCAAATAACACCTTCATGACCTCTTACTTAAAGTCACGGCCCCACATTCACAATCCTCTTTCTCCTTCCCCATGTCAACTTTGCCCAGAGCCCCTATCACTACCTCATGTTTGGTATATCGTACTTATGCATTTAGTTAATTATCTGCATCCCCTTGCTAGAACATAAGTGCCACTGAAGGCAGGGATTTCCATCTGCTTTGTTCGTAGCTATATTCCCAATGCCTGCAGGAAAATCCATGCTCAAAAAATGGTTGTTGAATGAATTCTATTTTCTAGCTGGGTTTTGCTAACATAGAAGAAAGATATTGTTTACATGCATACCTATACATACACATACATATTTGGTACCCAAGCCGCTTAATGAACCCTATGAGCCTTAAGTCTTAATCATAAATCGACCAAGTTAATTCTCTTAGGTTTTTTGAACATAGCTATTCATGCAATAATATCAAATCATTTCTTCCCTGTGGCAATGAGCCCCAGACCAACCTAGCTGCTTTGTAAATGGTGGGAATGTTCAAGACCAACAGGAGGGAGAAAGAGAAATCAGATTTTCAAGCAATATTTTTAAAATATGATTCAGCCACAATAGAAGAGGTATTGGACCAGAGCAACTGTATCGGTGCTGACTAGTTTTAAGCAAAATCACTTAACAAAATGGGAAGATGGCTCTAAGAGATTCCTGCATATTCACCATAGATTGAGTACGGTACTAACAATGTAGCGCCCTGGTGAACCTCAACGGAAGGCAAAACCAACACTCTGCCCCTGATAGCAGTTGTCCATCAACCACCTTACAAGGTAGAAGCAGTGCCAGTATGGTCCTGCTTCCACTATTGGTGGCAAATGGCTTGCCGTGTGACTTGAGACATGAACTGACAATATTAGGAACCCATCATTGTTGGAAAGATATCCAAACTCTTTAGTTCATCTTCACTTCCTTATTTAGTACTTGCATATAATTTATAAGTAAATAAATAAGAATATATTGTTGGGTCCACCGTCCAAAAAGTTTAGAGATGACTGTTCCAGAACAATGTATAGTTAACTTCTGGGTATCTGAAACCTGTGCAGAATCTGACAAAGGCTATAGGCATGCTTTCTAGAAAATTGTATTGAACTATGTAAAAAATATATATATGTGTGTGTGTGTGTGTGTGTGTGTGTGTGTGTGTATAGCATGCTAACAATCACATGAGGCTCATCCACACACCTTTCAAGGGAACCCTCGCTCTTGATAGAAATGTTGGTTTGTCTTCAAGTGGAATGGAAGCACAGTGAATTCTCTCTGCCCATTTTACTGAAATGAGCAGAACAAAGAAAATGTCAACTTTGTCTCCGTGGACAAGAAAGAAGACCCAAAGAAAGGTTTTTAAGACAACTCACACTCGCTGCACATACCCTGACCGGGCAGCAGGGGGCAGCGGAGCACAAGAAAAGCAGGACACCAGCGCCCAACAGGCCAGTCTAAGGCTGCAAATTTGCTCCTTAAGAAGAGGTGATCAGCTCTTGTTTTTGCCAAACCCGGTACACCTGGTCGGGCTAGATTCGTGTGGTCATAAGAAAAATGGGACACAAAGTCCTGAGCTGTTTGTTGAAGGTCACCTGAAAAAACAGCAAGCGCATACCATCTAAATCTAAGCAATGAAAATAAAAATGCTAATCCCGTATGGCAGTTTTAAAGCATTCTGAATAAAGTAGAATATTTTCAAACCATAACCCTAAACCACCCCCCACTGCACTTCCACTCAATACCTATCCTGGCTCCTTCCCCTTACTCTGTACTTACCTGAACCCAACTACCCACTCACTAGCTACACCCTGCCCTGTACAGCTCATTAACTCCGTGCTCCCTACCTACCCACAACCACATTCACTCCCTACCCACATCTGCCTCCAAATGATGTAAGTATAAAGTCATCATCAAAATAGTTGGCATAGTTGTAATAATATGCTTTTCCCTGCAAAGGCACTGAATATCTTTCTGTTTATTCAAATCTTTTCTAACTCTCACTTGGACCTTCATGGCTTGTTAGTTCATCTTTTGTTTTTTACTTGTGTTCTTATTGTGAATGAAATTTTCCATTACATATTCAAAATTAGTGTTACAGTATATAGAAACACACACACAGGGCACCTGAGTGGCTCAGTCAGTTGAGCGTCCGACTTCGGCTCACGTCAGGATCTCACAGTTTGTGAGTTCGAGCTCCACGTCGGGCTCTGTGCTGACAGTTCAGAGCCTGGAGCCTGTTTCAGATTCTGTGCCTCCTTCTCTCGGCCTCTTCCCCACTCATGCTCTGTCTCTCTCTGTCTCTCAAAAATGAATAAATGTTAAAAAAAAAAAATTTAGAAACACACACACACATACACACACACATATTCTTACTCAGTACCTACCCACACCCCAACCTATATATACCTATATATACCTACACCCTATATACATATATATACACACATATATGCATATATGTATATATACACACACATATACGCCATTATTCTGAACTCTCTCCTTCAAGTTTGCCAAGTGATTCTCCCAAGTCCTCTTTCAAATGTTCTCAGAGATACAGAATTGCTTCATTGTAACTATGGCAAGAAGAGTGGTGTTTAACAGTGTTGAATTGAGCCAGGAACAAAATGCACCCTTTGTGGGTCCGCATCCCTGCCCACACCTTTTGGCCATCCCATTCCTTCCTGCTCCCTTCCAAGCCCTTTAGTCTCTCCTGGCCAATCTTTGTCAAACACGTCCAGTGTCTTTTTCTGCCAGTTAGGACCTGGAGTCCCCTTATTCACTGACCCTTCTCATTTAAAATTTGTCCAGGGGCTAGTATTAAAACTACTCTCTAATAGATTTCAGGTATTGTTGCTTTTTTGAAGGGCATCCTATGCCATCAAGGGCTCTTCCGGCTGGTGTTTGGCCAGGGCCCAGGCTCAGAACACAATGAAGATAGTGAAGAGTGAAGGACATGGTCTCTTCTTCCCTCTGGATTGTGCCATGTTTGGAGGTGACCCGTACAACCGAGGCCACTGTCTGGGGCCCAGGAATGGAGGGAGCCCGAGCTGAAGCCATCAGAGGTGGAAGGCAGGGCCACCCAGAGTCACAGGGAAAGTGGCAGGAGCCCCGAGGTCCCCGCCAAAGCCAGCCCGACCACTCCAGTCCTCGCTGTGGGAGAGGACCACGTGTCTTCCAGGTTAAGTAGCTGCTTCTACTTCTTGACACTGAAAGCGTCCTGTGATTCTCTGGATGATGACGAATCCGGGACTACACAAAAAAAGCTTCATTCCGCAAATTATTTTTTACCATTTTGGGGTCCAGGGCAGGCCACGCCCAGAAGCACCATAATGGCGTATTGATTACGTTGCATTAAAGCTACTTGGGGAACAACCAATGTAAGACCTTTCTCAGAATTTCTGCTCTCGTGAAAGCAGGAAACAAATCTCCCATGTGGAAAATACTCTCCCTGTACTACAAAGTAAAAAGACATCCTTACCTCCAGAGATAGGGACTTTAAAGGACAGAAAGCTATAGAAACAAACCTTGCTATTTTTTTCTAATCTACTACCTCAGCCCAAATTCTGCTTAAAATGCCCTGCTAGTTAAAGCTCCCAAATGCCTCTTTTCCTTATCCCGTCAGTTCTTTGTAAGTTTATTGTCTCTGTCTGAAATGGATAAAAACTGCCTGCCTTGATCATTCCTTCAGGTCTCAATTTCATTATTGGCCTCCATGCACATGTAATAAAACTGGTTTTCTCCTCCCATTAATCTATTTCATGTCAATTTAATCCCTGCACCATCCAGGAGAACCCTGAGGGGAAAGAAGGAAATTTCTCCCTCTACCACATCATTAACTCGGTGCCAGGCTCTCTCCTTACCCCTTCATCAAGATTGACGAGACTACCAAGGGCAAAAGCCATACAGGAAAAGACTGATAAATGTAACCACATAATGTAGTCGAGTGGTAACTGGATAAAATGTACTTACAAAAACCTAGTGAAAGCCTAATTGCCTTACCGCATTAAAAAAAAAAAACTTTATTAAATCAATAGCAAAAAGCAAACAACCTTCTAGAAGTAAAATGAGGAAAGGACATGATAGGATATAACCCTGAATAGATAAGCAAATCAATAACTGACTTTAAATTCAGCTTCTTAGCAATTTCAACCCCAAGTCTAAAATTCACCACCTATTCTAAGAGATCATTTTCATCTCCCCAAGTCAAAATAAAAAAGCTTGGATGATACATAGTGTCTTCAGGGATAAGTGGGAATAGACACCCATACACGGTGAGAGGCACGCAGGCACAATCTTTTTGGAATTCAGTTCTCCAAAACACACAAGTATTTTAAATGCACACAACCAACGACATAGCAATTATACTTAAAAAAAAATTATATCACAGACGAACTCATCCCTTTTTAATAATTAATTTGAGTGTCCTTAGGTCACAGTTTATTTGATGTAAGGATATTTATAGTCTATTTGCATTTGGAAGAACTTCTGGCATAATAAATGGCACACAGGGGACACGTGTGGATAATAAGTATGTGAGTAAAAAATATCCAACCAGAGAGATGAGAACAGAGGTATTCTCTTCTATTTAATTTTTTCCTCCAATTAAAACCCAGTACAAGATTATAAGACCAATAATGAATGAGAAGGAAAAGCCCTTCTGAAATAAAAAAAATAAAAAATCCACCCCACGGTGTTCAATCGCTTTACCCTAACGCGCCTCTAGAGGGCAGTGTCTCGCCCATTTTCACTGGCGGGGACAAAGCCCAAGATAACTCCATTCAGATTAAAATTGAAGCCGGTAGGGTAACTGGAAGGGTCTCCTGTGCAGTAATTTGTTCAGATCCAGTGATGGGTTAGAGAATTCACCTCATTTGAAGAAATGCCCAGAGGGAAGATCTGACCTACATCTGGTCCATTTACCCAATGTGTATAAACCAAGGTAACAATGCCTGTTTTTAAGGTAGGAGGGAGAGCTGTGGTCTATATGGTTATGGGGCTGGTACTGACCAAATGGGCCAGAAACATGCCTATTATTTACGGCGTGCTACCAATGCTTAACCGCATATCAGCACTGCCTGATATGAGAGGGCCTAACAGAGATTAACACCAGGCATGAGTGAAAACATCAGCCTAGGGTGATATCTAGAGAGGGGCACCATGGGACACACCCTGGACAGAAGCATGAGCCTGAAGGTGGTCTCCTTCCTCTGTGCTCCCATGCAGGCACTGAGGGTCACCAGGACCCTACAGGGGAGGCAGGGAACCTGCCCAAACTCCACGATGGAGGCCGACCCTCCCTGAGCCTACTGTGCCCAGCCCTCTAGCTTTCCTGAGCCCCTCGCTGGACAGCATTTAAAAGACACATACTAGGGACACCTGGATAGCTCAGTCGGTTGAGCTTCTGACTCTTGATTTCAGCTCAGATCATGATCCCACGGTTTGTGGGATCAAGCCCTGTGACAGGCTCCCCACTGAGCAGAGCCTGCTTAAGATTCTATCTTTCCCTCTGCCCCCTCCTCCACTCTCGCTCTCTCTCTAAAATAAATTTTAAAAAAGAAAAAGACACATACTAAATGGGAAAGAAAGCAATGGTAAGAGATAAAGGATAGAAAGGCCAAAAGTCAGGTGGTGGGAATAGAAAGAGATAAATGAATCCTCACAGAAGCAATTTAGACGGGAGACTTAAAAAGCACAGGGTCATCTGGAAGAAATTGGTTTTTATTGTGAATCATAAAATCTACGGCAAGAAATGAAATAGTTAAAGAAACCCTTTCTGTCTCCTCTCTCTCTCTCTTTCTCTCTCTCTCTCTCTCCAACCACCCACCCCCCCATCTCTCTCACACAGAAGCTCCAAAGTATGGGGAAGGAGCATTGAATAAAATTACTGCACAAATGCAAGGTGGGGGACGGGTGGGGGGGTTGATAGACAGGAGTAGCTAAAAACTAAATGCCGTGATTCCCCACTTGCCAGCACATATACACTTGAGTTTCTCATCTCCTTAGGGAATCAGAAACAGAAGGTGCCCTTCCATGCTGGCTGTGGACGGGATGGCAGCCGTGCCCTGGGACCAGACTGAGCTTCTCTGCAGAAAGTAATTGGAAAAATGCTGCTAGGACTCCAGACACCACATGCGTGAAAGAAAGTAACAGATGGAAACGGACTGCTTCTAAGCAGCTTTTCCTGAAGATTGTGAAGTGAAGCATCTACAAAGGAAAAGGACATGTTTAACATGTTGGAGGATTTGGGTTTAGGCTTCAATAAAGATGTAAAACCGATAAGAAATTACCCCAGCGGTTCTTTGTCCATAAATCAGCACAGAGATCTGAAGAGCCTTGGTAATGAAAACGACAGCTAAGCTGCTCCCCATGGAAATCAGATGAATATCCAAAACATTTCCTCCCTGCAGAGAAGTTTTGACAGGATGCAAGACATACAAGTTCAGCCACAAACCCAGGACTCGGGGGAACCATCTATTCTGTGTGGTTTCTTCCTTCCCTCCCATCACCTGTGCAATGAGATCCCACCAGAGGGCGGAGGATCCTCACCCAGCTTTCTTCCTGGAGTCCAAGTGCGGGTTATTCAGGAGGCTGCCATCCACAAGAGAAGCAGGGGCGCGGAGCCGGGTGTTGGGGGGTGTAGGAGGGATGCGGGCCATCCCTTAAGATGATATGGGGCAAAAGGACACAGCACCAGCTGAAAAGACCATATCCCACAGATTTGAGTTAAAGGGCTTCTAGCAAAACTGCAGTTATTTGGGGGGGGGGGGGGGGGAATTGGACACTCAGATTAAGAGTACTATTTAGATTTAAATATAACCTGTATGAAAGTAATCGATATTGCAGAAACCATACTTTTAGGGGAAAATAGACACATGGCTAGACAAAGAATTTTTTTCTGATTTATGAATCTATACGGGAAGAGAGGTGGAGCACACCTCAGAGCTGCCCCCGCCCTCCCCCGGGGCAAGGAAACAGGCATTTAATTCTCCGGGTCCTATTAGCTGGTGGCTGGTGGCTGTTCCTGGAGTCAACGCCTCAGCACTTCCGGCATATTCTGAGCAAGCAGAGCATGCCAGGGAAAGCCCTTGGAGGGGGACCGCAGGTGCTTTACAGCTATGAAGCCTCCAGAATGTACATAAAAGGCCATTCCCAAGGGCTATGCACCATAGCCTCCATCATGAACCTAAATAAGAAATCAGCCTCATGCTAGAATCCTACCGGTTACGGACATACAAGATGATTATGCAGGTGGCCGTTGCCACCCTGAACTGGCCGGTTCACTGCAGTGACATCTCTTTAGTGATTTGGCTGCTTTTAGATCTGATCCCTGCTCTCTCCTTTAAAACAGAGCTGTTCCGTTTCAGGGCTAGCTGGTGGGATTTATTGGCATAATTCCCACTCTGCTCTTTCCTTAGAAGGTATCTCCAGCAACAGTTTGCCCCGGGTCACCAAGTTTACCAAGCCACAAGATAAAAAGCAGGAAAGTCTTTTCTGCCTGCCAGCTCTGAGGCCTGCCAGCCATGCCCATCCAGCAAGGGCTGTTACCTCTGCACGTGGGCAAAAAATCACCTACAGGATGTGCCGACAAGGGGCAGTGTGAGTGCAGCTCTTTTGCTCCTTTCTGATTTTGCATGCCGTCTGGGAGTTTCCAGAAGTTCAAGCTAGCTAGAACTCCTGGACGTTATGTTTATGTGCACAATAAAAATACATATTGGCAACTTCGTTTGTGGTTTCTGAAGATATTTTCACATTCCTTACTCAGTCTGCCCCTTCCCTTGTTTCCCTGTCAAGCCAAACACTATTTAAATGTCTACATTTGCAAATGGTGTGTGTGATCTGATGAATTTTTGTCTCCTGGTCAATCTGAGTCAGTTTCAACCGCCTTTGAAAGAGGAAGACACATTGCTCTGACTGTTTGCCTTCTGAGGGTCTGATAATAGATGATCGCTAAACAGAGTTTCCAACATAATCAGCTTGAGATGAGAAATATCAATCTCATTTTTTTGTTTCACAACAGCTGCTGCCTCAAAGCATACCCATTTTGCTATATTTATTGTAATGTCATTCATAATATTTGCCATAAATCTTCAGCCAATTATACCGGTTTCTCATGCATCGCCCATAAAAACAGTGCTGCACAATTTCAGCTTCTCAACTGATAGATACTTTCATAAGAAAATTAGAGCGCTTACAACAATGCATCTGACATATAACTTCTGCCTTGTCCTCATTTCCAAATGACGCAGACATCTTAAGAAAGTGATGGGGCTCCTTGTGCTGTGGGTTTTTATCTGAATAATGCTTCCCAATTTGAGTCTAAAATTTAAGAATCTTACTTTCAAAGTAGTTGCTAACTAATTGGTGATGCAAAATGACAAAGACATATCTAAATAGAAAGTGATGTTTTAGGAATATGGATATAAGCTTACTGATGTTTTCAGAAAAATTCAAAAATCTTTAGCAAGCATCACAGGTGCTGGGTGCTAAGGAAACAAAGATGACATCACGGCTTTTGCTGTCAAAGAGGAAAGATGCTCCAGAAAGGAGGGTGGGATGTGGGAGGTGGGGGGGTGGCATGTGTAATGGCACCCAGGAATGAAAGCAATGACGCTGAGAAGTTCAAACACTTCCATCCTGCTGAGGCATGAAGAGGCACAGGATTGGGCGAGATGGGGCCAAGCAGGTGGGCAGGCGACGAGGAAGATCAGTTCCCAATGTCAGGGAAAGACTCCTCTAGGAGCTGAGCACCCAGGGGTACAACTGGAGGCCAGTTGCTGGATATAAAAACCATTGAGGAGTTCAAAGGAGAGGTGGGGAGAAGGAAGGAGGTATGGGAAGTCCTGATGAAGCAGAACAGGGAGGACCGAAAAATAAATATGTTGGTTGATTTGGAAAGAATCAAATCCCGGATAACTCAGGCTCTGGGCTTGAGCAGGAGTTAATGTTGAGGTGCTCTGTGCAAATAACGTTGAGGTGCTCTCTGAGGAGAGAGGAGAGGGGACTGTTTTGAGGAAAAGATAAACAGAAGGTATTAGTTTGGCCAATTAACACCTCGAACTTCAGGTGCCTATGGGGCTTGTGAGTGAAAGACACCCTGGAATTCAGGAGCAATGTCAAGGCAGGAAGTGAAGATCTGGTAGCCATGTGCACGTGAGCAGGATGTGAGGTCATAAATGTGCATCAAACTGCTCAGTTTCTGTCGAATGGGGGAAAGAGAGCTAAAAATGGAGCCCATCAGCACAGGTTTCCACAAACAGAAGAGGGAATCGTCAAACTTCACAAGGAACAGTGTTGCTAACACGGCACCCCACCACCTGGCCTCATCAGTCATCGCTAAGTGGCCGATCTGTGGCCTTCACACCCCAGTCCACTTGCTCTACCCCAGAGTCTTCTGCAGCGAGCCCCAGACGTCATCATGGCCCGTCCCTAAACATTTGAGGGTGCAGCTCCAAAAGAGGAGGCTTTGTGGGGCCCCGCCATGCTTTCTTTGTCTGAAGGGATATTGTTTGGCTCTTACTCTTGATTTTCTTATAGTGATTTTGGAGGAATTCAGTCATGATTCTTTTTTGTTGCTTTATTTTATTTTATTTTCTTCTTATTTTGATTTTACTTTGGTTTTGGCAAAAGAGTTTCCCCGTGCATTTCCGCAGGAGGAAGGAGCCAACCTAACTTTTCTAGCTTCTGTTGTTTTTCAAATGGATGAAAACTGGCCTGTCCCTTCGCAGATCTGCTTCTCTGCTCCCCTCCCCCAGTTCTACCTGGACCTCCTTTTCCCTTTATTCTTCTTTCCCTTGCGCCCCCTCTAGCTGGATTCTACTCAGAGTTTCTCCCTTCTTCATGAGGATCTCTGTTTTGGAAGAAAGTTTAGTTTGTTGGTTGTAGAGAACTTACAGGCCTCATTTCTCCGGCACCTTTGGACCTACCATGTCAGAGACTCCTTACACAGACCACCGAAATACTGCCGCCACCACCCCTCTGGAGTTTTGCCTGGCCTCTGGTCGGTCCCCAACCTCCCCTGGGGAAGGGGTCCTGTGTCAGGGCCCTGGTCCCAGCCTTCTCTCTGTTTCCTCTGGAGGAGCACTGGGGCTGCATTGGTTCCAGGCTGCGGATGCTTTGATCCTAATGCTGTTTGGGGAGTGTGGGGGGATCCCTTGTCCCTAGTTCTCTTGGAGACATAGCCTGTGGAACTTTGGCTGTCCTATACTAGAACCTTGTTTGCTTGTATGGCCCATCCGAGAGATTCAAAACCTGCCATCTTCCTGGACTTCTCTCTACAAGGCGAGACTGAAGTAGGAGCCACTGAGGATTAAGATAATTAAGACAATCCCTCTAACAGGTTTATTTTTTTGTATCTAAGATATTGGTTAAATGTCTATGACCACTCCCCCACTAGCCTTCTTGAGGGAAAGCTATCTCCTATGATCGTCTTTCTATCCCCAGGGCCCCCATCACGTAGAAGAGACACATTCCATCTTGTTGCATTGAATTAAAGTAATATTTCTTGCCAG